>NC_072800.1:63297500-63922500 GCF_028583425.1 Eublepharis macularius | reverse complement strand
TGTGCATGTGTGAGTGAGTGAGATGTCAAGTCGCACCCTACCGATTGCAACCTTGGAGGGTTTTCAAGGAAAGAGACGTTCAGAGGTGGTTTAGGATTGCCTACTTCTGCATAGCAACTCTGGCCTTCGTTGGTGGTCTCTCATCCAAATACTGATCAGGGCTGACCCTGCTTAGCTTCCAGATCTGATGGAGTTAGATTATCTGGATCAACCAGGTTGGGTAACCATTCACAACCCTAGTATTTGGGAAGTTGTGAGTACTTCATGTATGTTTGAAAGGTTTTATCTGCAACTTTTTGAAGGAAGTATTTCATGTCAGCACACAGAGAAGGTGTAAACTATACTGAACTGAGGGACACATAACGTAACAAGTTGCCTTAGCCCAAGGCAGATGAACAACCCAGGCCATACTGTCTACTTTCACAGTACCATCCAAACCAGTTATGCTTTTCTAAGTACATTGATCTTGCTATGCAGGATCCTTTAGCCTGAGGTGTAAGGAGATGTACTGAGGACACTATAAATACAAACTGTGCATTTTACCTTTGAGGTTCGGCCCCTTTGGTTTTAATGTTTCCACCTACAGCTATAGGTAAAAATGAGCAAGTCTCCAAAGAGTTGTTGCAACTAAAGCCCTGCGAAGCCAAATGCTGTATGATTTGTTATAGTCTGTGATTTTTCAAGTTTCTGACTATTCTTAGAAAGAAGAAAAATACTTTCATGTATTCTGTGATCTGATGACCGCTTAGTGCAGTGTTTTCATTCCTAAAATGTGAAATAAAGACATTTTTGCCTGCAGCAAGGTTCTGAGGCTGACTTTGATTCCCTCAGACTGTAAAACACCAAGAAGTGGATTAACTAGGAAAATGCTCTCATAAAACATTTGGGTTTTCTGCTTAGCACATATAGTTTTTGCTGGACATTTGGGACTGAGGAGCTTTTCTACTAAATAAGAACCAAACTTTGCAGTTTTCTGAACAAGAAGGTTCTTGACAAACTGGAATAGTTTTATTGAATAATGAAAGAATCTGAAACCTGTTCCACTTTTTACTGAAAATATACTCACAGATACAATCAGGGACTGTTAACTTTTGTAAAATCTCGTCTCTATGTGAATTGTGTTACATCCCCATCAATGAAAAGTATATTGGTTAGGTAGGGACAGGAGCACAAATGTAGCACTGTTGGAACCCACCTTGGATGTCAGTAAGAAAGGCATAATAATAGTAGTAGTCGCAGCAGCAGCAGCAGTAGTAATAGGATGTTTGTTACTTTAGTCAAAGTAACAGCTCTCCCCTTCTTCCCTCCTTAGTATTTTAACACCACAAAGAGTTAGAATCAGAAAACAAAAGAACAGTACCCCTCTGGAACTGTTCAGCCTTGTGGTGCAGTGGTTAGAATGCTGGATCTGGGATAACTAGGCTAAAAATCCCTACTCTGCCAAGCAGACCACTGTGTCACTTTGGACCAGTCACTGTCCCTCAGCCTGATCTACTTGACACCCACTTGATTGCCCACCTGATCTCTGGTGGGCAATGGCTATCCAGAGTCTCAGATATGGACAACTATTTCCTAACATCTGGTATCTGAAGTCCTTTAACTGGAACAAGACTGTTGGGCTAGGATCTAGAAGACAAGGGTTCACATCCCCCTGCTTTTGTCATAAAACCTGGACTAGTCACTCTCTTACCTCTTACTTGCTGTGAGGTAAAATGAGGAAGAGAGAGCCATGTATGCCACTTTGCACTCCTTGGATAAAAATTAAGTAGACCTGTGGTAGAAAGTGAACCTAGGACTTTTTATATACAAGGCCCCTGGTCTACCATTCAGCCAAAGCCCTCCCAAAGGAAGATTAATCCTACAACTATTCTCAATACATGAATGGGTTAATTATATTTGGAATATTTCACTTGCACTGTGGAACCTGCCTTGGATCTCAGTGACAAAAGGCAGAGTATACATGCATGCATGCATGCATACATACATACATACATACAGGGTTTTTTTCTGGGAAAAGAGGTGGTGGAACTCAGTGGGTTGCCCTCAGAGAAAATGGTCACATGGCTGGTGGCCCCACCCCCTGATCTCCAGACAGAGGGGAGTGTAGATTGCCCTCCACGCCACCGAGCAGCGCAGAGGGCAATCTAAACTCCCCTCTGTCTGGAGATCAGGGGGCGGGGCCACCAGCCATGTGACCATTTTCAAAAGGTTCTGGAACTCCGTTCCCCCGCGTTCCCCCTGAAAAAAAGCCATACATGCATACATACATACATACATACATACATACATACATACATACATACTGCTTTGTTAACCAAATTGACAAACCCTCAGAGAACTCTGTGAAATAACTTTTATTGTATCTATGCATTTGTTGAACATTGGATAATCTTTTTTATATATATTCTGAAATGATAATAGAAAGGATAGAATTTACTCATAAGCTTTCTTTTAAATATTGTAAGTACCTTCTTGTTAATATATAATAATATAAAAATTTTCAATAATAATGTTTGTGGGCACTCTTCAGTTGATGTTTGTGGTCAATTAATAACATAATTGTGATTCAGCCACCTGGTAGCAAATTTCAAAGTGGTGTAAGATCTATTGATGCCTTTGTTTCCTTTATCATAAATTTAAAGTTTTATACTCTGTATTATGCCACACAGTTATAATTGCAAAGAGGGCCACAAACATTAACCCTCGCACCAGCTCAGAGTATCCCTGTATTCTGCTAGAACGAACAAGGAAATCTCTGTTCCAGCATAATGGCTTTGTTTGGCCACTGAGAAGGTGTGTACAGTGCTGGTGTGATGGGGTTAAGTAATGTTTTGTATGATGGCAAATGTTACACTTAGGAGAGAGATTTTACACTGATTTTCAGTGGCATTCCAATGATGATGATGAGGCCAGTTCACTTTGAGAAAAACACAGAAAGCCAACAAACTTACATCTATTCAAAGAGGTTTCCAGTAATTAACACTGGCACATTGAATATTTGGGGGAAAGGAGAACTTGGCCTCCTTACCTATATCATGTGTCAGTGCTTGTCCTTCTTTCCCTTTTTCTTACATGCAAACTCTGAGCTCAGCAGGATCAATAAGTTTTTTTAAAAAAAACTGTCTTGTTTGAAAAACATGCATCTTATTCTGCAAACCACCTCATTGTCTGTCCGGTTTCCTTCAGCTGGTTAATATACCCCTGTCTGTTTCCCTGCTAGGTCAAGTTGCCCTCTCCTTTCACATTTCATTTAAATGTATATTAGCATATTAGAGATTCAAAAGCATAAAAATAGAGAAAGAAGTGGGGATTTCTAACAAAAACAACAGTCATGATATTGTAGAATCATGAAATCAGCCATGCTTAAATATCAGACTTGCGTGAGTCCTTTAATTCTAAACATGTATTACTTCTGTATTTTGCATAGCACTGTATGTTGTTAAGATGTAACTTAGCAAAAGAATCACTAAATTGGCTTCCTATTATTTTCTGCTACAGTACTCCATATCCAAAGGTTTTCCCACTAGGATGCAAAGGATCTTCATTAAAAGGAAGATAAAATTTAGATGAACCTCTGAGACTTTCCAGATAATACTGGAACAATTCATCATTGTTTGATCCCTCATATTGTTTAACTCTTGCTTTTGCTGTTCATGTTTCTGCAGTATTGTTCTCAGGTAACAGGAATATCAATGTGTTCTATTGTGTGCAACAGCTAAAATTAAGCAAAGTGTCACGTTAAAATATGGTGTATGTGTGCAAACATCAGCATGCCCTTTGCCATTATGTAATTTCTATGTAGATCTCTCTACGAAGGGGTGGAAGGCATTTTCTTTGTTCAGAATGGAACTCCTACATTGTAAGGTACTAAAGATTATCTGCCTATCTAAATCTCTGATTATTATTGCACTGACATTCTCATCGAACCTTGGAAATGTTCAGAAGTTCAGCTTCGTCAAACTCCCTCCCCTACAACCTTTCTTCCTCTCTACCACTTCTTTTTATTATTTCTTATTTCAGCACCCCATCTTCCTCCATGGAGCTCAGTGTCACCTACACGGGATTATTCGTTTTTTTAAAAAGCTCATTATACTTTATCGTTGTTTTCATTTGCATTCATGCCTTGACATTGTGTTTTGATTAAAAATAAGCAAGCTAAATAACTAAAAAAAGGAGAGAGGTTAAGGGATATGAGTGAGTTATTGCTTATTACACTGCATAAATCAATGCAAATTCTAAATTAAAAATCAAGAGATTTAAATAACCAGAGTGGCTATCTGCACTTCAGGCCTGTATCTCCATGAGCAACACTGTGTGTATATGCAAAGAAGTCTGCAACTCTGCTCTCTGCCTCAGATTCCTTTGTTAAGGACAATCAAAGATGTCATGCAGAGACTTCCACATGCAGGTTGGAATTGGCTTTTGTTGTCAGTATGTAGCGAGATCTCACAGGGTGTTCCATAAATAACCAGCCCAGAACCCTCCTATGTGTGGACAAACGTAATTGGCTCAGGGCTAGTACACCTACCCCAATCCACTCTCACAACTGGAATTCATAATTACGTTGTACTTCTTCAAAAAAAAAAAACCAGCAGAAAACTGAATTTAAAAAATAATTCAAGTACGGTGACATTTTTCATTATTTCCTGAGCAAGTGGAATAAAAGCAATAAACAGATCAAGAAAATTAGTTACACAAGCAAGTACAACAGATTAATATGCAATTGCAAAAGAAATAACTTTGGGGCTAAAGTGTGGAAACGTGGAAAAAGTGAAGGTTCATGCTTAGCTCAGAAATCACTGAAATGCCCAGAAAGGTATGTCTGTTGCTGAAATAAATTTTCTTTTTATTAACAGTTGGATTGTAAAGCAAGCAAAATAAATGTATAAAATGGGTATATGTTCTCTGTTATTAGTTATTGCTGCTTTAGAACTATGGTAAATTATAATATCATTTTTTCCTTTTTCATATGTTCATAAATATTGCTCTGTTACTGTTTTCCACTCCTCCTTTATTACAGCTCTACTTTGGGATGATTTATAGTCTTATAGTTCAAAATATAAATAAGATGGGGACCAGCTCCTAGTTCTAATATGAGAGAGAAAGGTTGGCGGGGCAACCCTCAGAAGAAACAACAATTTATGAGGCATTTCCATTTTCCACACATCCTTTCCATGATTTCTATCTTTCTACATCCAGCTGCCATAAAACTAGCCCTTCATCTGAAAAACTTAAGGACAAAGTAAGCTTCAGTCTCTCAAGCCTGCATTCAGCTGCCTCAAACAACGATTCCCTGTTCTCTATTATCCTAGTAAACCGAAACTGCAGCTATGCCATGGTTATTAACTGCTGCGTATACGTACAAATAAAAAAATACAAAGTTAACAAGACAGATTGAAATGGAAATATAAAAATGAACGATTTATTTGAAAATATAGTTGACCCTTCCTTGAAGAAATGATGAAATCTGGTAGGTGAATTGGTAAAGTTAAGGCAGCGGGGCGGGGCGGGGGTGTTGTTTGAAAAAACATTATTCTTATTATGTCCAGATAATTATTTAAATAAAATGTATAGTTGCACAAGCACTTACACCAAAGCAAAGTACATTTAATAACTGCATATCATATATTTGCTCATCTCAAAATCAATATAGCAAGACTACTTCCATCTGCCCCCTGTGGCGCAGAGTGGTAAGCTGCAGTACTGCAGTCCAAGCTCTGCTCACGACCTGAGTTCGATCCCAGCAGAAGCTGGATTCAGGTAGCCGGCTTAAGGTTGACTCAGCCTTCCATCCTTCCGAGGTCAGTAAAATGAGTACCCAGTTTCCTGGGGGTAAAGTGTAGATGACTGGGGAAGGCAATGGCAAACCACCCTGTAAAAAGTCTGCCAAGAAAATGTCGTGATGTGACGTCCCCCCATGGGTCAGTAATGACTCGGTGCTTGCACAGGGGACTACCTTTACTTTTACCTACTTCCATCAAACTTAAAATGATATACCAGTCTCTGGTCACTGGTTAACAGTGAAATCCTGTGCAGAGTTACTCCAGTCTAAGGCCACTGAAAGCAATGGGCATAGACTGGAGTACCTTTGCTTAGGATTGCACTCTTACTCCAATCTAAGCCCATTGATTTCAACAGGCTTAGACTGAAGTAACTCTGCTTAGGATTTCACTGTAAAGCAAGCCCTAAGAAGGCAAGATTACACTGAAGATGAGGGTACTATAGATACATCCCAAGATTTAAACAAAATGAGCAACCAATCATGGTAGTCAGTACAGAGAATGCAGGCCTGAATAAATGTGAGGAATGGTCAAGAACGTAGGCAGACTATTTATAGAAAAGAGTCCAGTAGCACCTTTAAGACTAACCAACTTTACTGTAGCATAAGTGTTTGAGAACCACCGTTCTCTTCATCAGATGCAGGACTATTTATAGATACCAAACTATAGATACCAGACTATTTATAGATACCAAAAGCAGAACAAGAATAGAACCTTATATCGCTACAAGCCAAAGATGACCCTTAAGGGCAAAGTATCCAAGTACATTCACAAAGTCACATAGGTCACTGTTCATGCCTCCCTGGAAACTTCTGTGTGCAGCAAGGACACAAGGATCCACTCAGCAGTGCCATGAGAGCTGCCTAAACAGGCTAGTTGAGGAAAACAAGCCCCCTGAAAATAACACCATGCATGTCCCAGTGCTACCCAAGCACATCAGCAGAGGGGCAGCTTAGTGCACACAGAAGCATTGTTTCCTCCGTTCCATTGAGATGAACGGGAAGGAATGCCACAAGCGCAACTCTCTGATGGCAAAAGGTTGTAAAGAGACAGTGTCATGTTCTATTTTAAAAAGGGTTACTAAACTCAGTTTGGTAAAGGTTTAAATTTTACAGTTGTGGAGGAATGCATTGATAATTCCCCTCCCCCCCCCCAAAGCTCAATTCCTCCAGTTTCTTATATCATATTCCCAATACCAATGCTACCTAAAAATTGGGACACTTGGATGTTTCCCCTGCTGCTCTCTTGCAGAAACCTGTAGTTCAGATTCCCCCTCCCCCCCCCCTCCGCAGGAACTCTTGTCGAGGGAACATCTGGACAGCTGCACATCTCAGCTGTGCTTGCGTCTTCTTCCTGTTTTCAGGTATTAAAAGCCTGGGTGTGGCAAAAGCATGAACAGAAGGGCCATGGAGTGAGCTGACCCCCTGGATTCAGAACCTGCCTAGGACATAGTTTCATGTTTGTATTTTGCTTGCTTGATTGTTGTGTATTCAAATTGGGTACATTCAATATTTTAGCACTGGATCCCTGTTGGGGAGAAAAGCAAGGCACTATATTACCTAAACAAATAAAAGTAGTCAAGACAAAGATTAATGATCACATCTCACAATATGTTTAATTTTATTTAAGAGCAGTTACAAGGGAGAGGATTAGACTGGGGCCGAGTCCCTATAGGACGGCTGTTTAGCTTTTCTCCCCTTGTTGTAAATCATCTCCTCCCCACACTTTTGTTCCTGTGGGAAACAGCCAGTCACAGATTTCCCCCATCACATCTAGCTGGTCTCATCAGGTATCCTCGAGCCTGCTATGGCCTGCCAAGGTAGCCTACCTCACATGTTTGCAATGACCTTACATGGAGTGTATCCGCATGCAGTGCATACTGAGATCCTTGGATGCAGGATGGCATACAAAGGGGGGAATTAAAATGAATGGCACATTTTGCACATTTCAAAGGCCTCTCTACATAAACTAACCTCTAGAAGCTTAGCTAGCATCTTCAAAAACCAATTTTCCTCCAGGATAATTATGAAAACACTCAAAAGGTGCTACAAATCATAGTGCTTTGTGAGGATTTACAAAACAAGTTCTAGCTGGAATAGTTCAAACAGCTCTTTGTCTTCTTTTCTGAAATGTTCACACTATAAGGAATGCCTGTAGTTCTTTATCATTTTTGAAGTCTTTTTAAAATATATTTTCAGCATGAGTCTGAGAGGCCTCCCTAATTTTATTTATACTAGAAAAAAAGTTTAACTTCAAACATTTAGCATCCTTAAAGTTCAGTGGATAGGTCACCCAAAACACCATCAATTAGTTAAGTTTTCAGCATTTCACAAATTACATCCTTCGTTCTACGAAAGCTTTTGTTGAATATCATCACAGGGTCATTTGAGGTCTCTGTTCTTATGGCCTGCCTTTAAACTTGCTACATTCCACAGGGCTTCTCAGACAACAAAGCGGTCTGGTGTGGGTGGGAGGAAAAAGCTTGTCTAAATAGAATCAGATTTTTAAAAGATTTGTGATTTATTCATCACAATTATGGAGGTGATACAGAACAAGCCCTACCATTTGATGTTGTACATCTTTCCTAAACATATATTTTCAAACTCTTTTTGATAATATAAAATAAGAAACCCTCAAAACATCTTAGCATTTGGGAATCTGGTTTGTAAATTCAAGTGCAGTGAGCATCAAAATTACATTTTGTTTTAAGTACGGCAGGATATCGAGACCCTTACAGCATCATCCTCTGCATATTTATTCAGGAGAGGTACCATCCTATCCATTGCGACTAACTCCATTATGTTTAGAACTACTGTAGCCTTGATGTCATGGACTGCCCTGGTTTAGCATGGAAGGATGACTTGGGTGCCTCAGTGCCTCCCCAAAGGGAAATTTCTCCAGCACCGGCACTGCCCCCTGAACCAGAATGGTCATCAAGCCAGGAAGTCCCAGCATTGACCTACCATTGCCAAACCTGTCACAATGTCTGCCAGTAGCAGAAAAGGAGAAGAGATAGGGCTGAGACCTGGACCAGGTGCAGGAGCATGAGCCTGACAGCCCCAAGCCTCCCCACAGCAAGGAAGCACCAGAAGGTCCAGAGGAGTTGACTCAACTTGCTAGATGAGCCCAACACTGGAGCCAGCATCGCCTGCAGGGAAATTCCCTAAATAAGCCTGCAGCGGAGCAGGAACCTACATGGAATCAACCTTGCTGATGATCCTTACAGTTGCTTGAGCCCTCTTTACCTTGTTATCTAGACAGATTTACTCCAGTGTAAGCCCATTGATTTCAAAGAGTAATTCTGCTTAAGATTGCACTCTAAGAGACAATTCTCTCTCTCTCTCTCTCTCTCTCTCTCTCTCTCTCTCTCTCTCTCTCTCTCTCTCTCTCTCTCTGGCTGCCAAACTCTGCCTTCCAGGCCCTGTTGCTGTGAAACTCTGTGGTTGCCCAGGGCTTTGGCTGGTGAGCAGGACACGTAGCCTACAAAACACTGGATGCCAATGGCATGCATAAAACATCACAATGGCATAAGTGTGCAGTTATGGGGTAACAAGGAAAAAGTAATGGCGGTAGGAAAGCAGCACAATCATGACAGCAGCAGGAAGGTGGTGGTGACCATTCAGAGCTTCCAATCCAGATTCAAATATCTACCCCCCCCCCCACATGCACAGCCGTGCTCTACATGCTCTTATGCTGTCCAGGCAAGGAAGGCAAGATGGGAAAGTGCTCATTTTGGCTTATTTTGCAGGGTCACATCAAGCCTTTCTCCAGTCATAAATTATGCTCTCTCTCTCTCTCTCTCTCTCTCTCACACACACACACACACACACACACACACACACACACACACAAGCAATTTTGGAGATCATAGTAAGAGGGTAAATAGAAAGATGGCTGTCTTACAATGGCTGTCTTACAATGAATCTACAATGTTTGGAGGTTACAGTCAAAATTATTTTGCATTGTACATAATTCTTAAGAACTTCCCACAAATTAGCCACATGATCTGCTCCATGGCCATACTTACATAGAAACAAACATAAACAGTGCAATCCTAGGCAGAGTTACTCCAGTGTAAGCCCATTGATTTCAAAGGGCTTAGACTGGAGTAACTCTGCTTAAGATTGCATTGTAAGAGACAACTAGCTCTCTCTCTCTCTCTCTCTCTCTCTCTCTCTCTCTCTCTCTCTCTCTCTCTCTCTCTCACTCACTCACTCTCCCCCCCTCCCCAGGAGTTTAGAGCTGCTTACATCATTTAGGGGTGTGCATTGGAAAAATTATTTTTTTCCATATTGTAATTTTAAAAAATGAAGGTGACTCATTCTAATAATTCTTGAAAATGTTGTTGTCATATTGTGAAGAATCATTGGTTCCATTTCTGCTTTCATTAATGGGCAATGTCTGCCTATTGTTTTCCATGTGCAGAAAATAGCAGAGTGGAGGTTTCTTCATCAAAAGGTATCAAAATATCAGGGAGCATAGTCTACCCTGTCTGCTAAAGACTCCCAAAGGTTCAAAAGAATTGGACAACAGGGTCCAATTTTACAGCTCCTTGAATAAGGTGCCCTCAGCCATCATCTCTGCATTGTGGGAAAAGGCACAAAAATAGCCACCTGTTTTCTGGAGCGTAATTCTTTTTATCGAACGTAGTAACTGCAAATTAAAACAATCCTTTCAGAGTGTCTCTCTAACAAGATCCACCCATCCCACCAATTACATTGCGGAGGAAAGAGTCTCTACATATTCATACCTAAGCAATGAAAAATGTAACCATAGCCTAAATTAATAATTAATCTGCAAAAAGATGAAAACCAGGTAACTCAATAACTGAAGGCAACCAGAAAAGCCAACAAACCAAGGGAAAATCCCAAAATGAAACGCATGAAACAAACTCCTCAGAAGCACAAAAAGGAAAGGCAGAAAATCAAAATGAACTAAATATTAAAGCACACAGAACCCAAAACAACAAAAATAACACCTCTTCCAAACTCCACACACACTCTGGCAACCAAATGTGGTCTGCCCTTCCCCTCCAAGGAGAAATTACAGAGGAAAAGTTGGCTAGTAGAAATAATAAATAATCACTCTGTTGAGAAGTACCGTCTATGCAGGATACACCCTGCTGGGTTCTAGCTTAATCCAAGCAAGGCATTTCTCCCAAAATCAAAGAGTAATGAGGGCAGCACATATGTGGCACAAAATGGCCCACGTAACAGGAAGCCTTTGACTGCCAATCTGATGTTAGTAAGTCACGTGATTTTTAAGATCAGCAACATCTGACTACACCTCTAACATCATTTTCCTCACCCCATTTTATCTGCACCTACTTTGGAAGGGGCTGTGGCACAGTGTCAGAGCTTTTGCTTTGCATGCAGAAGGCCCCAGCGGTTTAGTCCGTGGCACTTCCATTTGGGAAGATCGGGCAACAGGTGTTGCGGAAGACTTCTGCTTGAGACCCAGGAGAGCCACCGTCAGTCTGAGTAGACAACACTGACCTTGATAGACCAGTGGTCTCACTCAGCATAAAGCAGCTACAGGTGCATAAGGAGAGTGTGTGTATGCTTGCCCTTGATGCTAGTCTACTTGCTGAGTACTGTCCATTGTAGTAATTTTCCCACACAACTCATGTTGGGGAAAAAATTGGCACAGCTCAGACACCAAACTAGCTAATCTGGAAGGCTTTTTTCCATAATCCCTTTGGAGTGTAGGAGCTCGTTGCAGTTGCTTTCATGGGTGGAGAGCCACTCAGCACATTTAGATATATTTGTTCCAAAATTCTGCCCTTGTACAATTGTCAGCAGAAATTAAGCACAGGAATTTTTGCTTTTTCCCTCTTTTCTGGCTTATTCTGATCTTCTTATTAGAAAGCATGATTCAAAACAGCAGAGTTGGAGGGGGAATATAGGATTGCTCTCCCACCCCCTGCCGCCCAACGTTGGCCTTTCTGCAAATATATCCATGTCCTATAAATGAGAAAACACAGGGCTGCAGGGATTAAAACTCAAGGAGCAATCTCAGCCGACGAGAGCAATTTTTTTCCTGTGACTGAATATAGGTGTGCTTAATTTCTTCTGGATGGCTGGCTATCAATCATACTGGAACCATACAATCCTGTCATCAATATGACTGTCAATCATCAAAGATGCCAAGACCTGGAGATCCAGTGCAGTAATGATTCCCAATAGTGTTAAATTCATTTTGCTGTTGCAAGCTGTAATATCAGAAATTCGTCCTTTCTTCCAGATCTGACAGCTCTTTCCTGCTTTTTTCATTATAAGAAAATGGATGAGAAATTAAAAGCTGTTTTGTCTCCATCTTGTTGCTTCTAATGGATTTCTGTTGAACGTTTGAGAGAGTTTGATGATCCTTTAATTAGATGCTCTTACATCCAGTTATTCATCATTCCGCTTCTTCTTTTTCCAATTTATTTATATATATTTCAATGCTAAAAGCCGAACAGCTAAAGGAGGCAGGAAATTGGCAGCTCTTCACTATTCATGATTCAAGATCTACCTAACCATGTCTCTCAGGTCATTATCAGGATTTACATGTACCATAAGGGTCTTCTAGGTACATTCATTGCCAAGGAAGGAAGGAAGGAAGGAAGGAAGGAAGGAAGGAAGGAAGGAAGGAAGGAAGGAAGGAAGGAAGGAAGGAAGGAAGGAAGGAAGGAAGGAAGGAAGGAAGGAAGGAAGGAAGGAAGGAGCTTTGAACACGTTTATATAGAAGGTGAAGCCACAGCTTTCCCTGAAATGCTCAGTGCCACAAAAGGGGGAAATCAGAGGTACAAAATTCCAGGGACTTCTATCTCCCTGCTAGCATAGTGAGTCAAGCAAGTTGCCTCCAGAGGTAGTAGCAGTATACCTGTTACAGTAAAAACATCTTTTGGGTTTTTGTTCTGACTCTAAGGAAGGACCAAATAGGGGAAGGAAGGGGAAAAATCTGTCTAGGGGGCTTACGGTGGCTCTCAAAGACCCAGACTGTATTTTAGTATTAGGTGCCATTACTCTTACCAACTTCCAGGTGGTGCCTGGAGATCTCCCAGAATAACAACTGATCCCCAGACTAAAGAGATTGGCTTCCCCTGGAGAAGATGGCAGCTTTGGAAGGTGGACTGTATGGCATTATATCCCACTGGGCTCCTTCCCCTGCCCAACTCCACTCCTCCCAGGCTCCATCCCCCAAATCTTCAGGAATTTCCTAACTCAGAGTGGCAACCCTCGGTGCCATGGTTCACCCACTTAGATTCATCTTTCTATTATTTATCCTCATCAAACTTTGAAGGCTCATCAGCATCAAAAACCAAAAAAGAATCTATTTTTCATGTAACTGATTCTGCTGCAGAGATATAGATTAATAGAAGATGCATGCCCCATCAGTCCAAAACATTGTACCTCGAAATACTTTCAGACTAAATTAATTCACTACTGCTGCATAATGCCAGCTTGTCAGAAAGGCATTTAAGGAAAATGTAACAGCCTTTTTTTAATGAATGGGATATATTGTTCAGCATTAGCATGTTCTTTAAAAAGAGAACAAGACAGATTCAGATGTAATTTGATCTTCCAGAAAGAAAGCTTTAGAACCTGAACTTTGAAACTGAAAAATTGTAAAATTGAGCAATTTCAACATTTGTGGAATAGTTCAAAGCAATGAGCAATAGAAATTCCCACAAGAAAGAAAGAAAGAAAGAAAGAAAGAAAGAAAGAAAGAAAGAAAGAAAGAAAGAAAGAAAGAAAGAAAGAAAGAAAGAAAGAAAGAAAGAAAGAAAGAAAGAAAGAAAAAGAAAGAAAGAAAGAAAGAATGAATCCAGGTACTAGAATCCAATTCAATAGAAGTAGAAGCTAGACCATCCTTTCTCCAGAGTGGTCCACACATCTCCTCTAGGATGTGTGCCCATATAAGAAGTACAACCTAATTAACAATGCAATCCTATGGTCAGTTACTCCAGTCTAAGCCTATTGAAGTCAATAGACTTAAATTGAAGTAACTCTCCATAGGATTGCACTGTAAGAACAAAACAGGTGCCCTGATGGATTAGACCATCTAGTCCAGTATCTTGTTTCACATAGCATCCTACCCACCACTGGTATTCAGAGATTTGTTTCCTTTGTGTATGGAGGTTCCTTTACTTACCATAGTTAGTAGCCATTGATAGCGCAAACCTTCATGAAGCTGTCTAACCCTTTTAAAGCCATCTACACTTACGGTCCATTAGTAGTGAATTTGGCAATTCAGTCACTCATCGAATAAACATATATTTCTTTTTATCTGTCCTGAACCTATTGCTCATCTGCTTCATTGGCTGCTCTCGGCTTCCAATGTTACAGGAGAGGAAGAAAAAGCCCTCTTTATTCACTTTCTCCACCCCATGCATAATTTTATAAGGCCCTTTTATGTCCTCCCTTAGCTGACTTTATTCTAAACTGAAAAGTCCCAGACTTTCCAGCCCTTCCTCATGGGAAAGGTGCTCCAGCTCCTTATCATCCACCATTCCCATCCTGTCACCAAGCAGAGCCATGCACACCATGCATGGAAAACGGTGGTAACTGTTCTACATTGCCAGGTCACCATGAATCTAAAAGATCTAGACCAGGAGTGACTTTTCTTGAACCCAGAGTCCCTGGGATCATCAGGCAGACTGTAAGGATTGGTGACATGTTAGGACTGGGAAGATACAGGTTCAGTCCCCACTTTGCTATGAAGGATGAGTCACAGCAGTGCAGCTGAACCAACCTCACTGAATTGTTGTTAGGGCCATAGCCAGCCTTCTTTACTAGGTGGAACCACTACATATCCAGGCAGGGCCTCAAAGAACAACGGAGAAACAGTGATTTCCCCCAATCATCTTTCTAGAGCTCTGTTTCCAAAGTTGACTCTCTAACGGTATTGTAGTGCCTGAGAATTGATTCTCCAAGCTTTAGAAACATATGAGTTAAATAAGAACGGTTATAATTTTTTTCTTCACCTTTTAGTATTCTGTTACTTTTAGTATTCAAAAGCTTTGGTGAACTTACAACAAATTCCTCCATTAAATGAATAACAGTTTCTTCTTCCTTCAGCAGAACCTGAAGTCATGCCACAATTTTTTTTTTAAAAAAAAATCTTTTTTCAAAAATTCTTAGTGGAACAAACCAGGGCAACGGTCTCACCCTGGCTATATCCCTGGTAGTTGGAAGGATAAGTGGAGAAGGGGAGACTTAAGTACCTCCCCCTGAACTCACTGGAAGTATAATAGGTCAGTTGCTTGTCTGGGAGCCAGGGTTGCAGCTGGTGGATGGTATTTCTCTGTTGCTCATCAAAGCCAAAATTCCTGCTTGGTCCAGAGGTACCAGAAGGCTTCCGCCTTGGAAATTCCTGTAGATTTGGGAAGCAGAGCCTGGAGAAGGCAGGGTTTGGTGAGGGGAGGGATCTCTACAGGGTATAATGCCATAGAGTTCACTCTCCTAAGCAACCATTTTCTTCAGGGGAACTGATCTCTGTGGCCTGGAGATCAGTTTTGATTACAGGAGATCTCCAGGCCTCACCAGGAGGCTGGAAACCCTACAACCACTGTTGTACACCCCTTTTCCATTCTGTGCTTACTGAAATCAAAAAGCTCATTTTCTAACATTTCTCTCATTTTTAAAATTAAAATAGTCAATGCCAAATGTGATAATTCAAATACAGACTTTTTTTTTTAGTGTCCCGTATTGTCCAGCCTGACGGTAGCTTTTGTCAAGACCTGGACTTACAATAAGTGACAAAATTGGCAGGAAAAATCATCCCTCCAGACAAGCAGAGAGTTAGAATAAACTGATAAAGAAGCAAAAATTCGTAATGTGCGTGGGTGAAAACAGATAACAAAATGTGCTTTCAAAGGGCAAGCTTTTGGCAAAAGGAGAACAAAGATCAGTCTTCAAAAAGCACTTTTCTTTTTGCTGTAATGGGCAATTAATGATAATTAGTACAGAATTCATATTCCAAACTCCATATTGGAAGCAAGATCAAATACACAGAGCAGAAAAATCATTTTCCTTTTTTTTTTTTGCTGTTAAAATTAAAATAAAGAAGAAGATTCAGAAGAAAATCCTCAAAAGGACTTCAAGCAATCTGATAAATCTCATGGTTTTTGTTGTTGTTATTATTTTCAATTTCATAACTGTTATTTCTGTCAGACTGTGGCTTGCTAAAAGTTGTAATCCAGACTACCTCTTGCAATGAGACATGAGTCCATTGGTTTCAAAAGATTTACTGAATATAAACAACCATTATAGTCCACAATCCAAGATGCTAGGATCTTGGCTGATACAGAAGTATTGTTACGAATGACAGGCAAAAGCAAAGGTACAGAATAGCAGTCCCCTGTAGGCCCCATCCTCCCCCACAGTTCTCAAAACAAACGGCCCGAGGGTGAGAAAGTGAAAGCTTCCCAAGGCTGGAAAAGTTGTAGACATAACATTCTTCTTCTCTCTGTGAAGTTCCAGTGAACTGCTTGCCATCTGCAACAGAAGCACTTACAATACTGACAAGATTAAAATGGAGTCTCTTTAGTTTGAAGATACATAAAACATAGTCAGAACCTGACAATTTCAATGCCAGATAACATGCAACCCGAACAGTGAAATCCTAAACAGAATTATTCCAGTCTGAGCCCATTGATTTCAATGGGCTTAGACTAGAATAACTCTGCTTAGGATTTCACTGTAAGACCACTTCCTTGGGAGTAAGCCCCATTAAGTAGACCTGAGAAGGAATCTGAGTAGATCTGTTTAGGATTGCTCTCTAAATAGTTGTATACCAGCAAGAGACACTGAGTAGACATTAGAGATTTTCAACTAACCATTTTTTTTAAACTAAAACATGAGGGCAAGTACACGTCAAGGTCAAATGGGCATGCCATATGTGGACGTACAGGTAAGGAAGTAACTATTAGAGCACCATTCAGAGGAGGCTGAGCACAGTGGATGAAATAGAAAAGAGTCAAAAGATCATACAATACAATTGAACCAAGACAGCAAAACCGCATCTCTGTATTAACAACACATTTGAAGAAGATTCAGCATTCTGTTCTGTGACTATAGTTAGTCATTGGCAGGCTCTGTATTCTTGCATCTATGAATTACCAAAAGCAGTGAAGGAAGAACCAGCTAAAAGTAGGGATGCCAGCATCCAGGCTGGAGATCTCCCAGAATTACAACTGGTCTCCAGGTGACAGAGATCAATTCCCCTGGAGAAAATTGCTGTCTTGGAAGGTGGACTCTATGGCAGTCTAGCCAGCCGAAGTCCCTCTCCCTCCCAAACCCTCACCCTCTCCAGGCTCCACCTCCCAAATCTCCAGGAATTTCCCAACCAGGAGCTGGCAACCCTAGTTAAAAGTCTTGGGTCCAGTTCATCTATGGGCATCTATGACAGGATTAGCCTCAAAGAGGGCCCTACCCATGCAATCCATATTGTGCCATTTTCCCATCTCAGGGGTAAAAGCAGCCAGAGGGAAGTGGTTTTGCTTGGAGAATGAGCATAGAGGAGAAACAGTGCTGCAGCCCCAACACAGACAATTACCAACCCCTGGTGTTACACATGTTGTTTGACTCTTACTTGACTCTTTGCCAGTACAGGGTATAAATCAGTTTAAGAAAGACATGCTTTAAAATATTTATTTCCAAAAGAGTGAATGCAAAGCACAGCAGACAAAGTTCTCTCCTCTGCTACCCCATTCTTTTCCCCACTAGTCCATATTTACTCTGTAATCGCCCGTGGTTTTGGTCAGGCCTGATTCAGCTAGAGCCTCGCTCACAAGAATCCTTAGGTGTATAGTTAGTTTTCTTATCTCAGATCATTAATCTTCAGATAAGTGGTGCAACCTAACAATGCTTTTGGTTTGTTATGGGCATAGTATAAAAGTAAAAACATTACTTGAGAATCATTGCTTCCATTTTATCTTTTGATTAAAACATAACTATTTACATTTTTAACATGAATGTACTTAAATAAATATGATAGTGCCATCCATTGATTCTGCACATGTAATTAAAAGGGAGCAATTGCTTGATCCCATTAATTATTTCAAGGACTACCTAACGTAAACTGGCCACATGCTTTGTGTCATTCTCAGCCACTTCTCACATCTGGACCCCAGTACATCCTATATATTTGTTGATATGGATTATATTATTTCTAATCTACCAGAAGCTATATCAGTTTATTTCTTTGTTCCTTGCCCCTTTACAAGGCTGTTCTATTCTGGGTGTCTGGACTCCCTGTTTGACATGTTTAGCTGAACTCTAGCCCAGCCCTGTTTCTAGCATGCAGAGGCATCTTCTAGAACTTTTTAGTCCGGAAACCATCTCCCTTTATTTATGGCTGTATCTGTGTCACTAGTATACTGTTTCTCTTTCTATCCCTTGTCCATTCTGATCCCACTTCATATGCAGTCTTAAGCGTATTATCTCAGTTCTTTCATGACATTTCATAACGATCCAACACTTACGACCTTGAGTCTCAGTGTAGAATTCATAGTCTAAACAGAGAAGTTTCAGCAGGAATAATCAAGATACTTGAGCCTTTTCAAATACAACTCATAATTCTGGCAACTGCTCCTCCTTGGAAGTGCTAGATGCAAAACTTGGGGGGGGGGTTAGCACACTAAAAAGACCTGTGTTCTGATACTTGCTTCTAAGCCCCTGTTTACTTCTTTGTAAGGGAGAAAAAGGGATGGGAGGATTGCCTTCGTTTTTTTAAAAAAATCCCTTCTCTTGTGGCCTTTAGTGGTTAAGAGGTTGAGCTGCAAATCAGCACTCTGCTGATTTGAATCCCACTACTGCCATGAACTCAGCAGGTGTCCTTGGGTAAACTTCTCTCAGCCCCAGCTTCTCAGTTGTATTGTGGGGACAGAGTTTGTTCACTACTCTGAGTGGGACACTAGTCTATCTAAAAGAGCAGTATATAAGCACAGTCGGGTTTTTTTTCAGCAGGAACGCGGGGGAACAGAGTTCTGGCACCTCTTGAAAACAGTCACATGTCCGGTGCCCGCCCCCCATCTCCAAACAGAGATCAGTTCCCCTGGAGGAAATGGCCATTTTGGAAGGGGGATTTGGAAGGGGGTGTGCAAGTTTAAAAGTTAAAGCACCCCTTTCTGCACAGCTTGGAAGCTGCGTGGAAAGGAATGCATTAAACCTTCATGGCTTGCTTCAGCTAACAGGAGGCTCCCGGCTGGTTAGCTGAAGCAAGTGCCAGGGTTTTAAAGTTAAAGCACTCCTTTCCCCACGGCTTGCAAACTGCACGGAAAGGGGTGCTTTACTTTTTAAACTTGCACACACCCTTCTAAATCCCCCTTCCAAAATGGCCATTTCCTCCAGGGGAACTGATCTCTGCAAGATGCATCGGGTGAAGCCAGCGGCGGGACGTTTGAAACTGAAAGCGCCCCTTTTTCTGCCACTCACAAGTGGAAGGAGAAGGGGGGGGGCTTTCAAACATGTTTCTCTCTCATTTCCCTCTTGAGAGTTCCACCACCTCTTTTCCCAGAAAAAAGCTCTGAGCACAGTTATTATTATATATGGCTATCATCTACTTGCATTTTGTCCTTGTCAAGCTAATTTAGAGTTTTAGATTTTTTGCTTGAATTTGCCTAATTCAGATCTTATCATAGGCCACGGAGGTGGGGGGGGGGAGAGAACCTAACCTTTTCCTTGATAAAGTGGCCATAGTTTTGTTTAGGTACATATCTGATGTGTAACCTTCTTGTATTGACAATTAAACTTGGCATTGAGTTTTTTTAAGGAGAAACTGAACACTTTAGACTGCTTGCTTCTGGTGCATGAAATATACATTTCTATTTTTTTTAAAATCAGGTCAAGCAATATATTTGTCACAAGAAAACAACCAACTTAATTGCTGTCAAAGGTTAAATCTCCGCAAGCCACACTGCCATTTGATTTGCATGAAATCAATGCCTGGCTTAAAACATTCTTAGACTTTTTAGACAAATGGATGTTCCTTCATATTATTAACATCCCATCTGCCACAAAATAACTTATTTAAATTTTCACATTTTTTGAGCTTGCCACCTTGTTCTACGAACAATGCCTTTGTCCACTGCCAAAATGTAGTATTTATGTAAAGCAGACCTAATGCTTTCATAGGCCAATCAATCTCCCACCTGCATTGATTACACAGCTACATAAACAAGGAAATTCGTCTCTATGAAACTTTGAGGTTTCCTATACTGGCAGTTTTGAGCCTGTTAAGTCATTAACATCCTTCTGTGAAAGGGCACTTTTTCCCAATAGCAAACAAATGTCAGGATATAATGTAACAGGCACAGCAAATGCGGTTGCTTAGCAGTCTTTATTACTCTTTGGTAATATTCAGTCTGAAGATCTCTGTAAAACTCTTTTTAAAGCGTAAACAACCCCAAGTTCATTAATACTGCTTCATTCACCTAAGTTCTGATCTGCACTAAAGAAAGATTTGCTTACATCTCTGGGTCAAAATGACAGCTGATTCCACATTAGAAGTTCTTAACAGTCTGTAAGTTCTGTTCGCATATTCAAGTGCGTATGTGATGGTTGAAAGTGGGGCCAGCAGGCACAGTCACCTCCCCCATGCTCATGCTACATGGGTAAATGCTGGGACAATGCTCTAACGAAGTACTGATTGTGGCTTCATATCCTGAACCTTATCCTGCAAGTCTCTTCTTAAAGCCCAAACCCTGATCTTCCAAAGTTTTTGTCCCCAATTTATGATTTCAAACCAAGTCATGTTCTGCTGTAACTTCTCTCCAAATAACTGTCCCCATGAAATTTCAGACAGCATAAAACCTTGATTTTGTTTCTTTTATTTGAGTTGTGTTCCTGATCAGGCCAAAAATAGAACATAACCTTGTCCCAAACGATGGCAAAAGAATGTCTTTTCTAAAGTTCTGCATGTTCCACGAAATGGGGGTGCGGCTGAAGATCCAACCCCAAATAAGATCCAACCCCAAATAAGCTCCTGGATGAGGAGGAGGAAAGATTCCCTCCTCTCTTCTTATATTTTATAGTTCCTTTTTCCATTCCCAGATGCTCTGATGATTAACTAAAGCCATTGCCTTTACATACAATACTACGTCCAACCTGTTTCAAATTCAACAAGCATAGTTAGGGGGAAAACTTTCCTTCTGAGCAGTTTTCAGCATGTGTCCACAATAAAACTTTTGCTTTAGGGGCTTTAAAAATGCAGTTTCTGTACACAGGTCTTCAAAGCCTGCATCGGGATTCAAACACTAGTGAAAACATCGGGATTTATGACACGTGAGACTCAAGCTGTCACATTAGGAGACAGCAAAAGGGTTGTGATGGCCATGTGTGGGTGGCCTAAGGGCATGGAGAAGGAAACTTGATGGCTCAATGACAGGGTGTGTGGGTGACTGGGTGAAATATAAAATATGCTGAATTACTTTAGTTACGGTGTCACAAATGGTGCCTCATTTTAAAAAGCTGTTGGGTGCTTT
The DNA here is from genome assembly GCF_028583425.1 of Eublepharis macularius. Classification (NCBI taxonomy): domain Eukaryota; kingdom Metazoa; phylum Chordata; class Lepidosauria; order Squamata; family Eublepharidae; genus Eublepharis; species Eublepharis macularius. The sequence continues at coordinate 63,901,251 of NC_072800.1, read as the reverse complement.
GGCAATTGTAATTAGCAACTCACAGTGGCAGATTTTACAGTTTTGCAAAAGTGTCCTCATTCTGATTTTAGAGAATCGTTTTTTAAAATTTGTAGTCAAAGATGTTCCCTAAAATTGGGAACATTAGGAACTTTAAATTGGGAACTTTAAGAAGTATTTCAATGACCACAGGTGATAAGATTCCCTTTGCCAATGGGCTAGATGTAGAAATGCCTTCAGCTTACCATTCCCATGGTTGAGGTGGGGGATTCCCTGCTGCTGTACGTGCTTTCCACTGCCACTCAACTGGCTGGTGGGGGGTGGGGGAATGGCAGGAACAGCAGGGAAGTTAGCAGTGTCCTGATGCTCTGACATCACTCCCCGGGCATCCAGAAATGATGTCAGTAGTGCATCACCTGGGAAAGCCAGGGATGCTCCAGTATTTGGGGGAAACTCTATGGTTAAACCATAGAATTTTGCTCAACTACCAGACCATCCCCAGAAACATTCTTATGTCACTTCCAGATGCACATAGAGATATCAGTGCATTTCCAGCAACATCCCAGAACCTGGTAAATACCTGCCTGTTGGTTGTCAGGGGGGATCTGGCAACCCTAGGCAGCATTTTTTCAGGCTCTATGACTCTGTCTTTAAAGGCAGCTTGGGATGCAGGATTTTTGGCCTAGGATAGAGACAGGTGATGAAAAAAGTTTCCTCTGCAAAATGTATACAAGTCAATCCACTTTTAAAGCTTTAGGCAAATAGGAACAGTTGGTAACTTTTAGTCAAATGTAATATCTATTGACATTATTGTGCCTATAGGAAATATATAAAGAAACAATCTTTGGGTCTTTGTATTTATTTACTTACTTCATTTATCATCTGCCTTTCTCACTGAGACCGAAGGTGGATTCCAGAATGATAAAAACAATGAAAACCAGTATAGTACTTACAATAAACAATTCAATAAAATTGGATTACAATTTTTAAAAAATGAAATAGAGACAGCATAATACATCCAATAAAAAAGCAGTATGGGGAGAGGGAGAACTCTGCCTAAAATTTTCACAGGCAATTAAAATTGTTATACTATTAGCTTTATAGAAAGCACCCTCTTGCACATTTCGATTTTGCCACATCCCTATTCCCTTTATAAACACTGTCTCCTTTGGGGCACAAACTAGAAGTAAATAGAAATGTCTTTTGAAGTTCTGTTTTCATAAAATATGGTGCAGTAAGTCAATTAAAATGCATGGATTTGGAATAACAGCACGCCCTTGAGGACTGCCAAACTGTTTGCATCTTATCAAGTCCTCTGGCTCCTTAAGTGAGACAATTTGCTTACGCTAATTCTTATATACTACTTTGGGAGTTTCTATGGTTCACTAATAAAGCACATGTGTTGCATGTAGAAGGTCCTCAGTTCCAGCACTGGGGCATCCCATCTTAGAAAACCTTAGGGAACTGATGCTGAGAAAGACCTTTCTCTGCCTCAGACCCTTGAGAACCTCCACCACTCAGAGTAGACAGTTGAGGATAATGGGCATTTATTTGTTAAAGTACTTATACTTCACCCTGTTCATAAAATACTTCTACCGCACCAACATGTTCAGTTGGCAGTCACCCCCTTTACATTAAGTGCTGGTGAAGATCTCACATCTTCTCTTACTGTGCAGTTGCAAGTAGAGGTGGGCACGAACCAGAATACGAACCAAAAAAACCCACAAACCGGGCTGGTTCGTGGTTCGCGAACCAGTGATTCATGGAGGCTTGTTTCCACAAACTTCCATGAATTGGTCTACTGGTTTGTTTGGTTTGTAAACACTAATGCCCCTTTCCCTCCCTGTCGGAGAGATCCCTGACAAGCAGCTGAACATTTAAACAGCACGGCTTGGCTGACCGGCCAGGAGTTCCTGGCTGGCCAGCCAAGCCCCACCCCCAGGTTAAATGGCCGTTTCCCTGCCACTCAGAGCATGTAACCACAGCACAAATTAATAGTCATTATATTGTTATGATACATTTCTTTTTTCGTGAAGAAAACTTAGTGCTGTTATAACATCATAACGTTGTTCTTATGGCATTCTGTTGGTTTGGCCCTGGTGCCAGTTTCTGCCTTCCAGCTCCAGGTCAGCCTACGTGAGGCAATCTGGTTTGGACTGCGGGGGTGGGGGTCATAAGTCCTAAACAAAAAGTCTTTCTGGAGCTTGGCTGTCTTGTATTCGGGTAATTTTTTTAACCAAGCATGATTGAAAAAGCTAACACAAAACTGCATTGAGAAAAACATCGGGGAATAAGCGCAGGCAGAAAATCTGAAGGGAAATCTTGAAAACACTGCCTTGAAATCTGAAGGGAAAGTTAAGCATCTGGAATTTGGAAGAAAACCTGAAGATGTATAGGCCAAAAGTGGCAAAAATCGCCTCTGCAGAAAGGCCTCTTATGTATGCTGTTCAGTTCCACTGCATAATGCATGTGTGTATATGTATGCAGCACACTCTGCGTACACATACGTACACACATAAAATTCCTCAGGAAATGTCAACTACTAAATAATTTGATAATTGTCTTAAAGGAAGTAAAAGGAAACAAGCAATGAAAAGCTAACTGTTTCTAAAATGTATTGCTTGCATACACATTTTAAAACTGCATGAAATTGCTGTCCATAACAGTACCCTATTATCCAAAGCAGACCATTCTCCACTGCAGTGATGTAAGAGTTCTAAATGTGGAATCTTTTATGTAAAGAAATATTCATCCATTTATCTTTGCTGAATCATCCTCATGAACAATATTTTGGTATGCAAGCCATTTAATAGACTGTCACCAACAGCCTTCTAAATGGAATGCTAATTTCCAAGGATAAAGCGGAACTGTTTCTCATTTGAATGTAAGCGTTTCACATGATGCAGATTAATTTTAATCTAAATTAGTCTGGTTAAAATTGTAATATTTTTTTTGCTCCTTTCCTCACCACTGTGTTTACCAATTTTTGTTTAACAATTAGCCTCAGTGATAGCAATTAGTGAGCCCTTTCTTGTTTGTTGCAATTTCAGATTCAGCCATACTGACTTCAGGGGTAATGAGTCCAAGCAAGTTTTTTAAAAGCATGAAATACAGAAAAGATGAGGAAGGAGTGGCAGCACATCAGCAGCATAACAACAAGAACTTCAGCTCACTGGGTCTTCAGCTGCTCAGGAAAGTAGATGTGACGGCATTTATAATCCTTCTCGCTGTCCTGATGTCACAGGGGGCTGATTAAGCCATTGACCTGCAACAACTACCCCGGGATCCACAGCATTACTTTAGCTGATAAGAGCCCCCAGACACACTTTCTGCACACCATGATTTGCACCCATGCTGCACTTTTACTGAAGAATGTGGCACCATTGCCTCATTATCCGGGAACTTTTTCATGCTCATTGAGACTTATTATACACTCATTGAGACTGGAGACTATTTTGGCCAAAAAACTAGCCCTGTGTCTTAAGGGCAGCCCAGTGAAGAGTGAGTTGCAGTAGTCTAGCCTGGGGGGTGATCATTGCATGGATTACTGTGGCCAGGTCCCGGGGCAAAAGATAGGGCGCCAGTTGCCTGGCTTGTCAAAGATGAAAAAAGGCAGACCTGGCAACAGTCGCAACCTGGGCCTCCATTGAAAGTGTGGCATCCAAGGTCACATCCAGGCTCCTCGCCATCAGTGAAGGTTTCAATCATACCCCCTCGAGGGCTGGGAGCTGGGTCCCCAACCCCATCACCCCATGACCCAGACACAGAACCTCCGTCACATTAATGACACTTGGAAGACAGGACAGTAAATTACCCAGAACATTAGCCTACATGAAAGAGAAGGAATCACGGGGGAAGAAGCATGCAAATATCTCAGTTTGGCTTTGGAAGGACATTACCACATGATCTGATCTCTTCCATGTGAATTTTTTTCATTCCTACATGCAATAAAGAGATGGGGGAAGCAGCTCTCAGACTACTAGCAATTTATTTAAATGTACCATAAATCTCAAATCTCTTATTTGGAATTACTTAGCAAGTCTGGTGAGGAAAGAAATCATTCAAAGCATTATAGCTATGGATCTATTTGCCCCGGCCCCGTCTTTTCAAATGAGGCATGAGGTGGTGGGGTGCTGAACACAGTCAGCCAATGAAGAGGAACTATATTTTGGAAGCCTTGAACTTTGGGGGAAGTCTTTGGGGTCTCGTATCCTTATTTGGCACTTGCAACAGAAAGCATCTAGAAACAAAATCAACCATTGTGCAATACCTTTTTAAATTAGAACTGGGCAAAATATCACAAAATAATAAGCTTTTTGGTTCCTGAATCCCCAGAACTGTTCAGCAAGCTGGATGCTACAAAAACTAAAGGCAGGGGGAGGGGGGAGAGAGGATGATAATGATTCAGGGCACGGTGGCTCTGGTCTGAAGAGTCTTTAAACAGAATCAGGACGCGTTGCGGATTTATTGGGATTAGCTGGTATTGGGGGCAAACTGGGTTAAAAAATGCACCAAGAACTGCTAGAAATCAACAGAAAAGCAGAAAGAAAAGCAAAGGAGGGGAGGAGGGCAATCTGAGAATATAAAAGCCAACAGTTAATCAGTTGTTCCTCCAGCATTATTTGAAACCACTTACTGTAAGGCCAAGTGTAGCAGAAAATTGTGATAGTCCTTTTATTAACAAAAGAGATTAATTTTAGGTGATGTACTCTGTAAAGAGTCAAAAGAAGTCTAGTCAGTATTGTCCTCAGAAGCAAAGTCCCATTTGAACAGAATCTTTCTCCAACACCACGTAGAATCAGGTAGCTGTTGGCAGGTGGGATGTCTCCTGGAGGAGTCCCTTTGCCAAAAATTGTGTCAATTTGTGTGACTCGTCCAAGTTTTCTGGAGATCAATGGCATCTGATATAACTGCACAGAATAGCTACATATATTGTAATAGGCAAATAAATAAGTCTTCGGGTCCACTGAAAAATGATGCCTACATAATTTTTTGAAAAAATTCTGCTTATTAAATGCATCATTACTCCTTCCACTATATTTGTATTTGAACTTTAAAGTTATATAAGAGCAAAATCCCAACCATGTCTCATCAAAAAGTTGGGGTTTTTTGCTTCTGTAGTTCACTTATTTAATGGGGGGAAATGCACAATTTTTAAAATAAAAGATTTTTATCCATCTCTGTTGCATATATATTGGACATATTAGTGTTACTTATGGGATTTTTAAAAATTGTTTTGGGGCTCATACGGACAGGACAGCCAAGACTATGATTCTGTGTGAAACTTTTGTAGAACTATCTTTAATTTCCATAAAGATTTGGCCTTGCACTGGATTATTTCTTTCTCAGGGTTGAGGGTGGGGGTTGCCATTCTTCATTTCCTAAAAGAAATATTTTCTAGTATTTTGAATTTGCTGTGAGCCTTTGGACTTTAGCCACAAGCAAAGTTAATTTGTAACGCTCTTCATCAAATAGTTCAGTTAGGCATGTCAATTTTTAATACCATTTTGGGATCTTTGTAGGCACATCTGTCCAAAAGTCTAATTGATCTATGGGATAATAACTTCTGCTCTGATGAATGTATGTGCATTTCTTTTTAATATCCTAAAGGCATGAAACATTCTACAGTATATCTGGATTCATCAGAAATATTCAAAGCCTTTCCTTTCCCATTCCTTAATTCCTTCTGTTTCAAGGAGGATATAAAGCTTCTTGTGGCAGTTAAAATGTTTTTGAGAAAACCCTTTCCTCCATGTTTATTTGATACAATTTCATCTTTCAGTAAGAGTTCAGAGCAGCTTCTATACTGTGTGGAGTAAACAGGAGGAATCTAGGAAACTACAGGTGTATCACCTTGATTTCTGTCCCAGGTAAACCAGTAGAAAGCATTCTTTAAAAAACTGCCAGTGAAAAGGAGGTGTATGCATTTATAGTGAAACCAATAGAAATTGAAACCAGGCCCCATTTGTTGACATAGCTATATTAAACAGCTATAGTAACTGTTTTAGTTCCATAAGACCCAAGGCAGTGGTAGAGCGAGTGTAGAGAAGTGACTCAGCAGATATACACCTGATAGGGATGCCATTCAACCAAAAGAGTTTGCAAATATTCCCAATGACCAATATCATTTCAATTAGCATTTCTGCGTAAGGAGTTTTTACTTTATCCCAATTATTACATCATTTAAACTTTCGGGATAGCTTTCTGAGTCTATATATGTAAGATTGTTTTTTGCAGGAGGTATTTTGTTACCAAGGGCTGATAGAAAGAGAGAGGGAAAGCTTTACTTGTTCCTCATGACAGGAGGGCAAGGCTGCAAAGACTGGGAGACAGGCCAGATTTAAGCATGATGCTGTTGAGAGACTAAAAATGAAATCAATGGGCTTAGACTGGAGTAACTCTGCTTAGGATTTCACTGTAAGAACTTAAGAGCTTCCCCACAGGGTCCGTGTCCCCTAGGGTTCCCAGGTCCAGGTTGGGAAATTCCTGGAGATTTGGGGGGTGGATCCTGGAAAGAGTGAAGTTTGGGGAGGAAAGGGGCCTCAGTGGGGTACAATGCCATAGAGTTTACCCTCCAAAGCAGCCATTTTCTCCAGGGGAACTGATTTCTGTGGCCTGGAGATCGGTTGTAATTCCAGGAGATCTCCAGCCACCACCTGGAGGCTGGCAACCCTGGTGTCCCTTTTAAGCTGTTCTGTTCCCTGTTGCTATCAGTCAAGTGGGGGGAAAGTAGGGATTATTTATTCATGTGAAAAAAAAAGAAGAGGCAAGGTGTCTATTTTTAAACAAAATCAGTGCATATAGATGTAGGAAGCTATACCTTGCCCCTGCTGTGCCTTATTCTGGTGCCAGAAGCATTTTTCTCCTGACCAGACTCCCACCTAGATTGGATGAAAATGCTATAATTAATCAAGTTCATTCAGGTAATGGGAAGGTCAGGTGGCCAGATCTTGCTTCTCTTGTGTGGGTGTATTTTCGGGGTGTGCATCTAGAAATTTTTGGTGTGCTTTGCATCCACGTCCATTGACAGCATGATTGAGTAGCAACGGTGGGCATTGCCAGGTGGGGGGGGGGGTCAAAATTCATCAGATTTTTTTCCATTCTTGTGATTTTTGTAGGGAGGGAAAGTAGGAGGCTCCGGTGCAGCTGTTTTTGCACTTAATGGTGCCGAAATCACACAGAACACAGTTCTCAGTCTAATCTAAAAAAACATAGTTTCAAGCAGATAAAACAAAGGGGAGCAATTTTACAGACCCCCAAAGCACGACCCTCTCTGCACTGCCACACTAAGTTTTCACTACTAATTTCTAAAATGGATGTCAAAGAGACCTTCATGTGGCCACTAGGTTTTTAAAAAGCCCTCTCTGCCTTCATTTCATTTCCCTACTCTTACTGTGAATGACAATTTTTTTTAATGTCACTACTGAAAACTCTGCGTTTGCCTTCCTTTCTTGTTGTGGTTTGTTGTTTGTTTCCTTTCAGAAAGCAAGGAAGGCTTCTGTTGCAGTCTCCTTGCCCCCAGTCATCTTTGCACTTTCATTATTCCCTATGGGGGCCATCTGGGGGGGCTGGAGTCATTGTTTTTCAAGCAAATGTCACCAAAATTGCAGCAGTGTCCTCTGCCTGTCCCACAAAGAACCCTCAAGTGTCAAGCAAATTCAGCAAAGTGTTTGAATTGTATAGGACCCAGAATGGTATAAGAGCAAGCCAAGACTTTTCTACCTTACAAGGGAAAAATCTCCCTTCAGCCCACAAGAAGGGGTGAAGGGGAAGGACAGGGAAAGAGGGGGAGAAGAATAGCCACTCTTTGCAGCTTAGACTGGCTGGGAGTGTTCTTGGCTTCTCCCTTGCATTGCTCTGACCCCTTGCTTTCACCCTCCATTCCCCACCTCCACTTACCTGGCCAGTGGGGGAGGAAGGCACAGGGAGGGGCTCCCCGGCACACTCCTGAGGTGGCGCAACAACATCACTTCCAGGAGTGACATCATCACACTGCCCCGAGAGCGCTTCGCAGCAGGCCAATTTTGGACCCAAATGGGCCTGTTTTGGCCCATTTGAAGCTCAAATAGGCCCACTGCAAAGTGAGTGCCCCCCCATGCTGGAGCAATGATGTCACTTCCTGGAAGTGCCCTGCATTGTGCCGATGCAGGGGCATGTGGGAGGAGGATCATAGGCCCAGCAAAAAGGTAAGTGCCAGGTCCACTGCCTCCATTCAAAATGAAATGTAAGCTCATGCTGCATTGCTAGTAAATGTCAGAATTCAGAAAAAAATACAGGGTTTTCAGATAGGAGTTTTGTGACTACCAAGCAGGTAGGACTAGCATTTCCATTCCTGAGAGTCACAAGTATGGCTCAGAAACAGTTATTTTTGTGATTTTTATAGCTCATGATTGTCATTATGCAAACCCTTAGTGCCTTCCTTTTTTGATTTGCAAAAAGACCCATTTACTATCTGCTTCTTGGGAATAAAAAACTCTCATACACAAATGCATGCCCCCCCCTTACAGGCTGAAGCCAGAATTTACATTGCCTCCATCATGAGGACATTATATTTAGCTGCCTGAAATTGATAGGCAGCTAAATATAATGTACTCCCTTGGTTGAGGAGTACAAATCCTATGAATTCTATCCCCGGTGGCTGTTACTTTTATATTCTGCTTCCAGGTTTCCCAGAAGCCCCTTTATTGAAAGCAGGATCTAGATAGGAGGCCATGTTTTTTGTCTTTGTTTTTCACAGAAACAGTTTCCGTGCCTCCACACACATACTGCCGTAAGTGGATCCAAGTGAAGCATTTCCCCTGCCTGCCTATTATACATTCTGCCCCAAATATGGAAATATCTCAGGAAACCTATGTAATCCTATATAATCTGTGGTTATATAGGATCAGAAATTCCTCTCCAAACCAATGACAGTTCAATAAAAAGAGGAACATGCGAACACAAAAGTTGAAATTAACTGCGTACAAAAATACCAATCAGAATGATTCTGAACATGGGGAACTCTTCCAGTTGGGTGGTGATCCTGTCACACACACATCTTCACAGCCCTTCCAGCTTCCTGAAAAATAAAAAACGGACATCAAAGTGCCAGATTAACCCTCAGAATGGTGGACACAGAACGCCAAAAATAATTTGAGTCAAATTAGGAATCTTTCTAATATTTATAAAAGGTGGTTAGGATTATATATTAATTAGTAAATTTCCAATCGCACATTTCTAGCATGGTACCTGGGAGCAATACATATGTTAGAATTATAATTGGAAAAGTCACTGTTGTTAAAACACCTTAATTGTAAGAAGAAACTAGCTTCTCTTTGTACATCTTCCATCTTTAGAAAGTTCTTTTGTGAAAAGCAAAGAATACTTTTAGAACAATTTCAACCTGCTGTTTGAAGATACCCAAGTTATTACAGACAAGAGTGGCATCTCAAGCAGGAGCAGAAAATCTAATTTTGATACCTTCTTGAGTTTGTATTGGTGTAGGAATTTCTATCACAAAAATCAAAGAAATCACAAAGCAAAATAAAATAAGCATTTTCTGGTTACAGCTCACATAGAGACCATGCTATTACTTTCAAACAATTTTTAATCTAGTGGTTGAATTGTAATAGGTTTTAGACACTCCTATGTGTCACTGCAAGATGTAATATAATGAGCGAGTGGCTGAAGGTTGAAGTGTGTGAGTCAAGGGTTCTAGGCCAACTTCTCCTTGCTGTTGGGCCTGTTGCTGAGGAAAAGGTGAGACTTGCCTTCTGGCCAGCATCCACTTTAGTGGACCTATGGCTCCCATGTGCCACATGGTTGACTTTCCCCAATGAGCTATCAGGCGTTGACAGGGATGCTTTTGTGAATGTGCAGTTTTATGCTTCCCAGGTTGTTGTGCCTAGCATTTGCATTCTCCTTGCCTGGCAAAAGAGAACATGGCTGGAGGCAGGGACTTGAACTCACATCTACAGGGCTCCATGGAGCATGTTCCCTCCAAGATCCCTGGCAGTTACAGCATGGAACTCTTTTTCCAGAAGAATGTGCTTTAAACCCTCCCTTGGTGTATTCTTGGTATGGAAAGCAGCACCCCGACAGCAGGTGACAGAGGTAAATCAACATCTGCTAGTTGCCTGTCCCTATCTATCTCTTATGGGACATCAGCTGCATGCCACTGTGTGATTGGGGGATAATGGCAGTTTCTATAGCAATCATTATGTTCTCAGTGCCTTGCTGAGTATGTTTCTGTTGATTATTCCTTCTCTGCTGAGCAAGCATAATATACTAAGTAGCAATGCTGATGCCATACCAGGGTAATGGCCTTCCCACTCAAACTGGATTGAGCTAGCCCTGTGACAGAAGGGCTTAGCCTGGCATTCTCAAGCCACACACATGGCAGGGCAGGTAGCACCCAGCTTTCCTGATGTCAGGCAGGGGAAGAGGTGCCTGGCTGCTTCAAGCCACACATGAGAGGTGGGGAAGGCATTATCAAGCCCACTTGAGCCCTGCACAAGTCTTTGGGCCCCAATGAGTAGAAAGGCAAGATATAAATAAAGTAAATAAATAAAGCTGAAGATGGGGGCAGAAAAAAGTTAGATGGATAGGTGGCAAAGACAGAAGAAAGCAGGGGAAAGTGAAGATGTGCAGGTTACCAGGAAGTGGAAAAGAAGTAGTATGAGAAAAGTGATGGGGGGGGGGGGCGGGTGAAGTGGCCCTTGTAAGTCCTTGCAGGTTTCCCACTGTGCAACTGGGCATGGCATGCTGGACTGACATTGCACAATTGGACCATAGTTTTCCTGGACAGAGAGTCCCAGAAGTAGGGAAGGAAAGCTGAAGGGGGTGAGGTTGACTAGTGGCGTGGGAAACAGAGAAGGAGGCAGGAAAGGGGGAGAGAGACTATGAGGACTTTCAGGGAAAGAAAAGGGGAAATAGTGGCCCTTTTCACACTGCTTACCTGCTGCTGGAACATCGCGAAATATCGCGTAAAAATGCGGAAGATAGCGTCTTCTCGCGAGAGTTTTGCACGACATGGCACAAAACTCTCGCAAGAAGATGCTAATTTCTGCATTTTTTGCACGATATTTTGCAATGTTCCGGCAGCAGGTAAGCAGTGTGAAAAGGGCCAGTGAGGGAGGGAGAAATGAGATTCCTCCCCCCTCCACCGAAGTCCTCATGGGTTCCAAGTTCTGATATTTTAATCCTCTCGCTGAAATATTATGGCCTACTTGAGCATGCAATTGGCTGTCCAATTTCTCCTCACAAGGCTTTTAAAAGGCTAAATTCCTCTCTGATCATTAGGTGTAAGTGTGGGATGTAAATGTAAGAAATACAAAATAATTCATTTCTCTTACTGGAAATGTATTCTGATGTCCAGCCTCTCCCATCATATCTATTCCTGGGGTGGGAACATTATACAAAGTGAAGGGAAGGTAGTTTATTTTGCACTGGATGCTGCATTGTATGCAGGGAATTTGGTGGAGCTAGCTGTGTTGTTACCACTATTCTAACACTGGCACCATTTGTAGACTATTCTGGACGGCAAAATTAATAAACACAATTTGCAGGGAAATATGACCACATTCACTTGACAATACAACTAAAGCCATAAAATAATTTTGTCATTCCACTGGGTATTTTTTTCTGCTGAAGTAATACATCCACTGTCAATGTTTCCTTACTTCCAGCACAAACCATCTACGATCTAAAGTGAGTTCATCCTCCAATTAAAATCTATTGCTTTAATAAATTATTAACACCACTTCATTGGGTGCTTCCCCAATTCATACACCTTCATTTGATGCCACTGATTTTCATGGTTGATCTGCGGACTTTTTTGTTCTGCATTTATTTCACAGTCATCTGAGAGAGTGAGAGAAAGAGAGAACAATTGTTAGAAGCAACTCCTAATTACCTCCCTCATAGCCAACACATGCAAACTAACACTCTTACTATGTTGGAATGGTTGCTGAAGACTAAGAACAAGACATGGTTTTTCTGTATTGGGTGAGCTGACCTCCCTGTGGCATTAATGGCAATGTGCTGAAATCACCGTGGAGGCCCTCATGCATGGAAAAGCGATCCATGCACAAGGAGAGATTCCATGCATTTACAAAATAAAAACCCTTCCAGATAAGAGTTGGTGGCATTTCATATATATATCCTATCAATAAATCAAATATTCTGTCACATGACTGTCAAGGCAAGTATATCTTTTAACTTAATTTATATCTCTAAAATAGTGAGCAATATGCAGAAGAGGACAGCAGACAATGACCTGCAGGTAATGGATAACCAGTTGGGGAGTGGCTCTTTGCTTTGGGCAAATAGTGTTTTGAGGAAGAAACCAGTGGGCACCAGGAAACACATTAATTAGCTATGCAGCACTCACAGGCACCACGCTGGGGACGACTGAGTTAGGCTATCTTAAGCCCAATTCCAGTTAATTGGAAATGCTCAGGACCCTATGGCACCACTAGTAGTATTGTCAGCTGAGCACTGACTAGCACAGCCGAGCACAACATCATTTTCCAGTTTGTACCCCAGACTGACTTCATGATACTCTAGGAATTCACCCATTCCTATGGTTTTTGCCATGGAGATGTGCGAATTCATAGAGTGTCATGACATCACTTCTGGATATAGACCAGAAATGATGTCAGTCCCCACCCCTGCTTTTTGATTTAGCTGGAGCATAGTGCCCCAGTGGGGCCTGGAGCTTGTCCACTGCTCCTGGGCAAATTGGAAAGCCTATCAAAGATGTCATAGGGAGCTGTAACAGCATTCCAAGGACCCCTCTGCAAGCAGTCGGCCCGGCCTCCACCATCTTCAATTGCCATTTAATATGGCTACCTGTGATATAATATCACAAGACTCCTGGATTAAAATGGCAGTTTGGATTGCAGCCAGGGGAATTCCAGCTAGCAGTTGCTGAGTCCCACATGGGAGACCCAGGCATGAATGGAATGCCGCATGTAAATGCAGACAGACCAGCGGTGATTAGTTTACAGACTCCCCAACCCCCCCCAAAAATCCTGCGCAACAAAGGCCTCTCAGAGTCACCTCACTTAACACATTCCTTTCCTTCCTTCCGTGATGAGATCTCCTGTCCATGAAAGAGAAGAAAATCAACTGGCATTCATAAATATTTATAATTCATTCCTGGGAAGGTACATTCCCCCACTAAATTCATCAACTCAGCTCCAGTGGACTTCATTAACAAACTGCCCCTTTGTGCAGTGCCAGGACAAATTTTGCATTCTCTTTCACACACCCCAGCAGCTAGCAATCAAGGTAATCAAATCTTTTGTTACTCCCTGGAACCAACCGTTGGAGTCTTTGTTCCAACGGGCTAGCCCACCTCAGGGCACGTTTTACCCTATAAGAGTAGTGCCCTGGCCCCATTCAAATCGTGCATGCTTCCAGGACACTGGTCCCTTAAGGTCTCTTCCTAAGACACTCTCTCCGGGAGCACTTATTGGATCCAAAGTGCTGCTCCCTTGAGGTTGCCCCAAGCCTCTTGCTACCCTGGCTGAGAACACTGGCATTTGAAGCTGCTCTCTTCCCCCATGGACTGGACTACTCTTCAGGATAGGTAGATATACTTTGCCCTCCCTCACTCGATTCCAACTTCTGACTAGCTTCCTAGGACTCTGTGTGTGTGTAACCATTTTATTAATTACTCCTGTGTGTGCATGTGTTTTTCCTCTTCAATAAAAGTTTGCTCTTTGAATTTAAAGCACCAGTCTCGTTTGCTATCTTGAAAGGGACCCCATAAAAATTGATGAAAAAGATCCTGTAGTTATCGCCTCTCGCATAGCCATCTTCCTTGCCGCTAATTCCCCCACACACACGCACACACAATTCTCTTATTGTAAGGAGACCAATTCAGGTAACACCTCTAATGGACTGTTGTTGTATAAGCATATAACGTCTAGCTCACTGGCCAGCTAAGAAGAAAAATGAGTCTTCCTGACTGTCTGTACCGTCTTGCATTCTCCCTCCATTCCCCCTCAATTCCCTCTCCAACACTGCTTAGCACAGCATCAAAAGAGTCCAGAGTAAGGGAGGAGTGATGGAGGAAAGGAAGAGGAGAGATGCTTTTCTCTGGTGTGCCACAACAGCAATACTAGCACACTGGTGAGCTAATGAAGAGAAAAAGGAGAGGGGATTCTTTTCAGGCTCAGACACCATATCCAAGACAGAGAAGTACTATAGAGTTATGAGACTTGTCTCTCTTTCGGGCAAGCATGACGTGCTGCTTAAGCTTGTATCAGGCCTGGACTATAAAGTGAAAATGGCCCTAGAGCAAATCAAATGAACCAGCCCTCATGGCGCCAATAATGAGCACTGATTCACCTATTGCCTCCTCCATCAAATGGGCAGCAAGGCAGGAGGGGACAATTAGTGAACTGGCATCAATTACCATCGTCAATGAAGGGGTTGAGCCAAGCAGCCCTTGAGGCCTTGGCAGAGTTGCTGCAGCTTGGCTCTGCTTCCTCCTGGCTGACAGCAGCTCATGGGAAACTTTCCTGGTAAGTTAAATGGCCACTCCACCCCCGTCTTGCACTCTGACCCAAAGGAGAAAGAACTTCAGTGATGGTATCACAACCGAATTCTTAAGCCTATATCTTGATTGGTCCCAGGAACACTGGTCACAGCTGATGCATTCAGAACCTCATTCTGCCTGGAGTCTCAGATTGCAACACTGACATCAGGACTCATCTCAGGTCATAAGCGGTGTTGGCAAATGTTTCACTTTTCCCATGACAGACAGCATGAGGAACATTGAACCACTGAAAAGGGAAGCTAAAATCCCAGATTTATCATTCCTCATCTTTTTTGTTCCTAACCTCCTTGACTACTTTTTATATCATTTATATTATTATGTATATTACTTGCAGGTGGTGGAAAGTGCCTTCAAGTCATAGCTGACTTATGGCATCCCCTGCTGGGATTTTCAAGGCAAGAGATCTACAGAGGCAGTTTGCTATTGCCTTGCCTCTGCAGTCCTGCAGACCTTCTTTGGAGGTCTCCAATTACTAACCAAAGCCTACCCTGCTTAGCTTCAGAGGTTAGGCTTCCCTGAGCTATCCAGGTCAGGGTATATTATCTTCTATACATGAACAAAGAGCAAAACAGGAAAAACCGGCAAACAATGGGCAAACAATGGTTACTCCAGATTTAATGCAGGAGCAAGAATCAAGGCATTCTTAGACTACTCCTTCCTCATATTGTGTCTTCATCTCCCTCCCATTAATATTGCTACCTCCAGCAGCAGCAGCTGCTACTTATTTTGGCTGCTACCCACTTGTTTGCCTGGAAGATATTTGGCAAGCAGATAGGTGGCAGCAGCTGCCAGTTTTTCTCCCTGCTGTTGTTGCTACTGACTGGCTCTGTCTGGGGCAGAAGAAAAAGATGTGTGAGCAAGTAAGCAGCAATAGCAAGGAAAAGAAGCAGTGGCGACACCCCTGCAGGAAAAAGAGCAGACAAACTCACTAAAACCCAAAGGAATTACTGGCACCAATGATGTATTTAACACAAATGTGCCAATGAAGCCACCCCCTATCAGTGCAATGGTGCAGAAGACGCTGGAACAAAATTCTTGTAATGTGTACCATCCAAGGGGTGGGCCCCAGTGTGGATTCGTCACAAAATATCTTGAACAGATACTGGGGATCAACCAGAACAACATTCAGTAAAATCAGCAACAGATGGGATCTGGTGCAAACATACCCTTATTAAACGTACAGAAGAGAGTATTTTTTTTTCTTTTTTGGGTAGAAGTAGTGGGATCTTTCTACTGTTATTTTCCCTGCTGTTCTCTCATGCTGAGAGTGGCTATCAGCTTAATTGCTGAGCAACTCAAACCCAGCAGACTCTGTGGGTGGTCTCTGAGCCACTTCATAGCAGAGCCAAAACGAAAAGACAGCTCAGTCGGGGGAATCGTAAGGAATGAAACGCTGAATATAGATTTGGGCTGGAAGGACCCAGGAACACACCTTTTAGTGGCAGAAGTTTAATTTTGACATTGAAAGGGTAAAAACAACAATTTTCTCTGAAAAGATGTCAAAATTGTGATTGAGCAAACTCAAAACAGGGAAACTAAGAGCTTCTGTCTATCGTCTTGTCTCAGTCCATATGACAGCAGTAAAAGAGACCACCCAGACCCGGTTACCTTCCAATTGCAGGAATACTGGTAGTTAATTCTGCATTGGTTTGCTTGAGCCTTCTTCAATCATGGCAACGCCTCCCAAAACCGAGGGGTCACACTGGCTTAATAGAAACTGGATGAGTGGCATGGGAAGTTTCACAGCACAGCATGCTCGCTAGAAATATTATCAAAGAGCTAAAACTAAGCTTCCATGTAAGGCAGTATTGAATACTGGATGACTAGAACAAACAACAGAGATTACCAACAAGTCCTGCTTGAGAAGTTCTTAGGGTGCATCAGAGAGTTCAGATACACAATGGCGATCCAAACTGTCTACCCAGATGTCTGTAATATTTTTAAAGCAGTTGAGGTCTATGGTTTGGCTCACAAACATGGCATAGTGACAGGCAGAGTTAACTCTTTCCCCATATATCATTTCCTCAAGAGCAGTTGGCTTTCTGAGCTATGAGCTCTGATAGGGGGAAAGGTGGCTTGCTTATTACATTTTTCTACCAGAGATAATTGCATGGCAGTGGGGTTCTCTCAGCCCTGATCCAACACACCCTCAGAGTGGCTGCTTTTAAAGAAATTAAAGATACGTTTGCAGGCGGATCTCCAGCACCTTCTCTAGTTGCACATTCAGTCACTGTTGGAGGGGGAAACCTAAAGCTCGCCTTAGGTGAACAGCTGTGGCTAGAACGTCTGCTTTGGCAGAGCACCTGGTTTGCATGCCGAAGTGTCTAGATACAGTCCCTGGTGTCTCTAATCGGAAAGGATCAGATAGTAGGTGATGCTGCCATTAAAAGACCCATGGTCTGGCTCAGTTTCAGGTGTGTTCACATGTCCTGAATTTTTCAATCTGCCCATGCTTTACAGGATAATTGAAACCAATTTAGGCTCCATCTACACATTACAGCATCTTCCAGACACCAGCATTGACTGGAGTTTTCCTCACGTTTAAGGAGCCTCTGATCACAGAATATTTGGGACAGTCAGTCCATACTGCGGGTTGTTGTGTGGACCTTCTCTCTGTGTGTCCTACTTTCCTTTACAGGCTACTCAGTTTTTTCCAGAGAGGGGATTGTGCATATGCACTGTTGCAGTTGTGCGATCTATAGAACAAAATCCATTTGGGCATGCACTATATTGCTTAATCAGTTACAGCCCCCAAAGCCCACCGGTGAATTGTTCATTGTGTACATGCCTGGTCTTTGGTTAGATGGTTTCCTGCATTTGACTAGTTGTTTTCATTGGCTGAAAAGGTTGCATTGATTTCCACCAATTCCCCACTCAGAATTTGGTAGAGCTGCCCCCCTCCAAAAGTGCTGGTACTCAGTAGTGCTATCACAAAAAGAAAGCCCTGGGTAAATACTAAGGTAAATTTGGCTTCAGAAACACCTAACCACCCGTAAATCATCTTTAACGCAAAAAATGCTTTTGTAGCTGCATTCGGTTTTATGAATGGTTGATCATGAACTTTTGAATACACCAGTTACCGTGCTGGGCCATTGCTGGTGGGTGTCCCTATCATTGGTTTCTGTGATTTCTCTGGAGAGCGTGCTGAGCGTCCTTCTGGAGGCAGGACAGGGAGCATGGGTGATGAGAAGCACTCTGAATCTTCACCTCACCACACACTGGCCGTCATCACATGGACATAAATTTAGTGCCAAACTAGCACCATCTACTGCTGAATGCTCACCTTATTCCGGTTCTGTTTCGATTTCGCCATTCTCCCCAAATCATGCTTTGTGACTCTTTATGTCTTCCTCATCCACTTCCATGTGAATGACCTGGATTGACTGTGAACACTTCGCAACGCCAAAGCGCTCACTTCCCTGATCATCTGTTCCTCCTAATGCTGATTCTCCCACCTCACACTCCCACAAGCCCCAGCGCGATGTGCAATTCAGCCTCAAAGTATTTTTTTTAAGTAAGCCGTATCGCGCTATAGCGATATTCTGCCATGCAAGAACAATGGAAGCAGTTTATCCTGATTGACATTTCCTCTACCATTTTATTGCCAAGTAACCATGCCCAAGGGCGGCTGTCTCGCTCACCCACCTTCCCCGGCGCTTCTTGCAGGGAGCTTTGGAAGCCACTTCCTCCTTGGCGCAGGGCTGGGAAAGCGAAAGGGACAGCTGGGAACGGGCTGCAGCTGAGCTGAAGAAGTTGGGTGGCCGAAGCCCCAAGGCCCCGGCAGGCACCCTTTTCCCGGCTCTGTGTGCCTCTGCTCCTGCAGCCAAAGCACCCTGGCGAGCAGCCCCTCCGCCTCTGGCTACGTAGGTGCCCCAGTTAAGGGAGGAGGTTCTCCTCCTGAGAGGGCTCGGAGGGGCGCTTGAGCAGACCTTGGCCATTGTCGAGGAAGGGCTGCCGTTTTGTGCGCATCCCAAAGTCTGCCGATCAGATCAGGCGTAGTTGTGAAACTGACCACCACATGCTTAGCCTCGCCAGGACGAGCTGCTGTCTGATATGGCGCATTTTTTTTTTACAAACAAGGGGGGGCAGGATTTTTTGCCCCCTTTAAGGAAGTACTTTGACTGACTGTCAAATTGCACCTTTCCCTTTTAATGAGATCGACTCAAAGTGGAAGCACTCGACAGACAATGGGGGAATCCATTATGATAGCGATAACAGAGGATACGATTTGTAGTGCAAAACTGGCGAAATAAGGGACCGTGTGACGACGGCCACTGATAGCAAGTCAGTGGTTCCCCTTTCTCTCAGGAGACCCCACATATCCCCACAGTTTCACCGTTCTCTTTAGATTGTATGTTGAAAAGGAACCTCGCACACAAAGCACACATAGTTTGAAAGTAGCATCCAGGCAAAGTGCTTGGGTGTGCTCTTAGGAGGAATGTTTTAGGTGGCAGCGAGGGGAGGATTGGCTGCTTATTCTTTTTTTTTTTTAATAACTTATGGAGGCTGCTTATTCTTGACATTCTGATAAGCTGGTTTGTTTGACACATGCATTGTATATCATTGTTTCAATGTATCACTAGCATGCCAATTTTAATACATGTAAACCACCCATTGTGTACCAAAAGTAAAAGTTGAAGTGAGAGGAGCAATGAGAAATGGGATGAGCATTTCAGATAAAAAGAAAGGAGGAAGACAGGTTTCAAACAGAGCTGAGAAAAAACAAGAAAAGCCAGGATAACTAGGGATATGCAACAAAATGATATTTAAAAAATAATAACAAAGGGAACTGAAATGGGAGTATTAAGGCTGATGGGAAGGTGCCTGCAACATCCTCTTGTTTGTAGGGGAATAACACAAGGACTTTTATCACATGTGCAGTTGGAGTTTTGTGCCTCCTAGATATACACTGGCTCAGGTTTGTGCCAACTATGGTGCTTCCTTCTAGATGTAGAAATGTTTGGATGTCTTATGAACATATGAAGCTACTTTATACGAAGTCAAACCACTGGCCCAGTATTCCCTACTCTCACTGGGAACAACTCTTTAAGATCTCAGATCCCTTACAAAGGTCAAATCCCTCATGAAGCTCACTGTGTGACCTTGAGCCAGTCACTTTTCCTCAGTATGACCTCCTCAAAGGATTGTTGCTTGCAATGTTAAAAGGGGAAACCAAGATGTGGACACCGCTCTGAGCTCCCTGAAGTAGTGGCAGGATACAAATGTAGTAATAAGAGAAGTCCGCTGCTGTTACTCAAATTATCTCTCTCTTCGATAGAAACCATCACAAATTTGCTGTTTCCAGGTAAAGCAAAACAAATCGGGTAGCAGCTGGACATTAATTCCTATATAGTTTTATTTTGCAGAAAATTCCTAACCACTCTTCTTACTGAGCAATGAGATGAGTTGTTGTAAAATGGTCCTTAATGGAATAGTAACCAATTACAGACAGTTATGCACGATTATCATGGATTTTTTTAACAAAAATGTATTATGTACGTACAGCTGTGAAACACAAAGCAATAATGAAGGTCAGCTGATATTCTTAGGGGTGTTTTCCATCTGGGAAAAAACAAATTGTATTGTCGTATGGATTAATTAGTTTTGATAGTGATAAACACACTGCGGTCAATGTGTTTAATTGTCTGTAGGCTTGAAATCAATTTTTCTCACAAAGAGTGTTTGAAAGAAAATCAAGCAGCAAAGAATTTCTCCCTCCCCATTCCTAACCACAGCCCTCTTTGTCTTCCCTAGACATCATAGCTCAAGTGAATTACTGGATACAACAGCCACTGAGAACAAAAGAAAAATGATTGGTGAGAATAGAAGCTGATAGGATTGAAACGAAAACCCTCCAATGGGGGCAGGCCAGAGTATAACCGCGCATCTTTGCATATTTCCCCAAGGAAGAAAGTAATGAATGGCAGTAGCAGGAGGGAGACATTTTGAGGCAGCAAAATAAAAAGGTCGTGTATCAACCAGAATTGTGTTTGCTTTGAGATGTATTAAATCTTTACATGATCTTGCTTTTCCTTGCAAAGCTTTTTATATTGGAAAGAAGTTCAAAGGTTTTACCCACACTCTTTCTTTGGGAGCAATCATATGGTGTGGAAATTCTTGGCCATGTGATAACAGAGTCACATGGCCAGAACAAGCAGATCAGAATAATGACCTCACAGAGAGGGGCGATGTCTTCATGCTGTAAGCGTTGCATGACCAATTGGACGAGGGTGGCCAGGCCAGGGAAGAAAAAAAAGGGGGAGAATATTGGGGGGGGGGTCCTCTGGAACTGCTTGTGCTAAAACTAATCCTCTCTGTACTATGAGTAGCCACACCTCACTCTCCTAGCACTCCTCTCACTGTACGTATAAGGAAGGGCACATGGTGTTCTTGCATACTAGTAACAAGTCCATTCAGACAGCGGGAACCAAAACAGCAATTCTGTAGGAGCTCATGGACTGAGCAGGTGGGGATCCCCAACCCATCCAAGACTCCTGATCCGTGGGCTGAAGACCACTAAAGGCTGAGTGTGGGTGTTTAGCATCTCAATATGCAATTTATGAAGTTCTATACATTTTTAAGATCTACGGCCAAACAAATAAATATTGTCATCACTACTATCTCTAAATGAAGAATATTCAGTGCCAGAGAACCTCTGCTACTTTCTATGGAGGGCACTATTATACAGGCATCACAAAGAAACCCTGAGCGCGAACTGTGAGCCATAGGGGCGTGCCCTTGAAAAATTATCATTTAAATTCTGTATTGTAATTTCAGAAAGGACAGGATCATAATTTTCATTAAATGTCAGGAGTGTTTATTGTATTGGAAAATCACATTGGGGAACATTTCCATTTTCATTAATGTTGGATCAGATGACTGTCCATTACTTCCTATAGGGGAAATGGGAGGAAATGACAGCTTTTGTAGAGCAGCTGTTCTTTTCAACACGTTTTCTTAAAATTTCAGAAAACTGAGTCCTCCTTTTTACTAAAGACCCCCAAAGTTTTCAGTGAATTGGATAAAAGGCTATGATTTTAGTGCTCCCTGAAGAGGGTCCCGCCAGCCATCCTTTTCCCTATGTAAAGAAATATGATTTTCAAAGCAGTTATTTTTAACTTTAAAAAACAGTTAAAATAAGAATAATGAATTAACAACAACAAAGCAACTTTCCCTTCCCAGCACACCAGAAAATACAATTATGCCCCCAATGTAACTATCCCCCAAGAAAAAAAGGAAAACCTAGTCTTTTCTACTAATAATCGGAACAAACCAGCCTGTAGACCGTATGAAGATCCAGTAGGAGTCCAAGGTTCAGGCCAAGGCTGCGTACTCTAGCCAAGGCCCAGGCAGAGGCCTCTAAAGTAACTCAAGGCTTTTATGCAGCCAACAACACAGGAGGGCCAGAGAGCGGAAAACTGCTGCACAAGCTAGGCTGATTGGGCAAGGGCAGCTCTGCTAATCTCTCCCCAGGATCAGATTGACTGGGAGACGTGCCTCCCCCACATCCCTTTTGCAGGAAACTCAAACAAACTGCAGGTAGAAAACTGAAAATAAACCTCCCAATTAGATTCTGAACTTTTACAATAATTATCAGAGGAAAGTGATGTTCAGGAAATCTATCACTGTGTTAGATATTTACTGTCAGATCTGATAATGGGGAAGCTGGATGACTTTTAGAGTTGGCAATATCGAATTGTTAGGGTTGCAAGTAGAGATGGGCACGAACTGCATTACAAACTTCAAAAAACCACGAAATTGGCGATTGCGCGATCACGATCCGGCGGTTTGTGATTGTCCATGGCCAATGACCCAGCGTTTGGAAGAGGCCTGGTTCGGTGTGTTCGGCCGCAGTTCAGAAAGCCAGACACTCAGGTGCCAGCAATCAATTCCCCTGGCAACGGAGCCAGGGGAATGCCTGAACTCTGTCTGTGCTCCTTCTGTCACCCTGGAAACCCAAATGGAAGCCCAGCTTACCTTGATTGGCAGGTCTTCCTTCCAACCACGGAGCTGCAAAGCGGTTACAAGTTGAGAGAAGACACCCAGGGGAGGGAGGGGGAAGGGGGTGTTCTGTAGCCATGGGTATGCCAATCTCAACCCTGCAAACCCTGATAGGCAGCTCTGATGGCCAAACACAGACCTCCTGCATTGCTCAATGGGACCTGTGCTTATAAAGAGCCGTGCGCTCCCAGGCTGGGTTTCACTTTCAGCGGGCAGTGTAGTGAGACAGAGCTCTTGCTTGCCACTTGCTAGCCTTTGGGAAGAGAGACTGAGAGTATAATTGAGCTTGGATTTTTGTGGGAGTTTCCTGGGGGCCTTGGATTGGAGAGGGTATAACTCCAAGATCCCTTTTGCAATCCTGTCCAAACTTGGGTGATGGCTGTAGGAGAGCCTGCAAAAGACTCCCCGGGAATATGGGCTCTCTAAGTGCTACAGGGGCCATTCCGCGCCCCATGAACTGTGAAATGTGAACCGGTTCGGCAACAGAAAATGATCGTTGCGGTTCACGACTTCAGGATCGTTGTCGGCACCAAACCGTGAACTGCTGGTTCATTAAATTTTTTTGGTTCGTGCCCATGTCTAGTTGCAAGTCCCTCTTGGGGGGCGGGGAAGTCCCTGCCTTCAGTTTTCAGGTCCTATTGCTGTTCAGAATAGCAGAGAGAGAAAAGTTAAAAAATGGCCATCAGGCCTGTGATATGATGTCACTTCCAGGGAAAATCAGAAGTAGCACCATGCCTCTCTAGGAATTGTCAGAAGCTCTAATAGAGTATTCAGCAATACCTAGAAAGGACTGGCATCTCTTCTGCTGATTCCTGTAAAAACATATCACTTATGGGGTTTTCCCAGAAGTAACATCATCCCATAACTGAAAGCCATCCCCACGTCTCTGCCCCCCCCCCGCCGCCGCCAGTCTTCCACCAGGCTGGGCCAAACAACCTTACCAATTAAATCCAACAAAAACACATTATTAAGACACGAGGTAAAATACCCATACAAAACCATAAAAACAACAAAACATTGATCAGGAACCAGGGATCACTGAGGGATTACCAAATGAAACAAAAATGTCTCCACTTGCTGGCAGAATATGCCAATAGATGGGGACCGATGAGTCTCCTTGGGGTGAGAATTCTAGAGTTTCGGTGCCACGACTGAGAAGAACCTAATCTTAGGCGGTGGGGAGCACCTGAAGCTTCAATTAGTGGACAAGTTAGAGGGCAATCAAAGTACTTGGTTGTCATATTTCCACTCCTTTGATCCCACGATCAATAAGAAATTAACCTTAGAATATGAAAAAATGAGAAATTAATTCTAAGCTTTGAGGATTTTACCCAGCAGGGCATGAAGCTGTACTTCCAAAGGCACTTGGTCTACAGATACAACAGAATTAAAGGGTATAAATGTGAAATGGTAGAATGTACTGTACAACTTCAGAGTGGAGAAGGTGGAATACCATTTGTGAATGCTCCCCTACCTGAAAACTACCTGGAAAGAGGGGAACCAACATAACAGGAAGAAATGTTCCATTACTGCCTGGGTTCAGAGATGCTCAGCAGAAAGGTAAGCATATACATGTTTAAATAAATAAATATTCAGTAGAGAAGTAGTCTTCTACTTGCAATGGATTTTTAAGTGTAGGGAAACATTCAACAATGTGATTCCCTCTTGCAGAAGTGGCACAACTCATTTTATCATCATCATAACTCTATGGCTTTATTTCCACCTCATTACATTGCATGCACAGATCCAGCCTTACCCAGTCTATGAACCAATTCTAGGGAAGAACAATCAAAACAATATGGGGAGAAAGGGGAAGGACAGGAAGGAATATTATATGAGCATTAAATTGTACTGTACTGCAAAGATTATTATGAGTATTATCCTGTTTTTACTGCATTGTCTTCTACCCTTGTAATTCTACTTACTACATTGTTTCTAGCCTACCTTGCCTTAGGCAGTTTGCAGGCCACGTTGTCTTTTAATGTTGTACTGTTGCATTGTTCATTGGATGTCTTACACTGTAGTACGTAAGTAAGTAAGTAAGCAAGTAAAGGTAAATTAAGTAAGTATGTAAGTATGTAAAGGTAAATTAATATAAGATAGTTATATAAGATAGTTAAATGTTCATCATGGAATAAAGATGTAAGACTCAAGTTGATAAATTAGAGTTTTATTAATGACTGATCTGTTCTCTTCCCTTTTCTGAGATGATGATGGTGATGATGATGATGATGATGATGATAACTGGTTATCATGCTTCACTGTAGCCTTCTTGGCTACCAGAAATAGATAAAATGCACCTTGGCTCAGACCTCAGCACTGAAATATTGCTATGTTTCATTTTTTATAGCACACAGCAAAATATGGGACCAGAAGGGTCTGATCTCAACATCATAGCCGTCAGAATTAGGGTTGCTTTGCAACCCTCTAAGAATCTCCTCACCAGATCCCTCTAGCCAGTAAGCTTTGAAAGGTTGACTTGGGTAAACCTCCCTTCATCCTTGGATACCAAACAGCCCTCATCAATTTACCTTATGGTTCTAGTCCAAACCTATGCTGTTCCTAATGCCAAGCGAAGTTATGGCCTAAACCAGCCAGCATTGGGAGGAAAGTAAAGACCCTTCTGTAATCCAATTTCAGAACGAGTCTCCAACATTTCTGCTCAGACCTAGTTCCACATTCTCAGTGGGAGGGGGTGCTAATGTCATGGTAACTGCTTGCTGTAGGGAAGCAAAGGCCACTATGGTTTATCTCCCACCTCTACTTGGCTGTAACATACAAGAACAAGAAACATTGTTTATGGAAATGTTCTTGACACTGTATGGAAATGCCTGCCCTTGTCCTTGCCACTAATGGTACTAATCTCACACTATGTAATCCACCTTGAGTCTCAGTGAGAAAGGTGGAATACATACATACATACATACATACATACATACATACATACATACATACATACATACATACATACATACATACATACATACATACATACATACATAAGAGCATGGTTCCTGCTCCATAGATCCTTGAATTACATCTCTAAACAGAGGCAGGGCAAAAATGCCTCCTACCCACTCCTATTCAGATGGGAATTGTAGACTATTTTTTGTTTTTCTTCTTACTGGGAAATTGGAAGATCTTAACTTTCCACTGATGATGGCACAATATAAAGCCTAAAATATCCTATCATTAACAACCTTGCTCAGATCTTGCAAACCCCAGGCTGTGGATTCCTTTATTGAGTCAAGCCATCTCCTTTTGGGTCTTCCTTCCACCTTTCCTAGCATTATTGTCTTTTCCAGTCAGTGTTGGTTTTTTTATGTGACCAAAGTAAGATAGCCTCAGGTTCATCATTTTAGCTTCTAGGGAGAATTCAGGCTTCATTTGTTCTAGAAACCACTTATTTGTCTTTTTTGGCTGTCCATGGTATCTGTAAAACTCTCTTCTAACTCCACATTTGAAATGAATCAACTTTCTTCCTGTTAACTTTGTCCATTGTCCAACTTTCACATCCATACATAGTGATGGCGAATACCATAGTATGAATTATCTTGATCTTGGGCCACAGTGAAACATCATTATCCTTAAGGCACTTTTCTGGTTCCTTCATGGCTGTCCTTCCAAGACTCACAATGCAATGCTAAGAAAAGTTACTCCAGTCTAAGCCTATTTATTTCAATGTACTCAAACTGGAGTAAATATTTTTAAGATTGCACTGCTAATCTCCTTCAGGTTTCCTGGTTGTTGTCTTCCTTTTGGTTGTTCAGTGAGCTGAAGAATAGAAAATCATTAACAATTTCAGTGCCTTCATTGTCAACCTTAAAATTGTGTAATTCCTCAGTAGTCATTACTTTTTTGCTTCCTGATGTTCAGATGTAATTCTGCTTTGGCACTTTCTCCCCTAACCTTCATCAATAGTCTTTTCAAGTCAATGGATTTAGAAGGGTATAACTGCTTAGAATTGCAGTTTCTCAGCCAACAAGAATAACATGAGAAAATAATTAGAATACCACTAGATGCAACCCAGCCAGAGTTATTCATATTTAAAATTTGTTTATTGTAATAGGAGAACGAAGAACGTGCTTAACTTTTTTTCATTGAAATTAATGGACTTTACAAATGTTCAACTCTCCTTAATTGTGTCCTATCTCTTCAAATGGTCTAGAAAACGCAGCAAAGGAGAGTTCAGCTATTTGTAAGAGTTCAGTGGTCCATATCTTGTGAACATCTGAATTAGCTTCAGAAAACTGCTTTAGAAGAACTTCTGTTGACTTTGCCAGATTAAAGCTAAACAGATGTCTAACTCAGTTTTCTGCTTCTCTCTTCCCTCTTAAACTGTGCGGCTACCCCTGTGGTTCTGTCTCCACAGAATATTCCAAGTGTCTCTGTGTATCAGATACTCAGCAATCCGAAAAGAGTTTGTCAAAGACCAGGAGATGGCTCACAACATTTAGCCACAAAAAGCATGGTGAATCATCAGTTCACAGATCTCCTGGTGTTCTGTCCAATTTGAAAGAAGGAATAGCGGGGCCATTTCCCATCCTCTCTGGTCTCCTTCACCCAGACCACTGTTCTTGCAGCCATAATATGGTAGTCTTTTCTTTGCCATTTTCACTAAGTATAGGCTCTCCCAGTGATAGTTACATCCGTGAGAATAGAAATTTGCAGGTGATAAATTTTGACAACGTAAGCAGGTGAAAGGATCCTTGAATTCAGCCCTATGGATTGGATCCCCCAACTATGTTCCAGAAATGACAACACAGGAAACCTTCCACTAACACAAGCTGCTCTTCCACTGGTGAAAGGACCTTCTGTGTTAAAGGAAGGCTACTTGCACCAGGGAAAATGCTTATTACACCATCTGCCAGGAATCCTCTTCAACAACAACATCTTTTCAATATCCTCTCTACGGAAATCTTTAGTAAAAGGTGAAAGATTTATGTGATTTGAAGAGAAACCAGAGTACAGTTTTCAATATCAATACATTGAATGCAACTCATCTGCATCATCATATTTTAGCAGCATACTTGTTTTTCTTGGGTTGATTTATTTATTTATTTCAAATTTGTATTCTGCCCTTCCCGCGAGCAGGCTCAGGGCAGGCTCAGGGCAGGCTGTAATCTCCAGGTCAGGCTCAAGGGCAGCCTCTCATAGAGCAAGTTACAGTAATCTAGCCTAGAGATGACCGTTGCTTTAATGCTGTTGTAGCAAATGGCTCCCTGATCTACAAACATCCAGGTTGGATATGAAGATTTCCTAAGAAGTTCCACTGGAGAAATGGCTGCTTTGGAAGGTAGACCCTATGGCATCAAACCTCACTGAGGTACCTCCCCTCCTCAAACTCCTACATCCCTAGGCTTCACCCCAAATATCCAGGAATTTCCCAATCCTTCCAGGTACATGCCAAGGCCATTAGAGAAGCTTTTTTGGCAACCTGAGGTGCAATGGCCAACACCAGAAATGGCTTTTTTTGAGAGTGAGCTAAAGCATGGGGAGGACCCCCCTATACAAAGCAGAGGGTGGCTGGAAAATGGCCAGAGAGCAAGGACAGCCAAGGTGATAAGCAGCAGGAGAAAGAAGTGCTGAGGAAGCCCAGAAGACAGATGACTCAGCTGCAGAAAGCAGGAAGTAAACTCCAGAGAGAGAGGTGTGAAAGAACACCCACGGGCAGTTCAGGACATTTGATCCATACCCCCTAGCAAAAACAGGACTTGGGCACCTGGCAAAGTGTAAGCTGAGGGCCAGCAGTGTGCCCTCTGAGGTTAGGGAGAAATGGAAGAGGTAACAGCCACCTTTCAACTTAATGGGCACACAAAAGGTGGTGTGGGCAGTCCTAAGGTACCATTAAAAACACCTGGTTGGATCCTACCGTCTTTTCCACTAGTGAAAAACTGAGAAGGAAGAGGGTCCTCTTTGACTACCTGAAAAATTATGCTGGGGTTCTTGAGACATACATGGGCAAAAGTCGTATGTGGTGCAGGCTGTAGTAAGGAGGAGAATTAGATGAGACGCATAAAAAAGCAGGCTGGATCTAACCTCTACATGTATGCCCAATATGCTGTATCACTCATCATGTTTTCGCCTTAATTTCATACAATTCATCACACCATAAAATTTGAACTTGTTCACAATGCTTCTAAAACTTGCAGTTACACTGTTGCCAGCTTATTAAAGGGCATGACTTGGTTCTTAACTGGTCATCATTAAATGCAAATTTGCTATCATGAAGCCAACCTACTCATAATAACATCACCAAATCCTTTTGGTCTTCAAGTTCTATCTGCCCTGTACATCTCATTAAGCAACCCCTGCCTTGCCCATAAACTTAAACACGCAGTTCCTCAGGGCTTCAGGCGAGCCTTTTATCATTCCGAGCTCATCTGTCTGCAAAGCAAGAAGCACATCTTTGAAAACAGCCACGGCAGCAAACCTTTATTTACATTTCTTTCCACACTTGCTCTGAACCTGGTAAATTAAAATGTTAAAATGTTTCAAACATAAATGGGCCGTCTGTCAGAGAATTTTCTCTTGCAGGTTGTAACCTGTTTAACATCTGTTTAAAGAAACCCAATTAGTTTCTGGAGGTCTAAAGTCAAATACATTGTCTTGAAAGTAGCTTCAGAGAAAGCTGCAAAGCTCTTCACTTCGTAATTTAAATGACTGACCGTTCAATTTATGAGCATTTGAAGCAATAAAATTCAGCCTGAACTTAATAATAGCACATTTTATGTGACAACGATGACAATTACAATCCATAGTTACCGTGGTCGCCCTTTGGTCTAGGGAAAGATGACAGCATTAATTATACACACACACCATTTGTCAGACTTAACTTGGCAGCTGAGTGAGCTAAAAACTATCTCCAGCTTGACTTCTACATTTTCTGTTTTCTAATCCACTGGAACAAAGATAATTAGAATAGAGAAAAATGAGAGGATTGCTTTATGCTCTCACTTAAAACATATCCCCCTTCTATGATGTGCAAGTTCACATATACTACAAAGCCATGCCAATCGTGTAAATAAAAAATACTGCCAACGTTTCCTTTCCTACCAGTTCTCTTACCAAGCAGCTATGGAACTCATTCATTTTAACGCATGCTGGGATAAAATAGAAATATTCTCTGTCCGCATGACACTGCCTTAAATCTTGAACATTTTAAAGATTTTAATGACAGATCCTTTCTTGTTTATTGTTCTGTCCATAATGATTGGACTATATTTTTAACTTAGTATTTACTGAATTTTATAACAGTTGCCTCCTGCATTGGTTACATTGTACATAATCAGTTTCTATATTAGATTTTTGTGTGTGCACAGCTCCATATCACTCTTCAAACAAATCAGTGTTGTTCAGTACCATTGAAACTAGTTAAGTCTGTTAAAAATTCTGAACTAGTATTGACACTGGAGAAGAGGAAAGCCATAGGGCCTTGTGGCATGAATGATCTAAGAACAAGCTTCATAGCATGGTGAGGGAGATGTAGGGCAAAGAAAGGAGGAGAAAACAAGAAATGGAATGCTCACTGGATTTCTCTGTGTTTCTGGAATTCTGAGGTTAGTGCGGATGGGACTAAAGGGCTAAACTAGACGTGACGGTGTCTCCAGGTCTGACCAGGAACGGCACTGCCATTTTAAAACCTAATGTGAGCTATTTAAAAATGCTGCAAGGGCCTGATCCTGATTAGGCCTGCAGCACAGCGAGATGAGGTACGCTTGTTTCCCCCAAGTCTTTTCAAGTGCTAACCCATCCACTCCTCCAAGGCTGTTTTCAAGTGCAGGGGAGAACAAGAGAGCCACCTAAACAAAAATGTGTCAAAAGTTTTGATGGCCTGTATGTCTCCTCCTCACCTCTCCAGCAGAGGTGCTATGATGATCCACCACAGCTCTTTCCTTTGAGAACAAGCAAGCAGGGGACAGTGGAAGTTGGTGCCAGCAACCAGTGGCTACTGAATTTTTTATTTATACATTTCAAAGCTGCCTTTCCATTCACAGAATGCTCAGGGCATCTTGCACAAAGAAATAAGCTGAAAGGCCTACGCCCATTTACACTTTCTGAGCCTTGAATAGCAGACATAAGCTGTTCAGAGGTGCTGTATGGAATGCAGTGACATTTTACTGAAGAAAAATTCTGTTTAAAACCCTGCTATTTGTATGTCTAACACCATTTCCTCCAGAACACTGTCATTTGGACTTGATCTTGAAGAAAACAGAATGAGAACGGGAGATGATGTTACACCCACCATGAGTTTGCTGCCAAGGAAAAAGCATTCCCAGTGAAGGCTTTCCCCTCCTCTTCGTCCTGCAATGTTTAGACACCCCATCACATAATCAATGCATCACAGTGGGTTGGATCCAGCAATCTTTCCCGCATTCCCCTCTACCCAGCAATCCTTCCTAACTCCAGAAAAGTTTATTCCTCGGTCATGAGACTATACCCAAATATTATGAAAGGCAGGGGAAGAATGCACTTGCTATAAGATATGCCAAGTTCAACAGCATTCCCATAAATGTTTTTCTCTGAACATAAATTCTAAACTATTCTCTTTTCTAGATAGGCATGCAGAGCAGGAACAAAAAGCACGATTTTAGTTCACTGGTATTCTTATTTCTTTTGCAACAAGTATTATGCCATTATATAATTTTGTGGAGTGGCCAAATGTAAAATACTGTGGCAGGTCACCACAGCTCAAAAAGGTATAAAAGCTGACAAAGTACAAATAGGCAACCAAGGCTGCTAACATAAGCATACTTGCAAATAAGTACGTCTCATTGAACTCAATGGGGCTTCCTTCTGAGGAAACATCCTTAGGCTTGCACTGTAGAATGATCAACGACTTGAAACTTCTACCTAGGAGAAAAGGATAAAGAATCTGAGGCTTTTTATTTTCAGAGGCAAAAGATAACTAAGGAGGAAAATGACAGAGATCTATACGGCAAACTGTGTGCAGAGAGTAGATAAGAGATTTTTTCCCCTTCCATAATACTTTTCATAATACTAGAATTCAGGAACATCCAAAAAAATTAATTGGCAATAGCCTTAGGTCTGACAAAAGCATTTCTAACATACAGGAGGGGGTGTTTCTCATTGCACAAAAGACCCAGGTTCAGTTGCTGGTATTTTCAGGCAGCAGGAAAGACACCTCGTCCTGAATCCTGGAAAGCTACTGCCAGTCATAGTAGGCAGTGTTAACCTAGATGGAGCAGTGATCTGACTCAATATTACAGGCCAGATGCTTAAAGCCTGGGCCCAAAAGGGTCAGAGTATTGTTCGGTATAGCACTTGCTTTCAGGGAAGATCTGCTGGCCCAAAGTCCTCTATACTACAGAGTCCCCCTGAAGATGGCCAGTAGAAGTACAGTCCACTCTGCTTGGAGGGAGCCAATGAAATTTCCTGGAAATGGCTGACTGAAGGGCCCAATAAGAACTACACTGGAGAGATTACGTTTCGGCCTCCAGGCTGAACCCTTTCTTCTGATGACCCTTTCTTCTATATTCAACATAGCAGTTGGAATATAAATCATTGGAAATTTATCCAGTTCAGACTTCCGGTTTGGGATTCATGGAGGTCTAACGCAGCTCCATTTGCGGAGCTGACCGGACTGCCGTTTTAAGCGGCCGGCGGGGTGAAAATAGCCCGTGGCGGACTGCTCTCAGGCGGAGAGCAGGCAAAGAACGCTCAAGACCCTAGGGTGAGTTAGATCTGAGACGAGGGGGGGCCCTACATAACGGGTCCCCTCCAGATCCTTGAGGTCCCACCTTGCGACGGGTCGGCTACAATCTCTGCGGCAGTTTTGGGGCCAATTCGGCTGGCATAAGACCTACATACCCAAGCTTCGATTGGGGGAAGAAGTGGAAAGGAGAACTTGAAATCGAAACAGCGATTACAACCCGAGGAAAGTGAAGGGAAGGTAAAGATCACTATCTTCCGATACGGGACAGATTGATAAAAACAGAGAGGAAAAAAAGTAGACTTTTAAACTGCAACAGACTAGCGAAAAGGAGGGGAAGCTTCGGCAGGAGTTGTATTAGAAAAGAGACTAAGTTTAAAGAAGTTATTAAAGAAATCGGATTATTGTTTTGAATACCTGTGGCTTTGGAGCTGTGAGAAAAAGACACCATCACGAGACCTGCTGTGGGAAGACGGGAGACAGGAAGTGCGTAACAACAATAGAGTGGCTGGAGAGAAGCGGCCCTTGCTGGAGGGCAGGAAGAAGGGAATCGCCATCTTTGAGAGGGGAAGGGTCGCGGCTTCAGCGGAAAAGGAAGTAGGCCATATTGGATTATAAAATCATAGAGAGACCATAGAGAAAAGACGCCCGACATTTTGGACCCTTTAAAATTAATTTATGCAAGAAGACCGGGACATTTGAAATAAAAAAGGTACTAAATTTAACGCCACGGAGCTAAGGAAGAGAGCGGATTCGTGGGAGCGAGCCAAAGCAAGCCCCACGATGTCGAAGAAAGAGTGGCAATCGGCAATAGAAAACCTGGATAAAAAACTTTTGGAGGTGATTAAAGAATTTAAAGACATGAAATTGGAGCTGATCAAAGAGGTTAAACAGACAGTAAAATCGGAGCTGTCAGAAGTAAAATCGGAGCTGTCAGAAGTGAAGAAAGGTATGGAAACAATACAAAGTGAATTACAAGGGACGCAGCAGAGAGTTAAAACAGTAGAAGGAGCGATGGAGAACCTAGCAGATACGCAACAAACAGAGATGAGGTTGATGAGGGGAAGGATGGTGGTTGCGGAAAGTAGACATATGGAGAAGCAGCTCAGATTTCGCGGCCTGCCGGAAATGGAAGGAAAGACAGCGCAAGAGCAGATGACGGAGGTGTTAGCTGAATACCTGGGGAAGGAGGAGGAGGATGCTGTGGCTATCCTAGATGTGGCATATCGTGTGAACTCGAGAATTGCAACCCAGAGAAAAGTACCAAGAGACGTGATTGTACAATTTACAACAAGAAACATGAAAGAGAAGATTGTGACTAAACAGTTTCAAGATCCATTGGAGATCGATGGCAAGACAATCATTATAATGAAGGAACTACCCAGATCAGTGTTACTAGATCGGAAAAAATATAAAGCGCTAATCCAGATGCTGAAGGACATGAAAATCAGGTACAGATGGGAGCTTCCAGAGGGTTTGTCCTTCGAATTTGGAGGCGCCAAAAAGCGTATCAGATCTGAGCGGGAGATGGAGCGATTTATAAGGGACAATGAAAAAGACTTACCAA
The DNA here is from genome assembly GCF_028583425.1 of Eublepharis macularius. Classification (NCBI taxonomy): domain Eukaryota; kingdom Metazoa; phylum Chordata; class Lepidosauria; order Squamata; family Eublepharidae; genus Eublepharis; species Eublepharis macularius. The sequence continues at coordinate 63,867,483 of NC_072800.1, read as the reverse complement.
CAAGATTATGAATATGGAGTGTAAAGTATTATCTTGGAATGTAAATGGACTAAATTCACCGAATAAGAGAAAAAATATTTTTCACTGGCTACTAAAACAAAAATGTGATATTGTTTGTTTGCAAGAGACTCATATTCGAAAACAGGATGTAAAATATTTAAAACTGGGAAAATTGGGCAAAGACTTTGTAGCGGCCTCAAGTAAGAAAAAAAGAGGAGTGGTGTTGTATGTAAAAGAGGAGCTACAACCAAAATTCATAATGAAAGATGTGGAAGCCAGATTTGTAGCAGTGGAATGTACTTGGAATTTAAAGAGAGTGTTGGTAGTCGGAATCTATGCACCCAACGGTGCAAAAGAGAGCTTCTTTGAGGATTTGAGGAAGCATTTAGATGATCTTTCATATTATGAATATGGAGTGTAAAGTATTATCTTGGAATGTAAATGGACTAAATTCACCGAATAAGAGAAAAAATATTTTTCACTGGCTACTAAAACAAAAATGTGATATTGTTTGTTTGCAAGAGACTAAAACAAAAATGTGATATTGTTTGTTTGCAAGAGACCAAAATTCATAATGAAAGATGTGGAAGCCAGATTTGTAGCAGTGGAATGTACTTGGAATTTAAAGAGAGTGTTGGTAGTCGGAATCTATGCACCCAACGGTGCAAAAGAGAGCTTCTTTGAGGATTTGAGGAAGCATTTAGATGATCTTTCATATTATGAATATGGAGTGTAAAGTATTATCTTGGAATGTACCCAACGGTGCAAAAGAGAGCTTCTTTGAGGATTTGAGGAAGCATTTAGATGATCTTTCATATTATGAATATGGAGTGTAAAGTATTATCTTGGAATGCACCCAACGGTGCAAAAGAGAGCTTCTTTGAGGATTTGAGGAAGCATTTAGATGATCTTTCATATGACCAGATAATTCTTGCTGGAGACTTCAATGGAGTGACAGACTTGGAACTGGATAAAAAGACTACAATGGCACAAAAGAAAAGAGGACTATTACCAAAGCTCTTTTTTGAGTTGATTCAACAAGAGACTCTTGAAGATGTATGGAGGAGAGAATATCCTAAAAGTAGGCAGTTTACTTTTTATTCTGCAAGGCACTCCACATTATCAAGAATTGACATGATCTGGGCCTCAAAAGATTTGGCGTTATGGACTAAAGATGTAGAAATAATGCCGATGGTAGGCTCAGATCACAACCCAATTATGTGGAAGCTGGGGGAAAGGAGGAAAAGGAAAGCATGGAGAATAAATGAGGATTTGTTACAGGAAAAAGAGAATATGGAAATATTGAGAAGAGAGACAAAGTTTTTCATACAATACAACGTGAATAAAGAAGTACCAACTGATAAAGTTTGGGATGCTTATAAGGCGGTTATAAGGGGCATACTAATGGACTTAAATGGTAGAGCAAGAAAGAAGAAAGAGGAGAAGAGACAAGAGATTGAGGAGAAAATAAAAACTAAGGAAATACAGTTAAAAAAGAGACCAGGGAAAAAGAAATTATACCAGGAAATTAAAATACTGCAAGAACAGCTAACAGCAATGAGTAATAAAGAATTGGAGTGGAATCTCAAAAGGCTGAATCAGAAAGTGTTTGAGGGTGCAAATAAACCTGGGAAGTACCTGGCATGGCAACTGAAGAAGAGAAGGGAAAAGAAAACAATAAATAAAATTTGTGAAGATGACAAAACGTATTTGGAACAGAATACCATTAGTAGAGCCTTTTATAAATTCTACGCTAAACTGTATAATAAGAAAGAAGTAAATAAAGATTCAATAGCGTCATATTTTGAGAAAATGACACTTCCAGAAATCTCGGACGCTTGGAGAAATAAACTGAACAGTGAAGTAACGGATGAGGAAATAAGTAAGGCAATACAATCTGCAAATCTAGGAAAGGCGCCAGGGCCAGACGGACTTACAGCTAAATTTTATAAGACTATGGCCAATGAGCTGGCACCATTCCTAAAGGAGGTGATCAATGGAGTTTTAAGGGATCAAAGGATTCCAGACACTTGGTCTGAAGCGAACATATCATTGATCCCAAAAGAGGGCCAAGACTTGACTAGTGTGAAAAATTACAGACCTATATCGTTACTCAACAATGACTATAAAATCTTTGCGAAGATACTGGCGGAGAGACTGAAGGGGTGGCTTTCGGAAGTTATAGAGGAGGAGCAAGCAGGCTTTCTGCCAGACAGACAAATAAGAGACAATTTAAGGACAGTGATTGATGCTATTGAATATTATGATAAGCGTTGTGATAAAGAGGTTGGTTTCTTCTTTGTTGACGCTGAAAAGGCATTTGACAACTTAAACTGGGACTTTATGTTTGCCACTATGGAAAAGCTACAATTAGGAGAAAGATTCATCAGAGCAATTAAGGAAATTTATAGAGACCAGACTGCAGCAATTGTGGTGAATGATGAATTGACCAAGAAATTGACTATAAGCAAAGGAACAAGACAAGGTTGCCCGTTGTCTCCACTGTTGTTCATTTTAGTATTGGAGATTCTGATGATACAAATACGACAAGACGAGGAAATTCGAGGAATAAAAATAAAGGACTATTCATACAAGGTCAGAGCATTTGCGGATGACATAATGTTAATTGTAGAGGACCCACTGGAGAACATGCCAAAAGTGATAGATAAGATCAAGGAGTTTGGAGACTTGGCAGGTTTCTTCATTAACAAAAAGAAGTCAAAGATATTATGCAAAAACATGACTAAGCAGAAACAACAATTGTTAATGGAAACAACGGACTGTGAAGTAACAAGTAAGGTGAAATATTTGGGAATTGAACTGACTGCAAAGAATATAGATTTGTTCAAGAATAATTATGAAAAATTGTGGATTCAGATTGAGAGAGACTTGATTAAATGGAATAGGCTCAATCTGTCATGGTTGGGTAGGATTGCAGCGGTTAAAATGAATGTGTTACCAAGAGTGATGTTTTTGCTACAGACAATACCAATCATCAGAGACTCTAAACAATTTGAAAAATGGCAGAGGAAAATATCAGATTTTGTATGGGCAGGCAAGAAGCCTCGAGTGAAAATGAAAGTTTTACAAGATGCAAAGGAAAGAGGCGGAATGCAACTGCCCAACCTGAGACTTTACCACGATGCAATCTGCCTAGTTTGGTTGAAAGAGTGGATGACATTAAAGAACAAGAAACTATTAGCCCTAGAGGGATATAAAAAAATATTTGGATGGCATGCATACCTATGGCATGACAAGGTAAAGGTCAACTCGATGTTCCTGCACCATTTTGTACGGAGAAGTCTATACACAATCTGGAAGAAGTACAGAATTTACCTACAAGAAGGAACTCCTTGGTGGGTGGTTCCATATGAGGTGATAGACCCGAGAGCTGTTGATAACGAAAGACAATGTTTGACTTATAAAGAAATAACTAAAATAGAAGCATCTAAACTTAGAATAAAGACGCAAGAGGAACTATCACCGAACTACGATTGGTTCCAGTATAGACAGATCAGAGATTTGTATAACTCGGACTCTATAAAGGGAGGTATACGAATAGAGAACTCGGAACTAGAGCAGACCCTTCTTAAAGAGGACAAGAAAAGAATATCCAAGGTATACCAAGTACTGTTGAAATGGTATACTGAGGATGAGACAGTTAAAACACAAATGGTGAAATGGGCTATAAATTTTAACAAAGAGATAACAATGGAGGCATGGGAATACTTGTGGAAGACTACAATGAAGACAACGACATGTACAAATATTAAAGAGAATATCTACAAAATGATCTATCGTTGGTACATGACACCAAAGAAGATTGCGCTAGGGAATTTGAACACTTCTAATAAATGCTGGAAATGTAGGAAGCATGAGGGCTCCCTCTATCATATGTGGTGGTCGTGTGAGGTAGCTAGGCAGTACTGGGGGGAAATAATAAGAGAAATGAGTGAAATTTTACAATTTCAAATAAATAAGAACCCAGAACTCCTGCTACTAAACTTGGGAATGGAGGGAATTCCAGCCCATCATAGGACGTTGATATTTTATATGACAGCAGCAGCTAGACTTTTGTATGCGCAAAAATGGAAAGTACAAGAAGTGCCAACTATTGAAGATTGGACCTACAAATTGCTGTACATGGCAGAAATGGACAAGATGACAAGAAAACTGAGAAATCTGGACTCAGGGCAGTTTAACACAGATTGGGAGAAGCTGAAACAATATCTGGAGAAGAAATGGGAGGTGGGAGGAAAACTGTGGCAGTTTGAGAACTACTGAAGTATAATAAAATGTAGAGGGGGGTGACTTTACCGGGGGGGGGAGAGATAAATGTGAATTTATAAGCAGTTAGATTAACAGATTGATATATATATAGATATATATTGGTTAATAAATAGAATATTGATAGAAAATAATTAAGGATAAGGATTAAATATACGGATTGAGTAACCAACAATATTTTCTTTCTTTGATAAGATTTGTATAATGCACCAAACTGAATGTATAGACGAGTCAAATTGATTGACTATGTGACGAGAGTTATATAGAATTACCATAAAAAGATAGAATGAGTAATACATAGAGAATAAGTCAAATTGTTTGATTTAAATGTGTAAGATTTTTATGGTTTATGATATATAGGTTTATGATATAGAAATATAGAAATATTTAAAATTGGAAAAAGGGATAAATTGTTTATCTAAGATGGAAACAAAGACTTACAGTTTGGGTATATAATAAGAAAAGTAGTTAAGGATGTACTGCTTAGTATAATGGAGAATATGTATTTGTTTTAGATAGAGAAATTTAATAGAAGTAAGGGAAAAGGGACAAAGGGTTGGAAAACTGTTGGAAGTCAACAAAAGGGGGGAAAGGGAGGGGGTTAGAAATGAAAAATTTGGGGAAAATTGAATGTAAATGTAAAAATAACGGATTGTAACCCAATAAAAAAATTTTCAAAAAAAAAAAGGAAATTTATCCAGTTCAGTTAGATAAGCTTTATCTTAGAGCCAAGCTACAATGCCTGACACAGGTTGGACACTTGTCAGCTTCCCTCAAGTTTTGATGGGAAATGTAGGCATCCTGGTCTTGCAGCTTGGCTCTCCAACTGCTGTCCAATGGACTTTTCAACTGTCACTTGTCCAACATTTCCCATCAAAACTTGAGGGAAGCTGACAAGTGTCCAATCTGTGTCAGGTGTCACTTGTAGCTTGGCTCTTAGTCCTCATATTTCAGTTTGTAGTGGGGTCAAGGTAAATAAAGAAAAACTTCCAAGCCCTGAACCATTTCTCCTCCTCTCACACTTCTTCCCAAATGGTTTCAAAGGGGAATTGATCTCTGTAGTCTGAAGACCAGTTGAAATTCCAGGAGATTTCCATGCCCCACCTCTCCAGGTAGCAACCCCAAATGCCACCCTAGAAATGCAGCCTAAAATATACTAAATATGTTGCTAGTCTGATTAGCAGGATCTTCATCATGCAATTGTTGCCTAGCAGGCATCAAGGATGATAAAAATCTGTGTGGTAGACTTTCAAAAGTTAGAGCAGCACTGTGGGATGGACCAGTAATAGGAACCATGTTTTATGGAGAGTCTCTGTTTATGGGGAGGAGAAACTATTCCTCATCCTGCCTAGAGCACCCAAGAGGGAATTCTGCCTTTTCTGGAGGGAAAATTGTAACCAATCCTGAGGAAAGGGGCAGGAGCTTGAACTTATAAAATCTTTCTCCCCAAGAGTTTAGTGTACATTTCTTGTAGTTGGTCCACCAGCCATTGCTGTATATCGGGGGGGGGGGAAATACCTTCACACAAAAAAGTGTGAGTTGTTTGGTTTGATCCAGGTTCAGGCCAAGGAAACAGGAGGACTGGATATAATTCTCTGTAGTTATAGAAGGGTGTTTCTTATTATTTTCTTGCCTGGCTTGACTATTTTAGCCCAGGGAGATCTTTTTCTGTAGGTGAATAGTTCATTGTTTTGAAAACTGCAAATTATTAAGCTTATGGGGAGGTTGCTTTTCTGTTAAATTAACTGTTTGTGGGAGTGAGGGTTGCTTTTCTGTTAAATGCAATCCTCTATGGAATCTTTTAAAAATTCTGTTAGGGGTTGAGGTCTCAGATTTGGTTGTACCTCCCTTATGAAAGGGAGATGAAGTCAGAAAGGAAGGGAGGTAACTTGGGCCCTCTTTAAGTTATAGGAAAATCCCAAAAACAAATTGGAGAGGGTTAATGGGGCAAGTGGATGAGAAGGGTGAGAAAGGGAGTGAGGGATGCAAATTTGTCTGCTGACCAAGAAAGGTACCAAATCCAAAAAGCTCCCTGCTTTTGTGACACCATCCAATTACAAAAGACCTCCTAAAGAGACATTCAGTCCAGGCATCAATCATTACACAAGTTCCTCCAGTCAACAAGAGAGATGTTTGTTTGCTAGATTTTTATGCTTCTTTTCCTCCAAGAAGTTCAGAGTGATGTAAAATGTTCCTCACATCAAAGAGGAAGAGCAGGAAAGCAGCAATGGAATTAATAATAATACATTTAAAAAATTAAATATGCTTGGAAGAGAAAGCCCCAAACTACCAAGCATCATGGCTGAATGGGAAGAATTATGCATTTAATTATCTGTTACTAGAATTTTTTTGGCGAGTTGTTTTGGACATAAACATAATAATCCATACAAATGAATTAAGATACAATAATTCTAATCATTAAAAGAGCTATGGTTGCCAGGCTGAACTTAGCAAACAGTTCAAGGGGGGAATAAGGGGATGCGTGTGACATCAATGATGTCACTCCATCACTTCCAGCTTGTATCCGGGTAAAACGATAGAGTTTCCAGTGATTCCTAGAGCTACCCTTTGTCATTTCCAGATTGTACCCAGAACAGAAATATACACAATTTTAAAAAGCAGAAATGAGCATTTCAACAGCAGTTAAACTCAGCAGACAACATAACAGAATAGTTTTTCCATGGTATCTAATGGAATAGTGGAGGTGACCATTCAGATATTAACCTGTTAATCAAAATCTGGGAAAGCCTCATTTGTTATATGCATATTAATTAATGACAACAGGTAGTTTTCAGGTTGCTATTCTGAGTCAGACTTCAAAAAAGTTCAGAAGGAAAGGAGTGAGTCAGCAGATGCATCAGTAATGTCTTCTAATCAAGATTTCAAAAGAGAACTAACTGCAACAGCAAATGGAGAACAATACTACCAAGCATGCCTCTGCTCCAGAGACTGGGCATCTCTGTCTCCAGAAACCAATCACAGATGGTGAGAACATCAGGTCAGAGCCACCAATGATGGTCTCATGAACTGGTAGGTTCAACTACACATTCTTTTTCCTTTCGTCACAATGGGCGAAAATTGTCTTCATAGAGAGTTAAAAGAATATATTTGAAGCTAGGGTGACCAACTTCAGCTTGGGAAATTCCTGGAGATTTGGAAGTGATACCTGTGGAGGATAGAGCTTGGGGATGTGATCTCACTCCATGACTTTTGTTTCTTGTAGTCACTATGGTATACCAAAGAGTCTGCCTCAAAAGCTGCTATTTCTTCCTGGGGAACTGATCTTTGTAGTCTGAAGATCAGTTGTAATTCTGGGGGAACTTGAGGACCCACATTGAGGTTGGTTTGTTGTGCCTAAAAATACAAGTGGGGTTGGAAATTTTAGGCATACATATGGGAGTGGTGATAAAGAAAAGGATCATGCTTTGAAAATTTTATAAAAGTTTGATCCATTCAATTCACTCTCTGAATAATTGTCCTATTTGCTGGAAATATATGTGCAACTTGTTCTTGAATGCGTAGTGCTGTGAATGAAAGCCATGGATTTGCAACTTTTTGATGTTATGAGTCATAGGAGTACATATATTTCATCTTTGTTGTTAGCATATGACAATCTGACTGCCTTGCCTGCCTCCTCTAATTTGGAGGCAGCTTGCTAGAGCCAGTCTTCTGAGGATCCTGTATCTGAGACTGTTGCTTGCTACAGGGAGTAGTGAGGCATGGGGAAGATTCTTTATTGACAGAAATCTGACTGCCCTGCTGTTTAAAGGCGAGGAAAAACTCCAGTCTTTTCCTGGGAGATTTGTCAATGGAACCTTTGATTCAATCTGTTTCCTTTGTTTGAAAGTGAAATTTAGAGCCTGCCTCAAGTTTCCACAGGGCCTTGTATCATTAATGTCTGTATGGCTGGCAAAAATTCATCAGGTGAAGTGTTTCTTTTCCCTGCCTTGCCATGTCAAGAACTCCCACACCTAATTTCTGCCTATCCTTTAGCTGAAAGTTTATACAGCAACGTTATTGTTATTTGTACTTATATTTTGTTTTCCCCATGCCCCCCCCCAGTAATTTTCTGCCTTCTAAGGTCACCAGCATATACCTTTAGGGCTCTTCCGTGCTTTAGTTAGCTGCTTGGCCAGGGAAACTTCAGTAGGAGTGGCTTGGATTTTCTATCATTCTACTCACTGGTTGTAGCAGTTGATGATTTAGTCCAGAACACACACACTGAATTCAATACACGTCCCCTGCTGGAAACAGCAGCCATGAGCTTAATCCATCCATTTTCTAATCCTAGAAGGAATTTCCATCAGTGGAGCATGACTGTTTTGCCTCTGTTCTGCAGCCCCCAAGGCCCTGTAAAATGCTCCTTCTTGGGGGGCAGAGGACCCAGCACAGCATGAACAAGGAGTCAAATATCTTAAACAAGAGGGAGGAAGCAAAAGAATTCACCCCTTCCAGCCATAGAAACATTCTGCTAGATTCATTTCCCTGTCTGAGAGAACCCTGAGGAAGTAGGTGGAAGAAGTTGGGGGACAGAATGCACAAGACAAACACGGATAGGAAGATACCCCAGTCTATAGAAAATACTTCTTGCAAGATACGCAGTGTGCTTTTTCATTGCAGAATTATACTATATGTTGTCTAATCCAAACAATGCACAATTATTATAATAGGGAAGATATTTTATTGTGTATAGAAAAGAAATGGTTTTTTTCATATATGTGTATCTTTGCTGGTTAGCCATTTCACAGAGGTCAAAGGTTTACTGGTTCATTGAAATAATAGCAGCATCAGCCTCACGTGGCACAATCAAGAGATGATTTCATAGCTAGGCTAAATTGCTTTTTCAGTGATATGGCAAGCCTCTTCATTTTGGATCCCTGACATGATGAGAGATGCATTTACTGAAAATGTGCAAATTATTACAGATTGTTCTTAGCTTTGACTTTTTTCCCATTTATGTAATGACATGTCTCTGCATTGAATGCAATTCCATTTTACTCTCAAGGAATATTTTCCCAGTATCTTTAATTTATTTTAAAAAATTCATGGAGTATACATAAATTATAACCAAAGGAAGACAAATAAAATTCCATCTAGTAACAGTACAGAAGATGTTTAAAAAACAACAACACCTGTTTCTAATAGATCAAATCCTGGCATGGAAAACAATGGAGACAGGAAAATCTACACTGCATTTACATTTGAAGGGGGCAGGAATGGTTGACAGTGGAAACACAAAGCTTGTACTTAACAGACTGGTTGATCCAGCAATGCAGCCGCCTCGAGCCTCAGCCTAAACAGGCCGAGTGGAGACCTGGCTCAGCTGTCTCTGCTGGCAGGTGTGGAAGCTCTTGAGGCTGGGCTGGGCTCTGGCCAGGACCCTGCGAGGAACTACCACTCTCACTGTTCTGCTCTAGATCTACAGAGTGGTGGCGCACAGCCAGCCTGGCACTTTGCCTTGCCAGCTCCAAGTTTGAAAATTCCTGGAGATCCGGGGGATGAAACCTGGAGAAACCTGGAGAAACTGGGGTTTGGGGAGGAAGAAGACCTTGGCATGGCATAATTCCATTGAGTCCACCCCCCAAAGTGGCCATTTTCTCCAGGTGAAATGATATCTGTGGCCTGGAGACCAGTTGTGATTCCTAGAGATGTCCAGCCACTGCCTGGAGGCTGGCAACCCTACTTTGCCTCTATGTGCTGTCTCAGCCTGGGTCCACCACTGTTCCTGCAGAATAGAAGAGGGTGCTGGGAGGTTGTGCACCCAGGCAGAGGCCTCAGGGGGCTCTCAGAAGCCAGTGGGAGGGGGCTCACTTGCTGGCTTTGGCAGGGCAGCCTCTGGCATGGCCTGCAGTACATGCCTTCACAGCATCAGGCCCTCCCTGACCCCGCTGGTCCTCCTGGTTCCTGGCTTTGGCTCCTCAGGCTCTTCCTCTGAGCCCTCCAAGCCAGAATCACTGGTAGGGTTACCAGGTCCCCAGCAGGAAGGTGGGGAGACCTGGCTCTTACCTTCTTCTTGCCCTCTCCATTTGGTACACTTCTGGTGATGTCATCACACAGACACGGGAGTGCACGTGCACTTCACAGCAGGTTGATTTGGGCCTCAACAGGCCCAGTTTGGCCTATGTGGGACTCAGTCAGCCTGCAGCAAAGTGCAGGGGTGCTCTCGGGGCAGCACAATGACCTCAGTGACATCATCACACCAGCCTGGGAGCACGCCTGGGAGGCCCATTCCTGCGCCTTCCTCCCCCACAGGCCAGGTAAATGAGGCAGGGGTGGAGGGCAAAAGTGGAGGTATCCCCCGCCCCCACCAGGGGAATGGGATCCCTAGTCACTGGGCAGGTCAGAGGGCTGGTCAGAGGGAATCGTGTGACAGCTGAGGGCTTTTTGCAAATTGCAGAGGTTATATTCTCCTTATTTCTGTATTTTTAACACTTCCTACTATAGATGCTTTAGAATTAAAAGTTTCATTAAAGAAGAGAGAATCCTGCCCATCGCTGTTATGGAAGTGCTTCTGGTCCCATTGAACTAGCTGGGGGAATCTGATAGAGAATCTGGAAAAGGGTGCATCTACATCATCACCATCTTCATCATCATCATCTGAGACCTCTTGTCTCACACCACAAAGTGTGACTGAAACCAGATCTGGAACCCAAAACTGATTTGGGCTCATTGATGTCTACCATTATAAATAAACTAGTAACAAAGCCTGATGAGGGGGGAAAATACAACAGGCAGTAGAAAGGAGAGGGCGGGGGCAGAAGGGCATTGCCTCCTCCTCTGTGAATGATCCCAGCCAGGTGAAGATCCCACCACACCTTCACTCCGCAGCACACTCTCAGAGAGACGAGCTGCCCCTTCTGTGCTTCCCTCCACAGCAGTGCCCTTTGGAGGCACACCAGGGTAGAAAGTGAGTTGTCTAGACATGGTTAGCCTTTTATATAGTAGGATAAATATGGACTAGATGCATTGACAAGCTATTATATGTACTTTTTAGCGTATCTTCCTGATACCAAATTTGGAAATTTTCAAAATACAAATAGTAAAATTTAGCCAGTTTTATGTACAAGCAATGGTCCTCCTCCTGACCGAGCCCTGTCCTCTGTGTTCCTGCCTGCAGACATGAGGTGGCTCGCAACTACACATTCAGCTTTTTCAGTGGTGGCACCTTGCTTTTGGAATCCCCTCCCTCTTGAGTTTCACCTGGCACCTACTTCACTTGTCTTTCAATTCTAGGCCATTCCCTTTATCCATGCTTTTAACTGCAGGGTTCCATCTTTTTTAGCTATTTTCTGGTGTCTGCTTCTAGACTGTCTTACAAATGTCATTCACCACATCAGGGTTTGAAAATTCCTGGAGATTTGAGATGGAGCCTGAGGGGAGAGTTTGGGGAGGGGATGAACCTCAGAAGGGTATAATGCCATAGCGTCGACCCACCAAAGCAGCTAGTTTCTCCAGGGGGCTGATCTCTGACATCTGATGGTCAGTTGTAATTCTGGGAGATCTCCAGGCCGCACCTGGAGGTTAGCAACCCTAAACTGTTGTGTTGTTTTAATGCCCCTGGCAGGCTCTTGGCTTGTTTTTATGGCTTGTTTTATTATTGATTATTTTAGGGGGGGGTGTATTGTATTTATTGAACAGGCTTCTGGAGAAGCAGCATGTCCATTTTCTAAATAATAAGCAAATATGGAATCCTCAGCAGGCTCAATACAGATCTTTAATTCCCCCTTCCTTGTCACCATTGGACCTGGGTGAACGCATGCAGAACCAAGCACATTACAACACAAAGGCCCATTTAATCTGAAACATCCCATAGAATAATCCAACAGCTCCATTAGATGCATGTAAGCAGTTTGTGGCTTTGTGCTTGGAGCAGGAGTAGCTTCCACGCATAGGACGAGGCAGCTGGATTATGACTCAAGTCCTTTTATCATCTGGAAAGACTTTTGAGGTTTCATGGTAAAATAATAAAAAATATTTACAGCTTGGTAGTAATACTTGTTTCACCAGCCCATAAATGTTGATGATAAAGCATACAAATAGCAGTGCAAGCAGAACACAGTGTTGTTCTGGTTGACAGTAATATTTTGCCAATGACTCAGGCACGTTTAAAAGTGCATTTACTGGCCCTTCTAGGTGAAAGGAAAACAAAACACAAAAACACTGTTTTAAAATCCTTACCCAAAGACAAGCTGGAAAATCCATAATTTTAATCTTTTATCAAATCTGAAGAATAAAATTTTAACTCTACTGAACAGCTGGCTCAGTATGCAAATAACCATTTGGAATTAAAAATTAAATGTTTGTCATAGCTTTACAGAAAATATTACTTTATAAAACATGAATTCAATTCAATATTATGACTTAAGAAAATTGATTCATATTTGGACTTGGCAGCCACATTGAAACAGCATCTTCACTGTGCCATGTGCTTTGCCCAAAATGGTAAGTGCAGATAAGAAACTGTTTGGAAATAAACTTTTCAAAATCTGTGGCACCTACTTATTATGGACTAACATCTCCTTGGAATGTTGGCCTTGCTGCAGCTGTCTTCCTCAAACCGAAGGCAGCTTTTTGCAAGATCCATTTCCTTGAAAGAATGACCTGGATTATTGAGAAGGAACTGAAAGGAAATGGTATTGGGCACAGGCAGTGCAGTTCCTAAGGCAAAATCCAATTACCCGAGAATCTCAAAGAACACCAGGCTTCTTCTTTCAAGTTTCTTCTTACAACCTCCGAGACAGCCAAATCTTTTTTCCTTTTTTCTCCTGCTCCATACCTGCAGACTCCTTGCCTGGTTCCCAGAAAATTGCCTACATTACATGTGATGGGTTCGCCAACTGAGTTTAAAAGATTCTTTGCTTCAATAAATTGTTCTCATTCATCCATAAAAAAGATCAAGACATCTTTTAGGCCTCAGTCCTCCCCCCTGGGTAAACAGGAGGCAAAATGCAGGGCATTCCCCTTCTAATCATCCAAGCTGACCCACCCTTCCCCCAAGCTACTCCATACCTGATATATACACCTACCATGATGGGTACACTGTGAACCCTCTGTTAGCTGTCCAACCTGCCCTTGTGTTAATAGGAAGCTTATGAATATGGCAATATCATAGACCCCTCTCCTCATGTGTTTTAAATACAGAAATGCTGCCCGGCAAGGCAGGAAATGGCTGCCAGCTCTCAGCTAGGAGCTGGAAAATTACTGGAATATGAGTCACCAGGTAAGACTGGCTTTCAGCCTCCACATCCCTGGAAATGTGCAAAGATCCTAAGACAATAGGATCTTCCAGGAGTTCCTGAATTAATCATCTCCACACCCTGCCAATCTTCTCATCCACTGTCCCATTCTAGGCTATACAGGGATCAAATAGCCGCTCCCATCCAGCCATCATGGGTTATCAGTCATCACTGATAACTTTATTTTCTCCCAGAAAAGCTTAATCAAAGCTTTCCCAGTTTTTTGTCTCACCTCAGAGATGGCCATTAAGTTATTGTTTTGGGCAGAAGATGCAATCCTGCCCCAGCGTACGTTCCACAGTATAATTGTGCTACCCTTCTGCCATAGTCAGGTTGCGTGGGTTCTGGACTTACCCATGCACTCTCAGCCTGCTCGTCTGAGCCCCCTTCTTCAAGCTGCTTTTCTCCACAGATGTCCTCTCTCTTCTGGACTGGTAACTATAACCCCAAAAGTCCGAAACTTTATTCAACCTCCTCTCTGCTTTTCCTAGGCAACTCTGTATGTGTGTGGTGTATGTTCTTTTATGATTGCTTTTGATACCCCTTTAATAACAATCATTTTTATTATACAGCTGCTTGAGAATCCTCTGAGTGAAGGAACCTGGTATAAATAGGTGGCGATCCCCAGTTATTAGCTCGTTTCCTTGCATGCGAATTCCCCCAACTCACAACTAGACCCCTTATTTGGGTAACACCTCAGGCTGTTCGCTCACTCTTCCTATTATCCAGCAGCTTGGTATTGAGAATTATGCCCGAACATGCAGGGGGCGGGGGGGTGTTGTTTTTCTTGCTTAAACATCTACTGACTGAGCACCTCAGGTGGCCTCCTGCTTCAACCACAGACACAGAGTACAACTTCTGGATACTGTAACCTGAAGAATAGGAGGAACTTGGCTCCAAATGAATGACTGAATGGCATGGCAGAGACACAACAGCAAAGAGGCAGCCTGGCGAGGAAAGGGATGGGAGGTTCAACCACGTATGAATTTGCTCTGTGCCATGCTCTCTGTTAATTCACATAGACAAGATCGCGTCCTAGGAAATATACTGTGGCTTTAACCTTTATAGGCAAAAGTCTTATTACTCTGTGTATTTGACCTTCAATATCTATAAGTCCACAAATAAGTTGATGCTCCCAAGTATTCATGGCCATCTAGCAAGGCCATTACAATCTTGAGATAAGCCTCCAGTGACATTTCAAGCCAAAATGGCTATCTATACAACTTAATATTTCCCTAACTATTTACCTAACGTGATACATGAATATGAAACATTAATGACATTCCAGTGTTGTGGTCCTTTTATCAAAGAGGTTAGGTGAGCAGCTCTGTAGCAACAAAGACCTTGAAAAATGTCAGTAGCAAACGTTTCTGCTGGAAATAATCATTTTTAACTTTAAATGTATATGCTTTGCCCTGTAAGTCAAAACCATTAAAAAGCACTTTAAGAATTTTCCAGCCAGCTCTCCCATTAAATTACAAGTTTGGCGAAACATACAAACACTGTAATTTTGAAAATAGTGGATACTTTAAAGGAAGTGGCTAGATGTCCTTACGAGATTCTATTTTATTTTCTCAAGTGTTCCTTTTTTTAAAAAAGTGATTTCTCACATCTTAAAAAAAGCATCCAGTCTTTTGAGACTTTCAAGCAGCACACCGAAACCCAAATTTCAATATAATCTACATATTTTTTAATTTACAAGTATAAACTGTGAGATGGTTACATAGAGATGGTTATAGCAAGAGCTGGCATAGCTTAACTGCTAGAAGAAAAAGTGACAAATCCACTGGTTGAATCATAACTCTGCCATGAGCTACCTGATCACCATCTCGGGCTGCCAACCTCCAGGTGGGTGCTGGAGTGCTCTCAGAGTTACAACTGATCTCCAGACTAGAGAGATCAGTTCCTTTGAAGGAACTGGCAGCTTCAGGGAGTGTACTCGAGGGCATTACATCGGCACTTAATTCCTTTCCATCCCCAAACTCTGCCCTCCATAAGATCTACCACCAAATATCCAGGAATTTTGCAACCTGGAGTTGGCAACCAACCCTCTCTATTTCTCAGCATCATTTCCGTAGCAGCAATATGGAGCTAATAAGAGCCAAAGTATATGCTATCCAAGTGATCCATTATCAGATCTCCTTTTTATATTAAAGCTTTAGAGCAGTCGTAAGGGTACTCACACAGAATTGAAAGCATTGTTCTTGGGAAGAGGGTGTAATTTCTGTTAACTTTTGCCCCTTCAGACTCACATACATCTTGAAGCTGCAATAGCTGCAGCAAGAGGAGGGAATAGGGTTGCCAGCCTCCAGGGGGTAGCTGGAGATCTCCCAGAATTACAACTGATCTCCAGGCCAGAGAGACCTCAGTTCACCTGAAGAAAATGGCTGCTTTGGAGGGTGGAGTCTATGGCATTGTATCCTGCTGAGGTTCCCCCCTCCCCAAACCCAGTCTTCTCCAGGCTCCACCCCCAAAATCTCCAGGAATTTCCCAACCTGGAGCAGGCAACCCTAGGAGAATGAGGTAAAATATTTAGGGTCTGGGGAGCAGTTTTCCTTGGGGTCTCAAGCCAATTCAAATCCCCTATCTGCTTTGAAAACTGTGGAAGAGCAGTTGTAAATCTCCCACTTAAATGTTGTTGGATTTATGTATATGGCTGTAAGGAACACAAGAAGGTGTAAGCACTGTGCCAGTGATCCACAGTGTGCTTCCCAGGGTTCCCATGGTGTTTATCAATGCTTCTTGGGGATACAATCCAAAGAGCCTTGAAAGGAACTGAAAAAAGAAGAAGTTTAGGAGGCTCCTCACTGATTGGCTGACTAGCAAAGTGGTGAATTTGAGTTAGGCAAGTGCTTCACAGCCATGCAACGTAAGCTTGGTCCTAGATGCAAGGGTTTTTCATGTCTCCAGGCTTGAAGCCTGTCCCTGTAGCTGCAAAGAGATCAACCCCCTTTCTTTGGAAAACAAAACCAGCCAACATCTCTTCCTCAAAGTAAAAAGCCAGTCCCAGGTTTCCTCTGCATCCTTGTTGCAGAGGGTACATCAATAGATCTCAAGCGGCATCATCTTTGTGTCCGTAAGAAGTGCCGGTGCATTAGCAGCCGCCTCCATCACAGGAGGATGTTTGGCATGGAAATTCCTAACCTTTTATGAAAACAGTAAAGTCCAGTAGCACCTTTAAGACTAACCAACTTTATTGTAGCATAAGCTTTCAAGATCTGACAAAGAGAGCTGTGGTTTTTGAAAAGTTATGTTACGATAAAGTTGATTGGTCTTAAAGGTGCTACTGGACTCTACTATATCAGATTATTAATCTTCTGGGAAGAGGTATACCTCAACAATATTTTTCATTTATTTTGGGTATAGTACACAAGTGAAAATATTAGTAAAGAATCTTTCTTCCATCTCATCTTTTTAAATTAAAGCATCACTTTTTGTTTGTTTGTTTAACTTTTTTTAACCCTGACTTTCTGATCTCATAGGGCCACCAAGGCAGCTAACGAATAAAAACATACATAATGAAATCTTATCTTAAAAGCCACTAAACACCCCCCAAATAATTAAAACAATTAAAATCAGAACTAAAATAAATACAAACCATAAAACAATCATTAAAACATTGGGGAGAAAGGAGGGGTCACTGAGGGCCAAGCTAGACATGCAGGTTTTCCTGCAGCTACACAGCAGCTTTAAGGAATAACTGTTAAAAATAAAGGAGAGCCCAAATGCTTCAGAATGCCTTTGCAGGGGGAGGAGAGGTTCCTCTGTCCCACCCCCTCAAGCTATTTCCCCATGTCAAAATAGCAGGGGAAGGAGTTTTTTATGTTGTTGCTTCTGCTCCATGTGGAGTATTCTGTGCATGTGAAACAGTAAAAACAGGGCAAACTCTTCCCATGCTATTGTGACACAGGGAAACAACTTGAGGGAGGAGCCCCTACTTCCCTCACAGAGGCATTCTGAGGCCATTTGGGCTCTCCTTTATTTTTTTAACAGCCCTTTACTTTTTAACTGCTGTATGGCTGTGGAAACACGAGTTCCCCAGATCCAACTATTTAAAAGTCTGCGTGTCTAGAGAGACCCTGAGGGAGCACCAAACAAAACAAAAAATTCTTCACCCACTGGCAAAATACAGCAATCAAAAGAGACAATACCCTTGCAGAGAGAGTTCTGCCATTTGAGTACTCCTGAGAAGGCCCTCGATTCACATCTTTTATATTAACTAACTTTAAATAATGATAATACCATCCATTGATTTTACGTAGATAATTTAAGGAGAACAATTGCATGAGCCCATTAGTTATTTCTTTCCAAAAGTAATCTGGTCACAAGCAAGGAACTCCTTCTAAGAAGAAACTGATAATCATGAAAGACTCCCATATTTAGAGATTTTCAGAATCCCCTTTCAACAATAGCTATCTGTCTCCTTGACCAGGTTCACATTCTTGTTATAACTTCACACAACATAAAAGTTACTGCTATTCAAATAACTTTTTAGAATATCTAAATGGATATTAGTTCATTATTGCTACTTTTTATCATAACAAAGAATATTTTAAAACAGTTATTACAGTTTTCTCATACGTGTAATATGATGGACCCAAACTCTGAATCTTCATCAAAGACTCCATCTTTCAATGGCAGACTATACTAAATTCTAATTATTTCAAAAATATATGGCCTTCTATTGTCCTCCAACATTCCTAACACTTTCAGTTATCAAACTAAATGGCATAAAGATCTTAATGAAATATTGACATTAGACAGCTGGGAAAAAAATATGGGCATCAAAATTAAATAAATCTACAAATATATTAACTAAAATACAAAGTTATAAAATTATACAAAGGTGGTACCTAACACCCAAAAAGATCTCCTTAATTTACTCATCAGCATCACCCTCTTGCCGGAAGAAATGTAACAATGAGGGTAACTTCACTCCTTGCTGGTGGGAATGTCCCTTGATATCTAAATTTTGGACAGAAATACTAGATATTATTAAGAAAATAATAGGATATAGTGTCCCCTTATCACCAAAAATAGTCTTCTTGGGACTGTGGGATCAGACATCAATCCCAAATGTTAGAAGAGATCTTATTAACTCTTTCCTAGTAGCAGCTAGGAGTGCAATAGCAACCAAATGGAAGGACCAATCTCCACCAACCACAGAACTTTGGTTTACCAAAATTTGGAAACATCTAATAATGGAAAAAGTAACTGATAATCTCCACCAGACGGAACATCACTCTTCAGGATCAAACTTCTGGGGAAAATGGTTCCCATTTTACGAATATGTAGAAGCAAAAGAACTGCAACCTCCTTCACACCTCTATTCTTTGATGTACTAAACTAGAAATACTGTGTCAATACTTTGTGAGGGGAATGTATTATATTGGTTTGTTGTTATTGTTATAGATCCAGAATTGAATAAAAATATTAAAAAACAAAAAGGCTCCATCTTTGAATCTTATCTTCATTTCTGCATTTAGTTGGATATTTTTGACATTTTCAGTCACTTCTTGCAGCTGGACCCAGACAATATGATCCCTGTATCCAGTCGCCAGCAGTTACCTGGCTGCTGCATTTTGAGCCAACTGAAGTTTCCAAAGTTCGTTAGGAGCAATCAAATAGTGCCCTATCAGGTCTAGACTAATTAAAGGAAACACTGAGATTTGAAATCAGAAGGGGAGGGGCTGTAGCTCAGGGGCAGAGCATGTGCTTAACGTGCAGGAGGTCCCTGGTTCAGTCCAGTGCATCTCCTGCTAAACGGATCGGGTGGCAGGTGATGTGAAGGACCTTTGCATGAGACCCTGGAGATCCACTGCCAGTCTCAGTAGACAATAATGACCTTGAAGGACTAATGGTCTGATTCAATATAAGGCAGCTTCATGTGCCCTTGTGTGTTCAAGACTGGACTGTATTAATAAAAGAAGTGATTGATAGAAAGGCTAATGGATAGAACAAACAGTTCTGAAAGTAAATGAAACAATGTATGCTACATTGAATGGCTATAAGAATGTGCATAACGGTCACAAAAGAAATAACTTAGGTTTCAGTGACCACCAGTTTCAGTGATCAGTTTTAAAAAGAAGAGTTGGAGAACAAGGAAAGAAGAAATAATTTGATGAACCACACCCAACGTTCTTTCTCCATGCTACTCCAGTTCTGCGGACTTGCTGAACACAGTATAGCACTGCAATTTACTTCAAGGGTTACTTCAAGGATTATCTACCTCTAATCTGATTAGTCACTTATTCTCTAGTTTTAGCTTCAGACAGAATTAGGAAACACATAATTTCACAACAAAATAAGCCACAGATGCAATATTAAAATCTCCCCAAAGGCTTTCTTCAAATAGTTTACAATGCCATAAAATAGGTAATTAAAAACCTTTTTTATTAACAAAACCAGCTTTTAATCGCACAGTGTGGTCTTCTATTATTTATTTTTTTAAGGGAAGTTCATTCATTATACTGTTATGCTGCTCCAAGCAGTGAATGGGGTTGCCCTTTATTTTATTATTTCTAATCTTAAAGTCAATGCCAAATAATCACATTATTGCTGTAACTATTGCTATAACTATAGACTACAGACTTTACTACTTAATACTTAAGTACAACCCTACTGGGTAGTTCTATGTTGTTAAATATGTCAGTCTAAGAATTGCTTATGCTGTTTCAATGTTCCTTCAACTCGGTATTGGATTTCTACTAGTTTTAAATCTTTGCAAATTTGCATGTATATACCCTATTACCTTGTTTATTGAAATGTCTTTGAAATCGACTGTACTGACTCCGCCTTAAGTCTCAGTGAGAAAGGCCAGCTATAAATATACATACATAAATAAATGCAGAGAAGTAAGATGGCTTAAACTTCCAGTGTATTTAGCTTTTATATGTGTATAAAATGCTTGGAGATGTAGACATGAAAAGCTTCTTTAATTATGAAAGCTTTGGTTTAGCAGATTAGTCAAAACATGAAATAAGACACTGGAAATTCCATTGGGATTATACTCCATCAGTGCTGAATTGATGCAATATGTTTAAATGTGATTTATTTATGCATGGATTGTTACCCTGATTGAACAGAAAATGGTGTAATTGGGTCAAGTTTTATGTATAGGCCAGTTATACCGCACTATATTACTAAGACATATACTCAGCTATACTTTTGTGATTACAACAGGGCCATTTCCACACGACTTACCGGCCTCTGGAACTTTGCACAAAACACGCGGAAGATAGCATCTTCTCACGCAAATCGTGCCAGGAAGACGCGCTGTCGCACAAAACTCCCAAATGATAGTGTCTTCCTGGCACAATTTTGCGTAAGAAGACGCTATCTTCCACATGTTTTGCACAACGTTCCGGAGGCCAGTAAGTCGTGTGGAAATGGCCCAGGTCTCCCCTGGTAGTATTTGTGTGCCATATATCTATCCATATACAACCACTGGGTTTGAGAAAAAATTCATGGAGACACAAAGCTGAAAATACCTTGAGAAACAATGTCTCTGTGGCAGATTGCATTAACAGTTTAATATTGTAGGGCCAACACAGCCACCAACACTTTATTTCAATGCTCTTCTCATATGCAGCTCAGTGCCAATTGGCTCAATGAGGTTCCTGAAGGAAACAGGATACAGCAAAAGCCTGTAAGAAACTAGTAAACTATTACATATATTCTAGATTTCTAGAAAGCATATTGTAAAATGGCAGCACCACAGCAGTACAGCTTCCAGAGTGAATAATATGATGATTTGTGACACAGGGTCAGCTGGAACCAGATCAGACTAAACCAGCCTCATAGGGCAGGAAAGGAGAGGCAAAAGGTTCAAGATCACAACAGCAACAAGTCTAGAGAGGCAAGCACAGCAGAGTTGTACCCTCCCATTGCAGATAAATCACGTGGCCTAAGGAGTCCAGTCAAAGATAGAGGTTATATATCCCCAATCCTGCCCACTATGACTACTCTAGTCACATTCCTCTGCCAAGTTGCCCCACACTGCAGTTCTTAGAGTGGCCACTTGCAGGAGGATGGTGCTGTGACTCACTCAGGCCTAGAGTAGATGACTTGGTATTGTACAGGGAGAAAAATGTTGGGCCCTGATCTCCAGGCTTCTGTGTTCCAAACTGTAATGAACCTTGTAATCTCATGGAGCTCAGGGATATATTGTGATTTCCCCCACTCTGTTTTACTGACCTTTCTGGCCCTATCCTTCAATTGGATGAATTTCTCAGACAACTAGAGCATCTTTTCTGGCATCTGAGCTGCCACCATGGAGCCATGTGCTTAACGGATATCTCTCTCTCTCTCTCTCTCTCTCTCTCTCTCTCTCTCTCTCTCTCTCTCTCTCTCACACACACACACACACACACACACACACACACACACACACACAGAAGTATTAACATTTCTCATCCTACCTCAATCTCCCAAGTAAAATTCAATCCTCAGGGCTGGGCCTTACCAACCTTCAGTGGGAAAATGACCCCAGTCCTATGCAAAGGTGTTGACTGTATGTAGAATGTATAAATGTAGAAAGCTTCCTCCTCAGGGTACCCAGGTAAGTATTTCCTAGAATCATTCAGTGGGGTGCCCATGTTGATGAGACCTGGGCATCTTCTGGACTCATTCAACAGTGGTGGACTGCTGACAAGTGGTAGGGGTGTGTGCACATCCATATTTTTCAGGTTAACTTCAGATCTATGTTTGGAGAGGGTATGCTTTTCATTATCCCTGAATTTTTGGAGACTGTCCTTATTTGGGATTTTTTCAGGTATTTTTTAGGGTCCTGAAAATTCAGGACAGTTTTAGCAATTGTCCCCTATTCCCCTGTCCTCCCCCCACCCCCACCCCACTCACAGAGGCAACAGAAACAGGGAGGAAGAACGAGTAAACTGATCTTGTCAAACAGCTGTTTGAAGGCATCTCCTTCCCTTTCATTTTTAAAGGGCTGTTAGTTTCTATGGGAAGACTTATCCTCCAAAATTGGAGTCCAGGTTATCTCTATAGAAAATAATGGCTCTTTAACCTTTAAAAGACTGGAGACGGAGACTAATAGCTGAGCAGGTGCCATGATAGAAAATAATGGACTTTTAAAATTTATGGGGACAGTAGAAACAGACTAATGGATTATCCGGTAGGCCTGGCCTGGCCTGGAAGGCTAAGTCTACAGCTCATAGACAATCATGGAACTATTATTTCCTATGGATGGTAGAGAGGCCAGGTCTACTTATAGAAAATAGTGGAGCCTCTCAACCCATGCAACCATGGAAAAAATT
Organism: Eublepharis macularius; assembly: GCF_028583425.1. Taxonomy (NCBI): domain Eukaryota; kingdom Metazoa; phylum Chordata; class Lepidosauria; order Squamata; family Eublepharidae; genus Eublepharis; species Eublepharis macularius. The sequence continues at coordinate 63,844,682 of NC_072800.1, read as the reverse complement.
ACTCCACTATTTCCTATGGTGATAGACCTAGCTTTGAGGTTAGATCTACCTGATCAGTTAATTGTATCTCCAGACCCTTTAAAATTTAAAGAGCCACCAATATTTTCTATGGGGATAGACTTGGCCTGTGATGTTGGAAACCAGGTCTTCCCATAGAAAATAATGGCAGCCCTTTAAATTTTAAAACCTTTTACATTTTTGGTGGACCAGCTTGTTCCTTCTCCCTCTTGGCTGCTGGCAACCAAAACCTGGAATACTTCCCAAACTTCAGGAGATACATTTCCATTATTCTCAGACTATTTATATGAAATAGATAACAATGATTTGATGATTTCTGGATTCAGGGATTTTGACATTAGAAAAAAGAGAGCTGTTAATCATTACTTAGAGAAAGTGTAGATTTGACATAGTATGAATATTTATTTTTTAGAAAATTGGAAACCTTTTAGTTTAGATTGTGTGTTTTTGTTTGTTTTCTTAGTATATGTAACTGTAGGTGTTTTAGGTTTGTTTTTAATTATATAAAACTTTTAATTAAAAAGAAGAAGAAGAAGAGTTTGGGAGTGTTTGAGTTGTTTCAGATATCCCATGCTAACCTGAAACAGAAAATTTCTAGTTTATTTTCAGCTCCTCTATATACCTTGCAGTTACTTTGGCAAGCCCCAGTCTTTATATTTGTTTGTTTCATCTGACATTTCCTTAAGGACTCCTCCTCTTTACTCTATATTTTAATTGCTAGGTCTGGGTTTGTATGCATAAAAAACTTTTAGTTTTAATGGGTTTTATGTATTTTATAAAGTTCTGCTTTTAATTGATAGCGACCTTGGTAGCCCGATTGGGCAAAAAGGCAAGATACAAATTCTGTAAATAAATGTGTAAAAGGGGGGCCTGACTATTGCTGATGGCAAATCACACATGCAGGTTCTCAAGAAAATAGACGGAAAACCCACACAAACTGAGAACTCACAGATTTGGCAAATGCTTCATCTAAACATTTTACTTAGGCTATTCTGTTGTCATCTAAATATTTTACTTAGGCTATTTCGTTGTACTTATATTTCAGAACTTTATTCTAGCTTTATTTATTTTAAATTCCAATTTGGAGAGATTATGCAAGCGCTAAGCTCACTATAATTAGTACAATCAATTGCCTGCTGTTTCCAGGCAACAGATAGAATAAAGTTTTAAGTTACAAGCTACGTTATATTGATTTGAAGATTTTAGTTATATTTGCATTAAACAGCACAATGTGGAATCCGTTTCTCTGGCAATTATATTAATTTTACCAGCATTAATGGTAAAGCCATCTGATTTAGTCCATGTCTGATATTTAAAATGAATCTGACTTGCACACTGACATAGTATAAATATTTACCGGATTGCGTGAGTTCAAGGTCCTGGAGTTAATTCACACACTGTGTTAAAGACTCACACCCTCCTCTCTATTAGCCTGCCTGGCTCACAGAAATGAATTGAACATTATAGATTAATTATTAGAAGGTGAATATGCAATGGGTTGAAAATCCACACTCCAGAAATATTAACAGATTTCTGTCAAGTTGGAAAGCAATTCTGAATGGAGTTCCATAGTATCAGCATCTTGAAGGACTTGAATGAAATAGATTTTTAATTGTCAGCAGACGTTGTTGAATTTCTGTGTACCTTTATTTTTTTTAAAGGCCACTGTTATTATAGGTAAATGTGATCATGCTTTAGACTACAGTGAGACACTCATTATCTTGGCGCAAACACCATTTGTAGGATGGTAGTGGTGACCAATTAAGAAAACCTTACTCCTTGTGTGAACATTTACAAAGTTCAGACCCAATTAATTTTATAAGGGTGGATGTAGCATTATGGCAGTATGGTTAAAAAGATAGGAAGTAGGGTCAATCTCCCATTAAGCACACTGTGGATGGCCTCAGGGGGCATATTTTCAGGCACCATTAAAAACTGACAAATGGTCAATTATTTTGTTTGTTAAATAATTTTACTGTGGGGTAGGGGACCATTTAGATTTTCCTCTTCAGTTTCTTGGCCCATCCTTGAAATGTTCTTACAGTTTGTGTCTGTCTGCATGCCCTGACCAAGCCACCAAAGATCATTAGAATTCTTGGGAAATGTTCTCATCAAGAGAGCATATCAGCTCCTTCACACAACATGAAGGGACAAGGATACTTGGCATTCTTCAAAGGAAGAGGGCATAAATGTGTCCAGGGAACCGGAACAGAGGCACATTACCTGCAGTCACTCAGACTTTCTCTCAATGAACCTGGTAAACAGTGGAGCATGTATGCATATTTGTTCAACTATTCTAATCAAAAGAATTACTAAGTCCCGGCACTTCACCAACTCCGCTCTGGCACCATCCTTCACTGCCCTTCTTAACAACCATATTTTATCTCAAGAGTCTTGACAACTAAAGGTCAGTGGTTTCTTCACAATTCTTGGACTTCCTCCATGTACAAATGAAGCACAGAGGAGCTGTGTGTCCTTTGACCCTTTCCCTACATGGGTGGGCATATTCTTCTATTATATGGCTCTATAATTCAGATGTGCTCTGACTAAGATGTGCTATCCACTTATATGAGTGCAAAGAAGAGCTACTCATGCTGTTGCACTAACATAATATAGTGGAAAGGAGGGGGAACCCCCATGGATAACAGCAATTGTTTCAATGAGCAAAATTGCAGCTTTCTTTAATGGCTCCAGGAAACACTGATGAGTGCTCTGCTACACTGGATAGTGAGATGAGTGCACTCTCATTATCTTTGCTCTTTGCTACAGATCAAAGGCTTGTGTTCTCTAGATGGTAGGAGTCACTGGCAACCCCACCAGACACCTGCCCAATCATATGCAGATCAGCTCATATGCAGCTACTTCTGTAAGAGGGGTTCACTTAAGGGTCATATTTCCATTAGGAAAATTATCTGAATGCCTGCTACATTATTATTGGCATTGTAATTATTATTAGACATGTGCCTAATTACATCTGAGATTTTTCTGATGCTAAAAAAAATCAAAGAACACATATGCTATTAAATATACTTGGAAAGAGGAATACATTAGGGAGAAATTATGAATTTGTAGGGCATGCAGGTTAGTCAGCACTGTATCTTTAAGAAAAGCAGGCTAAATTATACAGAATTATGAATGTGCCCGCAAGCAATAATTTCATTATTCAAACAGTTTCTTATCATGGCAGGATAGAGAGCAAGCTGTATGAACAAACTGAACTTTCCTTTAAAAATCTGGGAACCTTTAACATTCCAATATGGTGGAGAGTGCCTTCAATTCATAGCTGACTTATGGCAACCCCTGGTGGGGTTTTCATAGTAAGAGACTAACAGAGGTGGTTTGCCATTGCCTGCCTCTGCAACACTGATCTTCATTGGAGGTTTCCCATCCAATTACTAACCAAGGCTGACCCTGCTTAGCTTCTGAGATCAGACTCACCTGGCCTATACAGGTCAGGTAACATTCCAATTCATATGGGCCATTTTCACACTGCTTACCAGACACAGAACATCGCACCAAGCTCCCAGAACAACAGCATCTTCCTGGCATGATCTGCAGTTCTTGCGAGAAATCGCACCAGGAAGACGCTGTCGTTCCGAGAGCTTGGTGTGATGTTCCATGGCCGGTAAGCAGTGTGAAAACAGCTATGGTGTGAAAGCTGACCTGTGCCAGTTAAGCAGGTAATATCCATTAGGATACGTGAGTACAACCCGTTTCTGGCTGTCATCCTACACCAGGCTGTGCTCTGTCAAGGCAGCAAAGCATGGTGGCCTTTTAAAGCCTGTACAACTGACCTGCCATTCTTTTGAAGACACTGAAGCCCTCCCTAGCCTCTATCTACTGGAAGCACCTGAGCCATAACATTATCACAGAAAAGGTGGTTGGAAGAAGAGAAGGAATAAAAGAAGAATGGGGAGCCAATGCAATTTATTTCTAGCAGCTCAGCACATTACTGAGAGGCACATGGGAGGAAAGTTATATAGCCTTGTGCTGTGTAACTCTTAGGTAGTGAAGTTTTGCCTCCCTTCACATGAAGGGCATCGTTCATTTATTTATTTATATCCAGCTTTTCTCCCCAAAGGGGCCCAAAAGGGTTTACAGTGTTGTTCTCCCTACCTCCATATTATCCTCACAACAACAACTCTGTGAGGCAGGTTCGGTTGAGAAACTCTGTCTGGCCTAAGGTCACCCAGCAAGCTTTATGGCAGAGAAGGGAATTAAACCTGGGCCTCCCAGATCCTAGTCCAGCCACAATGCCGTGCCAAACATGGCTAGAGGTGCAAGCACATGGGGCAGTTCCCATTCTGCATCCCCTTTAGCGGCCTTCTGGAGCCATCATTTTCACTTTTTCAGGAAGCTGGGCCTTGGGCAGAAAATATCTGAATGAGGGCCCCATGTCTGCAATTTGTCGGCCACCTGAAGTCCAAGGAAATAAGACAGGATAGGAATGGTTTAATAAATAAATAAAATTCCTATTATGAAAAAAAGCAGTTCAGCAGCTGATACATTGAAATACCCAAAGAAAAAGAATGAAAAGCCTTACTCTGTGGAATGAAAAAAAACCTATGTATTTATATTGCTTAGTTTATGAACATTAGAAACAAATGCTACTGAGAATGACTAAATTAACATAATATGTTATTACAAAGCTGCCACCATGTATCACAAGAATGCTCTTGCAAATTGTACAAACAGCCCAAACTAGCATAGCTCCTCAATCTGCAGGTCTGGCTAAGAGCTCTACTGTCACTACCAGGATTTGTTTCTTTGCCCCGGCAGCTCTGAAGGTGTGGGGAGAAGCAATGGATGGAAATTATCAGAGCCAGGGCTACCCAATGCCCTTTCCAACCCAGAGATGTTTAGGTTAGTCTCCAGTAGGGATGTGCATTTCGGCATTCAGAATGCCGAAAGAATGCCGAAACAAAAGTGTTTCGGCTTCTTTCGGGGAATGCCGAAACGTTTCGGGGAATGCCGAAACGTTTCGGGTAGCCGAAAGAAAACAGCCAAAACGTTTCGGGATTCTTTCGGCTTTCTTTCGGCTTTTCAATGGGAAAATGCCTCTGTCTTCCCGGACGTCTGGGGGAGGCATTTTCCCACCGAATAAGCCCAAAATTGGTGGGGACCTTCCTCTAACCCTTCTCTAACAACCACCCAAGTTTCTGACAGATTGGACTTTGGGGGGCCATGTTATGGCCCCCCAAAGCAGGTCCCCCCATCCTCCCATAAGAAAGCGAAGGAGCAGCATATTGTTAGCATGCTGCTGCTCATCTTTCTTCATTATTTCCTATGGGGAAAAAATGAAGAGGCAGGCTTCCTTTGCCAGGGTGGCATTTTGCATGCAAAATGCCCCCTTACCCTCAGGGGCCCTTCTCCCACCCCTCCTCCCACCCCCCACCAAGGCTCAGCCTGCTCCCACTTGGGGGGGCCATTTCATGGCCTCCCCAAGTAGGTGCTCTAATCTCTACCACTGACAGCTGGGGGAGGCTTGTGTTGCCAGGGGTGGCATTTTGCATGCAAAATGCCCCCAAGCCCTCAGGGGCCCTTCTCCCACCCTTCCCCCCACCCCCCACCCAGGCTCAGACTGCTCCCACTTGGGGGGGCATTTCATGGCCTCCCCAAGTAGGTGCTCTTTTCTCTACCACTGACAGCTGGGGAAGGCTTGTCTTGCCAGGGGTGGCATTTTGCATGCAAAATGCCCCCCAGCCCTCTGGGGCCCTTCTCCCACCCTTCCTCCCACCCCCCACCAAGGCTCAGACTGCTCCCACTTGGGGGGGCATTTCATGGCCTCCCCAAGTAGGTCCTCTCAGCCCCTAAAGTCCACCCCTTACAGCCCCACACAAACCCAATTCCCCCCCAGCTGCCACACACAGACCCAAATCCCCACATTAGCCCCTCACAGACCCAAATCCACCCCCACCTGCCCCACACCCATAACCCCAGGAACAGGCTGGCAAAGGCCAGCCCTCTCCCTTTGTTCCCTATGCTGGGAACTTCTAAACTCTCTTTCCCTGGGCAATTCTGCACAGCCCAGGGGTGCCACAATGGTGGGCACACTTCTGAGTGCCAGCTGGTCCCTGTGAAAGAGCACCTGAACCACAGACACCCTCCCTCAAATTCCCCCACCACCTACAGAGATGGCTGGCCAGCCAGCCCCATTGTTCCCTATGATGGGAACCAACTGCACAACAAAGAATAAAACAAGAACAACACAAAATAAAGTTTTAAATTTTTTTTTCTCCCTTCCAAAGTACAAGTAGGCAAAGCATTATGACACATTACACCAGCAGTCCCCCACACAGAAAAATTAAAACAAAACTCACTTAACATCAGAGAATCACAAAGCACAATTCCTGTCAAAAACACTTTATTTCTTGAACAGCTTTAGGTTACACAGCAGGGGGGAACACCAAAGGGCATGGCAGCACTATCTTACAAAAAAATAACACAACTCACTTAACATCAGAGAATCACAAAAACACAATTCCTGGCAAAAACACTTTATTTCTTGAACAGCTTTAGGTTACACAGTAGGAGGGCACAACAGGACATGATAGCAATGTACTACAAAAAATAATACAACCCACTTCACCGTTTTTGACAGCAATTGTGTTTGTGTGATTCTCTGATGTGAAGTGAGTTGTGTTATTTTTGTGTAGTACACTGCTTTCCTTCTCTGTGGTGCCTTCCTACTGTGTAACCTAAAGCAGTTACAGAAATAAAGTGCTTTTGACAGCAATTTTTTGGGGTGATTCTTTAATGTGAAGTGAGTTGTGTTATTTTTGTGTAAGATACTGCTTCCATGCCCTTTGGTGTTCCCCCCCTGCTGTGTAGCCTAAAGCTGTTCAAGAAATAAAGTGTTTTTGACAGGAATTGTGCTTTGTGATTCTCTGATGTTAAGTGAGTTTTGTTTTAATTTTTCTGTGTGGGGGACTGCTGGTGTAATGTGTCATAATGCTTTGCCTACTTGTACTTTGGAAGGGAGAAAATAATTTTTTTAAAACTTTATTTTGTGTTGTTCTTGTTTTATTCTTTGTTGTGCAGTTGGTTCCCATCATAGGGAACAATGGGGCTGGCTGGCCAGCCATCTCTGTAGGTGGTGGGGGAATTTGAGGGAGGGTGTCTGTGGTTCAGGTGCTCTTTCACAGGGACCAGCTGGCACTCAGAAGTGTGCCCACCATTGTGGCACCCCTGGGCTGTGCAGAATTGCCCAGGGAAAGAGAGTTTAGAAGTTCCCAGCATAGGGAACAAAGGGAGAGGGCTGGCCTTTGCCAGCCTGTTCCTGGGGTTATGGGTGTGGGGCAGGTGGGGGTGGATTTGGGTCTGTGAGGGGCTAATGTGAGGATTTGGGTCTGTGTGTGGCAGCTGGGGGGGAATTGGGTTTGTGTGGGGCTGTAAGGGGTGGACTTTAGGGGCTGAGAGGACCTACTTGGGGAGGCCATGAAATGCCCCCCCAAGTGGGAGCAGTCTGAGCCTTGGTGGGGGGTGGGAGGAAGGGTGGGAGAAGGGCCCCAGAGGGCTGGGGGGCATTTTGCATGCAAAATGCCACCCCTGGCAAGACAAGCCTCCCCCAGCTGTCAGTGGTAGAGATGAGAGCAGAGCACCTACTTGGGGAGGCCATGAAATGCCCCCCCCAAGTGGGAGCAGGCTGAGCCTTGGTGGGGGGTGGGAGGAGGGGTGGGAGAAGGGCCCCAGAGGGTTGGGGGGCATTTTGCATGCAAAATGCCACCCCTGGCAACACAAGCCTCCCCCAGCTGTCAGTGGTAGAGATTAGAGCACCTACTTGGGGAGGCCATGAAATGGCCCCCCAAGTGGGAGCAGGCTGAGCCTTGGTGGGGGGTGGGAGGAGGGGTGGGAGAAGGGCCCCTGAGGGTAAGGGGGCATTTTGCATGCAAAATGCCACCCCTGGCAAAGGAAGCCTGCCTCTTCATTTTTTCCCCATAGGAAATAATGAAGAAAGATGAGCAGCAGCATGCTAACAATATGCTGCTCCTTCGCTTTCTTATGGGAGGATGGGGGGACCTGCTTTGGGGGGGCCATAACATGGCCCCCCAAAGTCCAATCTGTCAGAAACTTGGGTGGTTGTTAGAGAAGGGTTAGAGGAAGGTCCCCACCAATTTTGGGCTTATTCGGTGGGAAAATGCCTCCTCCAGGCGTCCTGGAAGACGAAGGCATTTTCCCATAGAAAAAAGCCGAAAGAATGCCGAAATAATGCCGAAAGAATCCCGAAAGTCGAAAGCCGAAAGAGATTCTTGTTTCGGCTTTCGGCTTTAACGATAGAGAATCTTCTTTCGGCTTTCTACTTTCGGCTATAGCCGAAAATTTTTGGCTTGCACACCCCTAGTCTCCAGTCTTTATATTAGGTTAACAGACTTTAGTTGCTGTGGTATCAAGATAATCCAGTATATAACTTCCATAAAATATGTTGCCATGCTGGTTTGTTAGATTCCTGCATTTTATCCCAAGCGCTGGGTTCTTCTAGCCACTGCTGGAAGACAGATTTCTCCCTTGCCCTTGTTGACTGTTTCTGTGTTAAAACAAATGAGCATTTTTTAAACAGGCCTTTGGTATGGGGAAATCTTGGTTAGCACAAAAGAAAATTTGGCAATCTTCACTTTTTCTTTGATACAGCTCAAATATTCCTATAACATTATATTTGGTGAATTACTATTTAATCCAGGCTAATGCCTTGTAATCCAATATGACTTCGAAAGTATAAAAAATGCAAATTGGGTTGCTACTTCAGATTTTTAAATGTGGCACAAGGTGGATGGTGTTTGCCTATCAATATTATATGCATGCCTCAGCATTTTTATGGGTTAATCATCACCTGGAGGCAACAGGATTCCTTCTTACTCTCTAAAATTACATATACATTAGGGCAAATTAGTTCTGGCACAAAGGGATGCATAATGAAAACATCAGAGGAAATTAAAGCCCTTCTTACTATTAGGTGAGCCTGCTCTCTTAATCTGAGGGCAAGAAAAAGCTGAGATATTATGTCTTCATATTACACTGGGGACTGAGTAGAGGGACACTCCTCAGCCTGAGTATTTTTCCCCCTTTAAGCATCGCCACTAACATGTTAGGTCCAAAGGCCAATGCATGCTGGGTTAATTGAAGCCTCAGGTTAACTCTTCATTCATGGAGACATCAGGTCACTGTTAACTACCAGGAGAAAGAAAAAGATTAAAGGCATTCACACTTAATTACTTTAAGAGCGCTGCTGAGCTCATACATGTTAAAAATTAATATTAGTGATATGCTATTAATTTTTAATTGTTTTACCTAAAGAGATGCCCATGCATGGTAACTCTGGAATGTGGACTTTTTAAGTTCCTAGCATAGCCACAGGCTTTTCAAATATGCCGTTCTTTTGAGTAACCTATGAAAGTCAAGAAATGCTTTGTGAATAATGCTTAATTGGATTCAGTTAGCAAAACTATCTTTTGTAGAGACATCTCATTCATTTCAAGGCATGTATATTTCAGATTTCTTCTGCTATTCCAAAGTTACATTGATAGTACCAAACAGTACATGAATTTATCAAGCGGGTGCCTGTGCCTCTTTGCAAAACTGAGTCATGATGATGAGGCAGAAGTTTACCTGCAAATCACTGCCAATCTCAGTTAAACTACAGTCCTGCTTTCCAGAACTATTGCTATTTCCAGTTGCCAAATGTTATTTAGAAGTGCCTGCCAATAGGTCTATAAGATAGGGTCTGTAAGGCTCTGGGGGAGGAAAAATGACATGTGAATAGTAAACTGCTTACAGACATCCTTTTGAAGGTGGGCTGGGATTTTCTGACTTACTACAGGATTTCCTGTAGACACATTTTTATTGCTACACATTTTTCAGTTGGTGCTGTGAGATACTAGAACACCATCCAGATACCAGGGCAGAATGTAGCCTGGAATTACTGGGATGAGGGGCGGCTCACTCATTGCTCTTATCCCATTCTGGGCAATGGTGTTATGTTCATTATTCACATGAAGCACTTAGAGCTTTATTTTGAGGAGGAAAACCTAACATGGTGTATGGATATCCATCAGGAGATGTCAGAGTAAGGTACATTTTTTACAGAAAAGGAATGGTGGTGGTGGAATAGATGGGCAAAGGCCCTGCCCCCTTTCGTCGTTCCCCAGCCCCCTGTATGGCTGTTTGGCGTGTGTGCAGATCAGCTAACAACCAATCAGGGCCCATGGATGGCTAAAGAAGCCGGATAAGAGATGGGAATGAGGGAGAACAGGCTGTTACACTGTCAGGCCTGATCAGATAGGGTCTGATCCAGCAGAGAGTGAAACTGGAGGGATCCTGTCTCAAAGTATGTCTTGTTTACAAGCAGGCTAAAACTGTGAATGTTTGGAGATAGAGTTTGTGCTTACACAGGCATAGACTGAAACCCCTTTCTAAGGAGCCTATATAGGTCTCAGCGTCCACCTCTGAGAGAAAGTGGGCTAGCATAACAAATGCTCGGGCTAGAGACTGCAGCTGTCTCAGGACCCAGTTCTAAGAGAAGCAGATTTGTGGTTTCTAGGAGCAGCTCACATTTACACTGAGAGAATCCTGAGGGTGAGGGAAGGCCAATTTTCCCTTTAAGAATAAAAGCTCGGCTGTTAACTGTTTTCTGCATCCAAGAGTTGACAACTGAAACATTATTACTTAATGAGCCCAGTAAGAAATGCAAGTTCTGTAAATAGCTTTAAGCCTCTTTCCTGAACAATCTTATTTCTTCTATTCCCTGATAGTGAATAAAAGTTATTTCTTTTTTTATCCTGTTTCCCTGTTGTCTTATATGAAGGCCACTTGAATTCAGTAGAAGATTGGGGTACAGACCATCCTGGTCAAACGACACAGCATGTTTCCTTGATATAAGCGGCATTTAAAATCCCAGTGTTCACAGGTGGGTCTGAAGTAGAGACAATAAAGGCCTTTGCATACTAGCAATAACTGCAAGTATTTAGCCTGGACCATGGCCAGAAGTATTTCTAGCAAGACAAGAAGGTGAGGAACATCTTGGCAGCAGGAGCTGAATAAGATCTCAGGTGAATTTATTTCTTCTTTTTCTTCTCTGTACGTAGCCTGGGCATGGCCAGAGAGACATGAGCCTTTAATGTGAGCCACTGTCCTTGGCTCTCAACCCCTGGCAGTTTGAAACCCTAAAATGACTGGGGCCTCTAGATCCAAGACCTACCCAAGATTAGGAATATTCTTGTTCGGTTTGTTTTCTTTGTTTAAATGATAGTTTTAAGCTGTTTTCCCATTGGGGAGAAAAGCAACGTAAAAATGCTCAAATAATACTGCTTTGTATTCCCACTGTGCATAAAGAGAAAATTGTAACCACCACAAGCAATTGCCCCAATGTAATTATTATCTCTGTATTCAGAGTTAAACTTCCTTACTTACCTTTAGAGAGGCCTGCAGGACACATCATTGGTTCCTGTGTTTTGGAGTGGCAGGCTTCAAAATGGACTGTTGCAATGCTGTCAATTTGTTTTTTATTTTTGTTGTTTGTTCTGTTTTTTAAATGTTTATTTGGTGTTCTTATTGTAGACCTCTTTGAGATATGGAAAAAAGACATAGCCTTGTTTTACATAAATCCCATACCTGCAGAATATGTTGAAATGAGTATAAATAATTGCCATGGAACACACTGTAAAGGTGAAAATGGGAAGAGAATTTTATAAATCAGGAAAAACTTTAGAGAAGTAAGTTAAGACTAAGAATACACAGTACTGACACTCAGAGGTGGGCCAGATGTCTTTTATTTACTGCATAACAAAGTCTGTCATGGATCAACGCACTTTCAGGTGCCATAGAAACACATACCAATGAGGTCATAATCTCTTGGAAAGGATAGAACAAAAAAGAAAAACAATAGAGAGAGAGACTTGAGCCCAAGGAAACAAGGGCAAAATTACTTGGTGGTGCGAGTCTCTCTCTGAGCTTGTATGCCAAGTCTGACATGACATTGTACATCATGGCCTGTGGAGAGCTTCACCCTTTCAGTTGCCGAGTCATCAGAGACAAAAAGAGTACAGAATAGCTTGCTGCTATTCACCTGTTAGAGCACTTGGGAAATAAAAGAAAGACAAGTTCTACAAAGAGATGGAAATTGATTCATTTTCATGGATGCAACTTTTGCACTTGAAATCTTTTGTTTGACAGGAACCATATGAAAATTTGAAAAGCACAAATTCAAACTTATGCTTTGGGAAAACACACAACGACAGATGAATTATTTCCATTTAATACATTGCTTCTCACAGTGCTGCAATACTTTCATCAAAATATTCATGACTTTTTAAAAAAAAAACAACTTCAATTTAGTTTTGCTCTTTTGTGTTGTTCCCAAACTTTGCCATATTTTGAGAGGAATATGTGTTTAACTTAGAAAGCACACTTGAAACAGCACAATCCTATGCAGGCTTCCTCAAATTTAACCCCCCCCCCCCATTTCTATGCATTTAGACTGAAATAGCTAGTTATACTGCAATTCACTGTCCAAGGTCCTGAATTTAAGGTACTTTCATTAAGCACATAAGAACCCCACCCCTAGATCTTGCATTTCCAGTATTCTGATGGCAAAGGGGGAAGCATTTTAAAAATCTGAAGATCAGTTGTCCAAATAAGTGTCTGTATGTAAGGTGGAATAAAACCTTTGTTCTGTGAACAAAGATAACAGGATGTGCAGATTTTCAATAATGTTATTATTAATAGAGGTGTATATATTTTAACAGCAGCTAAACAAACTAGGACTGCCAGTGCTATAATAGACAATACAGTAGATTCTGGCAATGGTGCCAGGGCAGTGCCAAGACTGCCCCAGAACTCATCTTTGTTATTAGATGTAGTCAAAGTAGAGTGAGTTGTGCCATATGGGTGGTTTCGATGAATTAGAAAGGCCTTTCACACACTATGCAAAGTGACTGGGGCAGGCTAGGTCACAATCCATAATGCTACCTTGCAAGCATCAAAAAGCATGGGCATTTCTACCATCTTTGATTTTTCCTCCAAGCAGCAATCGTCCACTACTGTTAAACTCTCCCATAGTTCAAATGTGGCAGCTTGCCACATGGGTCAGAGAATTGTTGTTCTGAGGAGGTGAAAATCCTATTGGGTAAATGGAGTGACTTACCAGTGTCTGTACCCAAACAGTAAAAACAGGCACAGCCAAGTAGTGCTGGGACCTAGAACAGGAGAAACACATTAGCTTTTGACCTTCTTCCTGATTCTGCTAGTTGATGTGTCCTTACAGTAATTCTTAGACTTGGGCCATAAACATGCATCCCAACACTGTTGAAGCTGAGTAATAAGTCAAATGTAAAGTAGCTGAAATGAGAAATAAAGGCATAATATCCTCAATTATGTTAGGAGACAATGACTGCTCAGAGCTGTAAAGGAGGAAAAAATTATGTCATGATCCAGTTTTCCTGGAAAAGTCCCAGACCCCAAAAGATTTTACTTCCTGCTGAAGGCAGTGCCTGTCTATCTAGCTCTTCAGCAAACGAAGATATGCAAAATCAAAGTCATCAGAAATCTGGCAGGCATTGCGCTGCTTGTTCTGATCCAGCCAATATATGCCAGGCGATTTGTGCCATCTGTCCCATACGAATCAGCTAGGAGGTGACAGGTGGGCAGCTGATACTGTCAGTTTTGAAATGCCACTTCAGCAGAGAAAGAGCGGGTGGGAGAAAGCATGGGTCAATCAGTGTTCAAAACAAAGATCCTTGATGGTGCAAACATTGAAATTAGTGAAAGTTCAACACCATTTCTCATGAGCTGGCTGGTCCTTCCAGTTGTTTAATACCCCCACTTTATAAATGGTAGTAATACATTCCTCCAAACAGAAAGCTAGGCACATAAAAGCATGTAGCAACCTGCTTCTTCTAGTACCTCCAGTAAGCAGCCTTGATGTAGCAAAGAAATTCACCCTTCATATAAATGGCTGGTGATACAAAGCTGACCTATAATGAATCCCTCGGCTGCAGAGGCATGGAAAAGGAACATAGCAGAAGAGGCTTCTAGATTGATTTTTGTCATGGAAACCAAGTTACCAGCGAAGTATTCATCAAATGGTGGCCGCCAGCTGACCTTCCATTATTCTGCTCCTCCTTTCAAGTCCTCCTTTGGTAAAAATGCTATTTCACACTTTATGAATATGTCAGCAGGAATGGAAATGCATATTCTGAAGAGGTAAGGTTTTAAGAGACTCTTCGTATCTCCAAATACACATCAATCAATACTCTGCTAAGCACAGGGACCAAAAGCCCCAAATCACTTCCATGCAGGTAGAACTAATGAACTCAAGAGGAGTGTGTGGGTCAGGAGGAGGGAGGAAAGTAACCCATTCCCACTTTCCATCTCCACTTGCTGAAGGTTGTTGCCCACAAAATGGATGGAACGATCATTCCTCAAGAGAATCATCCATTACTTGTCCAATAGGAAACTGCATAGGGTGGGGACAACCTACTTCATTACATTTATTAGGTGCCCAAAGGTGAGCCCTGGTTGATACCCGAGTCAGTTGTTACCTGCTAGAAGCAGGGACTGCAGAAGGTTTGCATCAAGGGTCACCAACAAAGAAGACCCAGGAGCCAGCAAACACCAAACTGCACATCAGCAATTTCCAAGGAAGTATTTGCTTTAGAATGTAGCCAATGCTGGATCAGACAGACAGTCCTGAAGTAGGCATTAATGTGCCATTACTCTGGCAACAGCAATGTCTGGCCAGCTGAGCCTAGGGTTCTGGTGGGAAGCATGCTCGGAGGCATATCAAGCTGGCAGGGCTAGGCTGAGAAGGACTCCTCTGGGGTTCTCTGGATACCCAAGCAAGAAAGAGGATAAAGAGTGAAGCATCCCTCTTCTGTGGTTGTTGTGGGTTTTCCAGGCTGTATTGCCGTGGTCTTGGCATTGTAGTTCCTGACGTTTCGCCAGCAGCTGTGGCTGGCATCTTCAGAGGTGTAGCACCAAAAGACAGAGATCTCTCAGTGTCAGTGAGAGTGTCAGTGACACTGAGAGATCTCTGTCTTTTGGTGCTACACCTCTGAAGATGCCAGCCACAGCTGCTGGCGAAACGTCAGGAACTACAATGCCAAGACCACGGCAATACAGCCCGGAAAACCCACAACAACCATCGTTCTTCAGCCGTGAAAGCCTTCGACAATACATCCCTCTTCTCTCTAGTTTGAGTCCAGCCCTCAAAGTTTGTGGAAGAACTCGATCAGAAGTTATCTGGGAGCATCCAGAGGGGCTTTGTCTACCCCAGGAGAGAATGAATTGCGCATTTGGATAATGATAATTAATAGAAATGATAATGAATGCCATTCGTTTCAATCCAGGTTAGGCATGTCAAAGATATTAAAAGAAGGTGGGGAGGTGAGGTCAGCAGATCTGAAATTAACACTGAAGCCTTACAAACATCAACCATATTTCAGTGGAAGATAATTGTGCTGATACCGCATTCATTCTACATTGTTTCCACCAGTCATTGCTGGCTCAATGTTCATTTGCCTGTCTATGTTTTTGCATGTTGCTGATTGCAGTGCACACAAATATCTGAACAACTAGATTTCTAGATGCATCAGTATCCCATTTTTTAGGTTTGCAAGCCTTTCACATTATTGCCTATGAAACTGTGACCTTTTCTCCCGTATCTCTAAAATACATCAGGGATTATCCTTGGATTGGGGGGTACAATCTCTGAAAACACCATCTAAAATGAGAAGTTACAGCCAGTGTTTCACATTGAAACCCATGGAAATGAACATTTTTAAAAAATGAAAAAGAACAACATATCAACAAATGATGTTAGGGAAATGAAAACAAATTGCAGATCCCAACTATCAACCTATTGTACAAGGTCATGAAGTCTATTCATTCCTCCCCACAGCTGGTGGCCTCATCCTTCAGTTGAAAGCTCACCCCTTTGCCATCAGGAGAGCTCTGCTTTTTTTGTGTCTCTCACTGTGAATCGATAGCTCCCATTGCTGCTTAATTATGAGGTAGATCTGATCCCCCAGTTGAGAAAGTATGCTCTTCTGGGGTTTTGTGCATGTAAATTACATACACTATGTCCATTATGACATAGATCTGCAGGTTCCATTTGTGGATGCCACTCTTTCAGGAGAGAAGCATGAATTTTCCATTTGCATGAGTCACTTCTGCATCTGCTTCTTGACACGTCATAGAATATTCAGAATCACTTGGAAGTAATATAGTTGTCCTTCATGAGCATGAAAAATCAGGCATGAATTCATCTCAAAATGGAATGATAAAGCCAGACTTCATTCATATATTTACAATGTGTAAGTTTGTGTCTGAGGCTGGGCCAGCCAAATTCCTCTCTCAGGCTTGGAAAATGCAAAACACACACAAATCATTTGTGATAAATTATGGTGCTCATTAAAAGATGATAGGTGCAAGGTGATAAATTTATCAAGAAAGGTTTACAGCATCCCTTCAGCTAGGGCTGCCAATACCTTGATGGGGACAGGGAATCCGCCGCTCCCAGCCTCTGCCTCCTGCCATCACTCACCTGGCCAGTGAGGAAGAAAGGTGTGGGGAACAGGACTGGGATGCAAAAAACCTCCCGGGCAAGCCCACAGCAAGTGTGGTCATGGTTGGGTGCAACAATATCATTTCCTGGAGTGATGTCATCATGCTGGCAGCAGGAATGCTCCCACGCTCCCATCATCATGTCACCACCGGTAGTGTGTTCACGAGGGAAACATCTTCCAGATACGTGCCATGTCCTCCCCACTCCCGCCAGGATGACAACCCTACCTTCAGCACAAGGTGGACTTCTTTCAGTGGTAGATGGAACTCCAGGGCCTTCGATACTGGGACATGTCTGTACTAGGGTTGCCAAGTCTACTTACCCTCCTGGATGAGGGGGTCCTGGCATTTTACAGGGGGCAATCATCTTGCACAAGTGCACAGCATATGTATGCACCCAGTGGGCATGATGATGTCACTTCCGGAAGTGATGTCATCACACCAGGTGGTGGGAATGCTCCCATGCTTCACAGGAGCCAGTTTGGGTCCCCGGAAGCACAGGAGCATGCCTGCCCTCAGGTGCTATGATGTCACTTCCAGAAGTAGCATTAACATGCCCGGCAGAAGTACACACACTGCTCACTTGCCCAGGAGGTTCTTCGCCTCCCAGACCCATTCCCCGGCCATTTCCCCCCACCAGCCATGTGCATATAAGTAGCCCAACCCCCTCCCATCTATGAGGAGTGTAATAACTCCACAGAGTCTGATGCCAAAGCAGTTCAAAACTTGATTGAACATAGGCCAGATTTGGTCTGGTCTTGCTAGGCCATCACCAGCTGAACAAGTGAAAAGTGAAACTTGCAACAACAACCCTGTGAGGGAGCTGAGACTGAAAGAGAGTGACTAGCCCAAGGGGCCACCCCTCAAGCTTCCATAGACAAGTAGCGGATCCTAGTCCGACACTCTAACCATTACACCACACTAGCTCATGTGGCTGCTTCCATGTGTGGCCTTTTTCTGCTGCCATTTTATCTTCTGCTCTCCTGTGCAGCAGTTCTTAATGCCTCTCTATTTAACCCAGATATGGTCTTTCATTGTAGACAGTAATAAACTTTAAAAAATACTGTGATCAATACAGAGAGTGCAGCCACCATAACAGCAGTAGAGAAATGAGGCAGAAATCAAGCGTTAGCGTTTCTTGCCAAACTGGGCAAAAGTGAAGCGCTGCATTCTTCTTCCTGCTAAACTAGGGCAGGTCTATTGAGGCAGATGCAGCGCGGCTGCTAGAGCTGCCATCCTGCTCATTTGTCATCTTGATGCTGTCTGTGACGGTGCTGAATGATGACAAGGAGAGACTTAGTGCAACCCCAGGCAATCACTTCCATATTTGAACAGCCAACATTTTTTACTTTTAGGCATGCACTTCGCAATCCCATGTGTGATTTTTAAATATTTTAAATGATCGACTGGAGTGCAGCGTGGATCCCTCTCCTTTTGCAGAAATATTTGATAAGCCTGAGGAATTTATGAATAAAATGCAAATCAGAGAAATGAAGGGGGTTGCCTATTATCCCTATTTTAGTCTTCTTCTTTTCATAACATCTCACCCTCGATCAGTATGTTTTCACACTGTTGAGCATCATGCCCAATTTCCCCATAAAATGGAGATGCTACCATAATTGTATTGTATTCATCTACCCCAGGGCTCATTTCGAGGGGGAATGTGCCAGAATGCAGTTCCGGCAGTTCCCCAAAGAGGTCACATGTCAGGTGGCCCCTGCGCACCTGACTCTCAGCCATTTTGGGTTTGTTTCAGCCTGGATTGGGGCCAAAACAGCCCGGATTGGGCCTCTGACAGGTGGTGGATCACTTTCCCACTCAGCAGAGGCCCGATCTTGGCCATTTGGGGCCCATTTTCAGCCATTTTCAGTCCCTTTTTGCCATTGTGGGCCCAGTTTCGGCCCTGAATGGCCAGGATTGGGTCCAAAACAGCCAGGATAGGTGAAGTCAGGGGGTGTGGCATTTGCAAATCAGTTATGCTAATGACACACTTTTAGTGATGTCAAGGGCTGTGGCATATGCTAATAGGTTATGCTAATGAGTTCCTCCATATCTTTTTCTATGTTAATGAGTTCCTCCAGCTCTTTTTCTACGAAATGACCCCTGATCTACCCTATGATATTGTTTATGGAAATGTTCTTGACACTGGAGTGCAGTACAGTCTTGACACTGTGTGGAAATGCCTGCCCTTGTCCTTGCTACTGATTATACGGATCTCACACTATGTAATCTGCCTTGAGTCTCAGTGAGAAAGGCGGACTATAAATGACACAAATAAAATAAATAATTGTAAGGGTAATGTAACCCATTAAGAATGCCACATTTTTTAAAATTAGGGCAGTGTTAGTGGGTCACTCTGAGATAGTAACAGGAGTCACTCTCTTGAATCCACTCAAGCTTTTTCAATAAGGTTGAAGGTAGATTATGAAGGTATACCTTAACAATGATTAAATCAAATCCAACAGGAGAAGCAACTATCAGCTGTCAAGTCATACTTAAACGTTTCTACTGTAATTGGTTTTGAAACAGAGATCTCTGTAACAATACTCCAGATTTACAGACACATGCAGTTTCCGCAGCACAGCAGCAGGCCTGGCTGCCAGAGCTTGCAGTAGCATCCCAGATTATGTGGGATGGACTTTTGACTCAGAGTTCAGTCTCTGGCATCTCAAATCAAAGAACATCAGGAAGGTAACAAGTGAAAAACCTGTATCTATAGAGCTGCTGCCCAGGACAGCAGACAATGTTCCAACATGCCATGTCAAATGGTAGCTTAGCCTGCCACATCTGGGAAGTTTTCAAAGGAGCTAGAAAGCACAGTCTACTCCTCTGGCCTGTCTTCTGCATATGGAGACAAAATATACCCTATCATGATGAAGAGTGCAGTCCTAAACTAGGTCACATCTTTCTAAGCCCTTTGAAGTCAATGTGCTTAGAAAAGTGTAACTCTGTTTAGGATGGCACTATGAAAGATGTGTCCTCCATGTAATTTGTCCAATCCCTTAAAAATCCACAGTCCAGCTAACAGCCATTGCCATATTCTGTGGCACGATGATCTCCATGAGCTTATTCTGTGTACAGTAAAGAAATACTTTCTCTGGTCTGCCCTGAAGCTACAACCAATAAATTTCAATGAGTGACCCAGAACCATTTCTATCTACTAACTCTCTCCACATTATCTATAGTTCTAGGAAACCATGGTGAAATAGATTAGTACGTTCCATTTTTCTACACCTATGAAAATGAAGAACAGCTGAAAGTGTCAAGGAGCCAAAGGGCTGTGTGACCTAGTTGTTGCTGCTGAAGGAAAAAGGAAGAGAGTGAATCCCTGAAGAGGTGCAATAACAACAACAACAACAACAAACTGTGTGCTTATATACCACTCTTCTAGACAGATTAGGGCCCACTCAGAGCAGTAAATATAGTCGGTGTTATTATTATCCCCAAAATACAGCTGGGGCTGAGAGGACTGGCTGGCTCAAGGTCACTTGCTGAGCTCATGACAGTAGAGAGATTCAAACCAGCAGTGTTCTGACTCGGATCCCAACCACTTAACCAATATACTACAGCAGCTACAGCCTTCTGTAGTGAAGAAGCTACTTCCAGTCCCTACTGAGCTCAAATCTGAGAGTGTCAAACCAGCTCATGAATTCAAACTCAGCAGCTTCAGGCTGAAGAAAGCTTTTGAAGGCTACTTACTGAAGTACGACAGCTTTCTGAAAGGTTACATGATGACCTTGGAGAAAGAAATGCTTTCTTAAAGCTATCCGAGTACTGACAGTTTTAATCCCATTATTCACTGGTGTAGAGACAGCCTGGCTTATTTAAATGGCAGAAGGGCATTCCTGGCACATGTGACATTAGACGGTGTACAGGTGAACAAGCCTTTGAAGGTTCCAATATACTGTAGACAAAGGAACAGATTTGGCCATACAGTTTATTGCCGTGGCTAGTTCCTGGATTCTGCTTTGCAGAAATACCACTTTGTTTAACAGATATAGAGATTCTTAAACCACGTTTCCCCTTCTCAGCTCAGTAGCTGATCATGGAGAGGTGGTTACTCTTGCTGCTACGGTGTCTGCTTACAGCCCAATAGGGGAAATACAGCTCGTTCAGACCACTCGCATTCTTTGCATTCAGCATATCTTCTGCTGACTTTTTACTGCCCTTTTTACTCTCCCTCCTCCTATCTTTCCCTGAACTGTGTAAGACATTTGGAAAGGTTAATAGTTGTTTTAATGGACCTTGTTTAATTTTGTACATTGCTACAGAACCTTAAATATGCAAACATGTCATGGCCTTTGCAAGCTCTGAGCCTGGAGACAGTGATTCATTGCTACCACCATCAGAATTGTTCTTGATAAACAAAGCAGAATAAGAATGCACAGTGATGTACTCATTTTAAGAACAACAACTGGGAGCTATACTTTCTTCTTCAAGATTCCTTCTGGCTGGCTACCCTGTCCTAGTGAATACAAAATAAACAGGCTGATGCTTCTGAGCACCCGGGTAGCATAAGCATTGGAGATCCAAGCCCTGCAGGATTTGCTACAGTTCTGCAGGGCATATGAGACAGAGGTGTTCTGCTGGGCCTTTGGAGGAGGGGCCTGGCATTGTTCTGTCCCCCCACTGCCATGCTCTACACCCTGCTGCCCCGGATGCTGCATTATGGCTGCACTTGTAGTCTTTTATTTTGCTTGCAGTTTTTATTGTTTGATGTTTGACGCCTTTAGCTATGAAATTTTGTGACTTTTTATTTTTGCAATTCTATTTTGTTTTTAAAATTGTATCATTCTTTTTATTGTTGTGTCTGTGGGGAGGGCAGGATAGAAATAGGATAAAATAAATAAAATAAGAGCAAGCTTGGCATAGTGGTTACAATGTCAGATGAGGAGAACTGTGGAGACCCGGGTTCAACCCCCTCTCAGCCTGATACAAGGTGACTTGAGGTCACTTGCGCACTTGCCGTCTACCCTGCTTAACTTACCTCACAGGGTTGTTGTGATGATAAAATCAAAGAGAGGAGGATCATGTCTGCAATTCTGAGTTCCATAGAGAAAGCGTGGGATAAAATGAAATTAGATAGCAGGCATCAGTCTATAAAGGGAATCTTAAGCTAGAACACTCTTAAGAAGACAAGGAGTTTTGTAGTGGCTTGTTTTTTTAATGTTTAGTAAATACAAGCAAGGAACCTCCAGGGACTTGCAGGGGCATCTCATTTTCTCTTGTATCCCATCCCCACACTATTTCTTCTTAACTCCTGGCAGCCAAATAGCCTGTCCTCTTGGAGCCAAGCTACAAGTGACGCCTGACACAGGTTGGACACTTGTCAGCTTCCCTCAAGTTTTGATGGGAAATGTAGGCGTCCTGGTTTTACAGCTTGGCTCTCCGTTACAGCTGCAAGACCAGGTTGCCTACATTTCCCATCAAAACTTGAGGGAAGCTGACAAAGTGTCTAACCTGTGTCAAACGTCACTTGTAGCTTGGCTCTTGGTCTGCTTCCTTTTCTCCTTTCCACACATCAACCAACCTACCTTAATCTGCCCCCTCCTCAGTCTTCAACTTTTCCTTCCCTTCTCTGATAGCCTTTCCCTGGGAGAAGTCCAGCCAAGTTGCAAAAATTGTATGGTAGTGAGTCACTTGGATGAGTTGTGTGGTGGCCACCTCCAGGCCTGACCAAGTCATGCAGATTGCACAGTGGTGAATCACCCAGTGGCTGCCACTGAAGCCACCAAAGTTGCGCAAGTTGCACAGTAGATAGTCACCAGAGTTTTGTGCCAGTGACCAAGTTGTGTGGCAGCAAGTTGCACTGGTGAGTTGTGTGGTGGCCCCAGGTGGCCTGGCTGAGTTGTGCAAGTTGTCTGATAGCAAGTTGTCCAGTGGCTGCCACCAGGCCAGGCACTAGATAATCTTTCTGCCATCAGGAGATATGACAAGGGAGAGGGCATGGCCATTTCTGGACTGTTTTGGTCTCCCAGTTGCCCCCTGGCCCCCATTTGATTTACAAAAACCAAGACTTGGATGTTGTTGTAATTGCCTGGCAACTCCCCAAATGGCCACCAAGATCTCACACAATATAGTTTCATGAGAGCACAAAAGGCATTAATTTCTTAACTGATCTTGTTTATTTTATTTTGGGGGATTTAATCTCTCTTTTGGGGGGGTTGTATTTTTTTAATTTAAACAATAAACAGTAAGCATAAAAGATAAGAAAAAAACAACAATCTGAAAAACCACACTAACAGTACATATAAACATGAAAAAATAAACAGGACATGCAACTAATAATAATAAAAAGAAAATACAACTTAGAAAGAAAAGAGATGAAAAAGTGAAAAAAGAAAGAAAAGAAAAAAAAACTAAACTACAAGTTGAGTTCCGATTTTCTCCATGACAAATATATAGTATCTCAGTATAATTTGAGTATGTGTAGGGATTAAAGAGCACATGCTGAGAAGAAGCACCCAGCTCCAAACCAGTATGGTTGGTCACTTTGGCTATTGGCTTTTGCTGTATATTCATATGCTAATATCCCACACTCTAATATTAACAATGCACTTTCCTGAGAGTAAACCCCACTGAATAGACTTAGTAAGATTCTGAGCAGACCTGCTTTTGTTGGTTCAGTAGGTCATCATAACTAGGTACTCACTAGTTCCTGGTGGCTCAGAAAGAGTCTCGGTTTTATATTATCACATCATTCTCTAAAGTCCTAATTCTCTGCCCTTGTAATCCTTTAATTATCAGCACAAAACTGGCTTCTGGGCTTTTCAGTATAAAAGCAGAAAAGTTCAGCATTTCAGATCCATTGATAATGCATTTGTGTGGCATGAAAAATAGTGCCCACAGGAGATTGTTTTGACTCCTGAGTTTGCGATAAATTCTTAATCTGCTGAAATCCGTTGATTCCAGCAGGACAGCTGACATCAGAGCATACCCAGTTGTCCTTTGGGTGGGGGACAAAACAAAGAGTGAACACCTTCACATTCTCACTGATAAGCACTGAAGTATTTGAAAGATGAACAAAGAATTCAAGCGTTTAACAACTTGCTACAAAAAAGTTTTAAAAAAAGATTATACACAGTTTTTGTGCTTCATTTAAAATAGCTGTCTTGGGACTTGTGGAATGTCAGTTTTACTATTTTTAAGGATAGCAGCTATGAACTGATTCCAAACCAATATTTTTTTCCTTAAACAAACTGGGTGTGTTCCCTTTCTCATCAATGCTGACTGTAACATAACTGGATTGCAATCTTCCTATCTCTGTGCAATCTTCCTATCTCTACACATTACTAAGGGATGCTCAAGTGCAGGATTGCATGTCTGGCCCTCAATTCGTGTGCAGGCTGTTCTTGCTCAATGCACGTGAATGCTGATTTCACGGGAGCTCTCTTTGTGTGACTGCATTTGCAAGTGATTCCGGAGGGCAAAGCGCCAATTCCACTCTGTTTTTGCTGTGAGAAAAAGTTCTGTAGCCTCCTTTGAATTGCCAATTTGCATTTCTTTAAGGTGTGAGAAAGTATCAAGGTCTGCATTTCAATAAATGGATGCAAGAGGTGGGGAAAACTGGGATACTTTTAGCAGTTGAGGAGGAACTGATATCAAACGCTTGATACAGAGCAAATTGGAGTGTGACTGTGAGACGGAGTGCATGGAAAGTTAGAGGGGGGACACATGAAATGAGGTTCACTTGAGCGTCCCTAGGTACTTAGTAATGTGTAAAAAGACTCTGTGTCACATTTTTATCCTGCATTTTTCCAGAAAGCTCAAGGGGGTGACAATATTTCTCCCCTCCACCATTTTATCCCGGCCCAAGGTCAATTCATGCTGTTAAGGCTGAAAATAAATGGCAGGATTAACTGATTAAAGATATTAGCTGAATGCAGGGCTTTTTTTCAGCTGGAAGGCAGTGGAACGGAGTTCTGGAACCTCTTGAAAATGGTCACGTGGCCGGTGGCCCCGCCCCCTAATCTCCTGACTGAGAGGAGTTTAGATTGCCTTCCACAGCACAGAGGGCAATTTTAACTCCCCTCTGACTGGAGATCAGGGGGCAGGGCCACCAGCCGTGTGACCATTTTTGCCTAGGGGGATTTAAACTTTTAAAAACTCCCCCCTTGTTCCAGCTAACCCAAAGTGACATCATTGTGCAGTCCTGAGTTCCACCACTGAGTTCCACCACCTCTTTTCCCAGAAAAAAAGCCCTGGCTGAATGTATCATAATTAATACATTCCAAAAAATAGTTTTCTGCCACTGCAAACTTTCCAAATTTCATAAGCCAGAGACTGGAGAGAACAGAAGTGGATCTTTTGCTTAAACTATGTAAATCTTACAATAGTAACCTAAAATAGCGGCTACTCTAGCTTTGAAATCCTAAGCAGGGTTACTCCAATCTAAGAGTAATTACGCTTAAGATTTCACTGCAGGTTTCTGTGTGAAACTGCATTCTCCAGAAGTATTTTCTTAGATCCAACCGCTTGGGGAATGTTTTGGCTCCTACTTTGAGTCACTTGCATTATACTCCATATCACCCAGTGTGTTTAGTGGTATTGTTTATTGGTCATTGGCTTGAGCCATAAGGCTGGATTCTTGCCACAAATGAAAACTTTCCATGGCCATCATGAACCTTAAATGGGGCAAAGTCAACAAGTTGCCTGCGAGAGCTTTTTTACCAGAGTTCTAGGCTGCTAGCTATGGATGTTGTGGGATCAACAGGCAATGTTTCATTGGTTGGCCTTTGGGGCACAATGGTGCTATATCATGTTTTTAAATCCTGGCATTACTCTAAAAAAACTCAGAGAAGTGTACATGTTTCTCCCCAACTTCAGTTTATCTTCACAACAGTCCTGTGAGGTAGGTTAGGTTGAGAGAGGAACCATCCAAGGAGCCTAGTGACTGTGTGGGGGTCTGAAGACAGTTCTCCCCAGTACCAGCTCCATATTCTAACCAAGACACTGCACTTGCTGTCTAATGTGTAAAAAGAAAAGTTTACAGCAAGGATCCACAATCTTTGGAATGCAGAGAATGGGAAGTGAGTGCCACCACAAAATTACTGCTGAAAAAGGCAGTCACAAAATGGCCTCAATGGATACTTGTGACAATCACAAGATGTTGGGAGGTTGCAAGCCAAGCATCTTCTTACAATGAAGGCAGCGGTTTCTGAATGGGTACTCCTTGCAGACACCTAGGTGATTTCTCACGTGTTCTTCTGAAGCTCCTCCTGCACCAGTGAAGTGGAGGTAATCCAGGCTGGCTCTTTGCTCTGGAAAAAAGATGCTTTGTTAAAGAAGCAAATGGTTCCAGGAAACTCACAAACCACAACAGTCACTGGATCCCTATGGAGAATAAGGAGGGAAGGTGGCATGGTATAGCCTGATCTGATCAGATCTCAGAAGCTAAGCAGGGTCAGTACTTGGATGGGTGGCCACCAAGGAAGACTCTGCAGAGGAAGGCACTAGCAAACCACCTCTGCTTTTCACTGGTCTTGACAGCCCCTTGCTGAGGTCAGCACAAGTTGATTGCAACTTGACAGCCCATACACAGAGAGAGAGAGAGAGAGAGAGAGAGAGAGAGAGAAAAGTTCTTTAGAAACCAAACATAGATTTGTAAATTCATCAGCACTCACTTCGCACTAATAGGAAGCCAGTTCCAAAGGATCCACCAATATGGCTGAAAATACAATTGCTGGAATGTGAAGTATGAAGAAAGAGGAGGCTCGTCTATGGGGAGGAGGCAGGTTTTATATTTTATTTACCTTATTTATTGCCTTGATCTCTTGCTGCTTTTCCTTCATGGAACTCAAGGAAGCTTAGATTCCCAGAAGGTCACCCATGCGGACATTTACCAGACTTATGCCTGCTCAGCAACAAGGCGGTTGCTCTAACATGTATTTTCTGTACCCTGAAACGCATATATAAATGATGAAAGAGAAAGGACAGTAAAGCTTAGAACAGTAAAAGTTGCATGCTAATGTTAGGCAGTGATGTTAGATGGGAACAATACAGCTTGAAAGTCAAGCTGGTGAATCTTTGGCAAGAAGGATGTATGTGTGTCTTTGTGTGTGTGTGTGTGTGTGTGTGTGTGTGTGTGTGTGTGTGTGTGTGTGTGTGTGTGTGTGTGTGTGTGTACAAGTTATCCAGCTATAATGTATTGTAAGAAGCAAGAAAATGTCAAAGCTGTGAACTCTTCGTCTTTCAGGAAGAAAGCAAACCAATCCAAGTAGGTGGTCAGCGCACTGCACCTTGATGGGCAGCTTTAAATTAATATTGCATAGCACCTCAAGTCAGCATAATCTAAAATTCATCTGATGTTGCACTCCTGGAGAGTAATTTGGCCTTTACTGAGAAGGGCGGAGGGAGGACTGACAGGTATTGTAAGCACGGGGGGAATTTCTCTATTGGTCAAAATCAGTAGCTGAGATCTGCAAAGCTTTTGCCCTTAGCAGATGCTTAAGAAGATGGTGCCCTTTGCATTTAGGAGATTAGAATGTCCAGAGCACCATCTTTACTAAATTTTAGTCAATATCAAAGCAAGAAAAATAGATAGGAACATGCAAATAACTAAACAAGAGGATTTAGAAAGGATATCTTTAAGTAGTAACTGACGAGAGAGAGAATGATAGGAGGCAAAAGAACATGTTTGTATAATTCATGCCAAAACTGGACACACCTCATGAATCATTTACAGTGCAAATCCAAAAGAGTTGCACCCTTCTATGAGCGGAACTACAAGTGACAAAAGGCACAGGTTGGACACTTGTCAGCTTCCCTCAAGTTTTGACGGGAAATGTAGGCATCCTAGTCTTGCAGCTTGGCTCTCTTGACTGCTGTCCAATGGACTTTTCAACTGTCACTTGTCCAACATTCCGCCAAGCTGCCTACATTTCCCATCAAAACTTGAGGGAAGCTGACAAGTGTCCAACCTGTGCCTTTTGTCACTTGTAGTTCTGCTCTATGTCCACTAGAGTAAATGGGCTTAGAATGGCACAACTCTGGATAGAATGGGGCTTAGTCCCAAGTAAGTGTGCATAATATTGCAACCTTAGTCTCAATGAGAGCCATTGGGGAATAGCAGATAGAGTAACTGGCTTTGACCCAAGGAAATCTTGGTTCAGAACCCCAATGAACTATGAAAATCTTTGGCTGCCTTTAGGAAAGTCACTGTGGGTCAGCTGGAAGGGCTGCCTGGTTTATCTAGTGTGCATGACCAATCTCCAGGCCTCTGGCCAACATCTGCCCAGGCTAAGTGGTACTATTTTCATTCTGGAACAGCAGCTCAACACTGTGCTTTACATTCTGTTCAGGCTAGGGTTGCCAATCTCCAGGTGGGGACTTGAGATCTCCTGGAAATACAACTACAGTTGCCCTGAAGAAAATGGCAGTTTTGGCGGGTGAACTCTTTGGCATTATACCCGGCTGAGGCACCTGCTTTCCCCAAACCCTGCCAAACTCAGGATCCACCTCCAGATCTCCAGGAATTCCCCACCTCAGAGTTGTCAACTCTAGTTCAGGCCCAAAGGTGCATGTTGAGCAATATCTGTCCACTTCACTGCACCATGCAGCAAAGTAGCTCAAGTAAAAGAACTCAAATTCCTTGTGCATCTGAGTAGTTTATGACCTATATATATTTTCATGCTATGTATTGTTTGCAGAGTTATAAAATGTAGAGGACAAAAGGGATTATACATTTACACTGAAGAAGAGCATATCCAGAGCTACAATAGTAAATGATGTGAAACATTTGGGAAATTCAATAGAAGCTTAAGTGTAAGTTTTTAAAAATTTTATAGGACACATCAAGCTACCTAACCTCATGGTCTGGAGGAGTTCTGCACCAAAGAGAGATCCCTGATGTAGGCCTTGTTTTTCTCTTTTGATCTACGGCAAAATCATGCAACATGTAAAGAAACCCAGTCAAAGAACTCCATGTTCTGTGTATTCATGTATGAATGTCTACCAAATGTCTACCAAACAATTTAGCTTTCTATACACATTTCTTTTTTACTTCTTTCAAGTTATTTCATCAAAGGGTTTTTGGACTCTTTAATAGCAACATGCGCACACACCCTGGTGCCACAGAGAAAATCACTTGAAATGGAGGGCAAAGGATATATAAGATGGAAATGGCTGCTGAAAGAACAGGAAAGTCCCAAAAAATGTTGAATAAAAAAGTCAGCACTTCAAAGCCTGGCCTCAGCAGCACCATGAACCCATTTGTAAAACTATTCAGGATAAAATAGTTTCATATTATGATTAATGAAGAGATCCAGAAAGAAATAATAGATAGACATATAGTGGGGCGAAGGTCTTATTGGAAGGACTTATTTGTAATCAAATTAATATTATTCACAATATGGGGGTTGAATACCCAATAAAAGAATCATATAAGGATTGCCTCTCCTTCCCCACAGCAGTCATATGAGTGTTTATTCATGGGATTACAATACAAGACTCATGTGGACTAACAGCCATACTGATCAGCAGGCTGCAGTGAGGAGGGAGGAAGGGGGAGAAATCGGCCCCTTCTCCCTCTTCTACCAGTAGAGCTCCACTGATGGAAGAGGCGGGAAGGGCGATTTCATCACTTTCCCACTGACGCATGTAGCTATTAGTCAATACAGGTCCCACAAACCTGTGACTAAATTTTTCCAGGATCAGAAAGAACTGTTTGAGAGAAGAAGGGAAGATTTGCAACCATCAGAGCCTTCAACGGATGGGTCACTGGGTCATAATAGTGCATACAAGCCCTGGCTTGTTGCCCGGCTCGTGCACTCACAAAGAACACAACGTCCCTGTAAATACCAGACACAACGATACTAATTTCTATTCCAGTTTTTACAATTAAAGTGCAAATGTGCAAAATTGTCAGTGCATAAATTAGTACATAAATGACAATTATGTCAACATCAGCCACCAGCACATATCAATATCAATTCCAGAGGATAGTTTGCGAGGACAAAATGGGGCAGCCCCTATTCGTGCTTCCTTAAGCTCCTTTGTATCCTCCCTGGGGATACAAGCATGATAAATAAGATCAAAGCACTGTTATCAAAAAATGTAAATCTCAGTTAATCATAACATTTCAAGGGAAGCCCTATGGCAGTGTACTTTTTATCAAAAACATCTGACAGATGCCTGCCCAGCATTTTTCTTCGTTTCCCTTGGCTAAAGAACACACCAGTTCCTTCCATTTCCTCCTCTCCCCCGACACGAGATGCAGTTTCCTCCAGACTGTCATCATCCCTTTTCGACTGTGGCATCCTGGACTGAAAATAACAGCCATCTACGCAGGGATTCACAGAGTAATATATGCAGAGGAGTTAGCCGTGTTACTCTGTAGTTGCAAATACTAAAAAGTCCAGTAGCACCTTTAAGACTAACCAATTTTATTGAGGCATAAGCTTTTAAGAACCACAGCTCTCTTCATCATCAGATGCATTGGACGAAGAGAGCTGTGGTTCTCAAAAGCTTATGCCTTAGTAAAGTTGGTTAGTCTTAAAGGTGCTACTGGACTTTTTACAGAGTAATATAAGCTCTGGAGAGGAATGGCAAACCCCCTCTGCTCCTCATTTGCCATGAAAACCCCTTGACAAGGTCACTATAACTCAGTTGCAACTTGACAGCACTCACATATGTAATGTACTAAAGATTTGTTTTAATTTTTTTTGTAACTCTTTTTATGCTGTTGTTATCCACTTTGAGTCCGAAGGCACTCAGGTGGGCATATAAATATTTTAAATAAATAAACAAATACACTCCTCACTTGGGGAGGTCCACTAGTTGCAGATACTAAAATATAAACTTTTGATGCAAAGTTGAAGACAGGATTCATTATCATAGCTTAGTCCATCACAGAGTTCTGTTTGGGAGACAGCAATGCTTTGAAAACACTTTGAGGATTAATCTTTTTCCTTCTTTTTATTTTTGTGGATTTGTCCCTTTCCAGCATCTAAAGCTCAATGATAAAGCACTCAAATAGCCTGATGGGAGTTCCAGTAGTGCTAACAGTACCAATTTCTGAAGGTAGCAGCTTCAGGAATGAGAATCTCAGGACTGTTATCATACGCAGAGTTTGTCAGGACCATTCCCACACGCTGTTGTGAATCTCACTGGTTCCTTTCAACTAAGCAGCAAGTGATTGAAGCCATTCCCTCTGCCAATGTCTTAATAAGGAAGAGCTACATTTTAGCATACATAAACAAGTGGAATTGCAGAAACTGAACATGCACAGATTTCTCCTTCTTGAAGTAAACGGCGATGCGGCTGAAAATGCAGTGGGAGGTGCCACGGTATCCTCAGGAAGAGCCCCTGAAGTCAGTACTGTTGGAAATAGCAATGTTTGGTGTACACGAAGGAAGAAGAGAAGGAGACCCTTTCCATACAGAGGGCAGCAAGGATCAGTTAGTTAGGATAGTGAGGGCAGCAACTCTCTCGTCTCCTAAAGTCATTTCCTTGTCTTGTCTCCTATTGGGCTAAACAGGACAATATCCTGCTTCTTATTCTCTCTCCTGGACCCTCTGTCTCTAAGATGTCATCAGATAGACAGCATTTATCTCTATCTCTCCTCTTTACTATCAGATATGTAGTTCCTAAATAAAGTCTTTTAACCTTTAATCGGTACTGTATAACTACTGCTGTGTTATTTGGCACTCCTGCTAACAAATACAAGTAAATAATACAGGAAGGCGGGTGGCTGTGACTGTTGTCAGAATCATGATGGAAAGAGCTGCGCTTTGACCCATTTAAAGATTAAAACACCATACAGCAATTTGATCTCATGGATCATTAAGATTATCGCATTTATTCAAAAATCAGTTCAAAATCTTTTTAGAACATTTGAACATGGTCATTTCTTGTCAAGTGAAATAGGAAAGTACCTCCTGACTAAGGTGATATTAAATTCCTTGATAATATCTTTGAGTCAGATGACAACAACATTTCCAATAGTGGCTTGGATCCAACGGTTTCCTTGTGTCAAGCGAGGGGTCTTGCATAAACCAAAGGTGCCCTGCATCAGCAGACAAAGGCTTCCTCCACTGGAAAGATGTTCGTAGTACTGTAAGGGAGTCATTAGAACCAACCCAGTCATTTTTCTACTTTCATACATTTTGATATATGGATAGTAATTGAGAGACTAACAGTACAATCCTAAACAGAGTTACTCCAGTCTAACCCATTGAAATAAATGAGTTTAGACTGGAGTAACTTGGCTTAGGGTTGCACTGTAATGGTTGGATCATAAGGCATTGTCCTAACAATGTACGAATGGATGGGGAGAGGAGCTGGATTCTTGTTGATTCTCCTTTCCCACTGCTAACCTTACTTTGCCCCCACACTGATCCTGAGGGCCAAATCCCATAAGCAAAATTTCAGAGGACTGAGTGGTATGAGAGAGGTAGAGAAGTTCCTTCAGCAACCTTTCTTCTGGTAGTAGTATTTAAGATCCAACCAACGATAAGTAGTATACCTTCAACTTTGTTTTTCTAAAACTGTTTCTCAGATAAGTAAGAATTGTGCCAAAAAATAACCTTTTCCAACTCTGCAAAAATAAATTTATTCCATCACCCATCTCTCTTTTAGTTTTTTTAAAAATCCTTCATAGGATCTGTCTCCAACTTTGAATTGAAGCACATGGACCTTTTCTCAGCTACTTGATTGGCAGCTGTGTCCTCTGATGCTTCCAGGCAAGGTCATATAAGTAACCTTGCCATTGGCTATAAATGGTGGGGTATGTTTCCCATCACAAGCATCATTAAGGTATAGTCCAATTATTTAGATGGCTTTGTAGGACTTTATTACTGCCTAAGAAAAATGAGAGCCTTGCCAAAGCTTTAAAGACACAGAAGAAAACTATGGCTGTGGGAAATTATTTTGATCACCACAAAATCTGCACTTAAAAATGCAAATTTTAAATTCATTACAGGAAACCTTATTTTGTAAGGATATGTAAAGAAAATGTTTAGTTTTCAGCAAACAAAAAAAGCTCACATGAGCAATATTGTTGACTTTGAACAGCTTAAAGCTGATTTAAGTCAATTTTAAATAGGCCGTGATTAGAAGTTAGGCATTTTTAGTTGATTGGATGATTGAAAGAGATTATTTTTATTGTTTTAAGTCCAAATTTCCCATCTGTTCTTGTATGCTAACTTCATACTCCATTGAACACTTACCAATTAAGATTCCTAATGATCTGTATAACTGGTCAATCCATGGGTTGTGGAAAGATGAAAAGTGCTATTAGCATTTTATCTCCCTGGGATCACTGTGTCTAATTGTTACAAATACATTGCCATTTTTGTACAGCTCATCTGGGAATGGATTTGCCATTCTTCTGTTCAAACAATTTTTGTGACTGCTTGTCATCTGAATAATGTACCACCAAGTGGCAAAGGTAGTAAAATATTCAAGTTCAATAGTAGGGAATAAAGGCAGTAGGAAGGAACCAAAACCCTACAGGAAACAAACTTAACATTTTGAAAATCCCACCCGGAGCTCCTTAGAAATATCACAACATACTGGAACTCATCACCAAAGGATCTTCATCAAAAGTTTGCAAAAGGCCAACAATACCTTGAAGGTGAAAAGGATCTAAATAAAACACAAAACACCAGTGAGGACATCACAGATTATTCATTTTAGTAACATTGTAGAGGAATACAGTGTTCTCCTTGAGACAGACGAACAACTGGACCTACATCAGATTTTTTTAAAAAATTAAGTTATGGTTTATCAAAAATAATGAGTAGATATAACATTATAATGTAGGGAGGAAGTATATAGGGATGAATATTACTATGGAATGTATCATTCCAGTAGAATATTCCTTTATTTTACCTACTTATTAGCTTTAAGCATTATACCACGCTTCAAAGTTACGTAATATTCAAAGCAATAAAATTAATTTTATAGTGACTTTCAAAATCATAAAAGCAATTAAAATTAAGAACAAAGGTAGAAATGGTAGTAGATTAACTAGCTTAATCTACTGTAAATAAATTAATCTATTAATCTAAATAGATTAAGTAGATTAAATAGCAGCAACTGCACAGACAAATAATCTAGTAATCAGCTGTCTTCTGACCTCTATGCCCCATCACAGAGACCAGATAGATTCAAACTGTCCTTTAGGTATGCCAATCCCAAGACATTTACAGTGCAATCCTAAACAGAGTTACTTCAGTTTAACTCCACTGAAATCAATGGATTTAGGCTGGAGTAACTCTGTTTAGGATTACACTGTTAGAGCTGTATAGGTTAAAATCATCATTCTAGTATTCCCCCCAATTTACCATATGATTTAAGGAGAATTCGAGAGTGTCATGCTCATGTATTGACATCCAGTTACCAGAAAGGATGTTGCACCATTGGTGCGACATCATACCTCCAGTCCCCAAACCCTCCATCTCCTGTAGATTACCAAGCAATTGCTGGTAACCAAAGAGGTCACTTCTACCCATCAAGATTTAAACTTTATATCACTCAACCTAAAAAAAATGCTTAAACTTGTCTTCATTTTTTTATGTTATGTTAAGGAGAAAAATCCAGTCTCAAGAAGACCCATAGGAGGACCCGAGCCAGCAGCAGTCCCATCTCTTTCTCAAGCTCCAATGAACCTCTAGGCTGTATTAATCAGCTTCTCCTAATCGTATTACTGTAGGAGAACTGAAAGTCCTAGAGCATCCATTCTCGGTAGCCACTTTAGGGCTTCCATTTCTCCTAGACTCCAAGTTTCCTCCAGGGGAAGTGATATCTGTATTCTGTATTTTGATTTTTTTAGGAAAATTCCATCCCCATCACTGATACTCCAAATGAGACATCAGAGCTACACAGATGGGCCACAACTCATATCCTGTTCTCCATTGACTTATACTGTGTATTGCCTTGTACTGTGCAATCCACCTTGAGTCTCAGTAAGAGAGGAAGACTATAAATAAATAAACAAACAAACAAATAGTTTACTGTATCAGGCCTTTTCCAGGCTTAACATGATCTTCCCATAGGGCCCAGGAAATGGTTTTCAAGTGTATCGATATGGTAGCAGATTGTCAGTATTTTTTATTTGGATTCTTGCTCTTCTTTGACTTCCTCAGGGGCACATCCAAATAGGCCATTCATATGCCAGTAACAAGACTAATAGCTTGAGTGCAGGTACAGTAAACATGATTGCTTGTTTTCCAAAGTTCCAGCTAAATTTATAGTTAAGGAAAACAAAATTTGATGGAGTGTTCTTGCACCAGTTTACAAGTTGTGAGAAGTTGTTATTAAATACTGGAGACAAAATGGGCCCTGGTTTCTGAATAGATACCAAGAGATAGCATAAAAAGTGATGATGGGTAACATCTGTCATCAAAATGTCATCTAAAATAGCAATGGTCTCAGCTTTAGGGTGTCCTTTTGGTCATTGTGTCTGCATCCTGTTGTTTTCTCTTGTTTGCACTGAGCTTTCCACTGGGACATTGCCAGCCATCATGTACTAATGTGGCGCCACCCTTTGGTCATGTGACTTTTCAGTCTGACAGTTCAGTGTCACGATGGCAACTGTTACAGCTATGATGAAGGACCCAGTCTGTTTGTAAGCAGCCAAGAAAAGAAGCAACTATACTATTGTAAAGTGTGTGAAAATCTCAAACAGCAGCTGGTAAGCATTAAAGGTCTTAAAATAAATCTAAACAATGACAAAATGCAGCATTGCATTCTCACATACGTTTAAGTCAGGGGCACAGCTCTAAGAACACACTCTTGTATTTTATAAATACCACCACCAGCAGTTCCAATTGTAGGTGCTGTGCTTGTCTTGAGCAACAGCATTCTTAAAAAAAAAAAAAGTGAATGAAAGCTACACTTCAAATACGCACTTGGAGAAAAGTGCAGTTTGGAAATGTTGCTAGCAAAATTAGGAAATATGCACCTCTGTATGCCTAATAGCAACAAAGATTTGACTCCGATAGGCCTACAGCAGAATTGCTCCACTATGAAATGAGGAAACCTAGCAGGAGATATATGAAAGCATCCATTCAGTGTAGAGGCTAGGATTCATCACCATCTGGTCAAATCAGATTACTGTATAATCAAGGAGTCTCCTGCTAGCTGAACCATAGGGAAAAGCCTTAAGAGGCCTGCCATTTTCTTCTTGAAACGGCAGCAGGGAATAAGTGTGATATACGACTAGCGCTGCGTGCCAGAATCAGAAGTACATGCTATGGCGTGGATTCATTAATTATGCCAGCTCCACAGAGATACATCTGTGGAGATGAAAGTCTTTTAATGAAGAAAAACAGCAGAGATGAAAAGTTCGAGGAGGGCACCCCAAACAAATGCAGCATTTAGCTCCCCTTTAAAGAGCCAGGTTTTTAAATGCCAGCTTTCAGTGAAAATGGATTTGCTCAAAACAACAGATGCTTCATATCCAATAGGACTTCCCAACAAACTTTTTAAAAATAAGAAGAAGAAAAAGTTGGCATGCTTATTCTTCAGCTCCGTCCAGTGTGATGGGATTTCTGGCACCCATTTTCAATTCCTGTTTACTTCTTCCTTATGCATATGGGGCTACTACAATAAGGCAATGTGGTGTAGCGACTAGAGGACCAGACTAAGGCAGAAGAAACTTCTAATTTCCATGAGCCATTAAACTTACACAGTGATCTTAGGTCCATCAGTATTTCTAACTTGCCTTATAGAATCTGCTATTATAGTCAATCCTTATAGGTACCTGTCATGATCTGGCTGTGCCAGGAAGGCCTAGCAAGGCCTCAAAAGCCTGTTAGCAGTGACAGTAGGCCTGCCTACAATTCCCAGGAGCCCCTGGGCCATTTTGGCACCCCGTTTGGCCAATCAGAACACAGGGGGCTAGTGCTATATAAGTCTGGGAGGGGGCGGGAAAGCCTGTGTTCTTTCTCCCAGGGAGCCGGCCAGAGGAGGTTTCTGTTAGGGAGAGAGGCCCTCATCCAGGTAGGGCAGGCAGAGGGAAAGTGAGTTCAGTCGCGCTAGGGCCTTTTGTTTATTTTGCTTTCACTCATCTATTGTTGCTAATGCACCTTGCTTGTTTGTTCATTTGTTATTAAGTGACCTCCTTGTAAATAAATCCTTTTGTTTGTTGTTACTCTGCTGGGTCCTCACGCCTGTTTATTGGCCAAGCTATAGAGGTCAGAAGGGTTGGGAGGGTACTCTGGGCCTTCCCAAGGGACCCTAAATCCCAGAGTGGTGGCAGCATAAGGTGGCTCACCGCACCTGAGGCATGACAGTACCTTATACCTTACAGTCAAGCTACCTTATAGAATTATTGTGAGGATAAAATAGATGAGGGGAAAACCACCCTGGAGGGAACACAAGAAGAAAAGCCGGATAAAAATGCATAAACTTTATTTATATATATCCTGCTTTTCTCCTCATGCAGATGCAACAATAGAGAAATATACAATACAAGAAAATTACAAGAAAAACAAACAAAAAACCTGAGAGCATAGAAGAGGTCAAAAAGCAAAACAGGTCTTTCTCGGCCTTTCCTAGCAAACCTCCCTAGGCTACACCCCTCAAACTAAGAGCTGAAGGACAAGAGCCCTTTGGCTTGCACCTCTGGGCATCCTCAAGCCTTAAAGAACTGTAGCAAAGGAGAATCAAACTCAACTGGATGATCTTCAGGTGCTCCTAGCCAGCTAGGAGGTTTCCCCCCTCTTCCTCACCTCCCAGAAACATTCCTAATTATAGGTACCTAGTCACAGATAGCAGTTTGTATGCAGAAATAATATTAGGCAGTTAACATTGTAAATCAACCTAATACTGTCTTGATAATTGCATTGTCAGATGCTCCAGTCTGAGGTCAGATTAAAAGATGGGCAGATAGAAAACAAGCAGGTTAAAACTTGTACTTTTCATGTTTCTTACATCAGCCTAATGTAGACAATTGGTGGTCAGGTTTGGATTCATGCCTATTAATCCAGGCCTTTGCACATCTAACCTTTGGTACAGAACCTCTGGGCTTCTGATCCCCTAGTACTGATTATGTGAAGAGAACTGGCTTGCGGGCCCCTAAGTTCTGTAGGAAAGAGCAGATGCAGATACAAGATTGGGAGCAGGGACAATGGTTGTCCTCCTGAATCCTCCACCCCAATGTAGTCAGTTGTTACTTGGACAGAACTGAATCTAGCTAATTCATGTGTTTAAACGATTTAGAAAGTGGTTATACTTTCCTCAAGCTGGAATTACTGCAGCCCCAAAATGGTAGCATCCTTATGGCTGCTTGTTCTTTACATCACAGATAAGCTGTAAACGGCCTTGAATACATTAATTCTGTGCCCTTCCAACTCATACCAGCACAGAAACAACAGTTTTTACCTCAAGTGTAAGTCAAATAGAAAAAATGGCATCTGTTTCCTCCAGACATCAATTTTTTCCCAAAGTCAAGTAGATATGGTATGAATTACCATACTGAAAAGCAGAATGGAACTCATTATTGTGAGCATTCTACTTAAATCATGCAATCCCTGTCATAGAATTTGGTCCACAAATTGTCTGCTGATAAACTTCTATCACAGTCGTTATTTAAACAATGCAAGTCAGTTTTGAAAACCTAGTTGTGGCAGAAGAGGAGCATCTTTAGTATTGGAGCTTATCTATACATCACAATGAATACAAGTTGTTTCAGGGAATCCTAACATGACTCACAACTACACATCCATAGGCGGATTCACTTTTACAAAGTGGTCCGCTACTTGGTACAGCTGAGTGCTGGGAATGGGAAGGAGGGGCTTCAAGGTGCCCTTCCACACCGTTTTTGCAAGTGTGAACAACCATGGTAGGTGTCCAATTTGCCCTTTCCTCAGCCTCCACATGTCCTATAATCGTGTGATGATGGAGCTTGAGGAAAGGGCAAATAGGGGCCCCCCGCAGCTGTTTCCATTTGCAAAAGCAACGCAGAAGGGAACCCTGAAGCCCCTCTTCTCCCCTTGTGGCACACAGAGCTGCACTGAGTGTCAGAGCACTTTATATGGTTATAATTCATATCAAGCATCCCCTGATACAACTCGTGTGTATTGTAATGTACAGATAATAGAGAGCTACATTGGTGACTCACTGAGAAGTGTCGGGGCAAGTGTACAACTTCAAATGTCAGTAAAAGGATATTGACAATGCCCAGCGCACATTTGTATGCTCCACTGTTTAAAAATGCACAACTTTCCCAAAATTAGAGAAGGGGCATTTTTTTTGCTTTCACTGAAATTGAAAGCCCTGTTCCCATGACAATTTTGATGAAAATCTATTAAAAACAATATAACCATCTAGATTTTACCCTTAGGTGCTCAGAAAGTTTAATATTGGTTAATAACATATCCTGATATGAGATATTAAACTGGAAGAAAAAATGAAACTATATAGAAGCTAAAGGATGGGAAGTGCTGTGTGTTACATTTTTAGTGTCTGGGACAATCTATAGAACTTAGAACATTGTCCTATCAGCACAAATTATGCAAGAATCAGAGATTTAATTAGGTTTTGTTAATGTAAGCATCAGGGGGTAATGCTGAAGTAATCAAAAGGAAGTATTTCAGGTAAGCTAGTACTAGTCTCTTAGAATGTATTGGAAAGAAAGAAAAAATGTCTCTACATGTGTATTCAAGCTCACTAACTCCAGTCTATTTAAAATAAATTTTGGAAAGAGCTGGAATAAGAATAAATATGTGCATGGATTAATTATAATTAATAGCTTGAATGAATCAGATGAATGTTATTGGGACTGATAATAATGCCAGAAACAAAGACCATGTGCAAATCACTTGCAAAATTAGACTACAAAAAGGACCTTTGAAGTGATATGACTTGATTAGTGTTAATACTGACCAATCGCATTACAATGAGAGATGACCTATTGCCAACATGAACTTGGTTTGACATTATAGTCAACTGCAGTTGAGTGAGAACAAGGACATAAGAGCTCTGCTGCATCAAATGAGTGTTCCATCACCCTATTTCACAGAGAGGCCAACCAGCAGCCCTGGAGGCTAACAGAACATATATACAAGCCAAGGCTGTCACTGATGTTGCCTCCTAACAGGGTATTTCGGAGGTTTACAGCTCTGAATATGGAGATTCCCTTTACTCACCATGGCTAATAGCTTTTCAAGGACCTCTCCAAGAATCTGTCTTACCTCCTTTTAAAGCCATCTGTGTTTTTGGTGATGGTGAATTCCACAAAGTAATTACTTGTTGAGCAAAGTATTTCCTTTTTTCTCTCCTGAACCTATTGCCTGAACCTATTGATTCATTGGATGACCCAAAGTTCTAGTATTATGGGAGATGGCGAAAAAGTTCTCTCTGTCCATTTTCTCCTCCCCAGGCATAATTTTATAAACCTCTATCATGTTTCTCCTAATCCGCTGTTTCCCAAAGTATGGGTCGGGACCCACTGGTGGGTTGCGAGCGGATATTGGGTGGGCCCTGAAACTGATAGGGCGACAGTCGCAACACGTTGGCCAGGCCGTGTCGTTCGGCTGGCAACCGAACGGTTACTAATAATTTAATTTCTCACGGCGTG
The DNA here is from genome assembly GCF_028583425.1 of Eublepharis macularius. Lineage (NCBI taxonomy): Eukaryota > Metazoa > Chordata > Lepidosauria > Squamata > Eublepharidae > Eublepharis > Eublepharis macularius. The sequence continues at coordinate 63,804,586 of NC_072800.1, read as the reverse complement.
GCGTGGAGTGTGATCGTTCATCATGGGTGTGGGGCAGGGGTGGGGGCGGGGTGGCTGAAGGCAACTCGCGAGCCCGAGCGTCAGTCGTCACTGTAGTATTCGTCATCGCATATTGTGTGTTTATTCTTAAAACTAAATAACGGACAAGTGGTTGAAACGGATAGCAAAAAGTACACCGCCAGCAGCGGATTGTGTACAGAGCGATGAAAAAATAGAAGACGTTATTTCGGATGACAAAAGTGACACTGAGCCTGACCTACTAGCTCCCTCTACGAGTTCACATGAAACAAAACGTCGAAAAGTTGTGAGAAAATATGATGTTGAATACCTGAAACTAGGATTCATGTGGAATCAAGATACGGTGGATCCATGCCCTCAATGCGTTATTTGCTGCAAAATATTGGCAAACGAAAGTATGCGTCCAAGTAAGTTGACATGTCATATAGAAACGAAACATTCCCATTTAAAAAATAAGCGAGTGGATTTTTTTCAAAGAAAATTATTGGATATGAAATCTTCAAAGAATATTGTTTCACATTTCATAAATATTAATGAAAATGCTACTTAAGCCTCATATCTTATTAGCTTAAGAATCGCCTGAGCAGGTAAACCTCATACCATTGGCGAGAATTTAGTGTTGCCATCGATTAAAGATGCTGTTGGAGTGATGTTTGGAGAAAAAGAAGTAAAGGAAATCGAACGTATACCACTTTCCAATAATACTGTTGCACGAAGAATTGACGAGATGTCCGAATGGGCAGAGGATGAGTTAATCCATAGAGTAGTTGGTAGTAAATATTTTACACTACAACTGGATGAGTCTACCAATGTGCAAAGCCTATCTCAGTTACTTGTTTTCGTGCGTTATATATGGCAAAACAACACGCATGAAGATATCTTGTTCTGCAAAACAATTATTCGTGGAACGGACGAGTAAATTTTCAAAGAAATTGATTCTTATACAAAAGAAAAAGGGTTGGAATGGAAGAACTGTGTCGGCATATGCACTGATGGAGCTCGAGCTATGTGCGGCAAAAATAGCAGTGTGGTCACGAGGGTTCTTGAACGAAGTCCCAATGCTTCGTGGACATACTGTAGCCTTCATAGAGAAGCACTGGTTTCAAAACCATTGCCTGATGATTTAAAAACAGTATTAAATACTGCTGTGAAAATTGTAAATTATATTAAAACAAGACCCTTACAAACACGTTTATTTCAAAAGCTGTGTGAAGAGATGGGTAGTCTCCATAAATCTCTTCTTCTGCATACAGAGGTACGGTGGTTATCCAGAGGGAAAGTACTGACAAGATTAGTGGAATTACGCAATGAAGTTAGAGTTTATCTGGAAGGAAAAAATGAATATCTTGAATCTCTACTGGACGAAGAATTCATCCTCAAGCTCACATACATGGCGGATATTTTCTCAAAGTTAAACGAACTCAATTTGTACCTGCAAGGATCAAACGGATCCAATATTTTTGCAGTTCACGGTAAAATTCGAGTGTTCATGAAAAAACTTATGTTGTGGAAGAGATGTATCGAGGAAGGCAAGTATGATTGTTTTGAAACATTTGAAACTTTTATTATAGAAAACGAAGTACAGCCAGATATCAATGTAGTGTCTGCAATTTCCACTCATTTAACAGAGTTGAAAAATAACTTTGACGCCTACTTCAGGGAAGAGATGAAAAAGTTCGACATGATGAGCTGGATTTGTAACCCGTTTCAAGACAACATACCAACTGTAATGTCAACAAAAGCAAATGAAGAACTTATTGATTTATCAGAAGATACATCGCTGAAAAACACTTTTAATCGCAAGCAATTAACGAAATTCTGGCTTTCAGTTGCTGACACCTATCCCTGCCTGTTTGATGAAGCCATGAAAATCCTCCTCCCCTTCACTACCTCATACTTATGTGAAGTGGGATTTTCAGCCATGGTTCATATTAAAACTAAATACCAAAATAAATTGGATGTAACTAATTCATTGCGATTAAAAGTGACTAAAATCGAAGTTGACGCTAAAGCTGTAATGGCAAGAAATAGGAAACAAATATATCCTTCTCATTGAAATATCACATCTTATATTTAGTAAGTAAAAATTTCAATTATAACTGGATGTTTTTCTTTTTTTCTTAATTGAACAGTCCTTCACATAGTTACGATATGTATTAACGAGAAAATGCTGCAGCAGCAATATAACGCTGCTTCTTTTTCTTCATGTTAGGCACGGATGCGTTATATATAGTTATTGTATTAGGTGGGTCCCGAACTTTGAAATTTTTTTTAAATGGGTCGCGGTCCAGACAACTTTGGGAAACACTGTCCTAATCAATATATCTAATTCTCAAACTTAGCCCCATCTATGGATACTTAAATTCAGAGACTGAAGCCATGGACAGATGAGAGAGGTCTCTTTATAAACTTGGAAAAGACCCAGAAAAATCTGAACTCTAGGGGGGAAATACACTGGGGGTTAAAAATCCCTAAAATAATATAAGCAGCACCTATAAGCAAACTGACACTCTGACAGTATCTTTAAGAAAAAACACACCCCTTCAGAAGTCATTGTGAGGGTTGCTAGGCCACTACAATACTATTGCCAGCCTTCAAGCCTTGATTTCTGCCACTAAAATGGGGAGGGGGAAGCTGTTTTGGCTTTTGAGGCTATTTTGGCCTTTGAGGGAGGACTTATCTGGGCCAGAACTACCAACAAGCACCAGATGACTTGATACCATGAAACGTGAATGACTTACCCAGAACTGACTGCTTGTTCAACAGCAGCCACCTCACAAAAGGCAGTGTTGTGTAGTAGTTAAAGTTTCAGACTAGAATCTGGAAGACCCAGTTTCAAATCACCAATCTGCTGTGGATGCTCACTGGATGACCTTGGGATAGTTACACATTCTTAGCCCAACATTTACCTCACAGTGTTGCTGTAAGGATAAAATGGAGGAGAATGGAAAATGTAGGCTAGTTTGGGTCCTGTTGTGAAGAATAGTGGGCTACATATTAAATAAATAAATAATATAGCTGGAGATGGGGGCAGATAAATGGTGGATGGGTGGGAAAGAGTAAAAGAAGTAGGGAAAGGTTGCCAGAAGATGGAAAAGAGGAAAGAAGTCACCTCATTAATATAATCCTCTGACCACTGCACCACACTAGCTCATGTTATTTGTTCCATTTCCTTAGTAGAGATGGGCCTGAACCAAAATACAAACCAAAGTTCGAGATGAACCAGGCCAGTTTGTGGTTTGTGAACCAGTGGTTTGTCAGAGCCCATTTCTGACGAACCGCCACAAACTTTAGGCTGGTTCGTTTGGTTCATTTTTTGGTTTGTCACTGCAGACAGCCTGGCACTGATCAATCAGTTTCCTAGGCAACGGGATGGACTTCCTGCAGACCTTCTGTTGACCTGGAAGTGTCCTTCTGCTGGCCCGGAAGTATCCTTTTGCTGACTTGGATGTGATGTTTTCATGAACCAAATGAGCCGGTTCATGAACTGGGGCAGGTTCGTGAAAGTTCGTGGTTTGTGAAATGCGATGAACCACAAACCACACAGTTCGTTTTTTTTCCAGTTCATGCCCATCTCTATTCCTTAGCATGTACAATTCCTAAGGTATAAAAGTGTAAACACACACACACAAGTGCGTTGAGTTTATTTTGCATTTATTTTAATTACATTTCATTATTGAGTTCGTTGTTGTACCCTAAATGAAGATGTGCATTTTTTAATCTTATTATAAGTAGAAGCTATATATTTGGTATTGGAAGTTAGCTGGTTTAAAAAAAAAACGTCTTTTGAGAAACTAAGTCCATATTTTGTATATTCTGAAAGCTCCAAACTCTGTAGATACTTTTAGATCCAGGGAGCTGAGTTTTTTTTAAAAATGTTTCGGCTCTGGCCATTACTCTAGGCTGATTACATCTCCATAATATTTATATATGCATCCTGGCTAAAGTTGGCAAGATAACTCACAAGTAAAGAGTGAGTGGCCTGCATTTTAAAGCATACCTTATATCACTGAGATACGATAATTCAGCTACTATAAATTATGTAGCAGCTGGATGGTATCTTTATAAACCATATTCTCATTGTGAGTGGCTTAAATTATAAAGTTAATAGTAAGGCATGAGAGAAATTTTCCTTCAAGCCCTTTGTCATTTCCCTTAATATCCATCTCTGGGTTTATTTTACCATAAGTCCATTCTACAAGAAGATTTGCCTTGTAAATATCAGCTCCATGCAATGGCTTATATTGATAACATATAGCAGACAGAAGCATGAGAAACATTTCAAAGGCACAAAATGTCTTTTAGGCATTTAATATCTGCCTTCTAAACTGTAAGGAATCTTCTGGTTCATTTGTCCAAGTGGCAGTGTAGGAAGACACTGGGCAACATTCATTTTCTTTGGTTGACTTCTTTTTCCAGCACTGAGCACTTAAAACAACTATTCTCTGCATCAGCCACAAGTGGGATTCTTATGCTGTAAATTGGCTCCTTCTGGTCCCCAGCCCTTAACAAGCCACCTGCTGTCACAATCAGTTGCCCTAAGCAACTACAGAATATGTTTGTTCACTCTACCAAGTCTGCTTGGGAGTAAGAATATAGTAAGAGTAAAGGCATGTCTTTTTATTGTATTCATTTATTTAAAAAATTTTTCCAAGGAAAGCCCCTGGAGGCCATGGAAAGAAAGACTGGGGGTTTCAGATACAGCAAATGAGGAGAAGTAACCTGATACAGAGAGAGAAAAGAGGGTTGTGTCTGGTGAGGATGTGGGCTTGGCAGCACATAGTGCTGCTCCTGATTGAAGGTTGCTATGCATCTCCCCAACTTCCTGTTATTATCAGCTGCCTGTATATCCATGAAAAGGGAGGCAGGCAGTCACTCTGTCCTGGGTTCACTTCACAGTACATCACTTCCCTTTGGAACTGTCCTCTGAGGATGGTGCAGGCAGAAACCCAGCAAGCAGTTCAGCTCTGCAGGCTGAGACTTACGGCCACCAGTGGTGGTTTTGTTCAGGTCTTGCCTTTATTTGTGTGTCCGTGCTATTTTTCCTCACTCAGTTTCTAAGAAGGTGGGCACTTTTCCATGTGAACCGTATTTGCTTTGAAGTGCTCAATTAGATCTTTAAATGCATTTTAAAAAGTACTTAAAATACTTTCAAGGGGAGTGTTTATGTTTTTTGAAGGCTATATTGCCTACCTCCTGCAGCAGCACAGCAGACATGTCTGCTTGCTTTAAAACACAGTAAGCACAATCCCCTGCCTTGAGGCTGGTAACGCAATCACATGTCAGGAGTCAGGACTCAGAGTAGGTTCTCCTCAGTCCCTGTATATGATGTGCCTGCTTAGGACAAGGATCACAGTTCATGTGGAAAGGGGGCTTCAACCTTTGCCCCTGCACCATTTGACCAGCCTGGAACAGTTCCAGTAGGGTGCTACTTAGGGAAATCCATGTGTCTCCTGTGATATATATGGGTTTCCCCAACAGGTCCAATAGCACACGTACACCCTGACTATTTCAGGTTGGGGAAATGGCAGTCCTGATGCTAACAGGGCACCGCAAGTGCAAGAATTGTATTATGTCTGACAAAAGTTGGGAACTACAGACCTAGTCTGTGTACATTGTAATGTGTAAAGAGGCATCTCTGGCACTCTTCATTCATTTCATGGGGGAAAGCAAGAGCACTGCTGTCAGTGGGAAGAGATGTCACACATTGTGGAGTACACAATTTAGGTCTGTGACGGATATGTAACATGGGCTCTTTTCACACTACATACCTGATTCCAGAACATTGTGAAACGCAGCGCAAAAAACGCGGAAGATAGTGTCTTCTCGCGAGAGTTTTGCGCGATGTCATGCGAGTTTTGCGTGATGTCGCACAAAACTCTCGCGAGAAGACGCTATCTTTCGTGTTTTTTGCGCTGCGTTTCGCGATGTTCTGGAAGCAGGTATGTAGTGTGAAAAGGGCCATAGTCACACATGAGTTGTGGGTTCTCTTCTATTACAGTATGTCCAGTGCCTGATTAGGATTAGAACAGTGGTGTATGTAGAGAAGGGGCTTCAGCCTTCCCCCCCTGCTCCATTTTCCTAGCCTAACCATTCCAGGACTGTTCTTGTTCCTGATGGGGAAACCAACACTTCAGGAAATCCAAGGAACACACCAGTTTCCCCAAACAGCACTTCCCTAGGCGTGTTTCACCTTAGGAAAAGGGTGCAAATTGGGAGGTTGAAGCCCATTTTTTCAAGTGTTCCATTGTCCTGGTTCTAATTCATGCAAGCACAGGAATTTAGGAGAATCAACCATTCACGTGCAATTATGGTACTGTCTGACACAGGGTGGGGAACCTTAGACCCAACCTGTGTACTCCACAGTGTGTAGCAACAGCGAGCGAGTCAACTTTCTTTGCACAAAAAAAATCACCCTTGTTGAAGAAATGTAAAATAAAATTAAAGTGATAAGTGGGAAACGTAATCTTCAGTCTTTACTAATTCACCTGTCTTGCCAATACATTCTCTTTCTTCCTTAATAATATTAACAGAGAACTATACAAGCAGATAGGTATAAATTTATTGCAGGACACAAATCCTGAAATTATTAATTCCCTTCATGTCACATGCAAGAAAGGCTAGGTATAAATTTTGTGAAATGTATAAATATTCCCTTCTGTACATCTGAGGAAATGAAAAATACTGAAAATTGCATTCCACTTGCTGACATATATGGAATCAGAGTGTACGCATGTGGATTTAAAGCTGTCACTCAAGGAAAAAGAACTCCAGAAATTACAAATACATGTCTTGCCCTTAAAAGTTTAGTATGCTGACTTTTCTCCCCAACACAATCCATTTTTTACAATAAAAGATAAATGGTATCAGGTACTTCTGTTTGAAGAAAAAAATCTATTCTGAGCCATGAATAGGAAAAATGAATTCAATTAAGATTAATATCCTTCCTAAACTAATATTCTTCTCTTTTTGGTATGCCTAAAGGTTTTCCTAGTTGACCTTCATTCTGAAGATTGTCACTTTGGATGGGATAATCAACACATCCAGATACAAAGAGAAAAATGGTCCATGAGATTAAATTTTTAAAAGATGTGGTTAATTCCCAAATGCACAAAATACCGTTGCAGCCAGGTGAGGTAGCCCAAGGCCTCACACTCTTGAGATCTCTTGCTATAAAGAATGTGACAGTCAAACCTGATTAATCAGAGGCCTGTCCCTGAGGAATTGAACAACACATAGTTTTTAGTAGGGCTTTAGTTATTCTTTCCGTTTCTTGACCTTAGACTCAAAGGACCTTTAAAAGGACCAGTATGTTTACCACATCAAGACAAATAGCAGGTCTGTGAGACTGTCTCAGATAAGGTAAACAGTGCAAGGGGGAGGTTTAAATCCCTCCTTGTGCCATGGCCCTGATCCAAATTGACTCCCTTGTGTCTTTTTAAAAAGGAAAAGCCCATTTGGGTGCTTGGACATTCGCTGCCAATGTCAGCTGTGCAGAGAGAAGAGAGACCGGGCAAGTTTACTGCTGCAGGAGAACAGGAGAACAGGCTCACCGGCATGTTTGTAATCCGCTCTGAGCCTGCTGGTGCGGGGAGGGTGGAATATAAATCAAACAAACAAATAAAATGTAATACCCCAGTGAAAACCAGAAGTAATATCATTACGGGCGGGGGGGAGGAATGGTCTAGAATTCTGTCTCTAAGCTCAGCCTCATGCCAAGCACAAGAGACCCCCAAAATGAATGTGACAAACTGGGCTCCATAAAAGGAGTTTTATCTTAGCTTGCATTTTGCTGAACAGATACTACCCGTGCTGCGCATGTGCTCTTGCAGCTGTATTCTCATATTACTTGTCTGTATTCCATTGACTTCCATGGACTTCACAGAAGTATAAGTCTGCTTAGGATAGCACTGTTAGCCTCTTTCAAATGTAGGCAGATTTGCCTGAGAGAGTCTGTTGCACCTCATTGGTGTTAATGTCAGGACAGCTGACCAAAGAAGCTGGAGGCTGGAAACAAGCCAAGCATCAGGAGATGTATATAATGAGGAATATGTATAGTGAGGACGGGAGATAGCTTTGGTGTTCATCTCCTTAGACCAATTCAAGCAGAGGGATCCAATTTATTTTTTTCCACTAAGACTTGTTCCATGTCCCACTCCCCGAGCTCAGAATTTATGAAACTACCTCCCAACAATCCACCTGGAGCTTTGCTTTTAACTGTCAGGCAGAGTTTGTTCTATTCATCTGGGCTTGGGAGGGGGTGTCAGATGCGGGGGACTTTCCTCTGTTGTAGCCTATTCCTCTGTGGTAATTCAGTTCCAGGCTTGTCAGTTTGTGTCACTGGTAAAGTTACGTTACGAATTTTATTGATGGTTTGTAAGAAGGTTTGGAGGTGGGCAGCACATTTTTTTTTTAAAAAAAGAGTGATCCTTACAGAGCATGAATTGTAATTTGGCAGTAAAACTATAATACTTTTATATAAAGAAATTGTTATGCTAGGGCACTTCCTATTCCATAGATGGTATAATTGTTATTATTGCTGTATAGTTAAGTGTATTTAGATTCCATCAGTTTAAATCCACCCCAGTTATCGTTACTATATATTATTATGGTTTTATTGGTTGTTTAAACTGTTACGTTTTTTATTGTTAGAAAAAAATAAGTAAGTTTTTTAAAAGTTGTAATTTGGCAGTACAAAACGTTCAGCCATACACAAATGGAGGAATGCAAAATTAGAACCCTCAAAGAGAAAGGTGTACTTTATGGTGTTTTAGAAGAGGTAAGAGGGGCAATGTATAGCCTTTTTTGACAATGAGGGGAAAATATTAATAATTTCTCTTATACACAGCCTTCCTTCTGCCTTTCCTCCCCTGTCAGTCTCTGAGATTTAAGGAGTAAAACAGCACAGTCCATTTTTCTTAGCCTGTGAAATATCATGATGACCATTAGCAGCCAGGAGTCTGTGACATTTACAGAAGTCATACAGGAAATGTTACTTCAGAGAGCATACAGCCATTTTGTGAACATAATGTCAGAAGGGAGGTGGAGACTAGTTTGTAAGGCATAATTGCACACAGCTCAATCTGTTTTATTAATAGTTGGAAAAATGGATACCTATCACAACACTGGGTGCCCTTTAGAACATAGAATTGGATCCTGTCAGTCTCTTCTACAAACATCAGAACCTCTGCAGCAGCAGAACGCACCTTTTCTGCTAGAAGGCCCTTCCCTTATGAAATGGAGACATAGGATCCAACACACAGTTGTACCTGCAAGACTTAAGGCCAAGTAAAGCAAGCACTGAGTACATGGGGGCCAGACTGTTTCCTACCATTTATATAAGTGTTGTTAAAAGCAACATTTATAGTGGTTTGCAATTACAGTTTTTAAATAACCGAGGACTAAAAACCTGAAGCCTTTCAAAATGGTTATTAGATGATGTACCTCCCATACAGTACTTTTCAGTTCCACAGATGGTAGAATTTGTGAATCTTTTTCAGTTGTAGTTATGCTTTTTAAAGCATCAGCTTAGAACAATTGTGGAATTCTAAACTTTATGTTGAATTTTGAACTAGCATTGTGAACAAATATCTGGTAGAGACTCTCCTTGATTTATTAAATTGCCTAATATGGAATATGTGCAAGCCCGGCAGTGGCCACAAGGGAAATGTCCTGTCGGTAGGGTAGACCCACTCAGCTTGCACATATTCCATGTCAGGCAATTTAATAAATCAAGAAAAGTTTCTACCCGATATTCGTTTACAATGCTCCACATGCCAAACTGTTAATGTGGTCTGTAATGTGATCTGGCTGTAATAAAAAAATATGTAGGTAATATGTGTCAGGTCCAGTGTATATCTAAACTGTACTGACTCCATTTTCTAATGCTTCTAGTGTTTAAGTGCTTTCTTCCCAGGTGCACCAGTTCCCAGGCAGCATTCCCACCGGAGGCGACTGTTTTGTCTAACACCGTTCCACCAAGCATTGGCCTTGAAGGAGAGCAGCTTCCCAGGACTGAAAGATGTTGTTTTGAGAACTGTGGGGGGAGGCAAATCCAGATGGGTATTGTTACTCTGTACCTCATGCTTTGCCCTTCATTGGTAACAATGACTATGTACCATCCTGAGTCTCCTATTCAGGACAGTGGACTATAATGGACCTTTTCTGCAGTAAAGTTTCCTTGTTCAATCAATGGACTCCTGTTTGCTTTTGAAAGGGAACCTGTAGGAAGCGCCTTATCTAGCCACAAGCTGACATTTTGTTACCAATCATGCCTGAGTCGGGCCCAGCGGAATCCAAGGTTGTCCCGGACAGGGATCCTTTGTTTGATCCGTATGCGTCCCCCGACAGTCAAACAGTGCAACCCCAAGAATCTCATGTGCCAGCCGGGGCTGGAGCTTCGACGTCTACATCGCCTCTCATCGACCTCAGCAGTGAGGGGACCAGGCCGACGGCTACCGCTCTCCCCTTGATCTCGTTACCCACCCCGTCGGAGTGGGGAGCCAGACCCCGAGAAACGCGAGAGCGCCGGGCCGGAGGGCTTCATCCAAGAATTTCGATGAACGGACGCCGAAGCCTAGAGACTGTCCCTGAGCTGGATAGCAGCCAACCGTGGCTGTTTTGGAACAGGACGGCCGAACAGACGGACGGGAACACATCTCGCCGCGGCGCCCTGAGTTGGGATTATTCGGAACTTGTCCCTTGGAAAGAGCCAACGGAAGTTCCTGAACAAAGTTGGGTGCAAATGCAAAGTCGCACCCATGCTGTAGATTCCGGCATATCGGCAGTGACGGGCCTAGCCAAAGGAATTCTAGCAGCGAGATCACGAGTCGATCAAGGAGACCCTCCGCCTTGGGGACCGTTTTCCCCGGTGAGTACAACCGAGGGAGGTTCCGTGATGGGGCAACCGGGTCCTAGCCGAATGCAACAGTTGGAGGCTAGGCTGATTGATGTGGAGGAAAGTTTGGCTCATGCCATTCACCTAATCTCAGCGATGGGGGCAGGGGAGAGAATCTCACCTGAAGAAATGGCGGTACAAATCGCCACCCTCCAAAGTGTCATGTCCTATCCAGTGGAGGACGCCCCGCAGCAGCCGCTACCTTCGGGAGAGGAGGAATACTATCCGGGAGAACCGGGAGAATCGCCCGCGGAACTCCCTAGGATAGACGAAACTCCGCCGGGCGGGGATACTCCAGCTGAGGCACCTGGAGAGACTCCAACGGAAACCCCAAAATCGGACGGGGATCCATCTCCCAAGGAGACTCCAGCGGAGGAGCCTAGAGAGGAGGAAGAAGGGCCAACCCGTCCAACCGAAACGACGGTGATACCCCCTCCCGCTTCTCCAACGACAGTTCGGCCGGATCAGACGGAAGAGCCCCCGGCCCCTTCAGAGGGGGAACGGCCGCTAGAAGTGATTCCCATCCAACAGACCCCGAGCGCCCCGACGCCACAAGATCAGCCTTTGTGTCCTAGAAATACGACGCCGAGAGGGGTAAGCCCGCACGGCCCACCACCCATCAGGCCTTCGCCGCTGCGGCCCCTTCCGCTTCGACCGCAACTAACTCCTTCGCAGCAACCGATACGTTTGCCACTTGAGCAGCCCGTAATACCACCTCCGAACCAACCGGTGGGGCCTACACCACTACGACCCCACCAACCCGTCCCTCAGCGGCCGGTCATTACTCAGCCGCACCGGCCACCTCCACCTCAACCGCTACTGCCAGCACCTCCTGTATTGCCACCAGCCAGACCGAGATTGCAGCCGCCTGCCCGACCACGACTGCAGCCACCGGCCCAGCCGAGAGCACCACCGCCAGCCCAGCCGAGGCCGTTACCCCCGGCTCAACCGGTGATGCCGCCGCCAGCGCAACCAGCACCGCTACCACAACTGGGTCCCCCCATACCTCAAGTGCCATTGATGCTTCCGACAGACTTCTACCCAGCACCGACTCCGAGGCAAGACCTCCCGATGGGTTGGGTGAAACTGGAAGCTACTTTTGATGGGGATCCCTCTAAACTGGGATTTTTCCTAGTGCAAGTCGTGCAATTCTTCAACCGGTGGGGACACCTCTTCGGCAGCGAGGCCAGTCAAATTGAACATCTCGGATCCCGCTTACAAGGCAAAGCAGCGGACTGGTATGTAGGACTCTATAATATCGGGGCCCCAGAACTCAATACTCTCCAGGGGTTGGTGGATGCGATTCGAGCGCAATATGAAGACCCCTTAGAGGAAACCAGGGCCCGAACAGAATTGCAAGCCATTAAACAGGGTAGCATGTCGGCGAGAGACTATATCACGAAATTCCGACAATTGGCTGCCAAATGCCCTAGGTGTGAGGAGTCCACCAAAATCATTCTGTTCAAGCAAGGACTAAACCCGAGACTTTTGGACAGAGCCCTCATGCAGGACAATCCCCCTACGTTGTTAGGCTGGATCCAACTTGCATGCGAAGTTGAGAATCGCATTTTGGAAGTCCGTTTGGTTGAACAACAACAACAAACGGGACAAAGAAGACCCTTGACTTTACAGAAGGGAGGACGGGGAGCTGGGTACGCCACCCGTGGAGCGAGAGATGCTAGATGGCAACAAGGGCTGTGTTTGCAATGCGGACAAGCCGGTCACTTTGCAGCACAATGCCCCTACCGGCCTGTGCAAAGACCTCCGCTTCAACTACGGCGCCCAACCCTTGCTCCATTTCCTACTCTCCAACGCCCGATTCCCGCACCACGAGCGAACAGAGGCCGCGGCGCTTCCCAAAGGCCCGCCTCAGAGAGAGGGCTAGAAGCGGAAGAAGTTATGGAATACGACCCCGCTTCCCCAAACGCAGAAGTCAACCCAGAAAGCCCCCAGTCGGGAAACGAGATGGATCTGTCGTAAAAGGGCCCAAACGACAGATCCGCCCCAAGCCCGTTCCGGCACGGAACCGGCCGCCCGGGTCCATCTTATTCATGCCAGTGACTCTAATCAACCCAGAGAGAAAAATGCACATCCGAGTGCAAGCCCTTATCGACTCGGGCTGTTCGAGAGACATCATCGCCCCAGCTCTAGTCAATGGACTAGTCTTACCAACTCGGGAATTACAAAATCCAGTAATCTTTGAACAAATGGATGGCACCAATATGAACCCTGTTACCACTGAGACCATCCCAGTGATCACAGGCATGGGACAACATTGGGAAAAGAGGTCTTTTGTCATTAGCTCCACTGCCAAATACCCGTTAATTCTAGGCAGTAAGTGGCTATGTGATCACAATCCCTACATAGACTGGGCCCAAGGATGCATCACCTTCAGTCATGCCAACTGTAAAAATCACTGCTGGAACCAAAACTGGGGCAATGATCCAACTCACACTGAAAAGGCCCTTCTTACTCAAGAAGAAATCAACCAAATACCCGAACCGTATTGGCCTTTTCTAAACGCTTTTTCCGAGGAGGAAGCTGATACTCTACCCCCGCACCGACGAACGGACTGTGCGGTGGAAATTTTGCCCGGAGCCTCACTGCCCAAAGGACGACTATATCCCATGAGTCTCCATGAACGAGAAGAGCTCCGGAAATTCATCGACACCAACCTCCAACGAGGGTTCATCCGTCCGGCCAACAGCCCCCACGCCGCTCCGGTTCTCTTTGTGAAAAAAAAGGATGGGGGACTACGACTGTGCACGGACTTTCGAGGACTTAATGCAGTGTCCACCAACAACGCCTATCCTATACCACTCATCCGAGACCTTCTCAACGTCGTGGCCCAAGGTAAGATCTTTACAAAATTAGACTTAAAAGATGCTTACTTCCACGTCCGTATCAAGGCAGGGGATGAGTGGAAAACCGCATTTAATACGCCCCTCGGACAATATGAATACCTAGTTATGCCTTTTGGATTGACGGGAGCCCCGTCTGTGTTTATGTCCATGATAAACGAAGTTCTGCACGAATTTCTGTACAAAGGGGTGGTGGTGTACCTTGATGATGTCTTAATTTATTCAGACACAGAGGAGGAACATATTCAAATGGTACAAAAGGTCCTGGCCACCTTGATGAAAACTAAACTGCCCATCAAGTTGTCCAAATGTGAATTCCATAAAACCGAACTCACTTACCTTGGGTATTGCATCTCCCAAGAGGGTTTAAAAATGGATCCAACCGAAATACAAGCGATTCAAGAATGGCAAACACCCACCACCCGTAAAGAACTACAATCCTTCCTGGGTTTTGCCAACTTCTATAGAGACTTTATAGCAAATTTCGCCCACATCACGCTCCCCTTAACAGAATTGTTGAAAACAAAAGATAAAGGGGACCAAGCTAAAAAACCCTCCTCCAAACTACCATGGACCTCCGATTGCCAAACTGCTTTCGAATGCCTGAAAAAACAATTTGTAACGGAACCCATCCTCTCCCACCCCAACGAACAGTCCCCTTTCGTAGTGCAAGTCGACGCCAGCGATACGGCAATAGGGGGAGTTTTACTGCAGAAGGGGGAGGATGGAAAGTTGCGGCCTTGTGCATTCTTGTCTAGAAAGTTTTCGGAGGCAGAAAGGAATTGGAATGTGTGGGAGAAGGAGGCTTTTGCAGTAAAAGCGGCCCTTACTAATTGGAGACATTGGCTGGAGGGGGCGCGATACCCCTTCGAGGTCTGGACAGATCATAAAAACCTGGAGGCCCTCAGAAGCCCACGTAGACTGAATGCCAAGCAATTGCGATGGGCGGAATTCTTTTCCAAATTCAACTTCACTCTAAATTATCTCCCGGGCAAAACTAACTTTTTGGCGGACGCCCTATCGCGCATGCCCCAACACAAGAGCAAACGGGAGGAGACTGTCGACACGGTCTTCTCGCCTACGCAACTTGGGGGCATGGTGACTACTCGCAGTCGAGCCAAACAGCCCCTCCCGGCCAACCAGGAGTGGAAAACGAAACTTAAAGCTGAGGTGGAAAAGGAGGGGGATAAGGCTCCGCGAAACAAACTGGTCCAATCCCCACAGGGGGATTGGCTAGTTGGAAGCAAGTTTTATGTCCCAGACAGCCTCAGGCTGGAGGTCTTGCAACGCTGTCATGATGCTCCCACTGCTGGTCATTATGGGTATCTGAAAACATTGCATCTAATCCAAAGACAGTTCTGGTGGCCGGGCATGCGCAAAGACATTTCCCAATATGTTAGTTCCTGCCCCATTTGCCTCAGTGCAAAAACCAGGAAAGGAAAACCTCCAGGTCTCCTTCAACCGTTGGAAACGCCCAACAAACCTTGGGAAATAATATCTATGGACTTTATCACTGATCTACCTATTTCAAAAGGACATAATTGCATTTTAGTCATGGTAGATCTGTTCTCCAAACAAGCTCATTTTATTCCCTGTACTGCTATACCCACCGCTCGAAAACTAGCAGATTTATTTTTAAAACACATCGTAAAATTACATTCTTTTCCGTCCAAGGTGATTTCGGATCGCGGCGGACAGTTCGTTGCCAACTTCTGGCGGGAGCTTTTGAGAATGTTGAATATTGAGCAAGGCATCAGCTCAAGCCACCACCCACAAACCGACGGACAATCCGAAAAAACAAACCAGATACTAGAACAGTTTCTTCGTTGCTACATTAATTTCCAACAAGATAATTGGGTAGACCTTCTCCCTCTGGCCGAATTCTCATATAACAACAGTGTACACGCTTCAACTGGAGAGGCCCCTTTCAAAATTGTCTATGGAGCTCACTTCAATCCCTTCCCGTTGGACGCTCCCCCTCTCCATTCCTCTAATTTGCCAGATGTGTCTTCGTGGTGGGGGGAGGCGGCGCAACAATGGACGCTTATTAAGAAACATCTTGAAAAAGCCAAACTGGATTACAAAAAATACGCAGATCGCCATCGTGTGGCCGAATGGGAATTACAACCAGGTGATCATGTGTATATTTCCACAAAAAACCTGAAACTAGCTCAGACAAGCCGCAAACTCGCTTTGAAATTCCTGGGACCTTTCCCTGTGCGCAAAATAATAAATAAAGTGACTGTTGCTGTAACTTTGCCCAAGAACTTACGCCACGTACATGATACGTTCCATGTCAGTCTTCTAAAAAGAGCTCCTACCGATGACAAGTGGCACATCAAAGTTCCACCCATTCCAACTTTAATTGACGACCAAATACACTATGAGGTACAACAAATTTTGGACTCTAAACTCAAACGAAATCAGCTCTTTTACCTCATTAGATGGAAGGACTTTGATTCTGGGTACGATGAGTGGGTGAACTCTGTACATGTTCATGCTCCTAGATTAACCAAAGCTTTTCATACTCGCTACCCATATAAACCAGGGGGGGATCTATTTTAAGGGGGGCAGAATGTCAGGTCCAGTGTATATCTAAACTGTACTGACTCCATTTTCTAATGCTTCTAGTGTTTAAGTGCTTTCTTCCCAGGTGCACCAGTTCCCAGGCAGCATTCCCACCGGAGGCGACTGTTTTGTCTAACACCGTTCCACCAAGCATTGGCCTTGAAGGAGAGCAGCTTCCCAGGACTGAAAGATGTTGTTTTGAGAACTGTGGGGGGAGGCAAATCCAGATGGGTATTGTTACTCTGTACCTCATGCTTTGCCCTTCGTTGGTAACAATGACTATGTACCATCCTGAGTCTCCTATTCAGGACAGTGGACTATAATGGACCTTTTCTGCAGTAAAGTTTCCTTGTTCAATCAATGGACTCCTGTTTGCTTTTGAAAGGGAACCTGTAGGAAGCGCCTTATCTAGCCACAAGCTGACAATATGATCCTACCAATTCGAGTTAGAATCTTAGAGCACTTACCTCAAATTAGAAACAAAGCAGTGGATGCTCCACTTGGGGACCACTTTATGGAAAACCATGACAATGTATCTGAGTTGAATTTACTGTATTATATATGGCCAAGGGCAGTTCCCAACAGAAGATACAATGAACATTACTCCAAAAGGTGGCATATTGGATTTATAGACTAAATACCATGATATCAAAGGGTTTGAATATGGATTTGAATCTATCATATTTCCTTTGAATCTTCTGAACATTTTTTATGAATGAGATAGTCTATGTTGCATGTATTTATATGCTGTTTCTTTAAGACTGGAGCTTCAAGTAGAGGTGGGCCTGGACCAGAAAACGGATCAACATTTTGCACGGACCTGGCAGTTCAGTGTTCGCAAACCGGCGAGTCATGGGAGGCCCGATTTCCATGGACCCATGGACTTTTTGCTGGTCTGTGACCCGTTAAAGCCTCCTGGCGCTGCCCCAGCTGGCCCCAGAAAGAGTCGTTTCCCTGCCATGCAAAGGTCATTTTCCTCCGCAGGCCTGCTGGCATTTAAAGGGCCATTTCCCTGCCACAGAAGCCACTGGCAAGCTGACTGGTGCAAGGAAGCATTAGAGTGCTCCCGATGCCACTGGCACTTTGACATTTAAATCCCCCATTGCGCCAGCTGACTGGTGGCCACCAGTCAGCTGGAGCAAGGTGGGTGTTAAAGCGCTCCACCCTGGCCGGACCAACGAACCGGTTGGTTCGCGAACCGGGCTGGACCATGAAATGTTCATATTCCGTGGGTTCGTGAAATGCCATGGACCATAGCCAGTGGGTTTTTCCCGTTTCATGCCCACCTCTAGTTTCAAGCAACTGCTAGAGATCTATAGATAGATAGATTAATTGGGGTGTATTTTATGATCGTTCAGCTGATTTATTCTCCACTTGGTTCAGGCATTAGCAGTGTGACTTACAGAGGCAGTGAATTTCCCAAGGCTACCCACAGGACTTAATGGATAAGTCAGAATTTGAACCTGAGTTTTCTCAGCATTCTAAGGATCTAACTGCTCACTTAAAACCTTAGACTGCTACACTGTCTACAGAACATGTGTGGCGTCTGTTGTGTTTTTTTAATAAAGGTCCAGCGGAAACCTGTTGGATGATAATTGGACTGTATGTTATTGTGTGTTTCAGTTTAAAGATTTTGTAGTGATATCTATAGACCATTGCTGCATTTTCTTTTCACTTCTTCCAAATTACATACCATTCATTAAACATCTCATTCCTTTTGTATGGCTTCTCCCTGCCTCCCACCCAAAGTTTTATATTTTGCCTTATTCTCTCCTGCCTTCTGTCCCTGTCTGTCTGCAGAAATCCAGAAGGACAAACTGCTGTTGGCTTCCTTCTACCACTTGCAAAGCCTGGAGCAAGAGAAAGATATGCTTTCATAGCCCAGAGACTGAGGTCTCTGAGGTGTACACAGCCTTGAATAGTAAGTTCTCTCGGTCCTGATTTTTTCTCTCTCTAAAGGGCTTAGCAATCTATTTTAATCACCAGGGAAGAAACAGGGAGACAGCCATGTGGCTACTGTAGTTCACAGCACTATGCTTGGAC
Organism: Eublepharis macularius; assembly: GCF_028583425.1. Lineage (NCBI taxonomy): Eukaryota > Metazoa > Chordata > Lepidosauria > Squamata > Eublepharidae > Eublepharis > Eublepharis macularius. Next base: position 63,786,199 of record NC_072800.1, on the reverse strand, counting down.
TTTGATGTAAATCTCTGGCATAGCTGTTAGCCTGAGGAGCAACAGAAGGTGTACATAGAAAGTAGTACTATCTGGGCAAGCTTCTCCCAGCTGGCTTTGTAATTAGCTTGTTTTTTCTAGCGTTTGTATAGAATTTTCAAGAAAACGGGGGAGTTCTTCCTGAGAGTTCTCGGCCCCCAGCCCTCCCTGCCACTTCTCTTCCCTTTCAAGCAAACTCATAAATGTGAGGAGGAGAACTTGCAATAGAAAGGAATAGTACGCAACAAGAGAAGGTAGGGTTTCCAGCTGTATAATGGCAACTGGTGAGAGGTGGCCAGGGGCAGGAACATGCTGCAAACCCGTTTCTGGCGCAATCCCAGAAATGACATCAGTGCATTGGCACTTTACTTTGGGATCCCCTCAAAACTCTAGTTTTGGGGGAGTTACTGTATATTGCACTGATATGATGACATCATTTCCAGGTTCATGCAAAAAGTGATGTCATCATGACACAGTGTTGCATCCTTGGTCTTCATCTTACTTCTGCTTTTCACTCATTCTTGCAACAGCTTAGAAAATTTCAGGCTCAAGTTGCTGAATACACAAGATAGTTGAGATTCGATTGCAAGTTAGCTGGTTTTTTTGTTGCTGAAGCTCACTCACATGCAAGCAGGCAGCCTTCCTAATTATGGCATAAACTAGATGGTGAAAGTCAGAAAAATGTAGACTAAACTCATAGCAAGTCACATAACAATCATGGAACTGCTTATGTAAAGGAAATAGGTTAATGCATGAATATATTATAAAAAGCAATTTTATATTTGGCTCGGCTGTGGGTCATCATAAGCAATATAATCCACAAACAGTGTGTCCGGGGTCTGGGTCCCAGCCCCCAGACTTGGAAGGAGGGAACAGCAGGTCAGCTGGGCTGACGGGCAAACAGAGGGGGCAGCCAGCAGACAGCAGGTCAACTGGTCAGCCAGCTGACAGCAGGTCAACCGGTCTGACTGGCAGGCAGAGGGAGCAGCTGGGGGACAGCAGGTCAACCCCTCCCACAGGCAAATGGAGCCAGAACCTGCCGGTGCCAGGGGCAAGGGGCAAAAGCCCAGGGCCTCAGGAGGCAGGGGGAGACAGAGAGAGGCCAGCGAGTCCCACTCCCCTAGGGAGGGAAAGGGGGCTAGGCAAGGCGGAAGGGGGCAAGGGCAGAGGGATTGGGAGCCCAGCAGTCACCCACCCAAAGACCTTACCTGAGGAGGAGAAGCAGCAGCAGCCCCAACAACCCAAAGCCATGCCCCAGCTAGAAAATAGTAGCCTGGCCCAGGAGTTGCCAAAAGCCAAGCCACTCCAGGTGGGGCTATTGGAGGCACTCTGCAGGAAGCCCTGGGCAACCAGCCAAGGAGCCTCAGCTGGACCCACCTTCAGCCATCAGCTCTGCCAGGGAGGCTGGGCTGCTAGCCAGGGGACTGCAGCTGGACATGCCTTCAGCAATCAGCCAAGGCAGGGAGGCTGGGCAGCCAGAGAACAAGGCACAGCTGGTGCTGGTCAGTGGGGCCAGATCAGCTACCCCAGCTGCAACTGCTTGGTGCAGCCCAAGGCCAGGCTGGAAGAGGGGTGGGGCAGTAGAAGGAAGCCCTATAAAAGCTGGCTGGGAAGAGCCCTGTGGTGGTGGGTGTGAGTGAGGAGTGATGATGTGGAGTGAGAGCAGTAAGATGCAAGGGTGGAGGTTTGGAGGAGAGTTCTGGAAGGAGGAGATGAAGGAGGATGCAGAGGGTAAGCAGGCCAGGTTGAGCAGGCCAGCGAGTGGACTGAGAGGGAGTCTGGGTGAGGTATACCGCCCCTCCTTCCACAGAGCAGGGTCCTGCAGAATCCCTGGCCCCCCTGTGACGTCAGGAGCAGACCGCCCAGTGCCACGCCCAGCGGCAGCGGCGGCAAGCCCTGACAAGTTGGTGGCCCGTACGGGGAGAGACGTTCCAACGCAGGCACCAGTCAAGGGGCAGCCTCCCAAGGCCGCCGCCCCAGCGGAGCTTGGACCGTGGCTGGAGGAATGCCAGGATAGGATGTGGGGAAAGCTGGAGGCAGCCTACCCAGCCGCTCCAGTAGAACTAGCACAGACAGCGGAGCTGCAGAGGCAAGCCGGCGTGCTCACTGAGGCCTTGCCAAGGGTTTGCGCCCTCGTTTGGGAAAATAACCCACCGCCTGGCAAGCAGGTGCAGAGTCTATGCGCCACCGTGAAGATAGGCCGGCTGATCCTACAAGCCCTGTTGGACTCTGGGAGTGCAGTCTCAGCAATTCGGCCCCAGCTCCTCCCAGCTGCCACCCCAGTGTACCGCTGGATCCCGGTGACGGATGTGATGGGCCGCACCCAGCCGTACCCTACGGCCCTAATCACGATAGAGTACCTAGGGGTCCGCCACCAAATGGAAGTTGCCCAGTTAGCTCACCTACCCGTACCAATACTGCTGGGAAGAGATGCCCCAGGGTTCTTCAGGCTCCTCCAGCAGGCAGCGAAGAAATTGGGAAGAGACACCTCAGGGACCGCTGGGTCTCGGCTGAAGGCGGCAGGGGAAGTGACAGACCCACAAGTTGCCACCGCTCTGCAAGTGGAGGAGGCCAACGACCCGGGAGAGGGTCCCTCCACCAGGCCAGGGGCAGAACCACGGACTGGAGGCCCAGCTGGAACCCTGGCAGACCGCCCATTCCGTGATGCCCAAGGGGCAGATGAGTCCTTGCAGCGCTTGCGAGAGACAGCCGCTCGTGAGGAGGAGCAAGTGCGGGATGAACGGAGGTCCCAACGGCTCCCTCGCATCGAGAAGCAAGGAGGGGTCTGGGTTCGCATAGCTCGTGCCCCAAATGGCCAGGGGGAGGTCCGCCAACTACTTGTGCCAGCAGCCTATCGGGCGGAAGTCCTCCGCACGGCCCATGAGCATGCTTGGGCCGGGCACCTTGGGCACCACAAGACCCTGAGGAAGGTTCTTGAGCAATTCTTCTGGCCCTCCGTGAATGCAGATGTGAAGGCCCACTGCCGCTCGTGTCCCACCTGCCAGCGGGTGGCAGCCCGCCGCCCGCCGAAGGCCCCCCTCTCCCCGCTGCCCGTCATGGAGACGCCCTTCCAACGCATCGCAATGGACTTCATCGGACCGCTGCCACGCACTCCCCGGGGCCATCGCTTTGCCCTGGTGATTGTGGACTATGCCACGCGGTTCCCCGAGGTCATCCCGCTGAAGACCATGCAGACCCCGGGGATGGTACGGGCCCTGTCCAAGTTTTTCGCGATGGTGGGGCTGCCAGATGAAATTTTGACGGATCGGGGGGGCCCGTTCCGTGCCACAGCCATGCGTCAGCTCTGCCGGAATTTGGGGATCCGGCAGGTGTTCACCTCAGCGTACCACCCTCAAACAGACGGGTTGGCAGAGCGGCTGAACCAGACCGTCAAGGAGGCCCTGAAGAAGATGACGCGGGACAAGCCTCACCAGTGGGACTTGTACATCGACCCGCTCATGTTCGCCCTCCGGGAGACCACGCAGGCCTCCACTGGCTTCAGCCCATTCGAGCTGCTATATGGGCGCAAGCCAAGGGGGATGCTCTCCCGGCTGATGGAACGCTGGGGGCCCCGGGCCAGCAGCCCCGCGCCCCCCATACAGGAGTATGTGAGCCGGCTCCGTGACCGGGTGCAACAGTCCCAAGCAGAGGCAAATCGCAGACTGACTCGCACCCAGTCAAAGCAAAAGGCCGCCTATGACCGGGGTGCGCGGATGAGGACTTTCCAGGCCGGAGAGAAGGTCCTCGTGCACCACTCGGTGTTCCCAAGAGAGGAAGGGGACCCATGGAGGGGTCCCTACCAGATTCGAAGGGTGCTGGGCTCCACCACCTACGAAGTCCAGTGTGGGGTCGGCCGGCGTCGGCGGAAGACCCTGCATGTGAACCTCCTAAAGCAGTGGCACGAGCGCCCAAAAGAGGAGTGCGGCGTGGCTGAGGACCCGCTAGAGCTCCCTGACAGTGTGCTGCCTTGGACCACTGATGCCCCGGAGTTTGAGGAGCCCAAGGTGGACCCTCAGCTCGACCCAGCTCAGAGGGCCCAGCTACAAGACCTCTGGGCTCGGATTCCCGGGGTCTTCTCCCGCAGGCCGGGCAGCACGAGCCTGATCCAACATGCCATTCCAACGGACCCGGGGCAGACAGCCCGGGCTACCTGGCGCCCCATCCCCAGGAAGCGGTGGGAGGCAGTGGAGAAGGAGACCGAAGAGATGCTCAGGCTTGGGGTAATTGAGCCCTCGCGAAGCGCTTGGAGGAGCCCGATAGTCTTGGTGCCCAAGCCGGATGGGACCACCCGATTCTGCATCGACTATCGCGAACTAAATAAGGTGGCCCAGTTCGATGCATACCCCATGCCCCGAGCAGATGTGTTGGTAGACCACCTAGGGTCCGCCCGCTACCTGTCGGCCCTAGACTTGACGAAGGGCTACTGGCAAGTGCCCGTGCGGCCAGCGGACCGGGAGAAGACAGCCTTTGCCACCCCACGAGGCCTCTTCCAGTTCAAGAAGATGCCGTTTGGTCTACACGGGGCAGCTGCCACGTTTCAGCGGCTGGTGGACCAAGTGCTGGGAGAGTGCCGGGCGTATGCAATGGCGTACATAGATGACATCATCATCTTCAGCCCGGACTGGCCCACCCACCTCCAACACTTGGAAGCTGTCATGAGGGCCCTCCAGCGAGCCGGACTACGGGCTAACCCAAAGAAGAGCCACCTGGGGTTCCAGGAACTCCAGTACCTGGGCTTTGTGGTCGGGGGAGGCCGAGTTCGCCCACCACCAGACAAGGTGGCCTCAATAGCTGATGCCCCCCAGCCCCGGACCAAGAAGCAGGTCCGACGTTTCCTGGGACTACTGGGGTATTACGGGCGGTTCATCCCCCACTTTGCCTCCCGAGCCGCCCCCCTGACAGACTGCTTAAAGAAGGGGCTGCCCAACCAAGTCCAGTGGACCCCAGCACTAGAAGCAGCTTTCAAGGACCTGCGGTCAGCCCTCTCTAATACCACAGCCCTATGGAACCCGGACTTTGACCGACCCTTTACGCTGGCCACAGACGCTTCTGACACCGGCCTTGGGGCAGTCCTGACTCAGGAACGTGACGGAACCGACGTCCCCATCCTCTTCCTGAGTCGGAAGCTGCAGCCCGCAGAGAGGCGCTATGCAACAGTGGAGCGGGAGGCCCTAGCGGTCAAGTGGGCAGTGGGGGCCCTGCAATACTACCTGGCCAATAATCCCTTTGTCCTACTAACAGACCATGCGCCCCTGCAGTGGCTCCACCACATGAAGGCACACAACCCCCGTGTGCTGCGGTGGTACCTCTCCCTCCTCCCCTTCCGGTTCACCATCAAGTACCGCAAGGGGGCTCAGCATGTGGATGCGGACTTCATGTCCCGCATGTTTGAGTCTGACCCTGACCCCCACAACTCAAAGCTAAGCGGGGGGGTGTGTCCGGGGTCTGGGTCCCAGCCCCCAGACTTGGAAGGAGGGAACAGCAGGTCAGCTGGGCTGACGGGCAAACAGAGGGGGCAGCCAGCAGACAGCAGGTCAACTGGTCAGCCAGCTGACAGCAGGTCAACCGGTCTGACTGGCAGGCAGAGGGAGCAGCTGGGGGACAGCAGGTCAACCCCTCCCACAGGCAAATGGAGCCAGAACCTGCCGGTGCCAGGGGCAAGGGGCAAAAGCCCAGGGCCTCAGGAGGCAGGGGGAGACAGAGAGAGGCCAGCGAGTCCCACTCCCCTAGGGAGGGAAAGGGGGCTAGGCAAGGCGGAAGGGGGCAAGGGCAGAGGGATTGGGAGCCCAGCAGTCACCCACCCAAAGACCTTACCTGAGGAGGAGAAGCAGCAGCAGCCCCAACAACCCAAAGCCATGCCCCAGCTAGAAAATAGTAGCCTGGCCCAGGAGTTGCCAAAAGCCAAGCCACTCCAGGTGGGGCTATTGGAGGCACTCTGCAGGAAGCCCTGGGCAACCAGCCAAGGAGCCTCAGCTGGACCCACCTTCAGCCATCAGCTCTGCCAGGGAGGCTGGGCTGCTAGCCAGGGGACTGCAGCTGGACATGCCTTCAGCAATCAGCCAAGGCAGGGAGGCTGGGCAGCCAGAGAACAAGGCACAGCTGGTGCTGGTCAGTGGGGCCAGATCAGCTACCCCAGCTGCAACTGCTTGGTGCAGCCCAAGGCCAGGCTGGAAGAGGGGTGGGGCAGTAGAAGGAAGCCCTATAAAAGCTGGCTGGGAAGAGCCCTGTGGTGGTGGGTGTGAGTGAGGAGTGATGATGTGGAGTGAGAGCAGTAAGATGCAAGGGTGGAGGTTTGGAGGAGAGTTCTGGAAGGAGGAGATGAAGGAGGATGCAGAGGGTAAGCAGGCCAGGTTGAGCAGGCCAGCGAGTGGACTGAGAGGGAGTCTGGGTGAGGTATACCGCCCCTCCTTCCACAGAGCAGGGTCCTGCAGAATCCCTGGCCCCCCTGTGACGTCAGGAGCAGACCGCCCAGTGCCACGCCCAGCGGCAGCGGCGGCAAGCCCTGACACAGTGCACTGGAGGATGGGCCAGCAAACAGCAGGGGTTCATGCAGCTTTCAGTGCTGTATCTCAAGGTGGCACACACAAGTTTTAGACTATGTACATTATGGGTGTTTTTAATGATCAATGAGTTTATCAGGAATAATAAGCATCTATAATAATTTAAAAGAAGTACATAGCCCCATCACCAAGATTTCTGATTCTAAAGGGTGGAATAGATAACCAAAAACAACTACTACTGTTTTTAAACTGCACAGTGTGCAAAAAATGCATCTCACAAAACCTCGGTGAAGGTATGTTTTGAACATTCATTTAGATTGACTCATAAAGTGTTATGAGATTTACTATGCAGGTGCATGGCCTGAAAGGATTAAAGTAGCAAGGGGGCCATTTTCCTCAAGAGCAAAACTTGCCTGTGGCTTCACCAGCTGGGAATGATCAGTGCACCCAAGGGTTGCCCTGATGCAGATCCTGAATGCACATGAGCATTGCTTAAAGTCAGATTGGAAACGACAATGCACTTTGACTTCAATAAGCATGCTTGCCACTCCAGAGAACTGTCAGTATTATTTGACCTACCAGAACTGGTTGCTAAAAATGTAGTGAGGATGGGGTGAGAGGCAAGGGTGGAACTTTTCAAGGCAAGCAAAGGACAGCAAATACTCCTGTGGCAATTAAACCACCTTCCAATGCATTGAGTTCCTCACAAGGTTAAAGATCCTTTCCTAACAACTTATATACAACATGTCTAGATGTTTCATTCCTTATCAAATGAGTAACATTTTGAGTTCAGCCATTAGGGTTGTACTCCATATTGACGGTGTGTGTCCATCCACCAATGGTTAGTTGACCATCTGTTCTTTTGTTTGGTTTCAGAAAAATTTCATAAAAAGTATTTTAAGGAATGGCACCTCCTTTCAAGAATGCAGTACATTCATATAATAGAACATGCTATGAAATGGAAATATTTCATGAGTACAGCCTCTAAATCTGTTGTTCTCAAAAAAAAAAAAAAGTCTTTGCAGTTAGGTGATGAATGTGCAATTCCTTTCACATATGTGTGTCATAGATGCCCAAAACTGAGGATATGCTGCTAGTTTTGTAAAGAGAATATATGAACATCAGGGCTTTTTTTCAGCAGGAACACGGTGGAACAAGTCCCGGCACCTCTTAAAAATGGTCACATGACCATTTTCGCTGAGGGCGATTTAAACTTTTAAAAACTCCCCCCTCGTTCCAGCTGACCCAAAGTGACATAATTGCGCGGTCCTGGGAACGTGTGTGCACTTTGTACATGTACATGTGGTACCAGGGGCACCACCTCCCACCAGGAGTTGCCCCCTGTGCTGGCAACCCACTGAGTTCCACCACCTCTTTTCCCAGAAAAAAGCCCTGATGAACATCATATATTTCCTTTACTAAAATATTGAGTAAGGATTTTGGCTGAACTGAGGATTAAACTTGAAGATAAGCTGCTTTAGCCTAGTTGTGAATCCATTGCTCCAGTTGCAGTGGAACATTTTCTGAATGTGAGTAAACGGACATTTGGAAAATTAGGGCTCCTGCGCTCTGGAGAAATGGCATCACGAGCACAGCTCAGTTGTACTGCATTAGAAGGGCAAAGTTATTTGAAGAGAAAATAATATAAATGTAAACAGGTTCATTAGTATATTTTCTCTATATTAAACTTTTACCATGGAGCTTTATTAAAGGCAGCCTTAATAGAGGCCATTGAAATCTATGTAGAATATTCTGCTTTGTGATGTGTATTAATTGGCTTCATTTGCAGTTTTAATTTCTTTGGGAAGGAGACTACTGTTAGGTATTACTGGAAAGAAATGCCACTATTCAGTTCATTACATCTATACCACTGTATTATTATAGACTAACATAAGCGCGAAATATCTCTAGAATGCTTTGGGGGATGTAGGCTTCATTAGAAAAAATAACCCTCTGCAGTATGATAAACCATAAGGTAGCTATTCTTTCTACCTCAGCATAGATAAAGACCTTATTTTAAATCCAGAGCAGATTGGATTTATTCTTTTTTTTAAAAAAAAAAAGCCTGCCTTGCTTAATTTAGAAATACATTAAAATACTCATCTGCCAGCTGTGCTAGTTTCAGCTGTACCAAACTGATTATTAGTATCCTCCTGATATTGTTTTCTTTATGCAGAATTTGTTTTAATGGCTAAAAATCAGGATTATGGTAAGGTAAAGGAAAATCCCAGGACTTTTTGTTTTGTCCCTTTTAAATATATATATATATAAAACCTCCATTTATTTTAGCCATAACCAGTTCTTCAGTGGTAAGGCAGATTTGCTAATGTGTGTTTTAAAAAGTGGCATTTGTCGATATTGTTTTGAGGTAATGTTTGTCACTAGAGCCTAATTCATCTGCATACTAAAAGCAACAGGGAATGATTCTTGAAATCGCTGAGGACTTCGCCCTGTATCTTTGAAGTGATGATGATTCATACAAACATGCCAAATTTAATAAAATTGTATGTGATGTTTGTGTGTGACAACTTTGTTATTCCAACTGCCAATTTTAAACCCATTTATTGTTATGCCTTTATCTTTTTATGTATTGTTTTTGCCCTGTTTGCTTAAAGCCATGGCATGTTCTCTGTTAGAAATACTGAGCTCCTCCTTTACAGAAATACAGCTGAGGTGGGGAGTTGGAGTCATGATCATTTTCAGTTTGTAGGCGTTTGTACCTTGGTTTTGTAATGGCTGAAAGTCAGTTAACACTGAAATTGAAGAGTGTGTGTTAAAGTAGCATTCCTATCTTTATGCTCATTCCCATGCTCTATGTCCAGATCTAAACCCCGTTGCAAATTTCAAAGCTGTCTCTCACTGGTGACAGCCAAGTCAGTAGTGTATGCATAATGATTATATAGAAGATAAAGAATTACTACTTGGAAAGGAGGCCACCTGCCTCCTAAGGTTGCCAACCTCCAACTGGGGCCTTGGGATCTCCGAGAACTACAACTGATTTCCAGACTAGAGAGAGCAGTTCCCCTGGAGAAAGTGGCTGCTTTGGATGTTACACTGTACAGCATGATAACCTTCTAAGCTCCCCTCCCCTTCCCAGTCTCTACCACCAAAATATCCAGGAATTTCCCATCCTGGATTTGACAACCCTGTTGCCTACTGATGGAGTCTGATGCCTACTGATGGAGGAAGAAGCAGTGGCAGATCTTGTGAGATGGCTGCTAGAGTTGTTTTAATTAGAGTGTCTAGTCCCGAGATATATAATATGAAAATAAAGACATGCTGAGTTCCTTATAAGAAGAAGGAGTCAGTTTTGGGGGAGAACCTGGAGGATCTTTTTAAACTTCATTACAAGTAGTATTCGTGGACACTGGCATCTTCTTGTAAGGAGTTATATATCCTAGGTTTATCTGAAGGAGGGAGCTCTGACAATTGGAAGTTCATACCCTGAAAATCTTGTTGGTCTCTAAGGTGCCACTGGACCCAAATCCAGATAGGGTTGTCAGGTCCCCTTACCCTCCCAGTGGGAGGGGGGACCTGGCACTCACCTTTTTTATGTGTGCTTCCAGGGAAGTGCAATGACATCTCTTCTGGGAAGTGACATCATTGCACAGGAGCTGGGAGCACTCCCATGCTTTGCAGCGGGCTGATTGAGACCCTAAATGGGCCTGCTGCAAAGCATGGAAGCACTCTTGAGGCAATGCAATGATGTCACTCCTGTGACTGACACTGTCTCGCCATCCCAGAAGCGTGCCCAGGAGGCCCATTCCCTCACTTTCCTGCCCCCCTGCCAGCCAAGAGATTGGTGGTGAGGGATGGAAAGTGGCAGTGGGAGATCCCCCAGGTCCCCCACCAGGAGACCTGGGATCCCTAGATTTAGAGCAGAGCACTGAGACTGGTAATTCCTCTCAGCAGGGGTCATTTCGTAAAAAAAGAGCTGGAGGAGATCATTAGCATAACTCATTAGCATAATTCATTAGCATATATCATGTCCCTTGCCATCACCAGAAGTGTGTCATTAGTATAACTGATTTGCATATGCCACACCCTCTGACATCACCTATTCTGGCTGTTTTGGACCCAATCCTGGTCATTCAGGGCCGAAATTGGGCCCAAAATGGCAAAAGGGGGCTGAAAATGGCTGAAAAGGGGCCCAAAATGGTCAGGATCAGGCCACTGATGACCGGGACAGTGATCCACCACCTGACAGAGGCCCAATCCGGGCCGTTTTGGCCCCAATCCAGGCCAAAATGGGCCCAAAATGGCTGAGAGTCAGGTGGGCGGGGCCACCTGACATGTGACCTCTTTGGGGAACTGCCGGAACTGCGTTCCTGTGTGTTCCCCCTCGAAATGAGCCCTGCCTCTCAGAATATTGGAGAGAGCACAGTGCCGCCTCAAGAGCTTCAACAAACTGTCAGCAAGTGCAGCTGAGCCTGATCAACACGCTGCCTCTTTAGGCTGAGGCAGCTGCATTGGTGGATCAACCAGTCTGCTAGGTGCAAGCCCTGCACTCCAGGCAGCTGGTTTCCAGAGCAGGCCCATGGCCTACTGGTGCAGCTAATAACTCTTGATTAATATGGACAGTCTGAAAAAAAATCATCAACCTGGTCAAATAAAGTCATTATCAACCTGGTAAAACCCCTTTATCTTCTTTGAGGGTAGTGCTAAAGATTCCCTATTATTCCAATTTAAATGACGGGGCAACAGTGCTGCCACTGCACTAAGCTGCCTTTGACCAAGCTACAAATCTTCCACTTGACTTCTCCTTGTGCACATTAGTAGTATTTTAATTAGCTGTCAACATGTATTAATCTTATTTTAATTTAATAAGAAAACTTTAATGTGGTTCATTAAACTAAGATTGTACTTCTGCATCTTCATGCATGTAGTGATTTCAGCTTGGAAGAGGAGGAGGAGGAGGAGAAGGAACCTGGTGCAATTTTATTATATTACCAAGAAATAGAAAAGGTTTTTTTTTAAAGTAGCCTATTAGATGGTTTGTCAAGGGTAGCTTGATTGGCTGGTCTGGAGCAAGAGTAGGCAATCCCTGGAATGCATGCCAACAGCAACACAACAGACCATTTCCCTTCGCACCCAGGACCAAATTTCTACCCATGTAATTGAGGCATAGGCAGCACTGCTGGAGCCAGTTGTGTGGGAGAAGGTGACAAGCATGCCATATGCCAATCATCACCTCCCAGATCTGTACAGCCATTGTCCAAGTCCAAGGCAAAACCCTGAGATGCTGGCTGGCGGCACCACTACAGCTTGGCTTGAGCACTTGGACCCAAAAAGGTTGTCTATCCCTGGCCTAGAGGATGCTGATCTTACTAAGGCGCAATAAGGTTAGGTTCAATAAGGACTGAGGGGCTAGATTATTATAGAAAATAATTTTATCTATGGCGTTTATAGCCTGCCTTTTTTCTGGAGACTCAAGGAGGATTACACAGTGTAACAGAATGGAACAACAAATAAACAGGGCGACGAGATTTGGATTACAGGAATCTGGAATCAAACAGAAATCTGAACAGAGCTGAAATAAAGCAGAAGGATTAACAGGACACACTAAATAATTACATAGAAATTATGTAGTAGGATCCTGTTTACAGCAACAGACAGTACAAACTATATACAGCAGTGTAACCATAACCCTTTATCCTAGCATCTTTCTGAACCATTTTGTTACAGAACAACCCTATCACTTGTGTAAATAAAAGCCCTCGTGAATAATTCCATTGCTCGTATCAGCCAAATCAGCCATGTCAGGGTAGGAGGGCCACCTTGTGGGCTCGACTGAATAGGAAGAAAGCATTTTTTTGCAGCTGATTAACTTGCTGCTCCAGCAGTATAGCTCTAAGCTTTCACTGAGTCAGCAAGGTATCCCATCAAAAGGGAGGAGCTCAGTGTCCTTCAAGATCTCCAGCTTCCCAATCAGCATTATTTCTGTCTTTCCTGGGTTTCATTTCAGTTTGTTCACTGTTAGCCATTTAACCACAGCAGCCAGGCAGCAATTCAGGTCCTCTTTCACATCACAAGATTTGGATAAAGAGATACAGAATTGGGTATTATCAGCATATTGACCCCAGCCAACCCCTAAGCTTGGGATGATTTGACCTAAGGGCTTTACATAGAGATTGAAAAACATGGGAGGTAGGATTGCATAACCTTATAGGATAGGTCCCACACTGAAAATAACTGGCCTCCAACAGCAAACCTTTCAGTCCAATCCATGAGAAATGATTTGAACCTATTTGGTGTACATCCCCTGATACCTCCTTCTGCCTCCAAATGCCTCAACAAGATGGCGTGGTCTGCTGCATCAAAGGATGCAGATAAATCCAGTAGGAGCAACAAAGATGTATGGCCTTTGTCTACATTCAGACAGAGGTCAGCAGCTAAAGCTTAATTTTCTTGCTCAACAGGTTTATGTACACCATCTTATTTTGCCACTATTGTACACAATCTTATTTTTGGAGGTGGTCCATACAAACCAAACTGGACCTGTTACTGTTTTGATTTCATGTTGTTTCATCTGTGTTTTGCAAAGTAATGTAACACCCTGTGCCTTTGAGTGCCAGATCTTCTAGCCTCTCTTTGTAATACTCCTTAACACCACCACCTTCTCTCTTTTTGCACTCTTGGCTCTGTACATTATGTTTATTTAATTTATAAAACTGCCCTTCTGCCTGCTAAGGTCAGGTTAAAATTAGGAACAAATGATACATATATGTATAAAATATGTTAAAGCACTGAAACGATCACAAACAGTGGCAAATTATACCAATAAATAACAGTAAAAACAGCCATCCATTTAAAACAGGGAAGCAGTAAAAGAAGGCCTTCTGGAATAAAAAGTGTTTTTAGCCGATTCCAGAAAGCTTGGAAGAATTTCTGTAGCCTTGTGGCAATGTGGCTGCTGCTGAAAAGGCCTTCTCATGAGACCCTCACCCTACCAGATAAGAAATGTTTTCATGGGAAAACCTCATCTGTCAGTGGTCGAATCCACATTATTCATTCTAAGTCGCATGTTCCCCGCATTCCCCAAGCAATCCCGAGTGCCGGTCACATTACCTCATTAAACAGACACATTTCATTCGCATTTCTCCCGAATATGTGGTCACAGGTTTTCAACGGGAGTTTCACAGTGGCCGTGAATGGGCCAATGCTCAATTTATGCGGTTTTTTAAAAACCACCCCCCTTCCTGTCTCTCCGGCCGTTCCGAGAGTTCCTATTGGCTGATTCAACTTGCAAGTGCTCCGTAGTCTGCAAAAGACTGTTTTTGACTTCATAGCATTGGATTTATTGATTATGCTGTTTCTGAATCAAATCTGGTAGTTTGAAAAATCATTTTGGGGTGAATCCACCCTCAGAACGGACTCGCGAAACTTCCTTTTTAACTGTTTTTTATTTTTTTTATTTTATATTACTGTAATATCGAAATTACGAAATACTGAAATAATGACACTCCAAGGAAGTGAAACTTCAGTAAAATTCAGGCATTGAACTGTCCTGCATAGGAAATGCCCACGAAAGCTTCCCACATGCTTCCAAATTTCCAAAAAAGAAACGGGAGAGAGCCATCAGTGCTGTCAGTGGGGGAAAGAGAGGCATCATTATCTTCAATGATGTTTCTTTATAAGGCAAGATCGAAATAACGGAAAAGTGCACTCAAAATTTTTTTTAAAAAATGGGCGGGGAAAAAGGTCCCGCCCAAAAAAGCGGTTTTCGAGCAGCCGTGTGACCGGAGGAACGCACGAGAAAGACGGATTGGAAGCAGGAATATGAACGAAGAGGAAAAAATCGCGGATTGGAGGCAAACGGAAGATATCCGATAAACATGCGAGTAATGGGTGAATGTGGATTCGACCAGTCTCAAGGTGCAGGCAGGTAGATATGGGTAGAGGCAGTAATCTGATGCTTGGGACCAGGGACCCAGAAGGAAACTGGAAGCTTACACAGTTTGGAGTGGCTTTCTATATTCATTGGTAGAAGGAGTCTAGTAGCTGCATTGTGTATCAGTTGAACCATCTTCAAGGGCAACTCCACTGGGGCTGCTTCCACACACGTTGGATAATCCACTTTCAATACTCTTTAGCAAACATTTCGAACTGCTTTTCCATGAGTGATTCCGCACACGTTGGATAATGCACTTTCAATGCACTTTATCAATCGTTTGAGGTGGATTAATTGTTCCACACATGAAAAAATCCGTTCCAAATGATCTATAAAGAGGATTGGAAGTGCATTATCCAACGTGTGTGGAATCACTCGATGTGTGAAACAAAAAATCCACTTCCAAAGGCCTGCTAAAGTGCATTGAAAGTGCATTATTCAACGTGTGTGGAAGTGGGCAAGGTCAGCTTTATTCAGGAATAGCCTACACTGGACAGAAACCTCCGCTACTAGTTGCTTCATGAATCATGACTGAGAAGCATCCAGAAATACCCTTAAACTGCATACGTGTTCTTTCAGGGGGGGCATAAACTATCCAAAACAGGTTGTACATCAATTCCCATATCACCATCACTTCCTACCTACAGCACTTCCATGTTGTCTGGATTAAGTTTCAATATTTCTTCACCTTTATGCAGTCCTTTGCTGCCTCTAAATCCTAGTTTATCCATCTGACACAGTGGGCTCTGACTCATAGAAAGTTTATGCCACAAATAAATGGATTGACCTTTAAGATGCCATGAGACTGTGTTATATATTCTGTATTCCTCTTTAGCTTATGAATTGTTTTTAATAATGTTATGAGTCACCTTGGTGGCTTATTTTGGCAGATAGGCAGGATATCATTTTTGTAAGAAGTAAATTAATCTAAGCAGGTCTCTAGTTGATCGGTGCTTGGACAGCAGTCCCAGCTGTAACACTCTGATCTAAATAAAAACTCTACACCAGTTCGGTGGAGGGGAGGCTCGAACAATGCATCTTCTGATGCGGTGTGAGCGAGCTTCTGCTGCTATTTGATCAATATTTTACAAAATCTGCACAATGCTATGAAATGGATGTTGTGCTTGGTTGTAGCTGCCCACGTTTCTCTGCAGTGCCAGATGGCAAGTGTAAGTTCATTTAGATGGGGGCAGAGTTTTTTTCCAGAAGGATTGTCCTATTTTTACAAGCAATGTACTTCACAATTTACAAGTCGCTGACAAATGCATCCCTTTTACCAAAAAAAAAAAGCTATAATATAATTAACAGGAATTAAAAGGGCACCTTCTGGAAGTTCAGCATAGTAACCAAGAACACATGAAACTTCCTTATAACATGTCAGACCATTGGTCCCTCTAGCTCAGTATTGTCTGTTGTGCTTGGTGGCAGCTCTCCAGGCGTCAGGCAAAGAACAGCCTTTTCCACTGTCTGCTAACCTTTTAATTGGAGACATCAGTGTTTCGACCTGGGACCTTCTGCATGCAAAGCAAGCGTCCTAATAATAAACTGCAGCATCACTCTATTATTCATGCCTCTGCAATTTTGAGATTTAATATTCTTTGCAATGTATTTAATATGGAACTTTCTCTGAAGACTTTTTGGCGGTAACAGCTGCCTGATAGAGGTGTGATATCCCAGGAGTATGTTAAACAATCAGGCCAGCATCTGCCCTAGCTTTTTCTAGGATGCTTGTGCTTTGCTTGACCTTTTATCTAATTTGGGTAGCAGACAAAGCAAAATATGCCACATGTCAGGTGATAGAGATTTTTTTAAAAAAAAAATCTCAGAAGAAAAGCAACTTCGGCTATAACAGACAACTGGAAAAAAATTGACTGACATAGCAGTCAACATTTGGCAAGTTTATGTTGTGTTCCGGAGCAGAACTTGCTTGATTCTCACTACAGTGCCACATGGTACAAGGCTAAGAGAAATCCAAGGGATGAGTGTACCATTCAAAAAGCTAATCAGTAATGAATACGGTAAATAAGCAAACTAAATTGAATTATAAAAAATTATGAAGAAGTTAATAAGCCACTGATTGCCACCAAGGCTTTCCAAAGGGAGGGTTTTCAATGGCCTTCCTTGGTGAAGGCCACACAACTCAAAGTAGCATCTGGGCTGAGCAGCTATAACAGGGAGACCAAAATTAGATGTTAACGTGTCACATAAGTCGGGACATGGGAGCCCAACACAACTTGGTGTAACGCGTCAGAACTGGGGAATTCACCTTAAAAGCACTCGATTACTCCATTTGACTCCAGAGTGCTGAAGGGGCAAAGAGGAGCTTCCTGTTCCTTTTCCACGCCCTTTTCACCAGCAGTAATGTCTGCATGGGGCGGGCGGGGGGGGCTGTTTGCCCTTTTTTCTGACTCCACATGCCCTTTCTAGGAAATGTGGAGCTAGAAAAGGGGTCAAACAGGGGGGCCCTGCAGCCATTTTCTCTGGCAAAAATGGTTTGGGAGGAAAGCCCCTTATCACACACAGCCTTGCAACACTCCAGAGCTGAATGGAGCAACAGGGCACTTTTAAGGTAAGTTCCCCAGTTCGTACATGAGACAGCAAGCAGGGTCAGGCACTGATGTCCTGACTCATGTCACATGTCACGTCTAGTTTGACTCTTAGATGTTTAGCACATGTGGTGGTGGTGGTGGTGGTGGTAGAGAGTGCCATCAAGTCATAGATGACTTATGGCAACCCCTGCTTGGGGTTTCAAGGCAAGGCACTAACAGAAGTGATTTGCCACTGCAACTGTGGTCTTTGTTTGAGGTCATCTGCTTTCCTTCTGAGATCTGCTTACCTTCCAAGATCTGGTGAGATCGGGCTTGCCTGGGCTATCCAGGTTGGAGTATTTAGAGCATATGGTAATGCAAATATGTCAGAGAAAGTAAGGTGATGCTTAGAAGAAATGTGGGCATTAGCTGCCCCTTCTGTCAGATCTGGGGCTTGAGCAGGATACACTGACAGATATTTCAGGCTTTACAACCAGATGGAATTACACCTTTTATCTCTTCACCCATCTGTGTCAGTTCTTAGGCCTGCTATAGTTCCTTAAGAATTTTCACAGAGCTTAATGCATCAAAAGGCTTGACAGCTTTACTGATCTAAAGCAAAGTGGAACAATTTGAACAAACAGTATATAAATACATAGTTTTAACACACCAATTGAGTGCCTATATGCCTTATACCACTGCTCAGGTTATTTTTATTAGTAGCAGTTTTGTGACCAAATGGATACAATGTCTTAAGGGACACCAATTAGATACCAGACAGCATTTCATATTAGAGAAGCTCTTTATTATTATTCCAATAAAGTAAAAAGACAGGTGCTTGTAAATAAATGATAAAAAAGTTTTACTTTAGAAATACCAGATAAAAGCGGATAAGAAAAACTATTCTTCCCCTCCTTAAAAAACATGGCCCGGCTATATTGGTTTAGGAGAGCTATCATAGGCCCCCAGACAAAGATTCCCCCCTCCCTGATTTTGATCCCTAAAGGTGTTTAATTAGAACAGATATGCTTCTATTACTTCTCATTTACACCTTGCTAGGCTCACAGGATCCCCAGGATAAACTGACCTTTGGAATTTTGTACACCTAGTCCTCACACACTCACTCATACACACAAACAGCAGGCTTGTATTGGATATGATATCTTGAACTGATAGCTGGTCTGCAAAGGAATTCTAGCATCAACTGTAGAACAATAAAATACAAACGGTTTGATTTTCCTAACATGGAAAGGAGAGTAGAGCTCCAGGTAAGTTCAGAGAGGAGCCTCCAGATCAGCAGGAGGTGTGGTGGAGGGAGTTCCAAGGGCCTGGGAGGTTCTCCAAATAAGGGAAGAAAGAGGATGTGCAGTGTCATATATCAAATCACTTGAGGAGAAGTGCATTGTGTCAAAAAGTACCTTAGTCAATGGTCAAGCCAATCTGATTAACGGCCTGGTGCCAGATTGGTTCATAATTCTCTTGGCTTGCCAGTGAGTGATAATTAGACATGGGCACGATCGGAATTACGGACTGAAAATTGCCCCGATTTTGGCGTTTGTGCCATCGGGACCGGGCTGATCAGTTCCGTCCACGGCTCCCGGTTCAGCGGTCAGGTGGGGCGCTCTATCGGGTCTCGATCAGATCGATTGGTTTACGTTCGGGATTGCAGTCTGCAGACAGTCTGGCGCCAGCCATCTGTTCCCAAGGGAACGGAGCCCCGTGGAAACGGAGCCTGGGGAATACCGGAGCTGTTTGCCCTCCTTCTGCCGCCCTGGAAACGTGAATGGAAGCCCAGCTTTCCTTGATCAGCAGGGCTTCCTTCCAACCACGGAGCAGCCAGAAAAGCGCACGCCCGTCTCGTCCATTTGGGAGAAGAGAGGGGAGGGCGGGGGAAGGGGGTGTTCTTCTGTAGCCATGGGCACTCGAATCTCATCCCTGCAAAGCCTGAGAGGCAGCTCTTACGGCCAAACACAGCCCTTCTGCATAGCAGACCCAGGCTTTATAAATAGCCATGTGCTGCGCAACAAAGTTTCACTTTCCGCTCGCGGGTGGAGTGGGACAGAGGCAAGCCCTCACTTGCTGCTTTTGGAGAGAGAAAGCGCAAGAGAGAGAGAGAGGGAGCTTAGCTTTGGGCTTCAGCGGATAGGGAATTAGGGAATAGGGAGCTATCTCCTCTGGTCCCCCCCCCCGTGACAGTACCGGCACACTCCCGTGGGGACAGACCCCCCTGCCCCCTGAGGGGAGGCAGCTCCCCGCCGCCTCCACGGGCCTGCCGGGCCCGGCGGCCACCATCCTCCTCACCCACCATTCCTTTAGCGCTGGAAACTGTGGGGCGCCCTCACGCGTTGGCCTTCCCGATTCCCAATTCCCGATTTTGTATCAGAAACGGGACTTGATCGGTGAGGTTCGGGTACCTGGGTTCAGCGCCACCGCGGAATCATGATCAGCTGAATCGGGATTATTTTTTGGATCATCCCTATGTCTAGTAATAATAGAATCAAGCTGGTATATCCCAGTCCTCCTACCTCTTTTACCAACTCTCACTCCTTGGACAGTAGAGTGCCAAAAATTGTGTTTTACATGTGAGCAACAGAAATGAGCTGGCGAGGGCAGACCAAGGCCAACACTAATGGACAATTGATGGCAATGAGACAGCAATCGTTTAGGTCTGTCTTTCCAAAGTGTTTCTTTCTGATTGGAAAATGTCCTTATCAGTTACACAACTGCTGCCACCCTCCATCTGTGAACTCTGAGCAAGGCACCCAGGCACAAGAATGATGGAGAGATGTGAAGATTTCTAAATATTCATGACTTCCATTATTTTTTTCAGTTGGATTAGTTTAAATAACTACATTAACAAATGAGCCATTTTAGTTCAGGTTTACTATTTTCATACACATCTCTGTAAAGCTCATTCTCTGTGACTAAGCCACTGATCTTCCCTTCATTCCCAGACCTGCAGGTTCCTCATACTGTTCACCAGCAACACTACGAAACAATGGAGCAAAAGATGGGAAAGAACTCTGAATAAATTACTAAAAAACAAATGTGCCTATTGATATGATTGTGACGTAGCCCGCTGAGATGCAATTAACCTGCATCAGTACAGCTACCTTTTCCAATGCTGCTACTGTCCACTAATACTTGCAATTCCATTGTTTCCTTCTTCGCTGGTAGATTGCAGGATATACCCTGAATGCCAGCACTTCAGACATTCTTTCATCCATCCAATAGATTTGTCAGCCCTTCATAATTCACACTCCATTTAGATCCAAAGAGTTGAATTGTACCAGCTTTTAAGCTGCTCTAAGGGATGATGTCACCTGATTCTCCTTTACATTGCAAGCCCCAGTCACATACGGCTTTTTATCTATGGGGATCCCATAGATCCCAGCATAGCCTTTTGTGGGGTCCACAGGGACCTCTCCTCACTTACATCAGTGCCATGCCAAATCATAATATGTAAAAATAATTCACCTTTGAACACAAGAGCCCAATGGCTTATTCTTAATAGGTTGCTTACGCAGTGACAGAAGAAAAATGAGCAAACATAAGCTAAATAGCCATTTCATATAAACAACATCTGGAGATATGTGCCATGAATTACGTATATTCACATAACTGTAGCATGAGCTCAGTAATTTGTGTTATCATTGCTATACATCAGCGAAGAAGAATATCCCAAATGACTTAAGAATAGAAAGCTTCCCCTGTGTGTATAAGGATTAAATGGAAGAATGGCTTTGGAAGGTGGGGGAAAGCCAACTTATATCAACTGACACTGTGAGAGCTGAATCAATAGTAAAGGTATTAGGGCACCATATAAAATCAAGAAATATAGCTCTGGTTCTCTTTCTGTCTCATATACACTCTCACATAAAAGAAAGCAAGAAAAAATCACTTAAACCTCTTATTTTAGCTTCATTTTACCTGTTGCTCCTTTATCCAAAAACTCCCTTGTTACGGCCTAAAGTACATCCTGTTCTGATGAATGGCCATATCATAATAGGACTCATTCTAGGCCCTGAAATCAATACAAAAGCTTCAGTAGAGTTTGGACTGCCTCTTTGCCCTGTTATCTCTGCTCACAGACAGCGATAATCCAAAAACACCCAAGTCCAAGTAATCTCCATTATCCTTTTTGAAAAGTGAATTCTGTCCTTTATGAGCGCTGCTGCCAAATCAATTGGTCATCTTAAGGCAATAACTGCCCATCTTCTTCCTTGCTTCAAGTGCATTACAAGATTTTCCCCCTCCCCTCTTTTTTAAGATTCTCTTTAAAAACGATTTACTAGCGATGAGCATCTGTAATAAACTGGGAGATGTAACTTCCTGAAAATGCTGTAAATGATCTAACCACAGTCGTATGAAGATAAGGTTGGGGACTTCTTTTAAGTCATACTGAGGACTGGTGTTTATATGGGATATATAGGCATATATACAGCTGGTTTCAGCATCCGGGTCAACGGGAAGCCCAAATGCTCCTTCATGTGTCCTTTTTCTGAAGCTCTGCTCTTGTACTAATGAAGTTAAAGAGCTTCTTTGTAGTAAGAAAGGTGTAAGTTGTAGTCCTTCCTCATTCTGCTTGTAACTGACTACAGGATACACTTTGCAGTAATGGTATGACAGCACTCCTCTCTCCTATTTACCATCTCAGTGGGGTTTTTTCCTCTCAGCTATTGAAGAGGACAGGGCTGCTTTGCATAAATGTGTAGCTGTGCCTTCCCTTGCTTACTTGAGTAACTCTAGTTCCTGAAACAGGTTGTTTCCTCTCCTGAGCCACTACTGTCCAGGTGGGGCATGATCCCTTGTTGGGGAAGGCTATGGAATTTTTCCTGGAGTTTTTTCCCTCAACTGAGATGCAGAGGTGGCTGGGTAGTATACTTGGACTGCTTGTCCTTTATTCTGTGTGTCATTCTCTCAAAAGCACTCCTTTTTGCAGTCCCGTGTAGCATAAGGGCATTCCAACTGGATCCATGGAGTCTGTTGTGGGGCTCCTACTAGATATTCCAAAGTGGTTTATTTGGATGGTGGGGAATGCTTGTGTTTGTTTCTTGCCTGTGCTATTTTGTGGATGTCTCCTGTCATGCTTTGCAAGGCCTGGTTGGTTCTGTGTAACTCTGTAGGGATTGTTTAATTCTAGGTAGCTCTGAAACTAGAAGTTGTTCTCTGCTTGGAATGTAGCAGCCTGCTGTTATCTCTTGCTCAGCCTGCAGTTTATCTTTCGTCTGGGAGGTTGGGAAGCTCTCACATCCTCTCTGCTGTTCATCTATTAAACTTACCTAACTGTTTCTGAACTTCAATTTGCATGTATATGTGTACATATGTGTATATGCTCACATCATGCTTTTTTCAAATATTCAAAGCAGCTTACAACCAATTTTTTTTTAATTAGGTAATGTCCAAATTTGCATCACTAATGTTTTGATAGACAATGACTAATGGATATTAGTAGTACTTGTTAGACAGAGCAACCTGGCAGGAATCCTCACAATCACGTGTAGAGATGCCTATGCATACACGTTCGGTTCACATAGGTGCAGTTGAGCCAGAGTGCAATCAAGGCACTTATATAATTATTTTTATTGATATTTTAAGGCTGTTGTTTTTATAATTTTATGTGTTTTTTTAACTTGCTGAGCTGCCTTGAGCAGGTCTGTGGAGAGGAGGTACATACATTTTCAAAGTAAATAAATAATTGCATAGAGGTAACAGGGTGGCGCTGTTCATGTGTGAACCAGCCATAAGGCTTCCATGTAAATCTTCTAGAGAATTTGCCCAGAAATTCTTTTGATAGTTGGAGTTAACTACTGCACCACACATGTCATAAGTGGACTAAGGGTCAGAACATTAAATTGAAGTTCCAATAATTTCCAACATAATATACGCTCCCATATTAATAGACCCTTTTCCTTTTACAAGGACTGATTTACCCA
Source organism: Eublepharis macularius (assembly GCF_028583425.1). Lineage (NCBI taxonomy): Eukaryota > Metazoa > Chordata > Lepidosauria > Squamata > Eublepharidae > Eublepharis > Eublepharis macularius. The sequence continues at coordinate 63,763,326 of NC_072800.1, read as the reverse complement.
CTTTAGCAAGTAGACATAGTGTTGCCAGGCCTAGCCTAGCAACCAGCAGGTGATGGTGGGGGGGGGAGGCAACAACAATTTGATGTCACAACTGGGAAGATCTGTTAATTACTTCATGCCTGTCTAGGAGTCACCAGAAACTCTGTAGTAAAACTATAGAGGTTTCCAGTGATTCCTAGAGAGAACTTCCAGGAAACCCAGAGGAGACATTACAAAGTTACTGACAGCCTTCCCCCACCCCCCTCCTACCAGCCACTGGAGTGCCAGAGGGTATATGGCAACCCTAATTAGACAAGAGGATAGTGTAATGGAATTTTATAAAAACTCTTTTTTTAAAAAATCAAGAAATACATTTTAATATTCTTTACTTGGCTTTTTGAAGTGGGGAATTTGCAAAGATGAACCTTTAACAGATTAAAGAATCATGTGAAGTTATATTTTTAGTTTATTCAAGGCTGGGCAAACCTTCTGAAGAAACGCAAATCTTCGTAACAGTAAAGTGAGCAAAGCCATTACATACAGAGGACCACAATCTCCAGGGTATTGCAATAAAGCTATGCATGCCTGTAAATTCAAGCAAACTAAAGGCAAACATTCCTATTACACATTTCTTTAAGAGAAGATAAAGAGTACAGAATCAATAAATCACTGCAAAGATTATTATTTTGTACAAGCTGAAGGTCGCTACAGGTCATTCCCACTAAAGCAAACAGAGCTTGTTAATTTAATCCTACAGACTTGGCAGTGAAACTAAACAAGAATTTAATCAGCAGCAGAAGGTAGTGAACATCTCTGAAAATTGAACTATCATTGTGGCAGACAGTAAACAGCATTACAAGCCCACAATGGGAAAGGGGGGAGTGTTCTTTTTTTGTGTTCATTAACTTCATCAAATGTATCATAAATGATTAAAAGAAGTCACCAGGGAGAGAAAAAAATCATGTATAAGCTTGCAACACTAAGAAAGATATTAAGGCTGTGGTCCTGTACACACTTACTTTGGAGTGAGCCCCGCTGAACACAGTGGAACTTTACATAAACATAATATTTAGCATGAACATAGCCCTTTTTAGTCATTATGATTTAGGCGCTGCTACCTCATGTACAGGCAGAGCATGTTACGTGTGAGCCTCTCACTTAGGATTGCCAACTAGATGGGGGCCGTTTTCACATGCCAAAAGCCTCCAGAAGATCATGCAAAACTCACAGCACAAAGTGTCTTCCTGGTGCGATTTCCCGGCACAATCCTGTTTAATGGAGCGATTTCTGACATCATCGTGCTATTAAACGGGATCGTTCTGGGAAATTGCACTAGGAAGATACTTTGTGCCATGAGTTTTACGCGATCTTCCGGAGGCTTATGGGTGCATGTGAAAACAGCTGGGGAGGGGCAGGACCTCAACAGGGTACAATGCCATGGATACCACTCTACAAAACAGCCATTTTTTCCAGGGAAATTAATATCTATAGTCTGAATCAGTTGTAATACTGGGAAATAACCAGGTCCCACCTGGAGGCTGGCAACCCTACTCTTCCTACATGTGATCGCCATTTTGTGTAATTAGGCAGCTTGTGTATTTTTCAGCTTCCACACATGTGATCAGAAACCCAGAATTTTGTGTTCACGTGTACCAAAGCTGGAACGCACAGGCATTGCCCTGTTCATACAAACTAGCAAACATGTGCATTGTGAAGATCATATGCTGTGCATTTTCCCATTTCATGAGGCAAAAACACCACAATTGTAATAACTGAAAAGGTTTTAAAACAGTACTTAAAGCATTTCACATATATTGTCTCAGTAATCCTTATAATGCCCTGACCTGGATAGCCCAGTGGAGTCTGATCTTGTCAGATCTCAGAAGCTAAGCAGGGTCAGCCTTCGTTAGTAATTGGATGGGAGACCTTCAAAGAAGATGAGGGTGGCAAAGGCAGGCAATGGCAAACCACCTCTGTTAGTCTCTTGTCATGAAAACTCCAGTAGGGGGTCGCCATAAATCAACTCTGACTTGAGGGCAGTCTCCACCATCAATCCTTACAACAACCCTTTGAGGTATGTGGAATTGTTATTACCATATTACAAATGGAGGCAGGCTAAGAAAGAATGGTTTGTATAAGGTCACCTACTAAGTCTGAGTTAGAGGTTATATTTGAAATGAAGACTTCCCAGATCATGGCTTATCCACTATGCTACATCAGTTCCTTAGTCAGGATGGCAGTCGCATAGTTTTCCTAACAGCCCAGTAATATAATTATTCCTTTAAAGATGTTTGATTGCAAACTATACCTCAAGGTTCCCAATATTTCATTCAAGACAGTCCACAAAGAAGAATGCAGCAAATTGTATTAGCTTGGTTACCAACAAATAAAAATCTCCCATTTTTAGCTCAAAGATGAAAAATTTCACATAAGGACTCCTTGAAGCACCAGTTCCCAAAGTGCTCCAGTCTTATTTAATTGCACCATGTGACAGGCTGCACTTTTTAAAAGCCTGGAAGTGCTGTGCATGTACTGATTTCACCTCAGAAATTTCTATGTTGAATTACCTCAGAAATTTTCAACCCCTGATTTCACCTGACCTTTCCCTTCTAAAATAAATAGTTATTTTAAAAACACTTCTAGTGCCATTTCTGTTGTTTAAAGACAAAGAAGAAGGAAAGAGGAGGAGGGAAGCTATGTGGAAGCATCACACAATCTACTTGCTGTACACAAAATACAGTCCAAGTGAAAGAGAGAGAGAGCGCGCACACAAGTGAGAGGACCAACTCTACAACCAGAACCCAAAGAACCATAGCATTAGATAGATAGGAGTTTATCCTTGCTTTTAGCATACGGTATGTGATGAGTCAGAGTGTCAGACTAGGATAGGAGAGACTCAGGTTCAAACCTCCACTCTCCCATGGAAGCTTCCTGGATGACCTTGGGCCACTCACACTGTCAACCTATCCTATTTCATGGGGTTGCTGTGAGGATAAAATGGAGAAGAAGAGAATAATGTAAGCCTCTTTGGATCCCAACTGCGGAGAAGACGAGGTGTAAATGAAGTAAATAAAGTATTTAGCAAACTGTTTTTGAATGATTAGATATTTGGTGCCATTTTCCTCAGCTTAAAACAAAAATGTGCAAGGCCAATGTTGGTGCATTTTTTCTCTTGCTATACAGACAAAAACAAACCAAAAAACCCACCCAAACTATGCTACATTGATACCTCTTCACAAACATGAATAAAGACCTGCTTAATGACTATTTTTCCCACGTATATGCAACATTTGCAACCCCAGCTGGAATGAAGAGACAGACACAGGCTTGGAATTAAAGGGCCTATTAAATGACCATAACATGAACAAGGCAAGGGCCAACTAAGCGGTACAGGTCAAGCCACGGGGTCAACTCCAGACCTACCGCCTTGACCTGTCTGGGCGAGCCCCATGCCCCGAGTGTAGGCCATCCTTTGAATGGCTGCAACCCGGCCAGCCAGGCAATGGATCCCCCCATCAAGCACCTAACACCCCAGCTGTATGGCATGAGGGAAGGCCTTGTGCTTGGGGATCCCCGCAGGCTTCTGCCAGTGTATGGTAGCCGTAAACAAGCATACTGCCCTTAATGGCAGACCCTGTTCCCCACCCAAGGGGAAGCGCCACAGGGTGCTCACCAACCCGCACCCTATTCCCAAAATCTCCTGCCACCGCAAGGGTCAAGCCTCTGCTTAGACCCTCGCGCCCCACAGGTGGCCTAGAGCCACCCGAAGCCCTTGCTGCAGGTCATCCATAAAAATGTCATTGCCCTCAGGTGACAAATGCACACCATCTCCTCTGTAGAGGTGGGCAAATTCAGCCCTAATCTTGGAGTGTGGCAAATAAATGCCCAAACCTTGCCCCAAAGATTTCTTGATGGCGTGATTAGCCTTACGTCGGGCCCTCTCTATGCCCTGGGATCTAAGGCTTCCTGCCAAACCCATCTCTGTAGCGTCTCTGACCAAATTATAAGCACGCTCGGCCATCGGCTGCTTATAAATCTCAGGTCCTCAGCTACCTGCAATGGCAGGGCCTTGCCCCGCGTAAATCCCAGGTCGTTACCCCCAAGGTGAATGACCAAAATGTGAGGGAGAGGACCCTTCCATCCCCGAAACAGAAGGGGCAGCAGGACAGGCCATTTAAGGCCGTACTGGCCCTGCCACTCCACAGTGGCCACAGCACTCAGACCCAGTTGCGATCCAATCGGCGTTCTCCTGGCTTGGTAGGCTGCCCAGAACACCATGCTGTGGCCACAGATCAGGATCCTCTTCCTCACCTGGCCCGACACGGCACCTGAGAAAAGAGCTATTAGTTTGCCATTTAAAATTGAGGCAGGGGCCGGATATAGGAACAATACGCCCGTGACCACCACCTGCCCACTCTCTGTATTGCCTGCTGAGGGTATCCCATGGCTGCTGCCGTAGAGGCCGCCCCAATCCAAAAGGAATGGGTGCCAAATTTGACACCTGACATGCCAATTTTCTTAAGTGCCCTCTCTGTCACAGCCCAAAACTGATACTTAGTTAATGGGGCCTGATCTTCGTGATGGAAGAAGACCCCTTGGCCTTCCCCACGAAGTGTGACATACTCCCTGAGGGCCTTAACAGGGCACAGCTCCTGTTCATCACAGGAGCCAAAAAGCAAAGTGCTCCCTCGCTGCCACTGGTCCGTCTTGGACCGCCTAATCAAAAGGGAGACATCTTTAACATCTTTGGCAGCCAGGGCACGGCCAGAAGCGTCCCCACGAGACGAGGACACTAGCTCGCTGACTCGCAGAGCTCCAAAGAAGGCTGTCAAGGAAGCTGCATGAAATAGCTTCCTTTCAAATGCCGAGGAACACACCTCACCCCAAGCAGTCCCCAGCCCCCTCAAAACAGATGGGGAGATGGGCTGCCTGGGGTCACTTGGCATTCTCACTTCCCTGGCCCAGCCCTCCAGCATCTTTCTAATCCTGAAAGCACCCGTGAATTCAGGAAGGCTGTGCACCTTACTGGCAAAGGCCAAAGCAGCTAGCTGTCCCCTGATAGTTTTTACAGAAAGACCCCTCCCGCGCTGCACCACACAAAAGTGCATCAGGTGTTCAGGTGGGATGGGCCATGACTTCTGTAGCCCGGACGATGCCCTGAACTCACAGAGCTGCCCTACTGCCCGGTCGTAGGCCCTGCAAGTGCTGGGGGCAATGGACAGTTGGTTCACTCTATTCGCTTCTGCCGTCCAAGCTGCCACAGCTCCTGGGGCATCCGTGCTGGTTGCCTGTCGGCCCAAGGGGCAAGCTGCCAGAATCGTTCCATCTGTTGGTGAGACAAAGCGTCTGCCACACCGTTGTTAATGTCCAAAACGTGTCTGGCTCTAAATAAAATGTTTAGTTGCAAACATTGCAAAGTAAAGGCCCGTACCAGCCTCATGACTCTGGAGATCTAGATGCCATGGTGTTGACCACATGCACCACAGCCAGGTTGTCACACCAAAAGTGGACAGCCTGGTTAGCCAATTGAGGTCCCCAAAGCCACACGGCCACTAACAAGGGAAAGAACTCCAAAAACATAAGGTCTTTGGACAATCCCTGGGCTACCCAATCTGCAGGCCATTGGTCAGCACACCAATGCCCCCTAAAAAAGACTCCAAAGCCTGTAGACCCGGAGGCATCAGATGTGACTTGAAGTCCGGCTTCTAGCAAAAGATCCTCCCTCCAAAAAGTCACCCCATTAATGGTGTCAAGGAATTCCTTCCACACCAACAAATCATCCCGCATGCCCTTGTTAATTCATAAGCAATGATGAGGCAACCGCAAGTTCCCCATAGCATCACACAGCCGCCTGAGGAAAGCCCTCCCAGGCACAACTGCCTTACAGGCAAAGTTTAAATGGCCAACTAATTGCTGCAACTCAAGGAGAGATACCTTGTCTCTACTCAAGCAGTCCTCTAACCTGGCTCTAAGGTCTACCACCTTCTCCAATAGCAACCACAAGGTCTGGTGAACCGTGTCAAGTTCAATGCCTAAAAACGTCAGAACAACAGCTGGTTCCTCCGTTTTCTCATGAGCCAGAGGAACCCCCAGTTCCTCAGCGAGCTCCATGAACCCTGCCAGTAGCCTGCCACACTGCCCCATGCCAGCAGGGCCAGACACCATAAAGTCATCTAAATAATGGACGGTGTCTGGGCAGGCACAGCAGCGACACAACTCCCATTCCAAAAAGGAACTGAAGCGCTCAAAAGCAGAGCAAGATATGGAACACCCCATAGGAAGGGCCCTGTCCATATAAAACTTGCCCTCAAATGCAAAACCCAGAAGATCAAAGTCTTCTGGGTGAATCGGGAGCAGGTGAAAGGCAGACTTGATATCGCACTTTGCCATTTCAGCTCCCACCCCACACCGGCGCACAACCTTGACCGCCTGGTCAAAGGAAGTGTAGTGCACCGTGCAGAGTTCATCCAGAATGCCATCATTCACCAATCCCCCTTTGGGGAAAGACAGGTGGTGAATGAGGCGAAACTCTCCGGGTGCCTTTTTTGGCACCACCCCCAAAGGAGAGACCCTAAGGGACGGGACAGGAGGGGCGTCAAAAGGCCCTAAGACCCTGCCCTCAGCACATTCCTTTAAAATTTTGTGGCGGACCACGCCTTCCATGCCAGCCACTGATCTAAGGTTGGCTGCCATGAAAGGTGTCCTGGGACCCTGGAAAGGGATCCTAAACCCGAACTTAAAACCTAAACGCAAATAATCAGCGTCCTTGCGCCTTGGGTACACTTGAAGCAACCGTTCAAGTACCTTCAGCCTTACTGGACTGGGCCCCTTTTCCAGGCCCCTGGTGTCCACCGCCACCCCCAAAACGTTTTCCCCCTTGTCCCCCCTGTCGCCCCTTGGGACAGGCAGAATGTGCGTGGGGTCTCGCACATACCAGGCACTCATGCCTGTACCTGCACGCCCTTCGGTTGCACACCCCTCTGGACATGAAGTCCCAGCAGAGCAGCCGTAATTGAACCTGCTGCCCCGCAGAGGTGCAGGAACCTGTACCCTGCGTGGGCCGGATAATCCTGTGACCGCTATCGGTCCTATCCCCAAGGTTGGACTTGGAGGGGGCCATAACCTGTACCCAAAGTTGGATCAATATTTGATCCCAGGGAAGGCTTGGGGTCAAGGCCGCACGCATGCGGAACTCCTCATCGTACCGGAGCCACGCCACCCCCTCAAAGTCAGTATAAACCCTGTATATAATATTCATATATTGAAACAGGGAGAGGGCCCTGGAAGGCTGCGCCCTGGCCAAAACCCCAGCGTAAATCAGGAACCCAGGCAGCCAATGAGCCCACGACCTGTCAATCCGCCTGCAACGGATCTTCTCTCTATCCTTCTCATCTAGGTCATCTTTATCCTTCTTCTCCAGTTCCACATATTCGCCCCTTAGAATTTTCTCCCGTGTTGCCTGAGTTAAATGATTCCCCCAAAGGCAAAGCCGTGTCCCCGGGGGGCAAAGTGCTACATGGGACAGTGCCATATGGAGAAAAGCCCAAAGCGGGGGAGCTCAGATGAGCCCCATACCCACCCGGCCATCCCGGGGTGGAAAGAGGCAGACTGTGGCTGCCCAAACCGGCTGTCCCCCGCAGGCAGGAAAACCATGGGACTGCTGCTGGCCAACCAGCCCAGAGGCATAACCCGGCCATACAGGAAATGCCGCGGAAGGGGCACCCTGCACGTGGGCACCGTATGTAGGCCAGCCCGGCGTAGGCGAGGGATAGGAGATTGGCTGGGGTGCCCCAGACGCCTCCTGCTGTCCCATAAGGCCCCATGGCCAACTGGCCGCCTGCTGAGGCATAGATAACTTACCCTCTGCAAAAGGCGGCTCCACTGCTATGGCCACCTGACCTCCATCAGCTGTCCCCTCCGCCTCGACCTCCACAACACCCTCGGGTAACGCGGTCGAAGGGCCTTCATCTCCAGCCGTATCCCTGGACGATCCCTCCAGAGCGGACCAACGAGAAAAGAAATCATTAGAAAATTCATTCCTAGGCACCTTCTTTGCGGCCCGCCATGGCTTCACTGGCACCGTCAATTGCCCTGGCCTCCTATCCTTCTCTAAAGCTGCAATTCTCTCAAGAAGCTCCCGCCTAGTGGGCCCACTGTCATCCTTGTCTGATGAGGAAATGGTATGCGGGGGCTTCCTAGGTGCAGACCACTTAGCCTGCTGCTTGCCCTTAGATGGGCCAGTTCCCTTTTTGGGAGGCATTATAACTGGTCCCAACCCAATTTATTTTACTTTATCAATTTGTTTATATTGCTATGGTATGAGTCTCACTTACCCACCGCCTAACTATGGAATTATTTATGTTCCACTGGCTCACAGCCCAACCACTTAACCACTGTCCAGTGTCGCAGAGGCTCACAGCCAAAGCCAGCAACCAATATGCTGACTAATTCAGCTGGTCACTGACCCCCAACAGCCACCAGGTGGCTTCGGCCTAACCACAGTGTGACAAAATGGCTGCTGCCAACAGCAAACAAGCAGCCCTGATCTACAAAATGAAGGCAAAAGCCAAAATGGCCCACAGGCAGGAAGACTACCGGGAATGGGGCCTATCTCCCAGCGTATGGCCCCCACCAGTAAATCCACACGCCCCAAACGTCACCCGGGCCAAGTGACATATGCAAGAGCGGGGTGGGTGGGGGGAGGTGAAGCCTGGCGAGTGTACTTGTTTAACTTATACCACCTGAAAAAGGGGGGCTTAACTGGCCCACAGGGGGAGCCAGAGGGTGTATGGGGATAACACTCCACACCCCCGCTCCACCTGGAGCTGCTGCCCCACCTACAGCAAACGCTGCCACCGCCGCAAATGAAGGCAGCTACCGCTGCCACCGCAAGGGCTCTGCTGCTGCCGCAAGGGCACCCTGCAAGGCCGCCAGGCCACTGATGCCGCCTCTAAACGGCCGCAGAATTGGCTGAAAACGGACGGCGTCAAAAGGCAGCCGAGGAGAAAACAGCTCCTTCCCCCCACCGGGCGCCCACAAACTCGCGGCTGAAAGCACCACACAAAAGCTCTAGTGAGCAAGTAAGTCCCTCCCCGGGCTGACAACACGTCCGCCCGGCTCAGGCCGCCCACGCGCTCGGAAGGCGGGAAGAATAGCACGTCCTCTCTCCTCCGAGCGCTTTACAAACTGCGGCCAGGGGAAAAACAGAGCCGCCTAAAGACAGCACTTGGCTCTGCCCCCTGGCCAAAGCCCCAGATGCCCGGGAAGGGAGCCTGCCTCCTTTCCTCTGGGCGGGGCTGCAAAGAACGACTCCCCGCCAAGGCTGCAAGCAGCGGCAGGGTGAGTAGCATTCTTTAAATGCTGTGAATGTTTTCTTATATCAATGTTAAATGATCTCTACCACAGAAAAATTAACTTTACTATCTGCAATTCCATCCTCATCTCCCCAAAGTATTGTATTTTCTTTAATTCTTGAAATAAAATTATACTAAAATATGTTTAAGTTAAAGCTGCTTTTAGTGATAAATGGCTTATATCCGATGATCTTGTGAAAGAGCAGGAAGCTATTCTTAACAGTGCTATTAATGAATTCAGTACAAATACCTCTAGATGTTCTTTAATAATGTTGATTGGTCATGTTGAAGCTACATACATACAGGGATTCAAAACGCTGAATTAATAAAATTTTATAATCTTATTTTTAAACCACCTCCTCCAGCTCCCGTAGCCACAGCAGGGAGGCCGCATAGGCACCCACCCACTGCTGGCTCCTCCAGCTCCAGCGCTGGGATGGAGAGGCTGCTCAGTGAGCCCAGCAGAGAGGCCACATGAGTGCCCACCCACCACCACCACCACCGTTGCCTCCAGCTCCCAGTGCTGGAACGGGGAAGCTGCTTGGTGGGTCTGGCAGAGAGGCCATCCGGGCGCCCACCGACTGCCGCCACCTCCAGCTCACAGCACTGAAAGGTGCTGGAACTGCATTCCACTGCATTCTGGCAGGGAAAAAAGCCCTGTTCCCAAGACATTCTTTCCTTTGTTACTTAAACTGGGGTCTTTTCAGTTACACTTTTCAGCCCCATTTATCATTTTTCATAATTTCTTATTTTATTGGCTTTTTCTTTGATATTCATCTGTGCTTTCCTTTCATTTTCTTGATTTAAAAAAATGGTGTAATGGGCATACTCCTCTTCTTTGTTTTGTAGCAAAGTGATTTGGTAAATTGTATTTATGTTTCCTTGTTTTAGGGATACCTTTCTTTCAATGGATGTTTAAGTTTCTCTGCAATAATTTTGTTTCTGTACTTTCCCTTTACATCGTGTATTGTTCTGTGTAAATTTTGAAATGCAAAGGTGTATGCTCCCAGTTTTCTCATTATGTTTCTCTACCCTCCCCCACACCCATTTTTTATATCACCACAGTGTTTATGAAATGTTTTCAATTAACTCTCTGGTTCACATAGACTGCAGTTTCTAGGGGTGGATAGTGGCATGTTTTCTACAATCATATTCTGTTCAGCTTCTCTATGTCTCCCAGTGTTAGCAGAATATCTGTTTCATTTGTATTGTACTGATTGTAAGCAGGGCTTTTTTTCTGGGAAAAGAGGTGGTGGAACTCAGTGGGTTGCCCTCAGAGAAAATGGTCACATGGCTGGTGGCCCCGCCCCCTGATCTCCAGATAGAGGGGAGTTTAGATTGCCCTCCACACCGCTCAGTGGCGCAGAGGGCAATCTAAACTCCTCTCTGTCTGGAGATCAGAGGGCGGGGCCACCAGCCATGTGACCTTTTTCAATAGGTTCTGGAACTCCATTCCCCCGCATTCCCCCTGAAAAAAAGCCCTGATTGTAAGTAGAACTTTCTCCACATGCTGTGTCCTTGTGCCAACCTGTAGCCCTCAGCTGCTAACGATCAGCCTCAGAATCCTCCATAAGTAGCCAGCCAAATATTCACTTTTTCTAGGTTTTTTTGTGAAATATATGGGAGACGAAGGAAACCATGCTTTTGCTGTAAATCTCACAAGTTCTCTCCATCAGGAGAGCCCCACTCCTTCCCATTTTCATGATCAGAACATCTGCCAGTAAGACATCTACCATGCACTACGATTCTAGACTAAGCCTATTGTTTTCAATGGGCTTAGACTGGAGTAAATCTGCCCAGGAATCCCATGGAGAAAATCTGCACAAGTCCCATGAATAAATAATAGGATTGTACAAGCAAAATTCCAGTCAATGCCACCCATTGTTAATACAGCTGCTTAAAAATACATGTTGTGTTCGGTTCTTGATGTCATTGCATTGCAACCACATTGTCCATATTTTCGCTCTCCTAGCTATGGCATTTTGCACTTTTGAAAAAGGCAAAAATTAGGCATAACAACATTTTTGGTTGGCATGCTTATTTATGGTATGATAAATATAAAATGGATGGTATGTTCCTACATCATTATATAAGAAAAAGTATTTTCTCTGTATGGCTGAAGTACAAAAAATTTTTGCAAGAAAGAAGACCTTTATCGATTGTTCCTGCAGAAGTTATAAAACCGCATTCGGAATATCAAGGGAAGGAATGGCTAACTTACAAAGACTTGTTGTTAATTCATGGAGATATAGTTAAAATGAAGAAAGAAGACGACTTAACTTTTAAATATGGATGGCTACAAATATGAGTCAGATAAAAAGAAATTTGGTTTTAGAAGGGAAAATTCAGAAATGGAAGAACTTTTATTAGGAGATGATAGAAAAATGATTTCGAAATTTTATAAACTATTATTGAAATGGTATACAGAAGATGAAGTGGTTAAGGTTCAAATGGTGAAATGGGCATTGAATTTTAATAAAGAGATTACAATGGAATCATGGGAGTATTTATGGAAAAATGCCTTGAAAATATCTACATGTATTAATTTGAAGGAGAATTGTTATAAAATGATGTATAGATGGTATCTAATGCCAAAAAAATTGGCAAATATGAATAATGTTATGTCAAATAAGTGTTGGAAATGTCAGGAACATGAAGGTTCTTTTTACCATATGTGGTGGACTTGTGATAAGGCAAAACAATTTTGGTCTTCTATTCATGCTGAAATATTAAAAATTTTAAAGTGTAATTTGTAGAAAAATCCTGAAATGTTTTTGTTAGGTCTTAATATGGAAACTGTAAATATGAAGGAAAGAACACTATTATGGTATATGATTATAGCTGCAAGACTATTGTATGCGCAATATTGGAAGCAGGATAAGATACCAGAAGTTGATGAATGGATACAAAAACTTCTGCACATGGTGGAAATGGATAAATTAACTAGAAAGTTAAAAGAACAAAGCTTAAATGATTTTTTGATGGATTGGAAAAAATTTAAAGATTATTTGGAAAAGAATTGGGATGTAAAGGACCAATTGTGGTCCATGGATAACTTTTGACGAGCATTATGTAATCTGTTGAATTTTATATTGACTGTAACTTTACCTTAGAAGAGTATGAGAAATAATAAAATTAGAGGGAATATTATGTGAATCAAAGGGTATAAGTGCTGTTGGGGGTCAGAAGGGAGGGGAGGGGAAGGGTGATTTGGGATGAAATATGTATTTTGTAGGAGGAAGAGATTATGTTTTTCAATCTATCCAATAAAAATGTTTTTTAAAAAAATAGAAAAAGGCAAAAATTACACTGCAGAAACCCTACTTGTACATTCTTCTTTTCAAGTCTGACCTTTCAATCCTTCTCATATACTATCTATGGGGAAATAATTGCTGGAACAGCCATCTAAAGTGTTTTTTTTCATATAACCTGGTTTGTTTATTACAGTATACACAAGTCTAGGGTCTAACTATCAACAATCTAAATATAAATCGAATAATAAAAATAAAATAAATCTACATTTCTTATTCATTTTGTGTGTGTGTTGTTTAGTCAATCCCTAATAGAACTGGAAACCAAGGGGCATGTGTTACTTTAGTATTTTTATCTTTATACTCACTCCCACACCCTGCATCCAACTCCACCCTAAACCTCAAAGCCATCTGACATTGGTGGTGGCTAAGTCAGCATCACTGAAAACCAGCACCTCTTTCTAAGGAACTACATGTCCATTTAATTTTGCTTTTAAAGCCACAATACAGCAAAACAAAAATCTTTCTGATGCAGCACCAGATTTAGCAACTGCTGTTCACTGTCATAGTGAACTTTTGAACTGGGTTAAGCTGGCTGACATTCAGAGTTATTATTTAAATGGAAATTTCCTCCATTGTACACCTCTAAATCTGAAGTAATTTCCATATCAGTTTCAGATACGGGCCTTCCGAACAAACTTCCTTTCATTATTGGTTTGTTCTAGATGGGGCAGTACCAATTCAGCACTAATCATTTTGGGTTTTTTCCTTATCATGAATTTCAGCCCATTGCACGCATGCAAGGCAGATGTTGGCTGTGCATGCAAGCCCATGCACTGTTCTTTTGAAGGGAGGTGGGAAAATGAGGCTCTGGGGCAGCTTTTTTTTTTGCACTTAATTGTACCAAAACTGCACAGAACACAGTCCTTCCTCCAAATCATCAACCTACTGAGTTTGAGCACACATACAACAACGGGGTTCAGCATTTACAGATCCTGAAGAATGCTTGGGGAAAGGCATCAAAGTGAATGTTGGGCAGATGCACCCACACACACTATTTTTTTTCAGGGGTGAGGAAACGAGGCTTTATTTGCACTTAACCAAAACCCACAAATTTGTTACCAACAATTAGTCCCCTCTTCCTAGTCCAAAACCTCATCAATCCAACAAGTTTCTCCTCAAGCAAAAACATACACAATAGACCCCCCCCAAAAGGCAAGTGTCAGCAGGCACACACAATGGTGGGAAACTGGCTGGCAAAGAAGCAGCAGTGGGCTGGCACCCAAGCAGGTGAGCAATCCATTGCCAACCTGTACAGTGATTTTTTTAAAAAAAAATCCTGCTTTATGATAGCGCCAATAAATTACCTTTGCATCCTGCTGTTGCCTGTTGATGCCATGTTTCCCTGCACTTTGTAGTTGTGTCCCCCCAATGAGGGGTGAATCCTTTCTTTTGGTGCTCAGTAGGAGCTGATGTGGGTGGATCAGACCAAGCTCTGTCCTCAACCCTGATCTTGGAACTCTGGAACTGAAAAGCCCAGAAAAAGCATTGCAGAATTCTTCCTTCAAAACTAACAATGAACTGTTCCCAATAAGGGCCTTCATCTCAACATCAGGTTTCTTCTAACAGTGGACCTGCTGTCACAGTGGAAAGACCTGCCAGAACTGTAACTAGCACTTCATTTTATGTGTCCGCCTCTGAGCACCAGTTGTTCATTACCGTGTTTTTGACCAGAGTAGACCATGCATACTAATTTATCATGATCCTTTGAGTTTGGCCCTCAATCTGTTTCTCTGTCTTGACTTAATGACAGGGCTGTAATGTTGTTTCACATCGTACCCAAAACATAGTGAAGAAAGAGTCCAGTAGCACCTTTGAGACTAACCAACTTTATTGTAGCATACGTTTTCGAGAACCACAGTTCTCTTCATCACATGATCTGATGAAGAGAACTGTGGTTCTTGAAAGCTTATGCTACAATAAAGTTGGTTAGTCTTAAAGGTGCTACTGGACTCTACTATTTTACAACTACAGACTAACACAGCTAACTCCTCTGGATCTATACAACATGATAGAGCACTGGCAAAGAAATGCTGCGGGGGTGGGGGTGAGATGAAACATCTCCTGGTACTTCTTGACCCATTATCTTAGGTTGACTTCTACAGTCACAGTTGGCTAGTTGCAGTGGCACTTAAGCAAAGGACAACTGCAAAAGGTCACTGAATGGGCAACCCAGTCCACACATGCCTGGGTTCTCCTCAGTGCAACTCTCCTTTAATAATGGTTGATTATTTCCAATTTTCTCCCTAATCTGCATAACATGAGCCTTTGCAGCAGCCCAGGACTCAGAGTTTGGAGAAGACCCCTCCCTTCTCAAACCTGCATGTGCATACCTGCATGGACATTGATTGCTGGCCGCTGTTTCCTTGCATTCTGCATAAAAGTGAACGGAAAGGGCTTGGCAAGACAACTCCAAAAGCATGGTACCATCTGCTGCTTCCCTCCCCGGTGCAAAGCAAGCCTTTTGAAAATCGACCCCTACAAGATGAGCTCCTCAATGCAATGCCATTGCCCAGGAGGTACCAAAGACACACACTCATGCACAACACTCACATTCCCCTTCCTGCAAATGGAGTTTCTCTAATCTAGGGCTGTGTCTTCCCTTAAGAGCCAATTGATTGGTTGCCATTAAGAAAAATGGTGCTACTGGACTCTTCACTGTTAAGGGAAATGGTTACAGATGCCATCACCTGCTGTTGCCAGCCCAGTGCCTACCTCCCTATGCTGCCGCTGCGCAGTAAGAACTGGACTGAAACACATGAACTTTTAAGTGAAAGGGGGGAGTTGTCATACCTTCATTTCCCAAATGTGTTTCATTGTTCCGGAGACCATTTTAATGAACTGAACTAGCTATTTTCAGATGTATTTCCTACTTATCTCATTTTGTACCCCACTATTATTATTTTTGGTTAATTCCATAAGTGAAACTAAAACTTGGGAACAATCCAAAGAAAATTGCGTTAGGAAATACCAACATGTCAGACAAATGCTGGAAATGTAAAAAGCATGAAAGATCATTGTATCATATGTGGTGGACTTGTGAGGTAGCTAAGCAATACTGGGGAGATATAATTGAAGCAATTAATGAGATTTTACAAATCCAAATAAATAAGAACCCAGAATTGTTGCTACTGAACTTGGGAATGGAAGATGTTCCAATGCAGTACAGAACATTGTTATTTTATATGACTACAGCGGCAAGACTTTTGTACGCGCAGAAATGGAAAATACAAGAAATACCAACTATAGAAGATTGGATTTACAAATTGCTGTACATGGCGGAGATGGACAAAATGACAAGAAAACTTAAAGATCTTGATCCAGGACAATTTATTGCTGATTGGGGGAAATTGAAACAATATTTAGAAAAAAAATGGGATGTGAAAGGAGAATTGTGGCAGTTTGAGAATTATTAAAATGTGATGTTGAAAATAGAAGAGAGAAGCGACTTTACCATTAAGGGGGAAATTTAATTATTATAATCTAAGCTAGTATTATGTTTAAGGAAATTTTATCTAGAACATATAGTTTAATTAAGGAAGAGTAAAATGGATATATTAGTGGATTTAATATGTCAGGTCCAGTGTATATCTAAACGGTACTGACTCCATTTTCTAATGCTTCTAGTGTTTAAGTGCTTTCTTCCCAGGTGCACCAGTTCCCAGTCAGCATTCCCACCGGAGGCGACTGTTTTGTCTAACACCGTTCCACCAAGCATTGGCCTTGAAGGAGAGCAGCTTCCCAGGACTGAAAGATGTTGTTTTGAGAACTGTGGGGGGAGGCAAATCCAGATGGGTATTGTTACTCTGTACCTCATGCTTTGCCCTTCATTGGTAACAATGACTATGTACCATCCTGAGTCTCCTATTCAGGACAGTGGACTATAATGGACCTTTTCTGCAGTAAAGTTTCCTTGTTCAATCAATGGACTCCTGTTTGCTTTTGAAAGGGAACCTGTAGGAAGCGCCTTATCTAGCCACAAGCTGACATTTTGTTACCGCCGCTGCGGTATTTTGTTACGGCCGCTAGAAGTGGTTCCCATCCAACAGACCCCGAGCGCCCCGACGCCACAAGATCAGCCTTTGCGTCCTAGAAACACGACGCCGAGAGGGGTAAGCCCGCACGGCCCACCACCCATCAGGCCTTCGCCGCTGCGGCCCCTTCCGCTTCGACCGCAACTAACTCCTTTGCAGCAACCGATACGTTTGCCACTTGAGCAGCCCGTAATACCACCTCCGAACCAACCGGTGGGGCCTACACCACTACGACCCCACCAACCCGTCCCTCAGCGGCCGGTCATTACTCAGCCGCACCGGCCACCTCCACCTCAACCGCTACTGCCAGCACCTCCTGTATTGCCACCAGCCAGACCGAGATTGCAGCCGCCTGCCCGACCACGACTGCAGCCACCGGCCCAGCCGAGAGCACCACCGCCAGCCCAGCCGAGAGCACCACCGCCAGCCCAGCCGAGGCCGTTACCCCCGGCTCAACCGGTGATGCCGCCGCCAGCGCAACCAGCACCGCTACCACAACCGGGACCCCCCATACCTCAAGTGCCATTGATGCTTCCGACAGACTTCTACCCAGCACCGACTCCGAGGCAAGACCTCCCGATGGGTTGGGTGAAACTGGAAGCTACTTTTGATGGGGATCCCTCCAAACTGGGATTTTTCCTAGTGCAAGTCGTGCAATTCTTCAACCGGTGGGGACACCTCTTCGGCAGCGAGGCCAGTCAAATTGAACATCTCGGATCCCGCTTACAAGGCAAAGCAGTGGACTGGTATGTAGGACTCTATAATATCGGGGCCCCAGAACTCAATACTCTCCAGGGGTTGGTGGATGCGATTCGAGCGCAATATGAAGACCCCTTAGAGGAAACCAGGGCCCGAACAGAATTGCAAGCCATTAAACAGGGTAGCATGTCGGCGAGAGACTATATCACGAAATTCCGACAATTGGCTGCCAAATGCCCTAGGTGTGAGGAGTCCACCAAAATCATTCTGTTCAAGCAAGGACTAAACCCGAGACTTTTGGACAGAGCCCTCATGCAGGACAATCCCCCTACGTTGTTAGGCTGGATCCAACTTGCATGCGAAGTTGAGAATCGCATTTTGGAAGTCCGTTTGGTTGAACAACAACAACAAACGGGACAAAGAAGACCCTTGACTTTACAGAAGGGAGGACGGGGAGCTGGGTACGCCACCCGTGGAGCGAGAGATGCTAGATGGCAACAAGGGCTGTGTTTGCAATGCGGACAAGCCGGTCACTTTGCAGCACAATGCCCCTACCAGCCTGTGCAAAGACCTCCGCTTCAACTACGGCGCCCAACCCTTGCTCCATTTCCTACTCTCCAACGCCCGATTCCCGCACCACGAGCGAACAGAGGCCGCGGCGCTTCCCAAAGACCCGCCTCAGAGAGAGGGCTAGAAGCGGAAGAAGTTATGGAATACGACCCCGCTTCCCCAAACGCAGACGTCAACCCAGAAAGCCCCCAGTCGGGAAACGAGATGGATCTGTCGTAAAAGGGCCCAAACGACAGATCCGCCCCAAGCCCGTTCCGGCACGGAACCGGCCACCCGGGTCCATCTTATTCATGCCAGTGACTCTAATCAACCCAGAGAGAAAAATGCACATCCGAGTGCAAGCCCTTATCGACTCGGGCTGTTCGAGAGACATCATCGCCCCAGCTCTAGTCAATGGACTAGTCTTACCAACTCGGGAATTACAAAATCCAGTAATCTTTGAACAAATGGATGGCACCAATATGAACCCTGTTACCACTGAGACCATCCCAGTGATCACAGGCATGGGACAACATTGGGAAAAGAGGTCTTTTGTCATTAGCTCCACTGCCAAATACCCGTTAATTCTAGGCAGCAAGTGGCTATGTGATCACAATCCCTCCATAGACTGGGCCCAAGGATGCATCACCTTCAGTCATGCCAACTGCAAAAATCACTGCTGGAACCAAAACTGGGGCAATGATCCCACTCACACTGAAAAGGCCCTTCTTACTCAAGAAGAAATCAACCAAATACCCGAACCGTATTGGCCTTTTCTAAAAGCTTTTTCCGAGGAGGAAGCTGATACTCTACCCCCGCACCGACGAACGGACTGTGCGGTGGAAATTTTGCCCGGAGCCTCACTGCCCAAAGGACGACTATATCCCATGAGTCTCCATGAACGAGAAGAGCTCCGGAAATTCATCGACACCAACCTCCAACGAGGGTTCATCCGTCCAGCCAACAGCCCCCACGCCGCTCCGGTTCTCTTTGTAAAAAAAAAGGATGGGGGACTACGACTGTGCACGGACTTTCGAGGACTTAATGCAGTGTCCACCAACAACGCCTATCCTATACCACTCATCCGAGACCTTCTCAACGTCGTGGCCCAAGGTAAGATCTTTACAAAATTAGACTTAAAAGATGCTTACTTCCACGTCCGTATCAAGGCAGGGGATGAGTGGAAAACTGCATTTAATACGCCCCTCGGACAATATGAATACCTAGTTATGCCTTTTGGATTGACGGGAGCCCCGTCTGTATTTATGTCCATGATAAACGAAGTTCTGCACGAATTTCTGTACAAAGGGGTGGTGGTGTACCTTGATGATGTCTTAATTTATTCAGACACAGAGGAGGAACATATTCAAATGGTACAAAAGGTCCTGGCCACCTTGATGAAAAATAAACTGCCCATCAAGTTGTCCAAATGTGAATTCCATAAAACCGAACTCACTTACCTTGGGTATTGCATCTCCCAAGAGGGTTTAAAAATGGATCCAACCAAAATACAAGCGATTCAAGAATGGCAAACACCCACCACCCGTAAAGAACTACAATCCTTCCTGGGTTTTGCCAACTTCTATAGAGACTTTATAGCAAATTTCGCCCACATCACGCTCCCCTTAACAGAATTGTTGAAAACAAAAGATAAAGGGGACCAAGCTAAAAAACCCTCCTCCAAACTACCATGGACCTCCGATTGCCAAACTGCTTTCGAATGCCTGAAAAAACAATTTGTAACGGAACCCATCCTCTCCCACCCCAACGAACAGTCCCCTTTCGTAGTGCAAGTCGACGCCAGCGATACGGCAATAGGGGGAGTTTTACTGCAGAAGGGGGAGGATGGAAAGTTGCGGCCTTGTGCATTCTTGTCTAGAAAGTTTTCGGAGGCAGAGAGGAATTGGAATGTGTGGGAGAAGGAGGCTTTTGCAGTAAAAGCGGCCCTTACTAATTGGAGACATTGGCTGGAGGGGGCGTGATACCCCTTCGAGGTCTGGACAGATCATAAAAATCTGGAGGCCCTCAGAAGCCCACGTAGACTGAATGCCAAGCAATTGCGATGGGCGGAATTCTTTTCCAAATTCAACTTCACTCTAAATTATCTCCCGGGCAAAACTAACTTTTTGGCGGACGCCCTATCGCGCATGCCCCAACACAAGAGCAAACGGGAGGAGACTGTCGACACGGTCTTCTCGCCTACGCAACTTGGGGGCGTGGTGACTACTCGCAGTCGAGCCAAACAGCACCTCCCGGCCAACCAGGAGTGGAAAACGAAACTTAAAGCTGAGGTGGAAAAGGAGGGGGATAAGGCTCCGCGAAACAAACTGGTCCAATCCCCACAGGGGGATTGGCTAGTTGGAAGCAAGTTTTATGTCCCAGACAGCCTCAGGCTGGGGGTCTTGCAGCGCTGTCATGATGCTCCCACTGCTGGTCATTATGGGTATCTGAAAACATTGCATCTAATCCAAAGACAGTTCTGGTGGCCGGGCATGCGCAAAGACATTTCCCAATATGTTAGTTCCTGCCCCATTTGCCTCAGCGCAAAAACCAGGAAAGGAAAACCTCCAGGTCTCCTTCAACCGTTGGAAACGCCCAACAAACCTTGGGAAATAATATCTATGGACTTTATCACTGATCTACCTATTTCAAAAGGACATAATTGCATTTTAGTCGTGGTAGATCTGTTCTCCAAACAAGCTCATTTTATTCCCTGTACTGCTATACCCACCGCTCGAAAACTAGCAGATTTATTTTTAAAACACATCGTAAAATTACATTCTTTTCCGTCCAAGGTGATTTCGGATCGCGGCGGACAGTTCGTTGCCAACTTCTGGCGGGAGCTTATGAGAATGTTGAATATTGAGCAAGGCATCAGCTCAAGCCACCACCCACAAACCGACGGACAATCCGAAAAAACAAACCAGATACTAGAACAGTTTCTTCGTTGCTACATTAATTTCCAACAAGATAATTGGGTAGACCTTCTCCCTCTGGCCGAATTCTCATATAACAACAGCGTACACGCTTCAACTGGGGAGGCCCCTTTCAAAATTGTCTATGGAGCTCACTTCAATCCCTTCCCGTTGGACGCTCCCCCTCTCCATTCCTCTAATTTGCCAGATGTGTCTTCGTGGTGGGGGGAGGCGGCGCAACAATGGACGCTTATTAAGAAACATCTTGAAAAAGCCAAACTGGATTACAAAAAATACGCAGATCGCCATCGTGTGGCCGAATGGGAATTACAACCAGGTGATCGTGTGTATATTTCCACAAAGAACCTGAAACTAGCTCAGACAAGCCGCAAACTCGCTTTGAAATTCCTGGGACCTTTCCCTGTACGCAAAATAATAAATAAAGTGACTGTTGCTGTAACTTTGCCCAAGAACTTACGCCACGTACATGATACGTTCCATGTCAGTCTTCTAAAAAGAGCTCCTACCGATGACAAGTGGCACATCAAAGTTCCACCCATTCCAACTTTAATTGACGACCAAATACACTATGAGGTACAACAAATTTTGGACTCTAAACTCAAACGAAATCAGCTCTTTTACCTCATTAGATGGAAGGACTTTGATTCTGGGTACGATGAGTGGGTGAACTCTGTACATGTTCATGCTCCTAGATTAACCAAAGCTTTTCATA
The DNA here is from genome assembly GCF_028583425.1 of Eublepharis macularius. Lineage (NCBI taxonomy): Eukaryota > Metazoa > Chordata > Lepidosauria > Squamata > Eublepharidae > Eublepharis > Eublepharis macularius. The sequence goes on along the minus strand of NC_072800.1, from coordinate 63,741,753 downwards.
CTCGCTACCCATATAAACCAGGGGGGGATCTATTTTAAGGGGGGCAGAATGTCAGGTCCAGTGTATATCTAAACTGTACTGACTCCATTTTCTAATGCTTCTAGTGTTTAAGTGCTTTCTTCCCAGGTGCACCAGTTCCCAGGCAGCATTCCCACCGGAGGCGACTGTTTTGTCTAACACCGTTCCACCAAGCATTGGCCTTGAAGGAGAGCAGCTTCCCAGGACTGAAAGATGTTGTTTTGAGAACTGTGGGGGGAGGCAAATCCAGATGGGTATTGTTACTCTGTACCTCATGCTTTGCCCTTCGTTGGTAACAATGACTATGTACCATCCTGAGTCTCCTATTCAGGACAGTGGACTATAATGGACCTTTTCTGCAGTAAAGTTTCCTTGTTCAATCAATGGACTCCTGTTTGCTTTTGAAAGGGAACCTGTAGGAAGCGCCTTATCTAGCCACAAGCTGACATAATATAGTATATATATATAAAATAATTTGAATATGCTTAGAGTAAGAGATATCATGACATATGTGTTATAGAAGAATATAAGTGAAGTTAAGTTAAGTAATAAGAAGGGTTAAGGGTTGCAAAGCTGTTGGAAGTTGACAAGGAGGGGGGAGGAAAAGGGTGGGGGTTAGAGTAAATTAGATATGATGGGAATGTATGTATTAAATATGAAATATAAACTCACCAATAAAAAAAATTTTAAAAAAATTGGGAACAATCCATAGAACACCATTAAAATACTTTCATTATTTTACTTCCTAGAGATACAGTGCTTATATTGACTGTAGAGTTCAGCTTATTCATTCTTAGTTCACAAATGTTACAGGCCTCAGCTGGTCACCGCCTGATACTGTCTAATAACCACTTCTCCTGCTGGGGGCGGAAAAGACGCTTTTATTCACTCAGCACAACTGTAGCCTAAGAACTCCACGTGCAAAATCAAACACAGAGGCTACCTGAGAGCTTTGAAGGCAAGTGAAGAGAAGCACCTAGACTTGCGGTGTGGAACGAACTCTTGAACAAGTATCTAAGCCATTCATATGGTTAGTCAGGAAGGAGGTCTTTTTATTTCAGAGCATATCAAAGATTGGTTAATAGGCTGTATTTGGTGCAGTTCTGATGCTGAAAAAAAAATACCTGTAGGAATAGAAGTCTGGGTTAAAACTGAATTTGGAAAAAACTTCTCAAGCTCAGTTCTTTGAAACAGAATTCATCTTCTATGAACACAACTCAGTATGAAAAATGTGAAGTTGTTGGCTTGGCCTGGCATGGTTTCAGACTACTCCGTGGCCACTTCTGCTTTCTAGGGACCCGGTTATTGACGTGGTTTATCTGCCTGCTTTCTTGTCTATAAACTACAAAGTCTGCCCATCTATTAGGTGGGGCCTGGAGATGTCCCAGAATGACAACAGATCTCCAGACTAGAGAGCAGTTCTCCTGGAGAAAATGGCTGTTTTAGAAGGAAGACTCTGAGCACTGCACCCCTCTGAGGGGTTCTTCTCCTCTCCAGCCTCCACCCCCAAATCTCCAGGAATTTCTCAACCCAGTGTTGCCAACCCTACTAGCTGTACTTTCAATTAGAATCAGTTTGCAGAATTAGCTGGCAGAAATTAAATTTTATATTCTTATTATCTGAACGGGTTTCAGTGCTCCTAATGTGCTTGTTTTCAAGGTGTTCTATTTTTAAAAAAGATGCCAGAGCATTCAACCTGGTGTTACTACTTAAAAATCAAGCAAAAAAACCTTCAGGTTTGTTTTTTTTAAAAGCATTCTTCTAAATCAATTTGCAGAACGCACAAGCAAAATGTGGACTTTTTTTGTAATTCAAATTCGTGCAAATTGCATTCTGTTATTGTAGCCCCTCTAGAATTTGCAGGCAAACAAATCTCTAAATGGCTTTTAGAACAACTCTTTTGGATACAGGGTAGTGGCATGTATCCAACCATCCATGGATTTCATTGTGCAGGACTTTCCTACTTCCCGCTCCTGCTGCAGCACATGGACACACACATACACAATTTTGTTTCTGGAGATCTCCAGATTTTCAGGAACAATAAAGGAGCAATCTACCATGAACAGAAGGAATCAGCAGAAATCACCTCCCCAAATGCAAATGCTGTTCCATCAGAGAAACTGCATGGATGGATACACGTCACAATCTCCAGGCAGTTCTGCTAATGCAAAGGTTCTCCTACTTTAGGCCAGGACCCAAAAACCATTTCTATGGACCAGTACAAACATAAAACACAGACCCCTCACATACACAATCCCATCACAAACAATAATAACTTGAGACAAGAAAGAAAAAGTTCTCTCTTATGTCTAAAAGGACACACATAGATCATGTCATTGTAGCGTGCCTGTGCATCACAGTGCAGTGAGATCCTGGCGAAGTGTAACCTTTCCTCTCTGCCCTACCCCTGGCTTCTGTCCTGGGTGTGGCATGATGGACAGTGCCATCCTATGCAGAGTTATATACTTCTCTACTCAAGAACTTAGAAAAGTGTAATTCTGTATAGAATTGCACCATTAATCCTTGATAGCACATTGCTGTCATTATGTGCAACTCTAGGTTCTTTATAAATTGTTAGTATTAATAATAACGGCATCCAAACCGGTGTTATAATATATCATTTTTTTAAAGTATTTCACATTAAGAAGTTACTGGAGTATATGACAAGGTCTGCAGTGTACAGCTTTTGAAGACTGCATGATCATTACTTGCCACTGAGATCCTTAAAAATAAGGTTGCCCACTCAGCTGGTCCTACAGGGCTACTATTAACACGCCTGGCAAACTCCACTGCGTCAAACAGCATTAATCCGATCGTGTAAGATGTTCATTTCCCGTCATTTCAATTTACAGATCCAGAACTCACAGCGATGGCACATGAATACACTGCCGTTCTAAACGCAATAAAAGCAGCTTTTATTGCCTATGCTGCAGTGAGAGACCATATTGCATGGATTACATTTTGTGAGCTGTCAGAATCAAACTAGTTCTGGAAAACCAGTGCTTAAAGGTGCAGCAGGTGCAATGAGGTGGAAGATCTGTTCTCAGGAATGTGCTCTTGTGAAAAAACAATGCAAAGGAAAGCAATGTGGCCACCTGGGTTGTTCCTGTTTCTGCCACTAGTTGAAGTAACCTACTGTACCATCTATCACAGCCCTCATTTACATCGTCTCACTTTCACTGAGCCTTTACTGCTCATCATATTTCCCAGGTAGAGATCATTATGTTCTTCCTATTTGAAATCATGTTCCTGACTTGAAGTCCTTCTCAATTACCTAATGACCTGTGTTGCTAGCTGCATTATGTCCTTTCCTTCACAGTCCACAGCCTTCTCTCTGTTTCTTGGCTCACTTTATTATATAAGACTTTTATGAAAGTACAAAGCAAGTAAAATGGGGGAATAGAAATGTGTGCCTTTCCCCCAACTCAGAGCAGTAGCATCAATAACAATCTATCGAAGAGAATAAAGTAATGTACTAAGATGATGTAGACATGATGGTAGCTTTAGGTGGGTAGCCATGTTGATCGGCAGTAAAAGAACAAGATTTTGAGTCCAGTAGCACCTTAAAGACCAACAAGATTTCCTAGGGAATAAGCTTTCAAGAGTCAAAGTTCCCCTTCATCAGATTCAAGTGCTGGAAAGTTTATACCCTGGAAAATCTTGTTGGTCTTTAAGGTGCTACTGCATGCAAATCTAGGCATGATGAATGGCTTGGATTAGCTCAGTATCTCTTTCATGGCATGACAGTGATGGGTATTAATTTGGCCGCCTGAATGAGAAGCATTCCTAGAACTGTCTGCAAGCACACTCATGCTCTACAGGAGCTCTTCAGAGCCAAATTAACATTAGGGAGGGACTATAAATGCCAAGAAGAGATTAGAAATGTAGCGATGTGTCCTAGGTTCAATTCCCCCCCATATCCCACCCCCATTTCACACTGTGATAGAAGATGCTGCTGCAGGAGACACATGGTCTCCTTTAAAACCCTTTCAAGGACAAAAGTCCCTTGGAGTAGATGAATTGACTGAGTCAGAAAAGGATTGCGAAGTACTGAGAGAAATATTGGATCGATGCTCCTTTTAAGGTTGCTTAAACTGGTAGTGCAGTGCTGTATGTTAGGCTTTACATGCATCACAAGTGACTGTCTGTCTGCCTCCATTTCTCAGTGACCTCAATGTTAATTAAAACATGTTGTAAAAGTAATTAAAAAGCCTGAGCAGCAGAATCTCCTCTCTTTACCCTTCTCATCCTGTAGAGGAAGAAGCAGTGACCACATTCATCCAACACAGTCATCACAATGCACTAAGCCAATCCTACTCTCAGTACTACCGTCTTGCATGCTCAGGAATGATTCAGGTTAGTGGCCTTCCTAAGATGAGGTAGTTTTCTATACTCTCCCCCCCCCCATCCACTAAGTCTTGTATCAGTGTAAATGTTGCTCTTTTAGGGAGAACAGCTACAGGACCATCCAGAAAGTAATTACATTTTAAGGACTTTCTTAATCCCCCCCCTTCTTCTCCCTGCTTGTCAAACTTCACCACTGTAATGTTTTGCATGTAATGTATATAATTTGCATTTAATTTCTGCTTGTTAGTATGGAGTTTTTACAATTTGCTGTGATTTTAAATGCAGACCTCTGAGGAAGGGCGGACGGGGGCTGGATGGGTGAATGGAGTCTGCTATGATTGGACAGTATGAACTGCAGTATTTAGTCAGGGTGCTGAAAGTATTTATTCTAGTTAGTCAGACAAAACTGTGTGGAGCCTGGGAGACAGTCTGTGTGTTTCTAAAAGAAAGTTAACCAACCAGGAAATTTTGGTTGTCAGTCTTTGGGTGTCTCAGATAAAGGATTCTGTCTCAGGCAAACTGTATGTGTGCCTGGGTCAGTTTCTATGTATCTCAGAGAGAGATTAATCTATCTAGATCAGGCAAGCTGTATGGAAAGGCCTGAGTGAATCTATGTCTGTGTGGATGACAAAGGAGAGTTTATTTTGTTAGTGAGACCTGTGTGGAAAATTACTCTGTGTAACTGAGTCTGTGAATATACTTTTAAGAAGATATAATTGTTTTTTAAACCACCAAGCTTAAGAATTATTTTGAAACCAATATGCTTATCAAAACTCTGCAGCCATCACACTTATGTCTTATAAATAAAGCAAGAATGATCCCTTTTTTCCTCGCCGTCTGTGGCTGTTCTGATTTTACCTCAGGGGGCTGGGGTGGGTGTGTGGGTGTGTGTTGAATTACCTCAGAATTTTTTTTAAAAAAATTCACCTGATCTTTCCCTTCTAAAGTAAATAAACTAGTTACTTTTGGAATTTTTAAAAAATGCCTCTGGTACAATTTCTGTTGTTTAAGGAAAATGGGAACATCATAGGCCTATTGTGTATATGTTAATTTTGCCATTGATGCATATTTATATTGCTTATTCATCCATTCCATCAGATCTGGACATCTTCCTGCCTTCCGTTTTACTGCAAATACTACTCTTGCTGCTGTCACTATATATTTAAATAGTTCACTATACATATTGTAATATTACTTGGTAAAATATTTAATAACATATTCATGTGCTGACTGTTATGTCAAACTACCATATATAACAAGTCTTCCTATATTACCAGTTAAACTGAGGAGGCAAAAGCCTTTGGTGGCAGCAAAAACTTTTTGAAGGAGTCAGGGAGGCAGCAATATAACAGTCACATAAACACAAAAGGGAAGGTGTTCTCAGGGTAAAAGCTTGGGTAAAGTAGAAAACACCTGAAGCTCTGTGTGAATGGAAATAAAAAGGATGTTGGCTGTGACCAGAGCCCTCCTGAGATGTATGGTAAAGCAAAGAAGAGCAGGATTAAAGGTCCAAAGGCAAAGGTTTAAAACAGTAATAAAATAAACAAAGAAAACAATTACAGCAATGTTTTAACAAATACTTCATTTTCTGTCGGTCACAGCTTTCCCTCACCAGAAACCATAGACCTGTTCTCACGTCCTACAGCACAACAATAATTCCTGTCTGTAACACTGCCCTCATCTGGATATTATAACCCATGTGAGCCTGATCTCGTCAGAAGCTAAGCAGGGTTGGCCTTGATTGGTAATTGGATGGGAGACCTCCAACGAAGACCAGGGTTGCAGAGGCAGGCAATAGCAAACCACCTCTGTTAGTCTCTTGCCATGAAAGCCCCATCGGGGATCGCCATATGTCAGCTATGACTTGAAGGCACTCTCCACCACCACCATCAGTAACACCACATAACTGAGCTGGTCCATATGAATGGGGATGGCTATGCATTCAGGTCAACACCAATTTACTTTTAGCTTGCCATTGCATTTGCTTTTTTTTTTTAAGAACCTGTAGTTGTAATAACATTCTAAAAACTCATGTGCATGGAAAAGCAGACGAAAAGCAGCTCAGATAACCTGGAACCTGTTTGTGTCACATATTGAGATCTGTGAAAGTAGGTTCTCAGGTTGCTATTAATGCTCTGCAAAGTGGAAGATGAGTTTGTGCAGGATAATAACACATACAGTGATGTGTGTAATAACTTCATTAGACTGGAGTATCTCTGTTTAGGATTGCAGTGCTGAGTCAGTTAGACAATCCAATCCATCTTGCCACCAAAAAGCTTTTGAAAGTGAACTGGGTTGTTGAATGACCAAAAGAAAAAGAAAGAAAAAGAAAAAACATTATATCACCATGACAAATTTGAAAACTAATCTTTATTTTACCACCTAAAATGATGTCATAAATTAAGTCTGTATAGTATAATGGTTACAGTAAGGATTTTGGCTGGGTATACTTAACATCAAAACCTCGTTCAGTCCTTAAGTTGACTGAATGATGCTGCACTGGTTGCTGTCTCCCAGCCTATTGTAAGTCATGCAGGATTGTTGTGAGGATAAAAACAATCCCATGAGGATTGTTTCCTCATCTTTCCCATGAGGAAAGATGGGATAAGAATAGGAGAGAGAGAATACACACACACACACACTAAGTTTCTTATGTTCTCTTTGGTTTGTCTTTCATTCACGCTCAAAACAAATGAAAACGTCTTACAATTTCTCCTACAAACAGAACAATAAACCTTCAACTCAGACTATTGGACGGTTGTTGAACTGTATAAAAACTCTTATCCTACATCTAACTAAAAATTATTGTCTAAAGGCCACCTTTTCATAGACTCAAAAGCACACCTGCTCTGCAGCTGGGTCTAATAACAGCAAAACCAAGGCCATTAAAATTCACAGTATGCTCATGTTGGTTTAAAGGGACGTTTTTACATGATCAGAGGGCAGAAATGAAATTAGCAGCAAATAATTTTGTACCCAAGAAACAGCATTAAGGACAGCATTAAAAGAACAATTTGGGAACATAGATTATAATCATTTGAAGGCTTTTTTTTTAAAGAGTACTTTCTAGCAGAGCTTATCTTAGCTGGATTCTTCTTTTTGCAAAAGGGTTCTTCAATGCTTTTGCTACAGCATTAATATTGTAGCAGCATTTAATGCTTTGTCTAATTTTTTGTGTCCTATCCTGCCTTCACATATGGGTGCATGCTGAGTTGGCCTCGCCTTTCTTTTCATCAAAAAACTTTCTCACTCTGAGCTGTGGGTGGCTGTAATAAAGTCTGAAATGAAAAGTACATTAGATTTTGAAGTACTACTGAGGTACTCCCTTTAACACGACCTTTGCTCATATTATAAAATCTCTTACAATGCTTCAGGGTTTTGAGGGTTTTTTTTAAACTCTTCATATTTTATTTACTCATGAATTTATGTCAGGGGGAAAAAAACTGAAGGATTTTGTTGTTTTGACAGTGAACAAGAACAGAGAGTACCAGTAATTACTTAATGTGTCAAGCAGCCTCTTATGCAATTAGTAATTGTATTGATGAGAAATCAATGTTCAATTGAAGAACTATTTCACACTTACTTAGAGATGGGAATATATGTGGGGGAGGAAGGAGGTCTATATGTGAGGATCAGAAAAAGAAGAGAACATGTTCTCAGATGTATTCACTTCAAACCAATCAACTGCTGGCCGCTTACCTGTGAGCAGTCTCAATGGTCCTCAGGTCGACATATGTATGGATAGTATAATAATGTATGAACCAGCCAGTGATGAACAGAGCTTACAGCCAGGGCCGGCACCTCCATTGAGGCAACCTCGGCTATCGCCTGCAGCGCTGAGGCGCCAGAGGGGGCGCCGGGGCTGGGGGCACGTGCCATGGAGCTGGTGGCAGCAGGGGGCGGGTGGATGACAAGGAGGGATGGGAAGCTGTCTGCACGCTGCCCCAGCCACCTGCCATGCCTGTCCTGCAGCTACTGCAGCCTCCCAGCTCTCCCATGCTGCTGCTGCCGCCGCCGCCAACACGCGCCCCCAGCTGGGAGCAGCAGCCACGGGCCAGACACGGCAGACGTCTAGTGCGGTGCGCAGAGCAATGGAGCAGGAGGGCTGGGAGGACACATGTGCGCCTCCCCAGCCACCCACCATGCCTGGCTGGGCCAGCAGCCTCTCAGCCCTCCCGCCCAGCTGCCTGCCGCCCCGCAGTCCAGGTGCGCGTGCCCGTGTGAGGGGGCACCTGAAGCTGCCCCCCCCATGCCTCAGGCACCAGAAACCCTGGCGCCAGCCCTGCTTACAGCAACCACTTTTTCAAACTGCCACAACCCCAGGAATACAAACTACAGAGGGAGTGAAATAACAAAATAACAACAGCCCCTGGTGGAAGTTTCCTCCTACTCTTGTTATTTTGTAACAACCCCAGGAATAACCGCTAGATCCATCCATAATCACTTATTTCATACCTCATGGCTGTCAATAAGATTCCATGCCTAAGCAGATTTGCTCATGTTTATGTATTTATTACCTGAACATATATTTGGTTGGGTTGGCATGAAGAGGCGCTAATATATTTTTGGTAGGAAAAGCAGTGCCACTGACCCCTTGATGGTAGTGTATAAGATTTTCAAGAATATTTGAGGCCTATCACGCAGACCAAACTTTCCCAACACAAGTCGAGTATTGTGTACAGAGAGGCCATGGAAATCTTTGTACATTGGCCTGCAAGTATTTGGCACTCTTTAAAGTTTGCCACCCATGAAATAAACCAATGACGGTGTTTCTGAGGCACTCTCTCACTACCTCAGTAATTACCATGTTATAACCTTGTGCACCCTAAATACTAAGGAAGAGAACAGATATTGAACACAAGAAGAAATAAATTTAATTTTCTGAGAAAAGAAATTATTTAAAATGACACTTGAGCTTTTAACTTGTCATTCCGCAGCCTGCCCTGTAGCTTTCCCCTTTATCAGAAATACTATAAGTGTAAACTTTAAAACAGTGTGAGCCATACTAACCCAGCCCATCTCCACATGAAAGGACTGCAAGATACAGCCATATCCACAACCTGCCAAAAGAACTTCTCAACCCTACCTGCCCGAGTGACAATGGACCTCCTCTTTTTCTTTCCACCCTTCCCCTCTCTCTTCAAGGGTTCTAAGGGCCCTGATTGGCTGTTTCAGTCTTTCCTATTGCACCAATAGATAATAGGTCAAAAGAGATGGATTTGGTGCTGCCTATCATAGCATATTTGATCTTTTTTCCATTTTTAAAAACCTCCAGAGCAGCATGCAGTAAAATCATAATTTTAAATTTAACAAACTTGTAATCCACTACCATTTAAAGTAGACAGGAGTTTTTTTAAAGCAAGAACCAAACCTCCAGAACTATTTAAACCAGAAATCATAACAACAGAGATAAAAGGTTTAGCATCAGTATAATACAACACCTCCGAGACTACTTTTGCCTGCTTAGGCAGGGATACTCCTGGACAACAGAATGGGCAGCCTAGCAATAGAATCCCCTCTATGTCTCTAGACCCTAAACCAAATCACAAATTCTCAAAATCTAGAAACCATGCAACAGAATACCTGATAAAAGAAATGGGAAGACAAAAGACCACAACAACCTCATCTCCCTACCTGACTAGCCTTGGCAGCTGTTGAACTGAGACTCTAGATAGATAGAACTAGGGATACATTAATCCATCTACAGCCTCCATCCAGGTCTCAATAATCCATGTCAGTTTCACCTCTTTACTGAAAATCTCACGTTCACTGTGATGGTAGATTTTCTTTTCATTAAGTAGCATTTTCAGACTGATGGAATAGTGATGTGACAACAAAAATGTTTTTATTGAAGAGGGGACCAGAAGAGAGGACAGAGTAAATGTCTAATAATGCAGTCCTAAGCAAAGTTACACCCTGACCGGGATAGTTCAGGCAAGCCTGATCTTGTCAGATCTAGGAAACTAAGTAGAGTTGGCCTTGGTTAGTAATTGGATGGGAGACCTCCAAAGAATACCAGGGTTGCAGAGGCAAGCAATGGCAAACCACCTGTGCCAGTCTTGCCTTGAAAAACCCAGCAGGGGGTCGCCATGTCAGCTATGACTTGAGGATACTTTCTACCACCACCAAGCAAAGTTACAGCCTTCTAAGCCCATTGACCTTATTGGATCTAGAAAGAAGAAACTTTGCTTATGATCGCATTGTAAGCCATCTTCTCTTTTCTTGATTGATCTGTCTCCTACCACGTCCCCACCTACCCCATATACCTGATAGCACTGGCATCCTCACAGATCCCTTCTAGGCATATAATACTTATGTAGAGCTATCCTCTTTTCTAACACAGTATAGCTACAGTACTTCTGTGAAACTTCTACATCAAACACATTGGTGTGTGGAGGGGGAATTCTCTACGTAAAGCACAACAATTCATAACTAGAATTTGAGTCACTAACTATAGCTACATTATCCTGGAACTGCCAAGATGATTAATGCTGTGCTCATGGGAAAAGAAAGCAATCGGAAACCACAAGTGTGCATGAATGACAGCAAGAAGTAGACGGCAGAGATTCATTTAATGCACCTACAGCCAGCATATTGTTTAGTGGAAGAGACAGCTTTTCAAGCAGAAAAGTGGCCTCTACATATTTTCTATCAGAGTAAATATATCCAAGAAACAGCACTTGAAAAGATTTGCAGAGCCAAAGAGGGAGAACTTTAGAGATCATTTGTGACCAGTTACTCCTGCGTACATTCATCCCCAAGAAGAATGGAAGTGTAAGCGGTGTGTGACATTGTATATGTACTTTTGGACATACTTTGTTGGACCAAGTGGGTTGTGTTTCTTCCTCCCAGACCATATCATACTGGCTATCAGCAAGGTAGCTAAAAGTCCTTCCTTTTACCTCTATCTTCCTGCTGACACTCCCAGATCATTGATGAACTGCATTAAAACTCCAGCATTACCAGCAAGAATAAATGCATTCCCAAGTACCTTATAAATTATTGATTCATGGCCACCTATTGAAATACAGAGTTCTAGAATTAATGTGGCATTATTTGCTCTGGATTGAATATCTAGATCTCCATCACTCTAAACCCATTTCTCCCAAAGTTATGACAAACTTTTGAAATAACATGACCAAAACAAGAAGATGCAAAGCTGAGACTCTGTGAGATGCTAGGCAAAGGCTTGGTGAACAACCTGAAGCAAAGAGTAATTAGTGGCAGGATGTTATAACAGAGAGCAGGTCTCTGGGTCCAGATCAGAATAAGGTAGTACAGTACCTGGGAGAGCTCCTAGAGACAGCAGGAATTGATCCAACAAAACCTTGATTCCTTTTTATGTCCAGGCTGTGTTCTGCATTCCACCTTTTGTAAGTAAAATCGATGAGAATAAAATCAACCTTTGTTTTACCCACAACTATAGAAAGTTTCTTAAAGGAAATCTGCCTGGCGCATCTGCAAACAAGGAAACCCATCATTTTTTTGTATTCAGACGCTTTGGCCAGTAGCTATGTGGAAGATACTACCACATACAGGATCTGATTGTGCGGTCTGGTGCAGTCTTACCATCTTGGAGATTTCTGGAGACAAACTTTGCCCGCACAAAGCTTGCTGCTAAGCCAGAGAAATCTGTAAAGAAGGCTGCCTGCTTTTGTATTTAGAAGTATGTTTTTTAAAAATCCAAAATAAAGTACGTGTTGCTTTATGTTCTGCATTCAGAAGGAAAGACAATACATCTAGATAACCACACCTCTTGTCCTGCAGATCTTCTGTCCTTTGCTAGACTGGAGTTACTCCAGAATCACAGAAAATATGGCTATTGTTCAATAATGAAACTGGGAGCAGAACACTCAAGGAGAAATATTCTCCCAAGTTTTCAATATAACAAAAAAGGGTTATTATCTGTATAGTTTTGGATCTATTCTCATGGCACTAAAATGGGAACGTTTATTGGTTTAGCACTAGTTTATCCCACCGTTCCCTCAAGGAGCTCTGGATGGCCATACATGTTTGTTCCCTCCTTCGTTTTATCCTCAAAACAACCCAATGAGATAGGTGAGGCTAAGACAGAGTGACTGGCCCAAGGTCACCCAGTTACTTCCATGGCAAGTGGGGATTTAAACCCAGGTCTCCCTCAGCCTAGTCCAACGCTTTAGTCACGGTGCCATATTGGCACACACATGTACTGTCTAGGGCACTATGCAAACCATCCAAATAACTGGTCTTTGAAACTGAATCAGACACATTTGCTGTATTCTTTGTGGAAGAACTACAAAGGGGTAAGTTACACTGAGGGGATGGGGGCACAAAGAAATGTAGGTTGAATAATGGGAGCAATTTTCTCCAGAGAAATGTTTTTTTATCAGATGGAATCTCTTTCTAAGAGAATAATGGGAACCAAAGAGTCATGTTGAGCAAGTGCGAGATACTCCTCAGAAGTGTTTTCTGGTGGCAGAAGCCTCTGACTTAGTTAAGGTTCCAGAAACTTTTCTGTCAAGCTGCTGAGTTTCAGGATGAATTTGAAAGCGCTGTGAAAATGCCAACTGTCTTGAGGAACAACCCTGGCATTGGGAAGGAAAAGAGCACAGCTGCCTTCTGGAGACTCCCCTCCCCCCCTCCGGACCTGCTTTTAAAAAACTTGTCCTTATTTGTACTTTTGCTGAGGAAATAGTCCACATTCTACAAATTTCACTTCATAAATTCATGGGAAAATAGTACATGCCATCAAGAGCATATTAGCATTTGATATGCCTGGATTTTACTCAGCCTGAAAAAAAAATGAAAAGGTCTGACAAAAGCCAGCTCAAAATATATAGCTTTAAGCCCATCTTGGCTACATATTTACCACACTACTGGTTTTCTTGAAGCCTCTCCCCACACCTACACAAGATGGAAGCTTATCTGCATTCCTTAATCTGAATAATGCCTGCTTAGGTAGTCTGTCATCTGATCTTCTGTATTCTTTCTGTATCTCATCTTATTTCATCTCAGCCTGTAGAGGTAAAGAAACTGGACTAAGTAACTGTCATTTTTTTCTTGGCTGCATCCATGTGGCAATGATTCTCTGCGCTACTTCCATTGTGGCAATGCCACATTCACACAATCGGTTGAATAGTGACTTCCTAACCTACTCTAGCCATCTTGCAGTTTCCCCTCCATTCCTTTCCAGGCATATGAATGCCTGCTCCTTTCCCTTTATATCTCCATAACATAAGGGCTAGAGACACCTTTTAATGAAAACTGGGAATTCAGAGGAACTGCCATATTTACTGAAAAGGAAGATAATCCTGAATGTAAGACAATACTCTTTAAAAATATTATACACCAAAAAAAGTATTATTTGGCATAGAACCCGTATGTAAATGTAAGATGACCTCCTCTTCTGCTGATGGCATACAGGTGGGGTGAAAAGTCGTGCATTTAAGTAAATGCTGTAGTAGATTGTGGCTACAGGTTATTGTAATGTTATTTCTCTATAGTGCAATAGCAATTACTGATATTTTTTAAAATCCTTTAAAAGCCCTCCTGCAGTGTGACAGGGAAAAGGCAGCCACAAGGGACTGACATAAGGAAAATGTGTCAATGTTTGTGGGATACTTTCCCATCCAGACAGTGTGCCTGGACTGCTCTCTTTCAAAAAAAGGTCATAGCCAGCATAGTGTAGTAGCTGGAATAACGGCCTGGGATCTGGGTGATTGTGGTTAATTTCCCTACTCTGCTATGGAAGCTCCCTGAGTGAACCTGGGTCAGTCACACTCTGTCAGCCTAACCTACCTCACAGAGTATGTTGTAAGGAAAACATGGAGGAGAAGAGAATGGTGTAAGCCTCGTTGGGTCCCCACTGGGGAGAAAGGTGTGGTATAAATGAAATGAAACAAAAAATAAAATAAAAGATAGCAAAACAGCTTTGAAACATATTGGGCTATGGGTGGGGGGGAGAGATCTAAAAAGTGGATACTTAGAAGACAATATTGTAAGGATGCTCCCCCCTAAAAGTGTGCCAGTTTAGAAGCAAAGGTGGAGCAAAATGTCCCTGTGGAAGCAGTCCTTCACTTAATTTTTCCCTCTCACAGTGGAATTGGGCATCCCATTTTAGCAAGCCCTGATCTAACACAATATTGATTGTGATTAACTTTGCCCAACATTTTACTGGCCATTCTTGGCTAGAAAAGAGATTCTTTCAACTTCTTGGTAATCCCCTTTAGTACACTATCAGAATCGAACTAGCATGGTATATTTTAATAGGTCACATAGAATATAAGAATAGTTAACCTTTCTTTGAATTTGTGCCCCGCTATGGTATAGAAAGTCTGTCTACACAAGAAATCTTACACGGGGATGCTCAAGTGACTTACTTCCTGTGTGGTCTTATATTCAAGTGTACTCTGTCTCCCTAGCAGTGCATGTGTATCCAATGGGAGAACGGGTGTGAGATCGTTCACTTGTGCGTCCCTGTGTAAGATGTCTTGTGCAGAGAGACTCAGAGAGCTAAAAGCAGGGAAATAATACTAAAATACACATGTGCAAATCTTTCCTACTGTTGCAGAAAGGATGTTTTCTGTGTCTCTTGACTGCCACCTTCTGGGCAAAGGATGTTTTCCTCCTCCAAGCATCTGGTTTTAGAAAAGTTCATACTCTTCTTGACCACCCTCACCTGGATATCCCTGGCTAGCCCAATATCATCAGAGCTCAGAAGCTAAATAAGGTCAACCATGGTAAGCGCGAGGAAGTCTAGAGTTGCTACGCAGAGGCAGGCAATGGCAAACTACCTCTGAACACCTCTTGCCTTGAAAACCCTATGTTGGTTACGACGACAGCTTTAAAAAACCCTCTTAACCCAGTGGTACTCACACGGTGTTTCACAGAGAGCACATTTGCAAATACCATTAACCAAAAGAGTGTTCTGTGTGCTACTTCACACAGTGAAGTGGCACCTTACAGACCAATAAGATTTCCAGGGACTAAGCTTTTGAGAGTCAGAGTTCCTTTCTTCAGGGACTTAAATCTTGCTGTTCTACTGTAGATCAACACGGCTACTTATCTTAAAACTATACATAAGATATAACTATTAAGTACCTTTGGGCATGTTTGATTATGTCTCCCAACCATAGCCAGCCATTGTGTGAATGGAGAGGGCTTGCAAGTCAGATATGACACAAAACAGTGTGCAAGCTTTCACGTTCTCCAGAACTCTTTGTCAGGATGTTTTGTTTTTAAATGGATAGCTTGTTCAGACTCTTTGGTGCTTGGAGTCAATCACAATAGCTACTTGTGCTCAGATGCCCTGTATGATTCCTTCTTAATAAATTTTATTTCGGATTTTTCTTCTTCTTTAGGTTCTCAGTCTTCATTCCACCTTGCAGCGGCACTTCTTCATCACTTAGTCTCTGGTCCTTATAACTGGCACGCAGGTCAGTGCTCTGGGTATCACCACTGTGAACATTCAAGCCAGCAGCTCCCCCAAGCAAGGAATTAGGGTCTACTGAAAGAAAGGCTGCTTGCTGACACTGAGCTGTTAGATGTGGGCGCAGGCTGTGACTGGAACGTGGGCCATATTCACACAGACACATGCCAAGAGTATGCGCACCCCCTGATCATCGAGCTAACAGAAGAACTCTATCCAGATTGTCTGCTTTGCTGTTCTTTCCTAGCAGGAATCAGCAGGAAAAATTCTTCATTGCTAAGCTAACACAGCCATCTGCTGGCCTGACATATAAAAATAGGTGACTCTCCCTCGAGAGACAACATACGATGTACTGTTTGTTTGTTCTTTCCTTTGTATGCTGATTTGGAAGAGGTTATGGATGCTATACCCTTCAGATCATTAATTATTTCATTACAGTACCTAGGTCTGATAAATTGTATTAGGGATTTGAGGAATGGCATACAGCTATGAAGATGGAAGTTGGCACTATTGCTCTGATGCTGGCATAATACCCATTTTGTTTGCTGAAAGGGGTGATCAGATAGATTTCCAGCAGCGCTTAAGGAGTGAGCAGCCCCATCCTGAGGCTCATCCCAGTGTCAGCGGCCACACACCAGCATAACTGCAGCGCCACTCGTTTGCTCCCTAAAGACTTTCAATAGCAGAGCCACACCAGTATGCTGAGCCTGGCAAGGTGCGGCCGGGAGAGAATGCTCCGTAGTTGCCCAGACAACGCTGGCAAAATCCACCAATTGCAGGGTGGCTGCACTTGACAGCATCTTGAGTGGCAGGGAAAGGCGGAGCTGGTCCATGGGCCAGGCTGTATTTCCCCATCTCCAGCTGCCAATGCCACTCCCCCACCCCACAGAGACAGCATGGAGACCCCAGTGATCGAGCTTGCCACACCCCAACAGAGGCACCTGCCCCAGGAGGAGTCCTGCCCCATGGGGGATACACTGAAGGTGCAGAAAGGGCAGCCAACCACCCGCTCACCCAACTCCCATTCCCAACAAGGACCAGGCTGGTGGCAGAAGCATCACTCGCTCGCAAACCCCCACCACCACCACCACTCCAAGAAACATGCACCCCCCTCTTGAAAAGTGAGACCAGCAAGGTGGTGGGACTCAACATGAGCCATACCCACAGCCCACCACACTCAGGATCAGCCCCCCAAGTCCCATCATCCCATCCCCAGCGCCAGATTTCCCAAGTCCATCCCTGCCTCCACAAACAGCAAAGGGAGGGTGGTCTGATCTCATGGGGGAGGAGCCCCATAAATTGCAGGACGCTGCTCCACATCTCCCCCTCCTGGCATCAACCTCGCCCCCTGCATGCAACAGTCTTCTGCCTGGCTTATCAGACACTAGCAGCTCTGTCAGAGAATGAGAGTCCTCGGCGGTGCCCCCCACAATTCAGCCAGACACATACGGTTTACAGTACAAGTCCCACCTCACTGCCTGCAGTTAAATTGAGGGGGAAGAAGGGAAGCTGGACAGGGCCAGAGCCTCCAAGGTGCCACTAGACACCTGCTCCTTCTGGCAGCAGAGCAACAGCAAGGCACGGAGGCACCTGGAGCCTCTTTGGGGCCATCCCATCCATCCCAGCCCACAGCCAGAAACCATTCACCAGGATATGTGAAAAGGCAGCCCTACGGGGAGGTGAAAGGGGGGACTACTGTCATCTACAGGCAAGGAAACAGGGAGGGAATTATTGTTCAACACAGACAAACTGTGAAAAGTGAAGAGGATGTCTTGCCAAAGTCTCTCGTCTGGGAAGGGAGCAGAACCTGTTTGCGCAGCTGTCAGAGCCGCAAAATCCATTCCTTGTGCTGCCCTCACAGGAGTGAGGTTGAGATGCAGGCTGCCCGGGGAGCCACTCCCTGGCGTGGGCTGGAATGGCAGTCAAGGAGGATCACCGGGGGCTGGGACAGCCAACCTCTTTGGTCCCCCTGATGGGTCGCAACCTGCCTGAAAAGGAAACAGACATGTGTGTGGCAAGAGGCCCAGCCTCATGCAAGCCCCACCCCTGTCTGCCATGTCCTGGGAAGGTGTCCATGGCTGGTGGCCGTGGCGGTGGCTCCATTGTTACAGGTACTGCCAGCAACTAGATTATGCATGCCCCTCTGGTGAAAAAGTATTCCTCATCTGCATCTGGATGGTTTGCTCCCATGGCTGCTTGCAGCTCTGATCCTGTGAGGGAGACAGTTGAGGGGTTGTGTGTCTGTTATCGTCAGGGAGTTACAAGCACCCAGCCACCCCAATCCACAGCTGTGCTCTCTCCCCTGCCTGAGCGGGGAGCCCAGCTGAGGGTGTTTGGTTGGAGCCCCTGCATGGGCTGGGCCTCTTGCCACATAACAGCTGTGCCCCATAACAGCTGTGCCAAGCATGACTCCTTGAGTGTCTGCCTCCTTGGCAGGCATGGACCATGCAGGCTTGTGGGCAGGGGCCATGCCCCCTCCCTGGCAAGCCTCATCCACAGAGGCGGCGCACCTGTGAGGGAAGAGGGGAAGCCAATGTGAACAAGTAAGTCGGGCTGCTGGCTCCTCAGCTTCTTCTTACCTGTGGGTGTGCCCTCACCCCTCCTTGGGTCAGGATGCAGGAGATGGAAAATCTGTAAGGCAATGTGGGTGGCAGTTATTAGTCAGTCATTCTCATCCCATGTGTCAGTGGAAGGCATGCCCCGAATTTCACTAAGTTCCCCCTGCACACAGTTGTCCTGCCATCATTTGCAGTCTCTCCCACCTCGCACTCTAAGTTCCCATGGTAGGGTGCTCTCTGGCAGAGCCTCCAGTCATGTCCATACTTACCTGGGGCCATCGTTGCCCCAGCTGGAGCTTATATAGGGTGGGCGGGGGGACTGATTGGCTACCAGAGAGGGGGCTATGACACTGCAGGGGCCCAAGCAGATTGGTCCCCATGGTAGTTGGCATCCTATGCTCTGCCAGGCTGCTTGGGTAGGGCTGGAAGTGGGGGAGGCTGAGTTTTCCCGAACAATGGAGGCCTATGGGTTACACCACCATTTTTGTAGTGTAACTTTTTGCCACTGTTGGGGGTGTGCCTGAGCTTGAAATAGCTTAGGGAGCCGACTAACTCACACCCTGCTCCCTGGTCCACCCCGGCCCCCCCAGGCACTGGTGCAGGAGCTTACGCTCATCCCTGGCCACCGTGGCCAGGCACAGGAAAGGGGCTGTGGTGGAGCGCCACCATGGCTGGTCACTATCATAGGTGGAGTTACCCCAGTTTAAGTTCAGGATATTCCAGTGTAACCCTTAGCTGACTCTCTGACTGATCTCAGCCTCCCCACCCCCACCCCACCCCCGCCCTCGGATGGGGCTGAAAGTGACCATTCTAATGTGATGTATCACTTAGGAAAGCTCAGAGCAAGCAGTGGAATGTCTGCTGAGCTACCACCATTTCCTGAACAAAGATCCTACTCTAGCCTCTGAGGTGCCTCAAGCCAAGTAATCCAAACCCCATACTGGTGGCATATGTCTTCTAATCCATAATTAGGAATATTATTGGTAAGTTGCACTTTAGAGACCAACTAGATTTCCAGGGTATGAACTCTGGACAGTCAAACTCGCTTCATCAGATACAAGAAGTGGGAAAGGGTAGGAGTCTTTTTAATCCAGGCAAAGAGTAGAAGGAGTACTGGAGTATTATAAATTAGAGGGTCAGGAACTTAGCTACAATACATGTTGTAATTAACTTGACAGAGTGGGTGTGCAATGTTAGCATCTCATGAAATGTGTGGTTGTGGCAGGGAAAGGGAAGGTGAGCTCCACAGTTGTCATTGGTCCAAAAAGGGGGAGAGTGGTATCCACTGCAATCCCAGAAACAGTGGTACCCAACCATGTGTGTCTTTGTGTAGCCTTCCTGTTCTAGTCCTGGAAGGCAGAACTTGACCAATCTCCAAGGAGGGGAAAGGGATGTTCTACCAATGAGAATACAATTTGTATTGTTTCTTGTTTCCATAGTCAAACCTGCTATATGTTTTTCCTTGTTTGTGTAAGTTTTCCTGACTACTTGTGCTGTCTGCTTAAATTAGTTGTGTGGTAAAATGAAACCTTTTTAGAATCTGAAAAGTCTTGGTGGGTGGGGGGAGGAGGGGAGCTTATGCACACAACTGACTCCAACCAGGACCATGGATTGCTAGGAGATCATACCCTGTTATTGATAGCTCCAGAATGAAAAGAGGAGAGAGAGCCAAACTCCAGGAAGGGGTGAGCTCAATGTCTCTTCTCTCTCCCCCTCTCTATCACACACAAACACATGCACACCTCTACCTGAGGTGGACTAGAGAACCTCTCTTCCAGTATTACACTGGGACCCAGGGCTTTTTTTCTGGGAAAAGAGGTGATGGAACTCAGTGGGTTGCCCTCAGAGAAAATGGTCACATGGCTGGTGGCCCCACCCCCTGATCTTCCCTGATCAGCAGCACGGAGGGCAATCTCAACTCCCCTCTGTCTGGAGATCAGGGGCGGGGCCACCAGCCATGTGGCCATTTTCAAGAGGTTCCGGAACTCCGTTCCCCCATGTTCCCCCTGAAAAAAAGCCCTGCTGGGACCCCCCCCCCCCACACACACACACACTTTTTTTCTAGTGGTGAAGCATGCTACCATGGTTCTAGCCCAAGTTGGGCTGGAAGAACTCACAGTTAAATGTTTGCCCCCACAAATCCTGCCTCCCTATGCACTCAGCTCCAGTGTCAGAGCTGGTAGAGGTTGTAGAAGAGGAGGGAGTTGGGTGCAAGCTGAAGGCTAGGGTCCTGACAGGCATCTCTTGGGACTGCTGTTTGATCTATCTATTTAATCCTATTATATAAAAGGCAAGTGGCGATTGGCTTTTTATCCCCGCATGGGCTCACTGCCAAAGACTCTGGCCTCGAGACTGCTGCGAAGTGCCTGCTTGCTGCTGGGAGGGAGTCTGCCAAATTGACAGCCTAAGCACTCCTCCCCATGCCTCCCCTCAGTAGCTTCCCGCTCTGGCCTCCAGGCCACTGTGAAGCGCCCACTTGCTGCCGGGAGGGGGCCTTCCAGGAGGGGGACCGCCGAATCCGTTTGCTAGAGCCCATTGTGTTTTTTCACACAATGGGCATTGTTGCTAGGAATTAATGATTTCTGCTTACTGGAAAGCTTACAAATCCTTCCCAACTAATATCTAGCTTTACTAGTACAGATTATTCACCCATATCCTAACCTAAGTTTCAGTTTGCTGGACCCTAGAACTTGTTTAATCCCCAATGAAACTTGGCAATGGATCTAGGGTAGCCAACTCTCGCTATCTTTGTAACATCACCTGCAAATGCCAGGTGATATTATTTAACTTCATGCCAGGAAAAGCTTCAACTGCTCATTCCTGCTCATTAAATAAAGGGACTGGACTTTTTTCCCCTGTCCAGTTGGCAACTTTGAATAGATCCCACTCTGCCAAATGGGGAAATGGCTGCCCAGCAACTGGCTTTGAAAGCCTGTCTTCCAATACTACTGCAAGAAAGCTGGTGCTGATAAATGCAAACATAAACAATGCAAATGTTTTGCAGAATTTCTAAATTTATTATAATGATCTGTGAATAGACCTTTCTTCCCAAGCAATGCACAATTACTATTCTGCATGCATATAGTTACAGCGAAGCGCTGGCTTTTCTTGGGGTGGAGTGGGGGGCTGTCCTGAAATGCAGTGGCTCCATTGTACAACACATGTACACTAATGCACTACATTGTACTTGCATTATTACACTGCAGTGATTGCACGTGGAAGTATACGACAGCTGAAGCAACCTATTGTGAGAAAGCTGAAAGCACATAGTCTTGGTCAAATGGCACTCCCCATATGCAAATCTAAGAAGGAATAATAATAGAAGGTGGAGGAGAGCGATAATCAACACAGGATATACTGTTAGATCAATGAAGCTAATTTGGTGAATGGTATAGATACAAAGTTCAACTAACCTAATTCCCTCTATTTACGCTCTATAATTGCTGATGGATCATTATCCCTTAAGTCACCTCTTCTAGGGGTTAGAGTGTCAAACTAGGATCTGGGAGACCCAAATCTGAATGCCATAGAAGCTTACTGGGTGACCTTGGACCAGCCTAGCCTATCTCACAGGGTTGTTGTGAGGATAAAATGGAGGAGAGTCATGTTGAGTTCCCATTGGGAAGAAAGATAAGGTACAAATAAATGAATCAATAAATAAAATAAAATAATCATATTTCGAATAAAAGTTTTAGGTAGATTCCAGTTTGGATCCAGCAGAGGATTTCTGCAAATGAAGAGGAGGGGTTTTTTTGCTGATTCACCCCTCCTGCTACAGACCTCCAATTCCATCCTGTTCCTGGAGATGGTCTCCCATCCAAGCTCTAATCACTTCTGAGATTTGATGAAATCAGGCTAGCCTGCATCATCTAGGTCAGGGGAAAGTACCAATACACTGATGGAAATCCTCTTGCTAGAAACTGGATCCAAGTCACAAGTTAGCAGGGTGTTATGAGAATGTGTGTTAGGTATGTTATAGAAACGAGATCCTCCACTGTTTGAATAATCTTATTTTCTTTTCTTTTTTTAAAGAATTTTTATTGGATTAGAAATTTCTATAATATCTATTACAATCAATTTCCTTTAAATATTCCAGTTCTAACCCCTTCCCTTTCCCCCCCTTTTGTTGACTTCCAACAGTTTTCCAACCCCTTATCCGTTTTTTCCCCCTACTCATTTCAAACTTATTTTATTCTATTAAACATATACTTTCACTCTCTTCTAAGCTTCTATTATAACTCAGTGCTATCTCTATTCCCTTTCCCACTTAACTTATCGACTAAATGTTACATTCCTGGCATATATTCTTTAATAATAACAGTCATTTGTCTACTTTTGTACTCCATATTCTATCTTATTTCATTCTTATCTCATCAATATGGGGCAAACAATTTGTCCCTTATTCTGCATAACTTTAAGTACTTCTATAAGCATTGTATACATTCACTGTAAGTCAATCAATTTAACTCATACTCTATATGTTGCTCTTTACTTCCTTCTATCTTATATTCATTCTATCTTAGTTATATAATTTCTCCATTATACAATTATCTGCCAGAAATAAAATTAGTTAATTTCTATCCTTATAATTCTTATAGTAACACCTCTATTACTTAGTACTATGTATAGTAGTCAAATAAAATATTTGCTTAGAATTTCTCATTTAACTCTCCTCCCCTCGGTAAAGTCACTTCCCTCTTCTTTTGATGTATTTCAGTAATTTTCAAACTGCCACAGTTCTCCTCCCACCTCCCATTTTTTCACCAAATATTGCTTCAACTTTTCCCAATCCATGTTGAACTGTCCTGGATCAAGGTCTCTCAGTTTCCTTGTCATTTTGTCCATTTCCGCCATGTACAGCAATTTGTAAATCCAGTCCTCGATAGTTGGCACTTCTTGTACTTTCCACTTTTGCGCATACAACAGTCTAGCCGCTGCTGTCATGTAAAATAACAATGTCCTGTATTGTGCCGGAATATCCTCCATTCCCAAGTTCAGTAGCAGGAGTTCTGGGTTCTTATTGACTTGAAATTGTAAAATCTCACTTATCACTCTTATTATTTCCCCCCAGTACTGCCTAGCTACCTCACAAGTCCACCACATGTGGTACAACGATCCTTCATGCTTTTTACATTTCCAGCATTTATTACACATGTTCAAATTCCCTAACGCAATTTTCTTTGGTGTCAAATACCAACGGTAAATCATTTTATAAACGTTCTCTTTAATATTAGTGCATGTCGTGATCTTCAATGTATTCTTCCACAAGTATTCCCATGCCTCCATTGTTATTTCTTTATTAAAGTTTATAGCCCACTTCACCATTTGCACTTTAACTGTCTCATCTTCTGTGTACCATTTTAGCATTGGTAATTTACCATTGTAAAATTACCTCCTCTAATTCCGAATTCTCCATTCTTACCCCTCCTTTCACACAGTCCGAGTTATAGAGATCTCTAATCTGTCTATATTGAAACCAATCATAGCTTGGAGACAACTCGTCTTGCGTCTTTATTCTTAGTTTGGAAAATTCTATTCGTGTTATCTCCTTATATGTTAAACACTGTTGTTCATTATCGACAGTTCTCAGATCTATTACTTCATAAGGAACCACCCAGGAGGGAATTCCTTCCTGTAGGTAATCTCTATACTTCTTCCAAATTGTGAAGAGGCTTCTCCGAATGTAATGGTGTAGAAACATAGAGTCTGCTTTTACTTTGTCATTGAATAATCTTATTTTCTATCAGTTAGTGGAGTGTTCCCGTGTTATGGATACCTTCTCCATTAACTCGCTGTTCCCGAACAGGTAAGTTCAGCATGTTCTAATGCTGTTCCATCTCTGAAAACACAGGGATTAATTTACCTGTTGGCTATTCCCACATGGCTGGTCTCCTACATCAAAGAGTGTCACTTCTAATCCTACATGACAATGCTGAAACTTTTCAAGTAGGAGGAATAATGAATAGCAAACAGTGAATAATCAATTTGCAACGTGTAATTCTAGACAAACAGTTGTTTGAAACATTCCTAGGAGTTAAAAACATGGGGGTTTTTTGCAAAACAATGTGTTCCCAAACAATGAATAATATATCAATCTTCTGACTGCTTGAGATGAACATATTTGCAAATGAAGTAACTGGGGAGTTTTAGCGTTTAGCCTGTTTGGGTTAATATAATTGTTTCTTTGCCAAACAATTAAAAGTGATTAAAATGTCAGACACTGTATGCAAGTAATAATGTTGTTGCCAGTCATCCGTAATAAATGTATCATTGTAAGCATTACAGAGTCCAGTGAAATACATAAAAGAAGTACTCTGACATTAGGTGACTTGGAAGCATATTCTTGAGCCAGCCAACCAAAAAGATCACTTCTGATCTATGTTTTTTAAAAATTTATCTTGTAGTTTAATTATAAAATAGATAGTAAAGATCTCCACCCATGGTTATGGAAACTCAGGTGCACAGAAACCACACCATTCCATCTACCCTGTGGTACTAGGTGGAAGAGGGAGGGAAATTATTCTGCTCATCTTCCAGTTCTGTTCTCATCAGGGCTTTTTTCAACAGGAACGCGGGGGAACGGAGTTCCGGAACCTCTTGAAAATGGTCACATGGCTGGTGGCCCCGCCCCCTGATCTCCAGACAGAGGGGAGTCGAGATTGTCCTACGCGCCGCTGAGCAGCACGGAGGGCAATCTAAACTCCCCTCTGTCTGGAGATCAGGGGGCAGGGCCACCAGCCATGTGACCATTTTCTCCGAGGGCAACCCACTGAGTTCCACCACCTCTTTTCCCAGAAAAAAAGCCCTGGTTCTCATAGCCCGTTAGTGCATGATGGTCAAGTCAACCTTCTCCAGCTCCAGCCTGTGGAGAGACAAGTGTGTGAAGTCTGAATCCCAGTCAAATGGGGGCAGGGGGCATGGCTCAGTGATAGAGCATCTGCTTTGTATGCAGAGGGTCCTAGATCCAATCCCTGGCACCAGTTAAAAGGATCCAGTAAGAGGTGACCTCTGCCTGGGACTGTAGGGAGCCACTGCAAGTCAGAATGGACAATACTGAGCTTGACAGGCCAATAGCTAAAGCCCCCTAAAGATAATAACAACAACAACATTCAATTTATATACTGCCCTTCAGAACAACTTAACACTCACTCAGAGCAGTTTACAAAGGATGTTATTATTATCCCCACAACAAACACCCTGTGAGGTGGTGTGAGATAGCAATAGAGAGACAGCGGGCACAAGTGCCTTGCCTACACCCAATAATCAGCTCATGACATAGAGTCCACACGCATGGGAAGTGTAGCTATGTAAGCTTCCATCCTCATAATCAGGAACATTTGAAAAAGCAGACTCCATGCTTTTTTTAAAAAATTAGATTTTATTGAGACAAAACAAAATACAGAGTATAAAAATTACAACTTGTAGCTAACAGAAAACGCTGAAACAAAACACAGTACATTGAATTACAATAAGTTATACCAGGTTAATTGTGGGTTACAGAGAGAGAGTGTGCTAAGCAGACTCCATGCACATTAGCCACCAGTTGCACATGGGGGGAGGGCAGGTGGGGCCAGCACCCTCATGTTCAACCCCACACAAATGCTGATTTTCAATGTGCTGTCTATAGAAGACTAGTATAACACAGCTTCGTGTGACTACAGCTTTTGACAGTGAGGGCCTAACTACATGTTATGTTTTCCAGGACCATGTAATCAAGTATCCATTGTAAGTTCCATGCTGCGAACTTAATTCCCAGGCTCCTACTAGCGGACTCTGATCAGGACTATGGAGCACAGAGAGCCATCCAGCTTATGCCATTTTCCTCAGCTGGGGAGAGCACATGTACTGACGGCTTGCACATAAGTTTCCACAAAGGGGCAAATAGTGGAGCCGATGGGAGGCTTAAACCCCGTTTCCTTGCGCACCACCATCCTGATCCAAATGGAGCCTGTGCATGCCTGAGAATTAAGTTCCTAGAGGGCAATTTGCACTGCACTTCCAATCACATGGTCTCAGAGAGAGTGCAAGGAAAACGTAAGATGTAGTTAGGCCAGTCTGTTGCAACTGTTCAAAAAAGAGTAGTTGTAATTGAGTGTCAAATGTTAATGCAGGCTGGTACAGGGACAGCTCCTTCTTAATACGTAAAACTTTTTTTCATCAATTACGTATCACTTTCCAGGGGGGAAATTTTCCCTGCCTTCTGCTCCCCTCCAGTCCAGCCCTCCTATATATTCCTAGAGGTCATAGGAAAGAAGAAGAGAGAAGAAATGGTTCCATGTCCAGGTTCCACCTGCTTAAAGACCCCGCCTCTCAAAGGGCTGCCAGGTCAAAGCAACATTTGTTGACCTGCAAAATAAGAGCTGATTGCTTGAGTCAAAGAGCAGAATGAGAGTCCGGCTCTGTACCAGTAGCTCACAGAGGAAAACCCCCCTCTTCCATCCACCATGCAGCTTTTCTCCTTACAGGCCTGATAAGATCTGGGTCGTGCAAAGTTCTAGCTGATTAAAAAACACAAAACACAAGAAGCAGTGAAAACACAGCTAAATAGCAGAAATCTGACTGGGAGTAGATGGAAAAACAGACTCGTGATTTCATAAGCAAGTTAGGAGCCAATATGAGGCATTTCCTGTCTAGTCTGTTCCAATCCAAACCTTTTGATGAAAAAATAGCAGCCACAGCAGTGACTTTTTTCCCCTGTAGCTATTAGCTAATTAAAAGATGTAATTATGGGACCCAGACCTTAATCTGGGAAAATCTTACCCTGAGATTTTGTGAATGGGAACATCAACCCATATTCCAGACTGATTCCTGGCGCTGAACATAGATTCCGAGACTGGAAATTAGTGAGGTTCAAATAAAGCATTTCCATTAATTTTCATAATATCAGACATAAGTTCCATCATGTCTCTACAAACCTGGTAAGAGATTTGTGGATAAAGAAAATGATCCAATCCTTGACTTACATACATTGGGTGGGTCACTCCTAAACCCTTGTAAATTACTTTGTGACAATTTTTTTTTAAGGCTGGAGAGCTACTATCCAAGCAAATGCCATTCTACCTGAGGCAGATTTTTTTATATTTTGTATTTTTAAGATTGTTGTTTTTACATTGTAAGCTACCTTGAGTACTCTAAAGTAGAAAGGGGGCAATAAATAAATATTTTCTTTATATCCCACTTTTGTCCCTAACAGGAACCCAAAGCAGCATAATTACTTCATTCCCCAGCCACCATCTTCACAACAACAACTCTGTGATGTGAGTTAGGCTGATGTGACAGGCCTAAGGCCACCTTCCATGGCAAATATATCACACATATCCCACAGCCACATTTAGTTTGGTACTAAGTCGCATTTGGCTCTAGAGTACAGGATTCACTCCCACTCCCCCACTTCCAACCACCCCTAGGCAGCAGGCCTATCTTGTGCAGCTCGTGTGTTGGTGCGGTGAGAGTGCTGGACTAGGACCAGTGAGCTCCAGGTTTAAAACTCCACTCTTCCATGAAGCTTGGAGGGCCACTCACACTAACTTACAGGGTTGTTATGAGGAAAACATCAGGGGAGGGAACTATAAATTCGACTCTGAGCTCCACTGTGGAAGGGCGAGGTAAAAATGTATAGAGGGATATTAGTCACCATCTCCTATGTCTCTCTATTGACAAATGCCTTCCTTGCATTGTATAATGTGAGGGGGGCAGGGCCGGATTGACAGGGGGGCAGGGGGGTAGTCTGCCCCCAGGGCCGCCAAAGAGGGGGCGCTGGGCGCAGCTGCCAGCCCCGGGAGCGCACAGGCAGCAGGACAAGGAGTGCGCTTGCCGCGTGCCCCCTGTCCTGTGGGACAGGCGAAGGGCAGCACGGGTGGCTGGGAGGCCGCCCACGCCATTCGCCTGCCCTGCAGGACAGGGGGCGCACGGCAAGCCGGCCACCCCATCCTGCGAGACAGGCAAATGGCGCAGGTGGCCTCCCAGCCACTCGCGCTGCCGCCGCCAGCTCTGCAGAACACCGGGACAGCCAGCTTGCCGCAGGGTGGCACACGCTGCCCTGCATGATGACGTCATGGAAGTGACATCATCATGCAGCGCCGGGAGCATGCACGCCCTGCGCATGCGCACGAGTGGTCAGTCTTCGGTTGCCCTGGGCGCCAGCAACTGTAAATCCAACCCTGGAGGGGGGACATTGGTTGCTTTCACACATGTTGAAAAATGCACTTTCAGTGCACTTTAGCGATTGTTTGCAAGTGGATTTTCCAGTTCCACACAGAAAAATCCCGTTACAAAAGAACACTAAAGTGCATCGAAAGTGTATTATCCCGGTGGGTGCAAAAGCAGCAATTGTCAGGAAGTAACATCATGATTGGCAGCATTACCAGAGATATCTGTAGCTTATGTTTTTACAGCTGCTGATTGAGAATAGGATCGTGACAGTATCTGCTTTTGTAAGTGTTTTGATTAATCAGTTACAGAAAGGCAGAGTGGAAGGGTTGTTATTTTTCAGCTTTTGGTACAGCAAAAAAAAAAAATTCCCCAGTGAATTTTTGGCTCTAGAGGGAATGTGTTCTTGGGGAACAATTGAAAAAGTGTTCTGGGAAGCAGAATTTCATCTGAGCCAGGGTCATATGCACCAGGGAAGACAGGAGGATTGCCAACATTTTCTCCTGGGGGAGCTTGCTGGTAGGGTTGCCCACTTTTAAACTGGTCACTTTTAAACTAGGCCGCCTAGTTTAAAATTGCTTGCATATCAAACTGATATGCCGCGTCCCTTTAATATGTTTGATATACAAGCAATTGTCAAGTGATGCTATTCATGCTCTGACAAGGTTCCGTTGCTCTGGTAAGATGGCAGCTCTAGCTATACCAATATTAAAGAAGAAACCTCGAAGGTCAAAAGGAATAAAATGATATTAAGAATTTTTAAAAATATTTTTGCATTTCAAAGTGCAAAGTGCTAAAGTGTCAACATGCAATTTCTAATAATTAATAGACATAAATATCAATAGATCATCCCATAAATATCCAGTAAATATCCAAATATACAATTATGTACAAATACAATCAGGAGTCCAACCGGTAAAGTTCCATCCTATGACAATAATGCAAGTCTTCCAGAGATGTATTCCGTGATGTAATTCTATTTGCTTGTTCCTTTATAGGTGTTCAAATGGAGTTTTCTTCAAGGGACAATGCAGCCCAATGGTTATAGTAGATGGCTAAGCATTTAAAAATTCTTAATATCAATTTATTCCTTTTGACCTTTGAGGTTTCTTCTTTGATATTGGTTGTTTCTGACTTGGAGGAGCCCTCTTGGCTACTCTAAAACTCCAGCTATACAGCATAAGCTTCATCACATGCCCGAAGGTCACTTGATCACATGCATGAAGCAAATCCTAACAGTGCAATCCTAAGCAGAGTTACTCCAGTCCAAGACCATTAATTTCAGTGGGCTTAGACTGGAGTAACTCTGTTTAGGATTGTGCTGTGAGTCAATGGAGATACTCATGTGTGGGTTTGTGACCCATGAGGTTAAAAGCCACAGAATGCAAGAGGTTTAGTCTGTGACATCTCTATGCAAAACTCAAAAGTATACAAGAACAGTGACTGCTCACAACAGATGTAACACGATAACAACCTCTGCTAAGCTGTGCAAAAGAATAAACGGTCACAAATTTGACAACAAAAGTTGCAATACTCAGGAACCCAAAGAAAAACATTCCAGTCTGCCAGGAAGTTCTTACCTACAAGTCACCATTCCTCAGTAAAGCACCTTCTAAGGGAGTATATCCCACATGCAGATGGACTGCAAGCCATAGGGAATATTATCCCGGACAAAACCACAGCACACCTCGCCACTGAACTTTGTCACTTCATACTCACTCACAATTACTTCGAATTTGGTGACAGCTTATATCTACAGGTTAATGGCACAGCCATGGGCACACGCATGGCACCACAATATGCTAACATATTCATGTCGAACTTGGAGCAACGCTTCCTCAGCTCCCATCCACTGGAACCACTACTATACTTAAGATTCTTGGATGACATCTTCATCATTTGGACCCATGGGAAGGGAACCCTTGAGAGATTTCATCAGGACTTCAACAACTTTCACCCTACTATCAACCTTAGCCTGGACCACTCTACACAACAGGTACCCTTCCTGGGCACCACTGTACAACTACATAATGGACGGATAAATACCACCTTATACCAGAAACCCACAGACCAATACTCATATCTACATGCCTCCAGCTACCACCCTAAACATACCACTCGGTCAATTGTCTACAGCCAAGCCTTACATTACAACCATATCTGCTCCAATGCTCTTGATCGGGACTCCCACTTAAGAGATTTACAACAAGCATTTTTGGGGCTACAGTACCCACCAAATGAAGTGAGGAAACAAATCAACAGGGCCAGACTAGTACCCAGAAACAGCCTGCTCCAGGACAAACCTAAAGGAACTAACAACAGAACACCACTGGTTGTCACCTATAGCTCCCAGCTCAAACCCATCCAACGTATCATCAGTGAGCTACAACCCATCCTGGAAAATGCTACCTCTCTCTCAGAAGCCCTGGGTGGAAGACCTCTCCTTGCCTACAGACAGCCCCCCAACCTTAAACAACTTCTCACTTACAATCATGAATCGGCTAGCAGAGTCACCAGCACAGGTACCAGGCCCTGCAACAGACCCAGATGCCAGCTCTGCCCTTATATCTACCCAGGGAATACAATTACAGGACCCAATGGCATCAACTACACTGTCTCTGGCTCTTACAGCTGCTCATCCTCCAATCTGATATATGCCCTCATGTGCCAACAATGTCCATCTGCTCTGTACATTGGACAAACCAGCCAACCTCTACACAAAAGAATAAATGGACACAAATCTGACATTAGAAATGGCAACATTCAGAAACCAGTGGGAGAACACTTTAATCTACCAGGACATTCCATCAAAGACTTAACGGTCGCTGTAGTTCAACAGAAACCTTTCAAAAACAAAATCCAACGGGAAGCTGCTGAATTGGAATTCATATGTAAATTTGACTCTGTCAAGCTGGGACTGAATAGGGACTATGAATGGTTATCTCATTATCAGAGGTAACTGATTTCCTTAACAGAAGCAAACTGATCTCCATATCAGAAGGAGCTGTTTGCATCTACTCCGCCCTCCCCTCTCCTCCTCTATATCTGACCAGTTTCTTTTTGCCCTCCATGCATCTGATGAAGAGAACTGTGATTCTCGAAAGCTTATGCTACAATAAAATTGGTTAGTCTTAAGGGTGCTACTGGACTCTTTTTGATACAGCATGAAACTGCTGGATTAACAACAGATTTAACTGTAGTAATAGACTCAATAGAAATGTCTCAATTTTCTCCCATTTCATGTGTCCAATCAACTTAACATAACTAGCACTGCAGTCCTCTGCAGTTACTCCACTCTAAACTAGGGTTGCCAGCTTCCAGGTAGTGAAATACACAAGGAGGGAAAACCCCACGGGTAACTAACAAAACTTACGGTTCACACCAATTACTTAATCAAGTGAAAAATTCTTTAAAGTGCAAGTGCAAGTGCTACTATGACCATTCAATAAATACTTTAAATACTTACAGTTCATTCACATACAACTATATCAACAACACTTATTATGCGATACATTGAACTCTACAATTACAATAGGTACTACATTGACAGAGTACGTCAGGTACAACCGAAGATCATGAAGACACAACAGTTCTTATAATCGTATTTCTCCAATTTCTCAGACAGTAAATTTCTCCAATTTCTCAGATAGCACTCCTTCAGTATATCATCCTCTTCATTCAGATGAGAATGGATGTGCAGGTACTGAACAAGCCCTTCCTCACGCTCAATCTGGGGCCGGCTACAAACATCAGATTTCGTGCCCACTTCATCAGGAGCGTGTTTCCTAATAAGGATAGAGGTACATCAACTCCCCGGTTCCATAACATTAATACCTTAAGTTTTACAAAATTCCCCTATTATACTTACACATCACATCAGAGGTACATTTTCATAATACAAATTAGCAAACAGTTGACCCGAAGAAAGGCGGCCGTGCATTCTCTGGCGCGCCCACTAGTCATGTCAATTGCACTCTTATCATGACTGGCTAATTAACTATCTTCCTCGTAAAAGCTACAGACCCCCACTACACCAACCCTCACTGAGGCAATCTTATTTCATAAATAGCAGTTAAGTAATAATTCGTTGTTCAGACCCCTTGAACAACGAATTATTACTTAACTGCTATTTATGAAATAAGATTGCCTCAGTGAGGGTTGGTGTAGTGGGGGTCTGTAGCTTTTACGAGGAAGATAGTTAATTAGCCAGTCATGATAAGAGTGCAATTGACATGACTAGTGGGCGCGCCAGAGAATGCACGGCCGCCTTTCTTCGGGTCAACTGTTTGCTAATTTGTATTATGAAAATGTACCTCTGATGTGATGTGTAAGTATAATAGGGGAATTTTGTAAAACTTAAGGTATTAATGTTATGGAACCGGGGAGTTGATGTACCTCTATCCTTATTAGGAAACACGCTCCTGATGAAGTGGGCACGAAATCTGATGTTTGTAGCCGCCCCAGATTGAGCGTGAGGAAGGGCTTGTTCAGTACCTGCACATCCATTCTCATCTGAATGAAGAGGATGATATACTGAAGGAGTGCTATCTGAGAAATTGGAGAAATTTACTGTCTGAGAAATTGGAGAAATACGATTATAAGAACTGTTGTGTCTTCATGATCTTCGGTTGTACCTGACGTACTCTGTCAATGTAGTACCTATTGTAATTGTAGAGTTCAATGTATCGCATAATAAGTGTTGTTGATATAGTTGTATGTGAATGAACTGTAAGTATTTAAAGTATTTATTGAATGGTCATAGTAGCACTTGCACTTGCACTTTAAAGAATTTTTCACTTGATTAAGTAATTGGTGTGAACCGTAAGTTTTGTTAGTTACCCGTGGGGTTTTCCCTCCTTGTGTATTTCGCGTAGTGATTACGGGTATAGCCATTATTGCCAGCTTCCAGGTAGTGGCTGGAGATCTCCCGGAATTACAACTGGTCTCCAGGCGACAGAATCAATTCACCTGGAGAAAATGGCTACTTTGGGGGGGGGGGTGGACTCTATGGAATTAAGCCATGCCAAGGTCTTTTCCCTCCCCAAACCCCACTTTCTCCAGGTTTCACCCCCCAGATCTCCAGGAATTTCCCAACTTGGAGCTGGCAAGCCTAGTCTAAACCCAATGCTTTCTATGGGCTGGGAATACATAAGATTGCATTGAGAGGCCGTGTTATCAACAGTTACAGCTGCTGCCAGCATTGTTCTTGTCTTGTATACTTTTGAGTTTTGCATAGAAATGTCACAGACTGTACCTCTTGCATTTCATGAACTTTTAACTTCACAGTTCTTCTCCTTCCCCCATGAATGTGTGTGTGTGTGTACATGTGTAAGGGCTGAGGATTCACACCATGCGCCTGATGAAATGGGCTTTAGTTTACAAAAGCTTATACTGCTGTTCAATTGTTTCTACCTCTGTGTGTTTATGGGACCAATCCTAAACAGGTTTGCTCAGATGTAAGCCCTTTGGGGCTTACTCCCAGTAAAGTCTTTAGTGTTGCAGCCTTTGTGTATCACTTCATGCTCCAGGTGAAGTGGGCACTAGATCACTTATGCCACAATAAATATGTTAAAGTGGCACAAGTCTATTTTTATTTTTTCATAGAAAGAACTTTATGCCTTTGACATGCATATATGGAGAGCAATCTTGTTTACTCACAAGTAACTCCTAGTTTATTCAGCAGTACTTACTCCCAGATGAGTATGCACATGATTGCTATTAGCCACAAGGTATAGATGAGACTCTGTCTAGGGCAGTGATGCTCTGTATTCTTGGTGTTTGTGGGGGGGGCAATCAGTGGGAGGGCTTCTAGTGTCCCTTCCCCACTGGCAGACCTCCTGAGGACACCAGGGTTTTTGGCCACTGTGTGACAAGAGTGTTGGACTGGATTGGCCATTGGCCTGATCCAACACCAGCATGGCTTCTCTTATGTTCTTATTGCAGTCTTTGTAGGTAGACCCCTTTATATTGTTCATAACAATAGTGACACACTCGTTTGTCGTGAAACAACTGATACTTCTAAAGACTCGATTGAAGACAATGTGGTGCAGTGGTTGTAATATATTTGACAAGAAGCGGGAGATCCGAGACCACCTCTCCTTTTCATCTCAGAAGCAGTTCGTCCTGCCCTACCTCTCAGGGTTGTTGTGAGGTTAAGGTGGAGGCGAAAAGCACATGTGCTACCCTGATCACAAAAATTAAAAATATGAGCGATAGACAGACAAGAGCGCGCCAGGCGCGGCAGGGCCCCCAAATCGGTTGCAGAGCTCCCGGGAGAGAGGGAAGGAGGAGCCGGCGAGGCGAGAGGGATGCTGCAGGCGGAGCTGGGAGGGGCGGGGCAGGCGGCTGCATGCGGAGCGGCCAAACCTGCAGGGGCTGAGCAGAGACGCCGGTCTGGCTGAGCGAAGCTGCTGGCGAGGAGGCAGGAAAGCCAAGTTTGTAAGTAGACGGCCTGACTCGCTGGCTTTCGGGCCGTGGCTTTGGGGTGGCGGTGGGATGCGAGTCTCCCGGCTGACCGCATTTGCGGCGGCGAGCCCGGAGAGGGGCGCTCTGGCCGGGGCTCCGAAATGCCCCCGCGACAGTTTAAATTCAGGCTGCGCTCCGCGGCGTTTCCTCCTCCGGTCCCGGAGCCACGTCAGTGATTTGCCCCGGCCCCAGTGGAGACAAGGTTTCTTTCTTTCACCCTTTGCAACGGGCGAGCAGGAGCCCGTGACGTTTGTCTGCACGTCATGCGGCACGGAACGGACAAGCATTGCAACAGGCGAGGGGGTGTCCGTGTGCGAGTAACGAGAAACGGGAGCCTTACCGGCAGCAAGACCTTGTTTGGTTAAGCTTTGCATGCCTAAATCTGAGCAGCCCCCGCAGAATTTGCATAAGTCCGGCTGGGACCTCTGTTGAATGAATGAACACGGTCGCAACTGGGGGAGATTCCCTCAGCAAGCACGTTTGCTGCTTGTGCACAGAGTTGGCGTAGCCAGGCAGCGTTCCCAGCTGCAGCTGGAGAGGTGTGTCAGCCCAGCCTTGAAGACTGGCTGTGCAGAGAGGGGAGGCGTCCCGGCAGGAACGAGGGAGCGTTCACTTGAAAGCATGCCATGGTTTAGGGCTCTAATCGACAGGGAATCCTGCTTTTTCACACTTTGCAGGTAGGTGTCTGCATGATGCGTGTATGCTTAGGACGCTTGTACACCTTCAAGGAAACCTGCCTACATCAGCACAGCTATTCCCCCACATGTACACACATGTTTATTCTCAACAGCTATATTGTAGCCCTGTTTAAAAGCTACGGTGTGAACGCACCTACAACCTGTGACATTCGTTGAGCAATTCTCATGTTACCTTCAATACATGTCCATGTGATTGAAGCTCCACATTTATCCCTGGTTTCATTTGTAAAGTGAATGCAAATTGGCTTTTTCTGACAAACAGGTGTGTGTGTGTGTGTACATGCATTCACTGTAACATAATGATAATAAACAGAGCTTGTATGAAAGAGCTTTGAAGACAAAGAAAGATAAATAGTAAAAAGTCCATCTGATGAAGAGAGCTGTGATTCTCGAAAGCTTACGCTACAATAAAGTTGGTTAGTCTTAAACAGGGCTTTTTTTCTGAGAAAAGAGGTGGTGGAACTCAGTGGGTTGCCAGCACAGGAGGCAACTCTTGGTGGGAGATGGTGCCCCTGGTACCACATGTGCACACGCAAAGTGCACGTATGCTCCCAGGGCCAATGACGTCACTTTGGGTCAACTGGAACAAGGGGGGAGTTTTTAAAAGTTTAAATCTCCCTTGGTGAAAATGGCCACCAGCCATGTGACCATTTTCAAGAGGTTCAGGAACTCTGTTCCACTGCGTTCCAGCTGAAAAAAAGCCCTGGTCTTAAAGGTGTTACTGGACTCTTTACTGTTTTGCTACTACAGACTGACACAGCTAACTCCTCTGGATTAAAGATACCTGTACATGTGTTGTGCTTGTGGTGAGATATACCATTTAACACCAATGTATACATTACCGTTCTATCTGCTGTGTATGAGCTGAAATAGCTGCCTTTCTAGACCTGTTAATAAAGGTTCGAGTTTTCTGTCTTGTTAGCCTGGCTTATTAATGCAGATCTTTTTTCTTGTCATGAAAGTTTTTTTTTAAAAGCCACTCACCTGGATATTATTAGAAAAGCTTTTTAAATAATAAAATTGTTCTGTCTATATTTTTAAAAATACAGACAGAACAATATATTGTACATGCAAATTAGTTATCCTTGACTGATCTTCCAAAGCAGTGCCCAGTAGTTTAGAGAGAATTTTTTTCCACCCAAGTTTTAAAATAAGACTCAGTGCTAAGAGCTCTTGTAAGGAATATGATGATAATGCTCAAAATAGAACTGTTGAAGAAGATGGCTGCAAAATAGGATTTATTTTCTTCCTGGAATAAAATCCAGGACTCACAGAATTGGGAAATGCCTCTCTGCAATCTCGGCCAGCATATGAGTGAAGTCATGCTGTTGCTTCACCAGCTGAAGGAAAGGAGGGAATTTTGTTGCTCAGAAACAGCAGGGGGGAGGGTCAGAGGCAAAGGCAAGGGGTCCCCAACCTTGGTGAGCCTGGGAGAGCTCCTGGAATTTTGAGAACAGGCCTGAGCACAACCACAGAATGGCTGCCGTGGGCGACTGGGGCCAATCACAAAATGTTGTGAAGTTAAAAGTTGGGGGCAGCTCTTAACGGATGCTTCCTGCAGACTCAAAAGCGATGACTCCTGCTTTCTTCTAAAGCACTTTCTGCTCCTGGGCCATGGAGGAAAAGCAGAACTATTTGCTTTGGGAAAGAGATAGTTTAAGGTTAAAGCAAATAGGTGCCAGGAATCTCGCTGTTGCTCCTGGGCAACACTGTACTAAAGGGAGCATGTGGCAGTGGGTGGAATTAGATCCAGAGACCTGGATTATAGATCCAGAGGAGTTAGCCATGTTAGTCTGTAGTGGTAAAATAGTAAAGAGTCCACCTTTAAGCCTAACCAACCTTTAGCACCTTTAAGCCTAACCAACTTATCTGTAGCATAAGCTTTCAAGAACCACAGCACTCTTCGTCAGATGCATCTGATGAAGAAAGCTGTGGTTCTTGAAAGCTTATACTACAATAAATTTGGTTAGTCTTAAAGGTGCTGCTGGACTCTTTACTATTTTAGAGACCTGGATGCCTGTGGTATGGATATCTAAGCAGTGTAGTGGTTCTAGGATCGAGGGAGCCAGCCCCAGCAGGCCCAGCCAGAAACCGTAGGGTTTGATGTGATGATAGATGCAGAGGTATGTAAATGTACTTTACTGTTTCACTAGGGACATCAGAATCTATAAGGCCAAATCTATGTAAGAGTTAGTGTGAGTGTGTGTGTGCACTTCTGAGTTCCTTCCTTTTTCCAAAATAGAAATATTGGACAGCTCAGAGAGAGTAAGAATATCTTTTATTTTTAAATTAGGCCAAGTTCAAAATCCCATCATACAGTACCATTTCTCACCGGTCAGAGTGTTTTAGCAATGGAAGAGTCCATACTCCATTCTCATTTATGCTTTGGATGATCTGTAGATGTGCTGAATTCAATTCTTTAAAATATATTACTGTTTTACTTTGAAACCATTTTACTCATGGTCATAAACACTTGGAAGTTGTAATTTAAGGTCCAGACCCTGTGAGCAATACAAGTGCACAGTTTTACAGCCTGACATCTTAGAACTTGGGTTTCCAGCAGGTATGTTTTCCCTTTGTCTTTAGGGTTTTTTCTTCCCCAAATCAGTATTGTTCTTGTATTCCTTCCGATAGACATATAATTATGTCCATGTTACTAATATTGGTGTACAACCAATTCTTAAATATTTAGTAGCCATGAGCCCTTGTTCAGTGTTGTAGCTCCAGAGGATTGCGTCAGGAGAAATACTACAGCTTGGAGTGTAAGTTGTAAGCAGGCGTAAAACATGAGGCAATATTGCTCCCATGGCACAGAAATTATGGTGGTAGCCTTAACTTGGTGCCTGTATTTTGGAGGATGGGCAGGAATTTGCAAATGGTTTGCAGTGCAGTCCTAAGCGGTGACACAGAGACTATGAATGGTTATCTCATTATCAGAAGTAACTGACTTCCTTAACAGAAGCAAATTGATCTCCATATCAGAAGCTACTGTTTGCATCTACTCCTCCCTCCCCTCTCCACCTATATATCTGACCAGTTTCTTCTTGCCCTCCATGCATCTGACGAAGAGAACTGTGATTCTGGAAAGCTTATGCTACAGTAAAGTTGGTTAGTCTTAAAGGTGCTACTGGACTCTTTTTGATTTTGAACTCTCTTTAGGACGCTGTAGTCAGACTCCTCTGTTTTCATCCATGTTTTATTTTGGTTTTTGAAAAGGAAAATTACCATGTGATATCAACCCTCTGTTGATAGGAGGAGCTAGCTAAGAGATGACAATAGTTATATGGCTTCAGCTTATCTATACAGG
This sequence comes from Eublepharis macularius, assembly GCF_028583425.1. Taxonomy (NCBI): domain Eukaryota; kingdom Metazoa; phylum Chordata; class Lepidosauria; order Squamata; family Eublepharidae; genus Eublepharis; species Eublepharis macularius. The sequence continues at coordinate 63,702,804 of NC_072800.1, read as the reverse complement.
CCCCAGTATAACATTCCATTTTTGTTGGATCATTGAGGGCCCTTTTCCTGGGGGCGAAAAACCCTCAGGTTTTACTTTACAAAACTAAAGAGCACTGGGTAACGATATGTTCCACAAGTTTTCAAACTCTTTAATCGTTGGTAGATATAAAGAGGACTGGAGTGTTGTCAAGTTTACTATGAAATAAGTCTCACTGAGGTGAGGGGCACATACAAGTGCTTACCTTATTTATTTGTTGGTTTAAATTTATATTCCGCCCTCCCCACACCAGCAGGCTCAGGGCAGATCACGTTAATATACATTAAAATTACAATTCACAATTTAAAACACAATAAATACAGTATGAATATTTAAAAACAAATACAAGCAGCACAAAACAGTTCATTTGATCCATTTCCAACTGTCACTGAAAAATAATTTTAAAAGGAAGAAAAAAACTTTTTGGGAGCTGGATGTTCTGATAGTTAGGGCCCCGTTCTACCCTATTCGGCCGGCGGGGACCCTACCCAGCATCAACCAAACGCCTGGCGGGACAGCTCTGTCTTACAGGCCCAGCAGAATGATAACAAATCCTGCTGGGCCCTGGTCTCTTTAGACAGAGCATTCCACCAGGTTGGAGCCAGGACCGAAAAGCCCTGGCTCTGGTTGACGCTCGGCGGGCCTCCCTGGGGCCAGGGACCATTAGAGTATGTAAGACCGCAGCTTTAGAAATGTTCATTGGAGCATAAATGCTAGGGCCTAACAGAAGCCCTCCTTGCCTTATCTTTCTTGCCCTTCTGTTAATTGCTTAACTCTTTCTCTGTGCGTTCCCTGATCTTTATCTCTCCATCTCTGTCTTTTGGAACTGTTTATAAGCCTCTAGGCAGTGACCATGTGCCTTCTGTCGCGCTGCAGATTCCAAAATAAATATTGAGGAGTCTGAATCGCCTGCTTTAATATATTCACTTTTGGCATCTCTATCTAGATTGACACCCCTGAGACTATGTGAAGCAATTGCTTCCATTGAATGCTGGAACTATATTTTTAGCTTCCCTGCAAATATTTGCTGTGATCTGATTTTCGATTGGCCAGAAATCTACAGGCTTAACTGCTGTCAATAAAAATCAGGGAACTTTTAAAGCATCTTTCATAATAATCATGTGCTTTTGACTCTTCACATCTGGCTGGAGTAAGGCAAGACCCTTTTTCAACAAAATGTCTGGCAATCAGTTTGCAGTTAATACTTGCCTAGGTATTGAAGATATGTTTAGGAGCTTATTTCTTGTCCCAGTAAAAGCACATGGCTGGTGCCTTAGAAATACAGACATATTGGTTTGGTTCTGAATTTTACAAAAAGCAAACTCCTCATGCAGAGATGAGCAAGCTGGTAAATTTTTAAAAATTGGTAATTTAAAGCATGACAATGGTAATATCCTGATATGGAGACTTCCCTCACACTTCCTTGTTTTGGAGTCAGCAGGATTTGAGTCCAGTGGCATCTTAGAGACCAACAAGTACAGAGAACTAAAAAGTCACTTGAAATTTTCTTGTAGACCTGCTTTGAAATAGAGAATTGGACTGGCTAACAGCATGGATGAGGATGAAGCTCAGAAGAGGAATTCTGAAGGCAACTGGGAGAAGTGCAACAGTTTGGTAAGAGTCATATTTTCTTAATGTGCTAGTCTGGCTTTAGGCATTTTGGTCACTGAGCAAATACATTTAAACACCACCTTTCCCCACGTTCTTCCTAAGCTGGGATAGCACATACCCATTTGTGATGTAGTATAATCTACATATCATGCTCATATGCAGAGGATAAATTAAAACCTATATCTCTTTATTCAACATCCTATTTAATTTCCCTTCTTTTGCCTTTACCCTCTAGGGGCTTCTAATTGGAGATTGCCACTCTTTCTTCTGGCAGGGCAGCTCTCCAAGGCACAGATGGCAAGTCTGTCTAGAGGCAAAAATGGAGGCTGTGCTAGGAGTGACAGTATGAATGGAAGAACACCCAAGCTCAATGGAGAGTGAGGATGGCAGTACCAGGAAGAATAGCTTAGTGGCAGAATTGCCCTCTAAAACACAAATGCTAGGATTTTTTAAAAAACAGCAAGCAAGGCTGAGATAATTGAAGGAACTCTGAGCATCCCTAAACTGTGGACCAGTCTTTCTTAATATACCATTGCTGTGGAAGGGAAAGGAGCATACTGTTGAATTCTTCCCCATGCATCAATGCTGCTATTTGACTATTTTAGGGAAAATGCAAAAGTAACTATATGTTCCCCTGCAAAGTAATTTACAATTTGGGAGTGGTGGCTTGCTTTGAGAAAATAGCAGAGGATAGGTTTCCCCAGCTAAGCATTGCAGACCAGCTCTGAAACAATGAAACCATGTCCAAGCGGCCATTTTGTGACTGGCTCCACCCACAGAGTCGCCATTTTGTGACTGGCAACTCCCAAGGCTCTTGAGAAAAGTAGCTCTGAAAAACATGGTCTCCCTCTCTTGTAGTAATCTTATTCCTCCTGTCTTTGTTCATGCATTACCACCAGAGTATTCAACATCTAATTGTAAAGGAAATAAAACTGGCATTATAATTATTGTGTCTTTGTAAAAGGAGTTTGGTGGCACTTTAAAGACTAACAATTTGTTCTGCCATATGTGTTTGAGAACCAAGTCTCACTTTCTTCATCAGATGTTTTCTGTTTGAGTCTCGGTAAGCATTATGTTGAAAGGTCTAGAGATTCCATTTCCAATTATCACATGCTATTTGAATAGCATCAAGTTTCCTCCGTTTTTTAAAAAAGTGCATCTTTCTTCATGAAGACCATGATAAAGGAATCTTTGGAGGCGGCAACTTCATGAAATAGAAAGCTAGGTTGAAAATCATGACTCAATAGGGAATCTGAAATCTAACCTTAAGCTCTTTAAGTTCATCCTCAGCTATGCAGCCAGCTTCCTTGGCTTGAAACTTTATACATTATCTGAAATGGCTTGAAATAGAATGTACTCCATAGGTCTACAATAATGCTGGGGTTTATCAATACAGACAAGTACATTTAAATCCATCTTAGGTTTATGCATTTTGTCTTCTTTTCAGATTACTGGCACACCTGAAGCAGCTGTTTTCCCCCATTTACATCAAAGAATCTATATAGATGAGTTCGAATCTCCTCCCAGCGAGAACTGCAAACACGACCTTTTCCCTAAATGGCATGTGCCAGTGAAGACAGCACTGATACTATCTTTGTTGACCTTTATCTATACTTTTCTAAGGGAAGTCATCCATCCTCTTGTAACTGCTCAAGAAAATGTCTTTTATAAAATTCCAGTCCTGGTTATAAACAAAGTCTTACCAGTTGTCTCAATCACCCTTTTGGCTTTAGTTTATTTGCCAGGGATATTGGCTGCAGGTTTTCAGCTCTATTATGGAACCAAGTACAGACGCTTTCCACAGTGGTTGGATAGGTGGATGAGATCAAGAAAACAGTTTGGGCTTCTTGGGTTCTTTTTTGCCTCAATGCATGCGTGCTACAGTTTGTGCTATCCAATGAGGAGATCTTACCGATACAAGCTTTTGAACTGGGCATATCAACAGGTATGGCTGAACATTCTAAATTCATACTAGTATAAAATCGATGGTGCATCTACCTACAGAATGCTGTGACCAGTTCTAGTTATTTTTATCTGTCACATTTTTATCCCAGAAGCTCACAGTGGGATACATGCATCCCTGCTTCCTCCATTTTATACTCTCAAAAACCCTGTGATGGAAGCTACTGTAAGAAAATAATGTGTATGAGGTAACCTGTTGATTATCTGACACTCTAATTATTATACCATGCTAGCTATTGAAAAAGGTAGACCCTGTGAAGGTATTTTTAAAAGTGAAATTGAAATGTTTAAAAGAAGGGAAGCTAAAGCATCTTCCCCTAAAAAAAAAAGTCTGCTAATAGGTTGGTAATGTTTATTTTGGGGGAGAAAAAGATGACCTTGGGGCCCTGATAGAAGCTCATTAAACAATGTGGAGAAACTAAATAAAACAACTTATCTCTTTTAAAAAGCAATGTCAGTGTACAAAAATGACAGTTCTTATGGGAAATATCCCAGGTATATTATGAGTGTATATGGTTATTTTGTTCCTGTTCAGTTGACACACCTCCAACTGTGTTATCAAAACGAGCTCAGTGGTTACTGCAAATATCTACTTATTAATTATTTTCTTCAGCTCAGGAAACTTACAAACTGGCTCAGGCAATCTGTAATCAGGCTATACAGAGTTTGTTGAGATTGCACCCTAGCAGTTGAAAATGCATAATGTAAACTTGATCTTTCAAAAAAAGCCTGTCACAAACCTGGTTTTTAAGAAAGATAATAGGAAAAAAACCTCTGCTCTTTGGCAGAAGGGGGACAAATTCCAACGTGTCTTCCGTAGTACATTCTCAAATGGCAGCGTGAGAACATGCCTTACCCTGAAAAAGATACAGCTTAGAACTCTCACAATTGTTGACCTATTGTAAAACAGAAGGGAGTCCTTTTACCCCCCTTCAAGCATGACATAACATCGGAGAAAAAACTATTGTGAAATTTGGCAGTTGCCACTGGCTTGGATGTAAGGTTTGTTTAAAGACATAATGTATACATTTATTAATAGCTATTGCCTGGTGACCAAAAATTAATGAACAAGGTATAGGTTAGATCCTGCCAAAAATAACAGCTGATGGAATCCATCAGTGGAGCATGACTTTCTTAGATCCCCCTGTGCAACAACAAGCAGGAGCCAGAAGTCTGCAATGGAAAGGGAAGAATTGGTGAAAATTACCCCCATTTGTGTCTGTGGAAATTATACATGGGATCCAAATCCCTGTCTCTTAAAGAATGTTGATAAATGTCATGCAAAGGTGAGAAAAGCTATGCCTACTAAAATTCCCTTTTCTGCCTTCCTTTCTCTTGGTTGCACCTGCAGAAATATTGAAATCATAGTAGCTTGTTTCTATGTAGAAACCAATCGGATTTTAAAAAATATCTTGGGCTGCCCTGGCAGGATGACAAAAGTTGTGAAGAATGCGTGCTTATTGGCTTCATACAATACTGTTTGTTACTGCATTGCCTGTTATTACAATCTGTGAAAGGAAGTATTAGATAGAATTTTGCTTGTCAGCAAATAAAAGCAGTCCTGCTGGGAAATCTAGTTAAAGGGGAATTAGAATAAGCCTCCCTAGGGACCACATTTTGCTTGAGTTTCAACACATCTCACAAAGCAGGAGGAAGAGCAGGAATCCATGGCAAAGCACCACTTTTTGCCCCTGCAGTTGTGAACAATCTGTAGAAAAATTGCATGCTCCCCCTCCCCATACACACACATACACAGAGAGAGCCGCTCCTGTATAAAGTTTCATGTAAGGAAGCTTCAGTGTAAATTGACTTGTACCCAGGCACAACCTGCTGCTTTTCCTGTGATTGCTCTTCCTGAAAAAAAAAAAAGCCTCAATCATAGGATAAATGGCTGTGAGTAATTTCTGCTGGTTCCTATGAGGGTTTCTCCTGCAAAGCCCGTACAGAGAAGTCAGTGAATCCTAGGTTTAAAAAGGGTGGGGAGGATTCAGCTGTTATGAATCATCCCTGAATCTTAGATACAACTTGGTCCTTAGAACAATCATTCTGTCACTTTAACTGTATTATGCTCTCTGCAGGTAAAGCAAAAAAAGGAAAATGCCTGGATTGAGCATGACGTTTGGAGAATGGAGATTTATGTGTCTCTAGGAATTCTGGGACTCGCTGTACTGGCTATATTGGCCATAACATCAATTCCATCAGTCAGTCAGTCACTGACTTGGAGAGAGTTTCATTATATTCAGGTATATGTAAATTGCATTGTATAGTTGACTAGGGAGGGACTGTAGCATAAGGGCAGAGCTCATATTTCTGTTTGCAACTAGAGACTGAAGACCCAGAGTCCAGATTCAACAGAAGAAAACTAAATGCTGGATAATCTCTGAGACCCTGGACCCTGGGAGATTTCTGCTAAAAAAAATCACCGGAATGCTGGAAAATCAGAGCCCTTTGGTGTAGTCAGGTTCTGCCCCTTGCCCTGGACTGAAATTGGCATTTTCTTACATGGAAGCATTCCACCAGCAGGGTTAGAGGGTAGGTGGAGTCTTCTGTGCAAACAAATATACTCATAAGTAAGCCTTTTAGTCTACTGGCTGATGTGGCCAGTAGACAATTTCTCCAGCTCAGCAATCCTGGCTGTTTTTTCTATAAAATGGGACTGGCATGGGTCCATGTACATTAAAGCACAGCTTGGAGAGTACAAAAGTACTGTACCAGGCTTCAGGTATGCTTTATGGCATTACCTGTATGTCTTTGAAGTTCAGAGTTGCGGATCCTGATATTAATGTAAAGTTGGTTGTATTTTGGCATTGGATTGAATATGCGTCAACAAAGAATGTTCTTCAAGAGCATTTTAATTAAACTCTGATTGCTTACTAGCTAGATTTGCCAGCTTTTGAACTAATGCTTGATTTAAAGATCCGTATTATCTGTAGGGACTAGCAGGTAATAATGTATATCTCCATCCTGTGAAAAGTTTTGCTTGCTGATTTCTGCACATCAAGCTTCTGTTAAAGGCACAGAAGCAAAACAGGCTCATTTTGGGAGAAAGGGAAGTTTGGCCCATGTAGTAATGTATATTACAACATATTTTAAAAATCTAACTTGTCATATATTTTCTTTCTAGAGCAAGATGGGACACTTAGCTCTCCTGCTGTGTACAATTCATGCACTAGTATTTGCATGGAATAAGTGGATCGACATAGGACAGTTTTTATGGTATACTCCTCCTACGTTTATGATAGCGGTTCTTCTTCCAATAATGGTTTTGGCTTGCAAAAGTATCCTCCTTTTCCCATGCCTTAGGAAGAGACTGCAGAAGATCAGAGCTGGCTGGGATGCTAACACGGTGTCACACAGGGCACTGATGACTTCCGGTTTATAGATGAACTCTGTTTGTATTTTGATGCCAACCATTTCAGTCCCTAAGTATGTTGAGATCATACCCAAGGCTGTCCTCCTATCCATAAATTATATGGAGTTTATTCCATTAGCCAGGAGTTTATGTCCAAATCTGTGTGCTTAGTGTCCCACTGCATAGGTGAAAAGTAAGTATCGCTCTGCTCCTAATTAAGTAATTTTGTTTTTCAATTCATTGCTATTTTAAGACATTCTCTCAGGTTAGCAGTTTACTTGAGCAAATGTTTGGAGTGGAACAGACATTGATTTGTGAAATCTCCTCTATCTCATGTGAATTTCTTCTCAAAATTCCAAATGTTGATTTTTTTAAAGTTCTAAAAGAAAAACTGTGATAATAGGCATATTATTGCTTCACAACCTTATATTAGTAAGATCTAAAAATATGTAATACAGCAAGTTAAGAGACACCTCTACCATGGCTTTAAGACACAGGTTAAGAGGTGCTCTGCCTGGATCAGTTTGGTCATTCATTTCAATGGCAGAAGCAGACCCAGGTGTGCCAGGTTTTTTGCATACCCAAGATCATCTCTCTGTAGACAATGGGGAATTTTTGTCCATGCAAGAGATCCCTGTGCTGATGTGAGCACACCCAAAGCTGTTCGAACAGCACAGAAGTTTTTTCTGCAGTAAACAGACATCTACCTGATGAAGAAACAAAGTGCCTTGCTGGATCAGATTCGGTCCATGTAATCTAGCATTTTGTTTTCAATAGTAATGTGCCAGATCCCTCTGAGCACTGACAAGCAAAACACAAAAGGGGTAGCCACTTTCTTTTTTCCTCAGCAACCAGTATTCAGAATATACTGCCTCAGTATACAGAGATAGTATTTAGCCAACATAACAAATAGCTGTTGAAAAAGAACCCTTCCACACACAAAGCCATCTAAGCTGGTGGCCATCACAGTATTATGTGCTGGTGAATTCCATAATATTACATGTTCTGTAAAGTATTTCCTTTGTCAGTCCTGAACCTTCTGCCGATCAACTTAATTAGGTGACTCCACATTGTGAAATTGTACAGGATAGCAATGGGAGAGCTGATTAATCCTGTCAATTGATGTATCCCTATTAGTCCAACCTATATCAAATATTGCAGAAAAACTTTGAGCAGGAATTAGTTTGACATATTTTGTTATGTTTTGAGAGATGGCATTCTTCCTCAGTAGGACAGAAGACTGAATAAACAATTTATATTTGGGTTTGGGGGAATATCCTCAGTTTTCTTTTCCAAACCTGATTTATACTTCATAAATGTATGTTTATAAAGAATTATAGTTACACATTTACTACTGTAAATAAGAATTGAAATACAGCTTTATACTTGTAGAAAGCACTTGCTAACACTTGCTGTATTTAAAATTAAACACCTTTTTGCATTTTTCAACTTCTGCTCTAATATTTTTTTAATCCATAAAAGCCTTTCAGGAAAAGAATTGGGTAAGTTTGTTTATGGTATAGAAGATTGAATAGTAAACTTTATTTTCCAGTTGCTTAACAGAACTAGTTATTCCAAATGACTCTGATCAGGCCTGATTTAGATACAGGCATGTACTTAAGAAGCCATAGGCATCTAATTAGCTTTTCTGTATCAGATAATTCATCTCCTGGCAAGAGGCACTCAGCAACATATTTTGGTTTCTTTGGGGTATAGTACATAATAATAATAACTTTTGATTTATATATACAACTTAAAGTATTGTTATTATTTTAACATAGGTTCATTTAAAGAATATAATACCATCCATTGATTTTACATAGATAATTAAAGGAGAGCAATTATTTGAACCCATTAGAATGGCTTACCAAAAGCAAGCAGGTTACAGGCAAGAAGTTTCTTCAAAGATGGTCCACATTAATTCATTTTGACATATTTTTAAATTTACAAAATCATCTCTGAACAACAGCGAGCTATCCTACCTGATAGAGCTTGCATTCTTGGCTTAATTATAACTTCAAGCACCATACAAAGTCGTCTGTATTCAAGTATCTTCAAATGTACAAGAACTATTAGTTCTCAAGCACCATAGTTCTCAAGCACCATAGTTCTCAAGCACTTGCTACTTTTTATCATAGCAAAGAATATCAAAAATAGAGATTCCAAGTTTCTGATGCATATGGCTGTCTGCTGGACAACAACCAATGTTTGTACTTCATCTTTCCCTCTGTATGTCATTGGACATTCTTTCCTTTCTCGGATGCTTCTCATATCTGGAACTGGACACATATCTATTGTTATTAGTTATACTATTTATAATCTACCATAGGCCATATTAGTCTGGTATTCCTTGTTCCTTTCTAAGGCTATTTTATTCTGGGTCTCTGGACTTACTTTTTGGTGTGTTTAACTGAGGGACCAGGCCAATTCTGATTCTAGTCTGCAAAAGCATCTTCCATGATCTTTTTAGTCAAGACCAGCAACTGTTTGCCTATATTTCTGGCCATAACCATGACACACTTATTTAACCTGAAACTAGCACAGCCCACACATACGTGAAAGGAGCCTGTAAAGAAGCATGTGCAAGCGTTCATTGGGGGGAACAATATACAATAGCTACCAATGTAGAAATGCAGCTCACATAGCTGACTTGTTTGTGTAACCAAACATTTAAGGTCCCTTAAGCACGCGCACGCACACGCACACACATACTGTTGTATGGGAGAATCCACTCCTTTTTACTAATAGCACAGCTGTAGCCCCTGTCTAATGCCCAAGATGCTGAGAAGATGGGCCTTAGTTCTACCATCAAACCAACAGAAGCTGATCTCAACTTATTGGTTCCCCAGTGCTATACTTAGTTGTCGCCTCCCCAGCACGGTCAGTGTCAGGTACCAGACACCTCAGTTAGTGGTGTGTGCAAGCTGAACCCAGTGCTAAGTGGCTATGGACCTTGCAGTTCCTTGTTCTCCATGGCCTACCCTCCTATCCCTTCTACCAGATACTACAGTCACCCTGGAGGACAAGGAATTGTGCTTAATGTAATACATATGAACACCTGCTGACTTATTATTAGCTAAATCTTTATATAGTTCTCTCTGTAGGATAATATATTTTGTATGTTGTTTAGGCTTTGTCCTTGCAGAATTTTACCCACTTCCACTAGACAAAAAACTGGATAGGTTGCTTTACAGCAGACACCACAGTCAAAGCCTGGCTTAGTTGTGTACCTAATACATTTGTGACTCAACCAGGCATTGTGACATAATTTAACAGGCTGGCTGCCTATTGTTGGAAAGAAGTGAGGGAGAGAGTATCTGGCTGTACCAGGAAAGAACAGATATAATATAAAGATTAGGCAATGCATAGCTTGCCATTTCACTAAGAAATGATTAAGCGTTCAGGAGGACTGTTCTGGATTATGAGGGTGGAACTAGTTTCTATACACAACTCTACTATTATTTGACATTATTCAACACTGAAAATAACATTGTAAATGTGTCCAAAGTTCTTGTGGCATTCTGTTCTAAGATAGTACTTGAAAGAGGTTGTTTTAGAAAAAAATTTAAAGGGTGACCAAAGCAGCAGATAGTGCTTCTAGCAGTATAATTAGTAGTTGTAGTTTTAAGCAGTAGAAATGTTTAGTTTAAAATAAGAATTACAGGGTCAAATCAGATAACATAGAAAGAAGGGGGGAGAATAAGGGAGAAGCAAAAAGGTTACTAGTTCAAGTGGCTGAGAGAGATAAAGGGGCAGAGGATGAAAGGTAACAAGGCCCACTGTTGTTAATAAATGACCCTGTAAAGGTAATGTCAAAACTTCTCTTATTGCTGACAGGTGGGAAATGAAAAAGGGTTCAGCACCTTCATATGCAAAACTGCCTTCTTTATATTTACACTTCATTTTTAGACAAGGTAAAATATTTTTACTTGTTGAGTATAAGAAAGATGTGGAAAATTTGATACAGCTAGTTTGAAGAGAAAAGTGCCAGGTCAGGATGCCACAGGTGGTCATTGTCCTTCATAGTTTTTGTGGCTGGGCTATTCATTAAATCCTTTTCCATCCACAGCACTAAGAATTTCAGAATACTTCACTATAATGTCCTATAACAATATAACCATAGTTATTCCTTCTGCATGTATACTGTCAGGATGACATAAGAATTGGTGAACCTTTGAGCAGGGATCTGTTTGAATTTATTCCCACGGAGCACTTGGAGCATTGTAGGCATGTAGGTTTGATCCGCCCCCATGTTTTTCTGTGTCTACAGGAGACCATCAAACGAGAGTGACTCAAATGAATCAGCTTTGTCAATATTCTGATAATATCACTTTAAGGCACCATAAGCTGCAGCTGACAATCTAAACCAGTCTGGAAGCTGTGATCAAGTCACTCATGGGGGGAGGGGGGAAACCCAAACCAAATCAAGAAAAGACTGAGGTGATTTTGATGGGGAAGAATTTCTGCCCACCCTAGATGGAGGTTAAATTATTACTGGGTGGTCATGTGGGAGAGGTTCGGGGAAACTGTTGAACCAAGAAGCGTTTTCTTGCAATTCCATCTGGCTTGTAAACTCTCTCCCTGTTTGTCCATGCCACTATAATCTCTAGATTGAATTACTGTAACACATTTTATGTGGCAGGGCTTTTAACTGGGCAAACATACAAAGGGGTTGTGACCTATGAGTCATAACAGGAATGAGCTTGTGATATGGCTATCTCCGTTCATGTTTCAGTCATGGTTAGTCTTAAAGGTGCTACTGGACTCTTTTTGATTTTGCTACTACAGACTAACACGGCTAACTCCTCTGGATCTATATCCCCTGAAAAACTGCTTCTAAGGGTCAGGGAAACCTAGTAAAAGAACAGGATGTAGTTTTAAGGGGGTGCAGTTAGAGGGGAAAAATCAGCAGAAATCACTCCCTGCCTTCTTGTGAGAACTGATAGCACACCAAGAGCTAGTGCTGGGATCTATATGACTTCCGCCTTACTTCAGTCTCCCAGTGCTCATGAGTAGCTTTGGGGGAAACCAGGAGGAATTGCCCTTGAAAGCTTCAATTGATACAAAATGCAGCCATTTGTTTTTTATCAGGAACAAGATAGTTGCAACATTTGATACCTGTTTTATCGCATCAATATTGGTTTTAGTTTCCAGGCTCAATTCAAAGTCCTAGTGCTTACCTATAAAACACAGTTCCTAAGGGATGCCTGTGATGCACACAAACAGTGGACCAATGTGTCCCTAGCCCAATCAAGGAACACACGGAGATGTCCTGTGAAGGGAATAACTGAACGGAATATTTATTAGTAAACAGGAAGAGCGTTGGATACAGAGAGTTAAGACCCTCAGAAGCCAAGCAACTCCCGAGTTTGACACTTGACCCAGGGTCTTATACCCTTTTGACATAAGTAAGAATTATACGAAAAGCGGCAATATTGGTTAAACAGGTAATGTCCATATGATCTGGCAAAGCACCATTGGGTAATAAATAATTACAACTTTTGGGTTGGCCTTCCACAAATTAACGTTTGTTTATAATATCAAAGAACACACAATTCTTCCTTCCGCACCTTTTACAGCAATAAAAGTAACCATACGGATATGTGCCATCTTCAAGGCCAGTGTTTATTTGCTCTCATTCTCTTGCATATGTTAACCAAAACAGAGTCTTATTGTAAATCCGTCAATATGCTAATGGAGGATGCATTCTCTGACCATTTCTGAAACAGAGGTATGAGATATCACTCCTCTTAAAACCAAAGGTACCTCCTTCCTAACAGGAGATACATAAGCTATTGCCTTGGAGTCAAGTCTGTTATATGCTAGTTGCTGCCCCAGGCCCTGGTACTTATTATCTTATCAATTGACACTTACCAGGCACTTAACAGAGCAATTACATTCTTCAGGTTAGTTTCGTTTTCTCAGCCAAAACAAACAGAAAAGCAAAAGGACTTAAACTAGAGGGGACTTGTATCTGCCACTGAAACAGGAATAAAATTTATATTTACTCGTTAAAGTTTCTAAATGCACTCTAGACTTTGGTTAAATCTCTTTGAATCTATGGCATTGTGTGTACCTCTCAAAGATGGGCTACAGAGGCATATGCTTTTGATTTAAAATGTGGCAGGGAGTGAATGTCCCACACCTGTGTGCCAGTTGCATTCATTCGGCTAATGGCAATCTGTATTCCTGTCTACAGAGTGGTTTCATTTCTGCCAAATGAAAATGTTTGACCATTTTCATTTGCCAGCTAAGAACACTGTTTAGTTTTAGAATAGCAATGAAGATGGAGCTCCTTTTCTTTTCATAAATCTACAAGTAGGGTTTGGTCTATATTTTTATTTAGGTCTTTTTTTTTAGTCTTCAGGCTGATGTGTAAGCTTGTTGCTTTATCTTCTATAGTTGTTTGCTTCAGCACATTGTAAGCAACCGTGAGTCCTAAGAGGAAGGAGGCATATCAATACAGGGGGGGCAGGGACATACCAACTTTCACATGCAAGCATGAGTACAGTCAAGAGAACCTAGATGCACTAATTGTTCCAAAACTGAGAATTCACACAGAGCAATTTATATACTACAATAACTGCAACAGAATATGCATGTGAATTTGGGAAGGTGGAAAATTCGCATGAACGAGGCTTCAGGCTGTCTGAATCACAGTCACTGTCTTCCTCCTAAGATTCTTTCCTTACTAAAGATAGTTTCAAGTGGGTAGCCATGTTGGTTTTCAATAGAAGAGCAAAATTTGGGTCTTTAAGATGCTACTGGACCCAAATCTTCCTCTGCCTTACTAAAGGATATGCTTACCAAGCATATAGTGGGAGTTGCATGTTAGCTCTGGCTATTTTAATCAAAGTGGTTCACTGCAAAGGAAAAGCAATTAATGCATTTTTTTACATTTTCCCAAAAGCTTATAGCCTAGTTCCATCCATCATTTTATTACAGTACCAAGACCAGTATACAGAAATTATGTTACAAAACCACTTATCAAAAAAAAGAAAAACCAGTTTTTAAAAACATTTAAGATACATTTCACGCTGTTTAAAAATTAATATACAAAATCTGGCTACTTGCCATGTGATCATGCGGTTTTTATCAGCTAAGAGACAGCAGAGCTTTGCTTTATTTGTAGTTATACGACCGGTGATCCTATCTAATAATGGAGTAATAATTTTTAAACGAACCTCTCCATAAAATGGGCAACTGAAGAACATGTGCTCTGCAGACTCTACATCTCCCTAAGGGCATAGACGTAGCCTTTCTGCATAGGGGATTTTGTTGTTATAGCCTAGTCTGGAATATTCAAGACAGCTTTCAGGTTACATATTAAAATTAGCATATGTGAGCTTGCAGCAAATGATCATCACAAAGAAAATAATCTGCAAATAAATATGCTGTTGTTCAAGAAGCCAGAACAACATGAAGTTATGGCCTTTTTTGTTTTGTTTAGTTTTCCTCACTGATCCCTCCTTCCTGTCCAATATTTTAATTGTTGTTTTTATGTTTTTGTATGTGTAGTTTAGCTCTGGTTTTAATTGTTTAACCACTGGATTTTTGTTGGGTTTTATGGTTATTGTGAAGTTATTTTATTATCTGTGTGTTTAATTTGTTAGCTGCATTGGTATTCTTTATGAGAGCAGAAAGGTGGTGTATAAATGTAAAATAAACAAAAATAACATGCTCTCAGCTGAGCAGCATTTTTTCACATTAACTAGATGTTCTAGAAGAGTCTTCAACCCACTGGAAGGTGAACTTTCTGAGAATAGTAGCTTTTCATTCTTTCCACAAATACACCTTTGATCAGTGTTTCACCTGAGTTCAGGGGATTTTATTTTGTAGGGTTTTTTCCTGCAAGAACAGCTGGAAAAAATTCCTTTACCAAGCTGTCCTTTCAGTGAAGCATATATTTTTTTTGATAATAGGATCTTGTGTGCTCAATTATAGAATTTGCAAACCTTTTCTGAGATTAAAACTACACATTATATACAGTGACATGTACCAACATTTATTCTTTTTTTTAAGAAAAGAAAAGGAACCATCTGTAAGGCTATTTTAGTGGAGGAACGCCAAGGAGAAAATGCTGTTTGATCCTTTCCATTGTCTCCTTTTTTCAAAAATGCTGGAGAAGACAGGTGCAGCTGTGTGTTTGCTTCTGTCAAGTTTGTGCTACAGTTTGGGTCAGACTCGAGACATCCAAATGTTCAATTTGAAATATGAATATATAGCAAATGGCTATGAAGCCAGATTCAGTCTACTGAGTACTAATATAGAATAACCATTAGATTAATGGGAAATTGTATATTTACATAAAAGATGTGTCAATTCCCATGTGTTGTTTCAATTGGGGAATTCTCTTTCATATGGGATTCATTTTCTTAGTATTTATTATTCATTTGTTTTCATTTTATTTGTCATTTACAGTACCCCTTTCTCAATGAGACGCAAGGTAGATTACACAGTACAGTCAATTTCAAAGACATTTCAATGAACAGTGTAATAAGATCTAAGACCAACAGAAATCCAATACAGAGTTGAAGAAACGCGGAAAGAGAGCATAAGCAATTCTAAGGCTGACATATTAAACAACACAGAAGCCAGCCAGTAGGACAATACATACAGCAAAAGCACATAGTAGTAAACCCTATAGACCCTATATCTTTACTGATGCATCTCTCTGAGACCACTTCCTTACAGAAATGCCCTCTTATCTGAGTAAAAGGCCCTTTTGAATAGTTCAATTTTGCATTGTTTGTGGAAAGCCAAGAGAGTGGAGGCTGACCTCTTCAGGTAGGCTGTTTCATAAGATGGGGGCCACCACAGAGAATTTGTTGGTTTTGCTCACGTGTAAAGTGTTACACAGTACAGTCAATTTCAAAGACATTTCAATGAACAGTGTAATAGGGGTATATAAGATCTAAGACCAACAGAAATCCAATACAGAGTTGAAGAAATGCTGAAAGAGAGCATAAAGTGTTACTCATGTGTAACTCATGTGCTCATGCGTAAAGTGTTACTTGTCCCTGTGAAACACAGGGAAAGAGCCGGTCCTGTAGCTTTGATGAACCAAGGCTGTGAAGAGCTTTGTATGTGAACTGTTAGCCAATACCTTTAATCTAGTCCAGTAACTGATAGCCAATGGAGTGACTGTAAAATGGGAGTAATATTCATGCTCCTCCTAGCTCCCATTACTTGTATACTGCTTTTCTAGATGGATTAGTGCCTACTCAGAATAGTGAACAAAGTCCAAAGTCCTGCTATCCTTATCCCCACAATACAACTAGGGAGCTGGGGCTGAGAGGCTTACCTAAGGACACCTACTGAGCTTATAACAGCAGTGGGATTCAAACCAGCACTGCTGATTTGCAGCCCAACCATTTAACTGCTATGCTACAGCAGTTCTCTCTCTATAGCGCATTACAATAGACATGTCTTGATGTTACCAAGGCATGAATCCAGGTGGCCAGATTGGCCATGTTGAGGTAGATGGCTATCTTCCAGGTTAGACTGAGTTTGCAGAAAACATTTTTTGCAGCTGCCTTAACTTGCTTTTCTAGCAGTTGCGCTGGATCCAGTATAGCCCTAGGCTCTTAACTGAGTCTGCAAGGGTCAGAAGAACTCCATTTATGTATTTGAAATCTTTTCCCCCTGAAAGCAGAGTTTACAAAAATATAATGCATCTTCTCAGTGTAGTTCCACCAGGCCTTAATAGTTCTCCTTAAGGAAGATGATCTGTTTGGGTTATATTGCTTGGGCTCACTTTCCCCAGTGCCCTTATCACTAGCCACCTTGATTATGCAAAAATAACACAGGATATAAATATTTTTAATAAATAATTATCAGGCAGGGAGATAGTAAGTACCATCCATTGGAGCTAGCAGCAGCTGGAAGGTGGGATGAGTGGTGGGCTAACATCAGGAATACTCCCATCATCTCTGCTAACTAAGTCCTCACTAAGGTGCCATGAGATGCTGAAGCATTTGGTGAAGCTTTGAAATGCCCTTAACAGATCAGCTCATAGTAAAAGGGTCAGAATCATTCCCCACACCTTACAGGAGTGTTTGGGTTGTGGATGGTTGTAAAGTTGAATCACACTTTTTTGCTATTCTATTTGAGCATGTGTATAGTGACTGAGTTAGAATTATATTTTCAGGTGGGTAGCCATGTTGGTCCAGCAGCACCTTAAAGTCCAGTAGCCATGTGGGTCCAGTAGCACCAGGTGGGTAGCCATGTTGGTCCAGTAGCACCTTAAAGATCAAAAAGATTTCCAGGGTGTAATAGGGATCCCAGGTCCTGCAGTGGGGGCGGGGGATCGCCTGCTCCCACCCTTCGCCCTCTGCCACCACTCACCTGGCCAACGGGGGGTGGGGTGAGGAGAACTGGGGGAATAGGCTTCCTGGTTGCGCTCCTGAGGGGGTGCCCCTGCACTTTGCAGCGGGCTCATTTGGGCCCCAAACGGGTTGAATTAGGCCCATTGGGGACTCAAATCAGTCCGCTGTGAAGCATGCATGCAGTCCCAGTCCCTGTGTGATGAAGTGACTTCTCGGAAGTGACATCATTGTATCATCCCAGGAGCACGTGTGCACTTTGCATGCACATGAAGATGTTGAAGAAGGTGAGTGCCAAGCCCCCCCCCAAGAGGTAAGAGGACTTGGCAACCCTAGAATGTAAACTTTCAAGAGTCAAAGCTCCCTTCTTCAGATACAGGAAGGAGTGGAGATACCTGAGCCTTTACATCCTTTCTCGCTTCCTGCACTCTATGGCAGCTTTTGTTCATCTGGACAGGGCCTTCAGCAGATACCAGCCTGCAGTTGGGCAAAATCAACTGTATATATGCTTTCTCTGTGGTGGCCTCCACCTTATGGAATGTCTGCCTGAGGAGGTCAGGAAAGCTCCCACCTTTCCTGGCTTTCCACAAACTATGCAAAACTGAATTATTCAAGAGGGCTTTCTTCTCAGATTATAGGGCTTTGTCATAAGAAATAGCTCAAAGAGATGCAGGGCTGGATTGACAGGGGAGCAGGGGGGGTAGTCTGCCCCCGGCGCTGCCAAAGAGGGGGCGCCGGGCGCAGCTGCCAACCCCGGGAGCGGACCTGGGGAAAGACGAACGGTGCAGGTGGCCTCCCAGCCATCCGCGCTGCCTTTTGCCTTTCCCGCAGGACAAGGGGCGGCCGGCTTGCCGTGCACCCCTTGTTCTGGGGAAAGGTGAACGGCGTGGGCGGCCTCCCAGCTGCCCGCACTGTTCGCTTCCCCCCCCCCCCGCCCCCGCAGCAAGCCGGCTGTCCCGGCACGTCGCGGAGCTGGTGGCGGCAGTGCAAGTAGCTGGGAGGCCACTTGCGCCATTCGTCTTTCCCCAGGACAAGGGGCGTGCAGCAAGCCAGCCGCCCCTTGTCCTGTGGGAAAGGCAAAAGGCAGCGCGGGTGGCTGGGAGGCCACCCGCACTGTTCGCCTTTCCCCAGGACAAGGGGCACGTGGCAAGCCGGCCACCCCTTGTCCTGCGGGGCAGGTGAACGACGCAGGCAGCCTCCGAGCCACACGCGCTGCCACCGCCGCCAGCTCCACGGCGTGCCGGGACAGCTGGCTTGCCGCGGGGGGGGGCGCCCCCAGCATGATGATGTCATGGGAGTGACATCATCATGCAGCTCCAGGAGCGCTCTCCCGCTATGCGCACGCGACTAGCCTGACTACAGTTGCCCTGGGCGCTGGCAACCGTAGGTCCAGCCCTGAAGAGATGTCTTGGTAGAGAGAGGGCCTATACACTACTCTGTTGCCTACTGTCTGCTGATGCAGGTATGTGCCTTCTAGGGAGTTTCCATGCTGCTAACATGCCATGTAAATTAGTTATTCTTTGTTTCATAATGATTTCGTCTTTGTGCTCAGCTTTTGTCTCTCTCATTGAATGTCCGTATACTTCATTATTGTACTTTGCTCAGTGAATGTCCAAGCTGTTGATTATATTGTATTTCACTTGCACTGTGTAATCCGCCTTGGATCTCATGAGAAAGGCAGACTACAAATCATCCCAGTCAGGAAAATGACATTCTTTGCGAGGAGAATCACGTCTATGAGGCGCCTGGGGGGGTGGGGAGGGGTGGTCACCAGGCCGCAAGGCGGAACACGCGGTTTCAAACGAGCGCCCAGCCTTTCCAGGCCTGCTGTGACCATCGAATCAATTCCTCGGTCCCTTCCTCGGGCTACAGCGGCGGGAGGGCGTCGGAGGCAGCGACGCGCACACCAGCGCCGAGGAGGGGACGTCCCCGTCACTCAGCCGCGGCAGGAGCCGCCGTTTCCCCCGCCTCTGTAGGCAGAGCCGCTGCCCGGCCTGCCTGGCTCTGAAAAGCGGCCGCCGCCGCCGCGGTGTGAGGAGGGGAGGAACGAGAAAGAAGCGCGTCCTTTTCACCCTCAAGAGCTGCGGGCTGGAGCGCGGGAAGCGAGACAGGAGGGCGACGGGCGCTGCAGAGGTGAGCGGGAGAGGCAGCTGGGGCTGAGGACGGCTGGAGGGAGGGAGGAAGGGAGGAGCCGCGCCTGGCCCCGCTGCGCTTGTTTTTCCACGGCGCCCCCGTGTGAGAGCAAGCCGGAGAGCAGGGAAGCCCTGGCCGTGGAGCCTGTGACGGAGCCGATGCGCTACTTTGTAATTGCCCCAGCGTTGCTTCCAGCCGTCCCCGGCGGCAGAAAGTGGCCCCGGGGTATAAGCGGCGCAGCGCCTGCCTCGTTGGCCGCCCTTGGAGAGAGCCCAGAGGCTCGCCGGCGCTGTTTGGGCTCCTTTCTCACCTGCCAGGCCGTTCAAGGGCAAAGGTGCCTGCAGACTGGAACTGAATGCGTGATTAACGCGGGAGCGGCGGCCGGGGGGGGGGGCGTTAATACGGTATAAGAAGTCAAGTTGCGCAGGGCCAGCAAGCCGAGCGGCGTGCTTTTCAAGGCGCGCTACTGATAACAGGCTGCAGAGGTCGCCGAATGTATTTGCACGTTCAAGCGGGTAGAAAGGCTGCCAGTGAAAGAGATAAAATCAGTAGGACGTTGGCTGGCAAAAGCCACGGCCACGATAAACTCGTTAGCTTGGGAGATGTCCGCAGCACCTTTGGTCTCAGGTCAGATTCCAGCTCTAAAGAAGACTGCCCCCAAGAGGCAGAGCTGGATGGTGCAAGGATCTCTTCCAGAAGGAGAATCCGCCCCCCAAAGCAGGTCTCAGCAAGTACTGATAGAAGAGGTATCTTTCTCCCCACTGACCACTCCCTTTTGTGGTAGGCTCCTGCATACACCCTAGTAGAAATTGTTACTTGTTATAAACGAGCTTTAGTCCCTAATTGCCCCTGCAACCTTTTCTGATCCTAGGAAACGTCTCAGGGACCCACCTGGAGCAGTAGACAGGCTGGCTGGGAGTGGGGCTGCCTCTTACATGAGCAGAGCTCTGCTGATGGAAGAAGAATGGAGCAATTTCATCTCCCTCCCCCTTTTCAGTGCAGCTTCTCAACTTGTGCAGCTGTTACTCTAAGTAGGTCCTGTGGGCCTAGGAATAAAATTTCCCCTGAGGTCAGAATTGGCTGTTGGGGAAAGGAGGAGTGGTGGAAAAATCGGGGGTCCTTGTGTTGGTTCCAACCCACAGAATTTAAACCTAATGAAAAGCTACAATTCTTCTGTCTCAGTTCTAGCTGGTAACTTATTAATGCATTCTGTCATTTGATTACTTTGATGAACCTTTAGGATGGCATTGTTTAGTGAAGCAAGTAACCCTGACCCTAGGATCAAGAATGAATCCTATTTCTTTTCTTTGCTGCTTGTGCATGACAAACTCATTACTGTAGATTACTGTTGTTTTTATATGGTTTCAATTTGGTGAAATTTATCCAGCATCAGAAGACTAGAAAACTGATACCTTTTAGGTAGAAATCCTATGCATTTTTGTAACAGATGTAAGAAAGTAGTACTCCACAGGTGTCAGGCCCTGTAGGCTTACCTGGGAGTAAGCGGCATTAAAATCCATGGAGTTTACTTCTAAACATAGATGGGATTGGGCTGCACCTTCCTTAATCTGTGGATTTTGCAGACTGCGTTCCATCCTGCTGACAAACACACAGGACAAAGTTCAAGGAGGGGGAGCAGCTGTGTGTGGTTTTTTTTGTATGTTACTGCTGGCTGCTGTAACCAGCAGGAACATATTAGTCAAGAATATTACTTAAGGGTATGTTTCAGTCTGTGCCCCCACTGTTCTGCTTCAATCTGGAATTGTCAGAGGAGATGACAGCAGAGTTTCTGAAGCCAGCATCACATCTGTTGCGATACTTGTTTTGTGACATAGAACTTAACCTTACATGGCAGCATTGTCCACTGACTGAAGTGGGGGAGGGTTAAAAGTTAAGAAGAAAGAGACACATTTTGGTCCCTCAAATTATCATTTTGGTTTATGTTTTATTCTCATTTAAATATCTGTAACTAGTCTTGTCGCTGGCACCAATTAAATTAATTTAGTGTTTCACTAAATAGGTAACATCTCTTTCATTCCAATGTGGCCCAAACTATTTTTAATTCAGGCCCCCTTCTGAAGTTACTGTACCTTCTTAAAAACTCCCTATCTAAAGTCTGCACTATCTGTTTGATGAATGCACGGAGATTCTCCCACACCATAGTGTGCACCTGCTGCTCCAAATGTGGATCCAGGCAAATGATAGCTTGAAGACTGATTCTTTCCGTTTGTTCCACTCTCTTTCTTTGCCATGGGGTATGTCAGGCTGTTCTAGGCATTACCGTGAAGGACAGAAGCTGAACAACAACTTCCTCCAGCTGATTCTTACAGAGTTTCAGTGTAAGATCTCATGTTGAGAGGGGTTCCACCAGTATCCTAAGTCCTAGCAATCAAAATGTCTCTACAGAAAGTCTTATATTGGCCATTTCCACACATGTTGAATAATGTACTTTCAATGCACTTTAGCAATCCTTTGGAAGTGGATTTTTTGTTCCACACATGGAAATGCAGTTACAAGTGTTCACTAAAGCGTATTGAAAGTGGATTATCCAACGTGTGTGGAAGCAGCCAATCTCTCTCTGGGGTCCCAACCCCAGTTTGAGAATCTAGGTCTTTTTTCCCTATGCTGGAGTGAGAGATAATGTAGCATAGTGGTTAAGTAGTTGGGCTACTATGCAGCACTTTGCTGGTTTGAATCTCACTACTGCCATAAACTTACCAACCGGCCTCAGGATAATAACAGACTTTGTTCACTGTTCTGAGTGGGCAGTAATCTGTCCAGAACAGTGGTATACAAGTGAACCGTTATTATTATATCTGCTTTATAGTACCAGGATAAATCATTTTTGCCGTGGGCAGTTCATACTGCTCCTTCTGAGCAGTCTGTGGAGCAGTCCATTTTTAGCTTAGCAATTCTACCGTTCTAAAACAGAGTTACACCCTTCAATGCCCATTGAAGTTAGTGGTTGTAGAAAAGTGTACCTTTGCTTAAGATGGCAATGTCTGGTGTCTGTCTGCCGTATTTTTATTCTAACTTTCTTCCAAGGATTTCACAGCAGCGCACATGATGTTTTTCGTTCTCCATTTTAGCCTCACAGCAATCCTGTGGAGTAGGTTAGGCAGAGAGACCATAACTGGCCCAAAGACATCCTGACTAGAGATTCAAATCTTCATCTCCTCACTGCTATTTCAAGCACTGACTACACCATACTGGCTTGTACCTCTTTCCACATTGCTACAAGTTGCAGATGGTGTCATTTTTGGAGACAAACTTGCATGGATCCACAATCCATGTGATTTTTAAAAAAAATTCCCACAAGAATAGCTCATTACATAGAGCAGCCAGCTGACTCACCACCCTGAAACAATTTCAGGCTGGCTGTTTTGTGAATCAAACCCCAAATGAGATATTAAACAGCAGAATGTGATTATTTGACTTATCATATATACACTATGCACATATTTAGTAGCACTCTCTTTTATTATTATTATTGTTCTTGTTAAATACTGAAGCTTTGAACTTGGGCATTGAAGCCAAGTTCCAGTCAAGATCCCTGGTGACTACCATCTCATATTAATTCTTCCTATATACTTCAAGCTGACATGTCTGTTTCCCTATTTGAAAGTGATCTGTTTAAACCCAGAAATAATATGGGGTTGGGGGGTGGGTGGGATGGAATCTGGAGAAATCTAGCCTGAAGCTAAGCAGAAGTCAAGAAAAGGGCCTTGCTACTCATAAGTAGCTGGGGGGGGGCGGTTAGAAGTGAAAAGCTAAAGAGTTTATCAATGACATGAAGGATTCCTGGATCTTGTACCACTTCTTCTAACAAATATGAGAAAGAACAACTGGTTCTTCCTTCCCTTGCACTGCTGCTATTTTGCTCTGCTATTCCTTAGAGTAAACAGATAAAAAGGTGGAGGGAGGACAGTTCAGAAGTACGGGCAAGAGCATTACTGTGGCAGAAGATACCATACCATGCTTTGCTTTAGCTTTTCAGTTGATCCAAACATAGAGGATTCAGTAATCTTCCTTTGTTGATGGTTTATTGAAATCGGAATGGGACGTGCCCAGTAAAGAACTGACTACTGTGATATGGCAGCATTGTCGACTTGAAGTTTGTCACAAGGGTTAAGAGTACTACTTTAGTTTTAAAAAGGAAATACTGAGGGACTTACTTCAGACTTATGACATGAAACTGGATATCTTCATTTAACCACAGACTTCTGAAAATATTTGTCTTATTTCTGAGCAGCTGTTTAGGATCCAATGTAATGGAAATCAAAAGTATTTACTTTTACCTAATATGTTTACATGCATGTTCAAAAAGTAGTGAACTGGATGGTCTGTTCCTTAGGCACTCTCGCTGCTTTTTGTAAAAGAGCTCTGACCACATGGCTGGGATGTTTCACAGTGTATTTTAAATACCAAGAATAGGATGTTATATTTCACATTTTCTCATCATTTTCTTGGATGAGTCACGATTCTAGACAGTAAACTCATTTCAGCGGTTTATTTTTGCCAAAACAGTTGTTTTGTTGAGGGTGTAATTTACATTTTGAAATGAATAGTGTTCTCCTGGTTTCCAAAGCACCAAAACTAATAGACTGTAATCTCAGTTACAAAATTATATTAAAATCTTGTACATTTTGATGGTTAAGAAGCTTCTCAGCATTAGCTTAGGAGCCTCTATCACTTGTAAATGGGCTGACCCTGCAGTTATGGCGAAAGCTGCACATTGGGCATAGATTAACAGCAAATACAAATAAGGTTAGAAATCCAAATAATACCTTTAAGCATATATAGGATCCTGAGGCTCTAGCATATCATGCGGGGCTCGTTAGACATGTTGATCTTTGTCAACATTAGCAATATTCTCTTCAGTGTTAGGGAATTTTGTGTCTATTTGTCCCTCGGAATTGCACAAATGTTCAGTTCCAGCCTTGTGTTTGACAGTGCATTTACATGGGAGTCTGTGTGAAAGTGAATAGAACTGAGGTGCCAAGCTATAAACCTTACTGACAAGTCCTACTAAGTTGTAACTGTTTTCAGCCGTTAGGTCTTTGACCTCTGCCATATTTGTATAAGTGGGTGGCAGTGGTTGTTTTGCAAAGGAGGAAATGAAGCTGAGAGATAGTGACCAAATTCTACCCCGATTTTCAAAGATTTGTGATTGTGTATGAGAGCTGGGGGAAAAACACGTCATCACACAGATCTTAGACTTCCAATTACATTTGTGCACATGTTCAAGAATTCCAGAGAGCATGTTCTTGTCGCAACCCGCTGACTGACTCCCGCTCACAGCTCTCTGTGTATGTACCGATATTTATCTGTAACTTTAGCCAAGCGGCGCAGAGGCCCCGTTGGACAAGGCCTGGTTCAAGCCCCCCCCCTCCTCACTGCCTTGTCATGGAGTTGGTCTTTCAATAAAATATATGTTTGGTGTAAAAAAAAAAAAATTCCAGAGAGCAGGCATCTTTTGCATCATACACTTTGTTTTTTAATGTTTCTACCAAGCATCATTGGAAAACATTCTCTCAATTGTTTGTGCCTGAATTCCTTTGCCATCCAGTGTTGTTTCTCTATGTAAAATGTAATTATTTTAAAATATTTTATATTTCAGCTTGTATTAGAACAAAATTGCATATTTTTTATAGAAGTGTGTATGTATATATGTACATATAAATGCAGAATGTGTTAATGGGTAAATATGAACTGTTTGTGTTTTTTCTTTGTTTGCTTTTAGATACTATCCTGTAGTCTCTGTCTATTGGGAGATGGAATCAATCTCTATGATGGGGAGTCCTAAAAACTTAAATGAAACTTTTTTGCCAAATGGTATAAATGGTATCAAGGACAACAATAAGGTCACAATTGGTATAATTGGAAGTGGGGACTTTGCTAAATCTTTGACAATCAGACTTATCAGGTGTGGGTACCGTGTGGTTGTGGGAAGCAGAAACCCCAAGTTTGCTGCTGAGTTCTTCCCACATGTCATCGATGTCACTCATCGTGAAGATGCTGTAGCAAAAACAAATTTAATCTTTGTCGCCATCCACAGAGAACACTACAGTTCTTTGTGGGATCTCAAACACCTGCTTGTTGGTAAAATCCTTGTGGATGTCAGCAACAACATGAGAGTCAACCAGTATCCAGAATCCAATGCAGAATACTTGGCATCCCTTTTCCCAGATTCCATTGTCGTCAAAGGATTCAATGTTATTTCAGCCTGGGCACTGCAGTTAGGACCAAAAGATGCCAGCAGACAGGTATGTTATGCATGTCTGCATTTAAACAATAGGAATGTAAATAATAATTGAGTATGATCACTGTCTCACTGATCCCTGCATCCCTAACTGACCTGTAATGTCTGCCCTCATCAATTATTGAATGTTGTTCAGCGGTTTTCACAGTGTAGGTAAGAGCTGGCCCTCCTAGCACTAGTACAAGGCTACAGGCTACCCACAGCACAGGGAACAGACATCACTGTCAGTGTCACTGCAATGAGCAACCGCCAACATAGCTGAGCTGGCTGTAAGGAACTACACCACACGAGGCTGCCAAAGTAATTCTACCATTGCAGCAATGGCTACAAACTCACATGAGAAAATCTCCCTTTATATTTAGAAGTAAATAGGGCAGACTGTCTAGTTGTGCCTCAAATGCCTTTCCCAGCATGGTGTTTTGGTTGTTGTCGCATAGGCCAAGGGGTTGGATAGGAACAGGTTGCCTGCTTTCCAAATTAATTAATCTTCTTTACCAGTCAGATGTGGCAAGAAGAGGGATGTTCTGATATTATTCTCCAGCTATATGATTAAAGCAGCTTTATCTTTCAGTTATATCATTAGAGGCTTGTAGGTTCAGGAACAAGATCTTGTATCTTTTTTACTAGGGTCACCAGTCCTCCAGTGGGGGCAAGGGATCCCCCACTCCCACTACCTCTCTCCACTACCTCTCACCTGGCCAGTGGGTGGGAAGCAAGCTCCTGCATGCTCCAGAGCACTTCCTTGTCACACCAGAAATGACGTCATTCCCGGCAAGACAAGGAAGTGCTCTGGAGTGCGAATGCACAAGGTGAGTACCCCCAATGTGCACACCCACCTCATACCCCAGTCTGGGCTCCAGGGGACCTGGCAACCCTACTTTTTTACTGATAACCATAAATGCACATTTTAAAAGAGACTCTTGCCTTTAATTCTTTTGATCTGTAATACTCATAATGTTGATTTCTCAGTCCATGAAATTGTCGGCTTTATACTTCGTTTTTTATATTGTTGCATATAATTAACTTGATTTTCTAGGTCTACATATGTAGTAACAGTGTTCAGGCTCGTCATCAAGTTATTGAACTTGCTCGTCAGCTCAGCTTTATCCCCTTTGATTCGGGTGCTTTATCATCTGCAAAGGAGATTGAAAATTTACCTCTGCGACTCTTCACACTGTGGAAAGGACCAGTTATAGTGGCAGTTAGCCTGGCTACTTTCTTCTTCGTCTATTCATTCATCAGAGATGTAATACATCCATATTTGAGAAACCAGCAGAGTGATTTCTACAAGATTCCTATTGAGATTGTGAATAAGACATTGCCAGTTGTTGCTATCACTTTACTGTCTTTAGTGTATTTATCGGGACTTCTAGCAGCTGCTTATCAGCTTTATTATGGCACCAAATACAAACGATTTCCACCCTGGATAGAGAGCTGGTTGCAGTGCAGAAAACAGCTTGGGCTGCTTAGCTTTTTCTTTGCAACAGTACATGTGGCTTACAGCCTGTGTTTGCCCATGAGGAGATCAGAACGCTACTTGTTCCTCAATACGGCATATCAGCAGGTAAGGAAAGTAATTTTTTAGATGCTATTTTACTCAGACTGTCCAAGTGTCCTGAAACCTATGTATGTACTGTATCTCTCTGCACCATAGTCCATATGAAATTTGGTCAATGCCGTCTCCAAAATAAAAAGAGGCATAGAACAAAGCTACTAAAAATGGCTTTGCCAGCATAACATTTCTTAAAACACACAGCATAAAATATACAAAATTAGAAAAGCATTAAAACAGTATAAATGAAAAGGAAACTGTCTTTAAGGTATTGATAAAATCATAGTGCATAAGAATCTGAGCCAAGTCCCAAAAGGTTAACAGTTTGGGCACCAGGCAAAGGGTGAGGGGGGGGGCGGATATTCCAAAAAGGAGCCCTCACAGTACAGCAGATCCTGCATTTTAGTGGCTGCCCATTCCACCTCTGAAGGTAGGGGGATGAAAAGCAGAGCCTGTGATAAGGTTTTACTGATGAAACCCATAAGGAATTACAATTATTTAGTATTATAAATTAATTATTATTTAATAATAGTAATAAAATAATTGTTAAAGTATTGCATGATATATAGAGTTGCGTAGGAACATTGAATTCTGAGAGCTATATAAATTATTTACAGAGGACAAATTTGTAACTGTTAATTTTGCATAACTCTTGGATTGGGACAAAAGTTATTCATAGCGCTGAAGAGACCCTCTCTCCATTGCTGGAAGTCCTGTTCAGGCACCTCCCACATGGTTTAGATTTTGTCAGGCATGTTTTTCCAGCCTTCCAAATTAATTATTAATTTTGAATAAGTGTGCTTAGTGATCTCGGAATTTAAGGAACTTCTTTCACCATCAGGTCCATGCAAATGTTGAAAATTCGTGGAATGAGGAAGAAGTATGGCGCATTGAAATGTATGTCTCCTTTGGAATAATGAGCCTTGGTCTCCTTTCTCTGCTGGCTGTAACTTCTATTCCTTCAGTAAACCAATCTTTAAATTGGAGGGAATTCAGTTTTATACAGGTATGCATTTTGGAGAATGTAAATTAATGTATCACAACATGTTTTCAATAGGTTGGTGCTAACAATATGTATTTATTTAGGATATTTGTACTTTCCTGTGACACCATGCACAAGGCGGCTTTCAACATTCATATAAAAGCATAAAATAATATTTAACATGCATAGTAAATATGTACACAGTTTTCACATACTTAGTTCCTTTTGGTACTGTTATCTGTGAAGGACACTGTGGTGGTGGAGAATGCTCTTAGGTCAGTTGACTTATGGCAATGCCTGGTGGGGTTTTCATGGGGTTTTCATGGCAAGAGACTAACAGAGGTGGTTTTGCCTGCCTCTGCAACCCTGGCCTTCGTTGGAGGGCTCCCAATCCAATTATTAACCAAGGCTGACCCAGCTTAGCTTCTGAGATCTGATGAGATCAGGCTTACCTGGACTATCCAGGTCAAGGCATGAAGGACATTAGTCATGTCAAAAGCAACCTTGAGAAAAGAAACTTGTAAACGCCATAACTATGATCACTTGGTTCAAAGTAGAACAGATTACATCCCACGAAAACATTTTCACATACAGTTTTCTGATAGAGGCAGGAATGCATCATTCTGGTCTGTTGTGCATTTGGTTTTTACACAGTCGCCTACTCACCCTTGCAACAGTTCTCTGTTACTTCCTGAAATACTAATTATTTCCATAACCTAAGTCTGTATGACTGGGATCCTGGAATATTTATTTCCTGATTACTCTGCAACTCACTTTTCCTTTACTCTTTACTGTTTTGTTGTTAGCCTGCTCACCAGTAGAATAACTTGAATAGAACACTAGTTCTAAAAAAATCCTAGAGCATCCAAGGTGCCTTGTGGGATCATAAGAACATAAGAGAAGCCATGTTGGATCAGGCCAATGGCCCATCCAGTCCAACACTTTGTGTCACAGAGTGGCCAAAAAACCAGGTGTCATCAGGAGGTCTGCCAGTGGAGAAGGGACACTAGAAGCCCTCCCACTGATTGCCCCCCCCCCCCGCAAAAACACCAAGAATACAGAGCATCACTGCCCTAGACAGAGAGTTCCATGTATACCTTGTGGCTAATAGCCACTTATGGACCTCTGCTCCATATGTTTATCCAATCCTCTCTTGAAGCTGTCTGTGCTTGAAGCTGCCACCACCTCCTGTGGCAGTGAATTCCATGTGTTAATCACTCTTTGGGTGAAGTACTTCCTTTTATCCATTCTAACCCGACTGCTCTGTAATTTCATTGAGTGCCCACGAATTACTGTATTGTGAGAAAGGGGAAAAATACTTCTTTCTCTACCTTCTCTATCCCATGCATAATCTTGTAAACTTCTATCATGTCACCCCTCAGTCATTGTTTCTCCAAGCTAAACAGCCCCAAGCGCTTTAACCTTTCTTCATAGGGGAAGTGTTCCATCCCTTTAATCATTCTAGTTGCCCTTTTCTGCACTTTTTCCAGTGCTATAATACCTTTTGAGGTGTGGTGACCAGAATTGTACACAGTATTCCAGATGAGGCCGTGCCATTGATTTATACAGGGACATTATGATACTAGCTGATTTGTTTTCAATTACCTTTCTAATAATCCTCAGCATAGCGTTGGCCTTTTTTGTTGCCGTCGTATACTGTATCGACATTTTCAATGAGTTATCTACCACGACTCCAAGATTCTCTCTTGATCAGTCTCCACCAGTTTGGACCCCATCGTTGTGTATTTATATTTGGGGTTTTTGGCCCCAATGTGCATTACTTTGCACTTGGCCATGTTGAAACTCATTTGCCACGTTGATGCCCAGTCTCCCAGCCTTCACAGATCCCTTTGGAGTACCTCACAATCCTCCCTGGTTCTCACCACCCTGAACAATTTAGTGTCATCCACAAATTTAGCCACTTCACAGCTTACTCCCAACTCCAAATCATTAATGAACAAGTTTAAAAGCACCGGACCCAATACTGAGCCCTGTGGTACCTCACTGCTTACCACCCTCCACTGTGAATATTGCCCATTTATACTCACTCTTTGTTTCCTATTCATTAGCCAGTGTTTGATCCACCAGAGGACTTGTCCTTATACCCCATGACTATTGAGCTTACTTAGCAGCCTTTGATGAGGAACTTTATCAAAAGCTTTCTGGAAGTCCAGGTAGACAACATCTGTTGGTTCCCCGTTGTCCACATATTTGTTCACTCCCTCAAAGAACTCTTAACAGGTGCGTGAGACAAGTTCTTCCCTTACAGAACCCATGCTGAGTCTTCCTCAATAGCTTTTGTTCATCAATGTGCCTACTAATTCTCTGAGCAGTAGTCCTTCTAGTCCAGCATCCTATTTCACATAGTGGCCAACCAGTTGTCCCAGAAGGCTGACAAACAGGGCACAGAGGTTAAGGCCTTCATATTATGTTGCCTCCTGGCACTGGTGTACAGAGGTTTACTGCCTCTGAATGCAGAAGTTCTGTAGTCATCATGGCTGGCTGCCATTGAATGAATTATCTTCCATGAACCTGTCTAATCCCCTTTAAAGCTATCGGTGCGCATGGCCAACCACTGGCAATGAATTGTGCAATTCAGTTGCTCACTTAGTGAAGAAGTACTTCCTGTTATCCATCTTCAGGATATTGTCCATCAACTTCATCAGGTGCCTCAAGTTCTCGTCTTAGAGGACAGCAAGAAAAGTTCTGCCTGTTCATTTTCTCCATGCTGTTCATAGTTTTGTAAGTCTCTTTGTTACGTCCCTAGTAATTCCCTAATACAGGTGTCAATGCCTGTAAAAAGATATTTTGCAGTATAGGAGACAAAAGGCTGATACATAATTATGACACAACCCACAGTTTCGCTGCAGTTCATTGATATAACAGATGCATGCAACTCCGCAGAGGCAATTAAGCTTCATAAATCCCCAAATATGCCTGGAAGTTGAGATACTGTACGAAAGACCTCTGTCAATATCCTTGTTGTTCTACATACTGTACTGGAATCAGGTAAACACTACAACTGCTTTCTTCCAACCCTACAAAATGTCCCATGCCCCAATGCCATAGGAACATTCCATATGACCATTTTCACATGTTTGTCTTCTCTAGTTGCAGTCTGTGGAGAATTCAAAACCAGTCTTAGTATCCAGTTTAGACCCTCACAAGAGGGAAAATGGAAACCACAGAGCAAGTGAGGTGCTACCTTTTTATTGGATCAGCATGTTCAGAATGCTGAAATTAAGTTTTCAATTTATATTCTGTGAAAGTAGAGAAGAAGAAATTCTTAGTCAGAAGGTAATTTCAGGTGAGTGGCCATGTTGGTCTGTAGTAGAAGAGTAAGATTCAGGTCCAGTAGTACTTTAAAGACCAACTAGATTTCTAGAGTATGAGCTTTCAAGAGTCAGTAAATGACAAAGGGAGCTCTGACTCTTGAAGGCTCATACCCTGAAAATCTTGTTGGTCTTTAAGGTGCTACCCAAATCTTAGTCAGAAGGTGTGGTTTCTGGGTAGCTTTGAATTTGGGCTCATTTTCCCCCAGAAATGAATCTACACAGTTGGGTCTTTTGTTTCATTCTGTACAATGACTACAAAATTCTACTAGGTAGATGAACTATTTAAAATGTTTTGCAAAATTGAGTTATAAAGTTGTTAAATTACAGAGAGATGTTAAACATCTTTTTAACTATGTCGGATAATAAAGTTTTTGTATATATTTCCCTTGTTTCTGCCCACCACCGAAGTCTACACTGGGATATGTTGCTCTGCTCATAAGTACTTTCCATGTGTTGATTTATGGATGGAAACGAGCCTTTGAAGAAGAATACTACAGATTTTACACACCACCAAACTTTGTTCTCGCACTGGTCTTACCATGCACCGTAATTTTGGGTAAGATAATTTTGCTCTTGCCTTGTATAAGCAGGAAACTGAAACGGATAAGAAGAGGATGGGAGAAAAGCCAGTTTATGGATGATGGAAGTGGAACTGTTCCACATCCCTCACCAGAACGGATTACAGTCATGTGATTGTACAGTAACGCTGTTACCCCTGTCAACATTATCCTTTCAAAGAAGTTTAATACATGAGTTCATACAAACTTTGCTGTAAACTGAAAATTTGGTCTTTGGTGATATAGTAGGGCTTATGGTAAAAGCCATTAGTCAAGAATGAGCACCTGGGGGTGAAGATAAATGTATCATTCTAGCATATTGATATGCATTGCCACCCACATCTCCACATCTCAGTGCAGACAGAAATGCACGTGCTTGTATTCTGCCAAGTGCCACCACAAGTGGTTTCCTTGGGACCCGTGGTCATGTACAATGCCTGACTACATCCACCTCTCTTTCTCTACACTGAGGCTATTTGAACAGAATTTTAAGAAATGCAAATCTTTTAATAGCTTAGTGAAACAGAAAAGCCATTGGGTTTTGTGTGACATGTTTTGGGATTATATTTGCTGCTTGTAATTTCTCTCTAAATTGCTTAATAATACTTTTAAATGTGCTTTACATTTTTGCCCATTTTTGTTTTTACAATGAGCTTCTGTGATGAATGTGCTAATGTGAAACAGAAATATGTTTGTACTTCTAATGCTTCATTATAAATTGATGATCCCTTGCATCTGAAATTCCACTCTGTTGCTTTAGTTCTAGGTCCCTCAATATTGAAATGAAGCTTAGAATTGTTGCTACTCTTATATTCTTTGGTAAATTGTTCATGCAAAACCATTTAAAGTCAGAGTGAGTTGTCAAATAAATTTAAGGACAAAATGAGAAATGTCACATTAAGGAATATAAGGCAGTATTTAGTGTCTTTATGATACACCCTTTTAAAAAGTATTTAGCCTCACTAGATTCAGATTAAAAAAAATCATTTGTGTTAATGTTCTCAACAGCTGTAAGAATACCAGGCAGTATTAACAGCTACAGGATATATATTCATCAGTAAGAGTCACACTAGTGCTGTTAGGTAAATAAGTACTTGGTGCACAAAAGGAGGTCCCCAGTACACACTTCAAGTAGGCGATAAGCCACAAGGATGTCCTATGCTGGTGATGGTTCTGCTGGCACAGGGCCGGAAGCTGTGAGCCACAGCTTAAGAGCCTAGAGCATTTGGCCATGCCCAGGGTTTAAATTATCTGCAGAAACAGAGGAGAAGAGTTCTGGTCCATTTGCGTAATTTATGAAAACGCTCATTGCACTTTAAAAATAAATGAGAAAGCTGCCCTAAACCCCATTTTCTTGATATTTTCTATATCAAGATGGGAGGTTTTGCATAGTAGAAAGCATTTAAACATGCCGTCTGAATGGTACTTCAGTACATTCTGTAAGGCTATGAAGTGCAGTATACAACTATACTTGGCTGTTATAAAATAGTAAAGAGTCCAGTAGTACCTTTAAGACTAACCAACTTTATTGTAGCATAAGCTTTCAAGAACCACAGTTGTCTTTGTCAGATGCATCAGGAAGTTGGTTCTTGAAAGTTTATGCTACAATAAAGTCGGTTAGTCTTAAAGGTGCTACTGGACTCTACTATTTTGCAACTACACGGCTAACTCCTCTGGATCTATGACCTTGGCTGTAATAGTTAACATATCAAAGTGTGTCTTTGCATAGAGATCTTGTTAACAGCTTTGTTGCCTCTATGCATAAAGAAATATTTAATAATTTAAAATATTAAGGCCCTATTGCTTAGTATTTGAAAAAATACTAACCAACTGCTCAGATCTGAGAAGCAAGGTAAATGGAACCTTTGAGTGATAAATGTCTTCATCCAAAAAAATAGACAAAATCAACCTGATTTAGGGTGTATCCACAAAAGTGCCTTCCCCACCCCCATTCCGGCGCAGACAGCTAAGCCCTGACAAATTGCTCTGACAAATCGCCAACATACTTGAAAATTGGATACCATGCAGAAAACTGAATACCCTGCAGACCACAGAACATGTATGTACCACAGCACTGACTAGTTCTTGGCCTAACAATTGTTGCCAGGAGCAGAATATCATCTACAGTAATTGCAAACTCTCTTGAATATGTGTGGAACATTTGAGCTACTAGCACTGAAGAGCGTCACATAAGCGCAATGAAGCACTTTGGCGGACTGTGCCATTACGTCTAGTAACACTTACTAGTGAGTCTGTAATCCTTTTCACATGTAGTAAAAAGTAAATCCCATTGAAATCAGTGGAAGTTTTATGTGTTTAGGATTAGAGATGGGCACAAACAGCAATACGAACAAAAAAAAAGCCATGTTCGTATTGCTGTTTGTGCCCATCTCTAATCCTAAACACATAAAACTTCCAGTAGGCTCTCCTCCAGCCATCATCCAAGTCAAGATCCATACTGCACCACTCCCAGAAACCTGACCTGAGCAGGCACCAGGAAAGGTACCAATAATAAATAATAGCTTGGCCCCAGAGCCTGGCAGCAGCCCTGGAACTTGAAGGAGTAGATCTCTATCCCACCACACACAAAGAAAATTCAAGCTCCAATGCACTGTCTCTATCAAAATGCTAATAGCAACTCTCTCCCTCTCCACTGCAAACTAAGCCAGAGCTGGGAGCCCCCTCCCCCCACTCTTTGCTCCCTTGTAACAAATTTGGAGCTCCACACTTGAAAGGAAGACCCGCTTATCAAGCTAAACTGGGCTTAGATTGGGTTTCCAGGGCAACAACAGGAGTTCAGACAATCCCTGCCTAAGTTGCCAAGGGAATTGATTGCAGGTGCCAGACTGTCTGGTTTGACAAACAGCAACGAATGAGGCTTGCAAGGACCACCTGTTCGTTTAGAATGGGGCCTCACAAACAGCTTGTTCGAAAACAGCAGATTCATGGCTTTCCTGGTGCCTGCTCAGGTCAGGTTTCTGGGAGTGGTGCAGTAGGGATCTTGACTTGGATGATGGCTGGAGGAGAGCCTACTGGCCCCCACGAACAGCCAACCATGAACATGTTTGTGAACAGGGCCATGTTTGTGGTTGTTCATGAGTCCCTGTTCGTGGATGGTAACGAACAACGAACATCGTGTTCGGGTTTTTTTCTTTTCGTGCCCATCTCTACTTAGGATCAGTCTCCATGCATTGCCAGTAGTTGTGCTTGTGGATCCAAAGCAAAGCCTTCCTGTTCTGTTCTATGAGAGGGAACTCTCAACATATGCACCAGGAAGTTTATTTGTGCGTGACATTCTTTGTGTGTGTGTGTCTATGTGCATGCGAGCGTGTATGCGAGTGTCCATGCATGCTTGAATATGTAAAGCTATTTTATTTTCATGCAAAAAAACACTGTAAGGCCAGGGCTCTGGAACAGAGTTGATGTGCTTAGCATCTGGGGTATAAGTTCTTCAAAAGGTTCATTACATTAAATTTGGACCACAAAAATGTCTTAAGAAAAATGTTATTGTGAATTATTTTTCAAGTAGTTTTTATACAAACATAGAGATACTCTTTTATTTTAAACAATTCTTCAAAATAGTTATATTAATAAAATTGTATTTTTTGATAAAATCAGTGAAATATTTAAGCTACATATAGAGTCTTATATTAATTCATTTGGTCATTCATAGTGCAATTTTAAATCTACCTGAATGCATGCAGTTCTTTTTGAGATATGTGTAAGCCTAACAAGCATAAAATTGGTGCAGGACTGCAATCTAGTTGATACATTGCTGTGGGTCAAATTCTGCAGTATATAGTCATTATGTTATGCTCACAACAGCTATCTGATCCTAGAATGTGATTAGCCCAGCCAGCTCATCAGTTCATGTTGTTCCAATGAAGCTACTTATGGCAGGGTTTATAAGATAATCTTTTATTTGTATTTTGTGATAGATATTCACATTTTGCTGCCTAAATGTACACACTATAGTCATACCCTGATTAATGTATGTCTTTCCTATTAGTTTATGCCAATATAGTATATTTTCGAAAGAAATGAAAGCCATATACATTATTTAAGAGCTTAAATAGAAATTGCTGGTTTATATATTTTTACACAATTTTGATTATTTGATCAATTTTCTCTGAAAAGTAACATCACTTTAATTCTCTTTACAATGTGCCATAATGCTGTATCACTGCTTAATATACTTCATGTGTGTTATCTAAAAGATTATTTCTATGCATTTAAAACCCTAAATTACATTTTTTTTACTCTGATAAACAAGTGTTTAATTTCACTACTACTTGTTAAC
Source organism: Eublepharis macularius (assembly GCF_028583425.1). Taxonomy (NCBI): domain Eukaryota; kingdom Metazoa; phylum Chordata; class Lepidosauria; order Squamata; family Eublepharidae; genus Eublepharis; species Eublepharis macularius. The sequence goes on along the minus strand of NC_072800.1, from coordinate 63,666,415 downwards.
TGTCACTAAGTGAAGCTTAAAGGTACAGAAATTTACCACTGGTAAGTTGTGGTAAGATTCCATTGTAAGTTATTGTAAGCTTATTGTCTGCTTGGTTGTAATAATGTGTCCCCAGAGATAGGTACAAAATAATTTTCATATTCTTGTACAAATATATATTATACTCAGACTAGGTATCTGCCACTTGTTGAATATAAAGTTTTGTGAGATTTTAGTGTACATCTGTAAAAGCAACCCCAATATGGAAATAGATAGTAGAGTACACCCAACCAGCTTTTCCATTCAGTGTTGCTCAACTTCCTTGTTTACTATAGCCCTTTTCTCATATGGCTTTCGTCCATGCAGATCTCATGATCTCTAGCATAACCATTTGGGGTGGTCAAAGGGACCCTTCAACCCTTTTTCATCAGTGGAAAAGTTGGTTGATTCCACCTCAACATTTGTTAAGCTAATGGCGTTTTTCCTTTCCTTTGTTGTGAAATTTACTAAACATCAATATAGTTGAACCTACAATGAAAGCAAAAAATCAGCTATGTAAAGGTTAGATAATGTAAGTATAGTTCTTTGAGGCTTTGTATAACTAGAGCTTCTCTCAGTGGTGCATACAGCTAGGAAGCATCAGTTGCTAACCAACTGCTACCTCCTAGTGCTTGAAATTCCACTGTGAAGTAAGTATGTGCGTATTTGGCCATTCTGCATGCTTTCTTCACACCTTTTTTACACAGAGCTTTCCATATAGGAAATAGGGAATATTTAAAGTGGCTCTTAATTCAAAGCTGGTATGCTGTCAGATCACATTTTGGTACATAAACAGAGGACTTGGTAGCAAGACTTACGGAGCAGGTTATAAATATGCAAAAGGCTTACAAAGTCACTATTATCATCCTCACCTTGCTGTGAGGTAGATTTTCTATTTAGATTAATATTTTTTCATTTTACATATGGGGAATAGAGGCGGAGAGGTTAGTATTTGACTAAATTCACCCAGGAAGTCCACAGCTGAGTATTCAAATAGTTTTGTACAACTTGTTTTTAAGTGCTGATGCAGTGAGACTTGAACTGAATGGAATATACTGATAGATTCACTAACACAAGTTGACAAAACATGAGATTTGGCTAGCTTTGTCAACATGTTTTGGACGTTGCCATTCTTTAATTCTGTAGTGGGACAATAGAATATCTGACTTAGATAAGGGAAATGTTTATGGAATTACATACTGAAACAATGGGAACAATGATCTCTGTCTCACATGATGTGTGTGACTGCTCTTAGGGCAATGCCTTGGCAAATTTTTCATGAATTTATTTGCAGTACTTACCTGTTATGTCAGTTTTTGTGTATTTTGTCACTTACTCTTATGTCTCAACAGGGCTGTCTCATATTTTTCCATAGTACTTTTACTGACATCAATTAAAAATTAAAATCAATGTTTTTCCTTTGTTATGTATCTTTCCATTTATAAACCTGCCTTTTTATTTGTGTCTATTCAGTAAATCTAAGCTTTCTTAAAGATCACTTAGAGTCATATTTACATAAATGCCTTATAAACTTGCTTCTAAAATGTTTTTCCTTGTAAAATAAACGATGAGAACAATACTATAGGTTACACAAGCAGATGGAAACTTGATTCTGAGTTTATAAACAAACATGAACTCATATTCAGTCAATATTCTCCCTCCTGTTGGAGACTTAAAAAGGTTTCTTTTTTAAAAAAAAGTAACTGGAATCCTTAGTGCTTACTCAGTGTCTGGTTGTGGTTGGGGATGAGATGTGGGTAAGCTGACTGAAACTAAATATAGACAAGACTGGTTAATTATGACTGCATCATATTACAACCTGAGCCATGCAGATTCTGAATGCAATGCATCAATTGGACATGTATCTTTGACAGACTTTTGTCGCATCGAGAAAAGACAAGAGTCACTGGAAAAGACAATAATGCTAGGGAAAATGGAAGGCATGAAATGTTAGTATTTGGCATATTTATGGCATTTATAAATGTATTTATTTTCTCTATGAAAAATTACAAGGATGCCTAATACTTGAGAAAGAGCTGCAAACTACTGTACCTTATGCTCCCATACCACATGCATCTTAATTCTTGCCATCTGAGATGTAGGGGGAGGAAATTAAAGTAGAAAACAAATTCAGTGGTAAACAAAAAAGGTGATTTATTTGGATAGAAACACTCGGCTTTTTTTCAGGGGGAACGGAGTTCCGGCACCTCTTGAAAATACTCGGCAATAGTGCTTGAAAATACTGTTATTTCAAAGAATCCTGTGTGTTTCTTACTCATTTCCCTCTTGAGAGTTCCGCCACCTATTTTCCCAGAAAAACTCTGGAAACACTCATGAAGTCACAATAGGTAGGAACTACCAACAGAGCTGGGGAGATCCCTGCTCAGAAGATTTATTTCCTCTTCACCTCTTAGAAGGGGAGGTGAAACTGACAGGGCCTTGGGAGGCAGAGGAAATTAAGGAACCCTCTGAGCAATGATCTCCCTGGCTCTGTAGAGAGGGGAAATTACCAAAGCCTTCAGATCTCTTTTTAAACTCAGCTTCCCAAGCTAACATTGCAACTCCCATCACAAGCTCCTGTAAATTGTCTCTTGTAGCTTGGCTTTCACAGGGGTCTCTTCAGCTCTCCTTCCTCCATTTCCTCAGGGCTGCTATGCCATAAATAAAATCAGTAGTAGCCCAAGCTACAATATACCACAAAAGTGACTATTGCTGGGAGGGGGGGCATTCATCTCTATCCGAGACGCATGGTCTTGCAACAGATCAACACATGCAATCTCCAAAGTAGGTGAGCCACACTACACTTACCAAAAAGGTAAAGTGAGTCCAGATGCAGAGTATAATGGAAGGCAAATGTTGCTGAGCATAACCATTATGTGATGGTCATAGCATTACAGCATAGCATCCCATTTTCTAATGTACAGGTGTACCAGGGTTATCACCTTAGTATTTGGTTAATGCTGCAGATTTTTTGTTTGAGATGGGAATTGAAGGAATAGGCTAGGGAAAGCCCGTTTCTTTCCCACTCCCCCCGTTTACACACATGACATTTTCCAAACGAATGGGAAAGGGAATCTTTGAAAGAGGGCTTCACGTTCGTGTTCAGTATTTATGATTAGGGTTTTATGCTTTCAGGGGTGCCTATGCTGCCCCCAGCCGTTGAGTGTTCGGCCTTGCAGACTTCAGGCCAATGGATGGGCGTTGAGAAGCCAAACATGACGGCTTTACCGAGCAGCAACCGCCTCCTTCAAGAGAACTAGCTCAGCTTCACATTTTCCCCTCCTCATAACATCGACTGAGGCGCTTTGGAGCCATTTTTACATGAGAGAGCGCTGGAGCGATAGATTATTCAGATAGAAGAGGACGCCGCTTTCTCTTGCAATTGCATTCGTTGTGTTTTGGGGCAAGGGCATTTGTGTGAGAAATGTGAGCTGCCGCGTTTCCTGTCCTGTAAGGAGTCCCCCTAAAGCACCGCTGTGGGGAGTGCATTTCGAAGGCGAGAACTGGCGGGAAGCAGGTGGGCTGCTCGAGGGCAGCGGCACGGGATTCGCCGGAGTGGCTAATGAAAGAAAACCGGTGCCGGAGGAGCGCCTTCCCCCTCCTCCCGCCTCGCTCTCCTGACGGGGACTTTCTTTCTCCCTCTGGGCGCCCAGAGCCATCCGGCTTCCTCCGCTCCCATGGCAACCGCGCCCAGCTTGTGTTGTCGCCGGTTGGGCTGCGAGCTCCGTGGTAGCGGCTCGTGCCGCGGCTGCTGGCGGAGACTTGAGCCCAGACCCGATCGGGGCGATGGCTTCACCGGCCCGGCCTGAGGCTTCGATCAGCCTCTTGGCTCTCCCCACCGTCGAAAAACTGAGGAGCCCCTCGTTCTCCGGCCGGCGGGAGCGGCTTTCGGACACTGAGGTCAACGGCAGCCTCGAGCAGGTGAGGGAAAGGGCGGGCGCCTTCACCCCTGTCCCATCCTTTGCCCGTCTTTTAATTATTCGCCCCACCCAAGCATTTTTCTTCATGGCACCCCAAATTCCGTGAGGCTGCACGGAGGAGATTCAGCGCGGCTCAGCCTCCATGAAGAAGCTCCTCCCTTCCCGTGGTAAACCGATTACTAGTCCCCCTTTCCTGGCCTTCACTCTCTGTTCAATAGGCGGGAAACCTTTTCTTGCTGGGATGCTATCAGAACACACCTTGGTACATAAACAGAGAACTTGGTAGCAAGACTTATAGAGCAGGTTATAAATATGCAAAGGGCTTACACAGTCACTATTATCATCCTCACCTTGCTGTGAGGTAGATAAAAATTCAATGTCCATCAAAATAAAACTAAACAAAAAATGTCGGGGCATTTTCATAGAAAAGATTTAAATACAAAATAACTGTTTAAAATATCTCATACAACTGTTTAAAAAATCTCCATACGATCTGGATATTTTAAATTGTATATTCCACTTTCAGGCCTCTCAAGAAAAATATTTAATAGAATTTGAGTCTTGCAATAAATTGTGTTGCGCTTACTGTTGCAGAGCTGCAGTGTAAACAGTCTACAGTGTTTCCTATCTTGATAAGCAGTTATGGACAGACAGGAGAAGGGATAAAAGAGATTTGGGTGTGTGTCTGTGCATGTCAACACATTGAAAATTATCACTGAAATTTCCACCATAAGCAAAAAAAATATGGCAATGGTTTACCAGGAAAGAATAACTAGAAATTAGGTATTGTTTCTGGCTGGTACAGCTTTGTTTAGTGGTAAAAATATTAAACAAGGATCTGGAAAATCTGGATTCAAATCCCCAACATGCCAGGAAGGTTGCTGGGTGACCTCTGGACAGTCATTCATTCTGAACCTAATCTACTAAGCAGGGTTGTTGTGAGGGTAAAATGGAATACTGGAGACTGATGTGTGCTGCTGTGAGCCCCTTGAAGAAAGCATGGGATAAATTTTATTATTTTTTCATATATAGAAGTTTTTTATTTAAAAGATAGGATATGACAATAGAAAGTGCATAATAAAGCTTATATAAGCAGTAATTGAAATTAATTTGAGACTTACACTAACTTACACAAATAGTACATTTAAAATTAATTTATAACTTTAAAAAGCACTACATTTAAAATTGAGTTAAACTGATAAAAATATAATAAAAAGAATTTTAATAACAGAACTGAGTTGTGTAGTAAATCTCTTTCCCTCTCCTTGGTTACTTACACCTATACAAAATTGAATATCAACCATTTTACTAATCATTCCCTGTGTTTCATCTTTTTATGTATATACTAAGTTACCTTAATTAATGTTAGTACTGACCTAAATTTTATTATTTACTTCATTTATATCCCACTTTTATCCCCAATGGGGACCTGAAGTGGCTTACAACATTCTCCATTCCTCTGTTTTATCTTCACAACAACTCTGTGAGATAGATTAGTGCCCACTTAGAGCAGTGAGCAGAGTCAGTGTTATTATTAGCCCCACAATACAGCTGGGAGCTAGAGCTGAGAGAAGTGGCTTATCCAAGGCTACCTATTTAGTTCATGGCTGTAGAGGGATTCAAACTAGCAGAGTACTGACTCATAACCCAACCACTTAACCAGTACGGTACAGCAGTTCTCTCATCCAAGGTCATCCAACAAAGTGGGTGGGAAAATACTAAACAAATACAGCTTGATTGACAGGATCCATTGATTCCAAAGGACAGAAGATGCAAAAACAAGTGAAATCCCATATCATTCACATTCCAGAACTTATAGGGTATTGTCCATTGCTGTTAGGTATGCTCCACTGGATAGTTCTGTGTTGTGTAATATCTCAGTTTATGTTTTGTTTTCAGCTTTGTATCAAATTTCTGCTTGTTTTCAAATTTCTGCAATCCTTACCCTATTGTATTCTCTCTTGAATGTTTATTGAATGTTCCAGCTATTGATTTTATTGACCCACACTGTAATTCATCTTGAGTCTTAGTGAGGAAGGTAGAATGTGTCCAGGGTTGAGCACCCCAAGCATCCCGGACTCGCCACAGCCCCCTTACCTGAAGGCCGACGGCACCCCAGCTGCAGACACAGGGAGCCCAGGGGAGGTGATGCAGCTCCAGCCAGCAGCAAGTGAGGGGGAAAAGGAGCCAGATAGGGAAGCCAGCTGGCTACACGCTGTTCCACCCAGCCTCAATGGGCAAGAAGCACACACGCCTACCGGAGAGGCTGATGCCAGGGCAGACAGGCTAGAAGTCCCTGCCCAAGCCCCAGGGGAAACCAGCAGCAATGTCCACGCGGGAGAGCTGGATAGAACCCAGGAGGCCAGAGTGGCACCTTGGGACCATAGGCGGACAAGCCAGGCCCTGCCAGCCCCATCTTGCAGGAAGGGAAGAGGGAGGAGAGGCACACCTGAGGGCATCCCTAGCTGGGCTACATCTAGCCCTGCCCTGCGAGAGAGAGAAGAGGAATACAAGGAGAGACTGGGACGAGAGAGGGAACACCTGAGGGCATACCCAGCTGGACGGCGAGTAGGAAGCAGCCTGGGAGGAGAGGAGGGGGAACTTGGGAGAAGCCCTATAATGGCAGGCTCAGTAGAGTGATCATGGTGGGTTGTGTAGGAGCGTGGTTGAAGTTAGGAGAGAGGAAGAAGGGGCCGGGGCCGGGGCCATGAAGGACAGAAGGAACAGCAAGCAAAGAGGAGACAAGGAGGGTGAAAGCTTTGGAAAGCTGGAAGTAAGAGGAGGCAGCTGGGACTCTGTCAGGTTGAGCAGGCCTGCGAGTGGACTGAGCAGGAGCGAGGGTGAGGTATACCCCCCTCCTTCCACGGAGCACGGCCCTACAATATCCCTGACAGCTTCCTAAAGTTGAGTTCAGGTGCGACGGCGTCCAGCACAGGGGCACCCATGGCAGAACCTGACAGAATGAATGAACAAAGTATCAGTTATGTGGATTCTGGAACAGTGTGACCTATGTTATCAGAGACAAGCACCAAATATCAGAACTGATATGGGTGGCAGAATGCAGTTTTAATTTTAATTCACAGAATCTTTGATAGATTTTTTTGCTGGAATCTTTTGCCATCTGTCTGACTGCAAGTACCCATTGTGACCATGTGTAACAGGTAATGTCTAGTTTTGACCTAACCTGCTCAATGTTTATGCTGTTTTTATGCCCTGACTGGGTTTTTAATACTGGGTTTTTATTTGTTAACTTTTATTGCAATGTATTTTTATTGTTTTCTCTTTTGTAAACTACCTTAAGCAGGTACTCTGAAGAGGCAGCATAGACATTTTCTAAATAAATTAAGTAAAATACAGTAAAAGATTTGTTAAATGGCATCCACAGGGAATTGGGCTTGCCAATTAAATAAATATGCCAGCTAACGAAGTTTTTAGTGTCAGCTAGTTGAGTGGCTCAGGCAGAGTCACTCAGCCAGAATGTCAGTTAATGGGGGTGCATAATTCTGTTTCTGCTAGTGATGGAGAAGAGCAAAGGTCTCTGCAGCACCTAACTACTGCAAATCCTACTTAGTTCCTTCCCCAGTTTCTGAGATTTCACTGGGCATCATCTACACGCTTACCATCTTATATATAAGAACCCAATACTTGCTTTTATAAAGTGAACATTCTGATTTTCCGGTTGCTGAATTTTGCACTCAGTACAAGTTCTCTGTTTGCATATTTGTGTTTATGCATAATTGTGGGGTACATGCCTTTTGCTGATAGTGAGAGATGACTTTTCAGTACCAAGGGATGGAGCCTGTGATTACACGTTATGCTATTTAAGTATTCATTTAATGAATCTGTTTTTAGGATAATCTCTTGAAATCTGTGGATCTTAATCATGTTATCAAGCTACTTGAAGAAACAGAATCAGTAAGTATAACCATAGTATACAAAAAGGCTACATTTATCTTAAATACGTTTAATTGGATTGCCATTTATTCACTGATTAGCCAGAAATAAGCACTTTCAAATTCTGATAACAGCCAGAATACACAAGGAATAAACTAACCCAAAAGAGTCAGAAGCTACACAGTATAAAACAAAATGAAATATTGGATTTATTTATTCATACTTAAAATACTTATATTCCAACTTATCTCCTCAGAGTCCATGCAACTATCAAAGCAACAAGTGCAAACACTTAACCCACAGTTTAACAGTCAGCAAGCTAAAGAGTTCCCTTGGGGTGCAGGCCAGACACCTGTTTTCTGCATCAATAAGATAGCTCTTGTCAAGATAGTAGGATTCTCACGGTCTGAAGCCACCGGAACCAAAGGTCTGGCGTTAATGATGGTGGACACCTCAGCCAGGATGTTGTCAAAGTCTCATGGGTAAGAGAAGGTGTTCCCACCAGCATAGAGTCCAAAATCTTGTGTACGATGCCAATCATGCGCTCCCACGCTCCCCCCATGTGGGATGCATGGGGAGGACTGAAGATCCACATACAATTCTGGGCACGCAGGAAAGTTCCAAGTGCTGGGTCAAGGTCAGTGCTTCCCCGTATTCTCAGCTCCCTGCAGCCCCCTACAAAGTTTGTGCCTTGGTTGGACTGGAGTAGCTTGACAGGTCCTCGTATGGCCAGAAATCTCCGAAGGGCGTTAATGAAGCTGGAAGTGTCCATGAACTGTTATCACTTCAATATGGACAGCTCGGATGCTCAGACACATGAAGAGCACTGTCCAACGCTTACTTTTGGCTTGCCCTCCCCTGGTCTTGCGCATCAGTACTGTCCAGGGTCCAAACACATCAAGGCCAACATTGGTGAAAGGAGGCTCGGTACTGAGTCAGTCTGGCAATAGGTCTGCCATCTTTTGTCGCTGCTGGTGGCCTCTAAACTTCCAACACTGAACACAGCTCTAAATGACAGAAGCAACGCAGCATTTTGCTTCCACGATCCACAGACTCGCTGCTTTGACAGCTCCTTCTGTGAAGTGTCATCCTTGGTGATGGACCCTCTCGTGATGGTGTTACACCAACAGGATAGTGACGTGTTGACACACTGGAAGGATGATTGAGTTCACCACTGTGGGTCCCATGGCAGCCTGATTCAAGCATCCTCCTACTCTGAGTAGTTCCTCATCATCGAGATAGGGGGTCAACTTGAGAGTGCTGGCTTTCAGAGTTGCTGACCCATCCTTGACACATTCAAGCTCCTCCAAGTAGGACTCATGTTGTAAACTGTATAGAATCAGCTTTTCAGCTGAGCGTTGTTCATCTAGCAAAGTCGGCCCAGCGTCCCAATGATGTGTGAAGTGGATGCAGCTCTCCCTGCCATCGACCCACATATATGCTATGGCTGCTATCACCTGGCTCGATGTGTCTGAAAAGATGTGCAGCTCTCTGTAGAAAGTGGCAGTAGGTGAGATTGATATGTAGGTGCAGGGTATGTGTATACCTTGTAGACTGCTAAGGGAGTTCCTCCATGCTTCCCAGTCCCGTCTTTTTTCTGTAGAAAGTGGTTCATCGCAATCCTTGGCACCTAAGAAGAGTATGCGTAAGAGATGCTTCCCTTGGATGGTCACTGGTGCTGCAAACCCCACGGGATCAAACAGGCTGTCCACTGTCAACAGGATGCTTCATCTCATGAACTGCTTCTCTTGGACCGGCGCTCGGAAGGTGAATGTGTCCTTCCTCAAATCCCAACTCAGGCCAAGACTCTGTTAGAGGAGTGAAGTGTCGCTGCCCAAGTCTAGATCCTGCAGGCTTTTAGCATTGTCTTCTGGATCGAAGGCTTCTAACACCTGTGCGCTGTTGGAAGCAAATTTGTGCAGCTTGAGGTTTGCTGCAGCCAGCATCAGTTGTATCCTCTTCAACAGGTCCACGGCTTCCGCTGGTGTGGCCACGGACTTGAGCCCATTGTCTACGTTGAAGTCCTGTTCCATGAACTGTCTTGCATCCAGACCATATTGCCGTTCTCCAATGCATGCAGTTTGGTGTTGCCCATAGTTGGCTATTGCAGGAGATGGTCCGTTTCCAAAAACATGAACTCTCATGCGATACTCAGTGATTGTCTGGCAATGCTGTTCATCGCTGAACCACAAGAATCGCAAGTAGTTGCAGTGATCTCTGACGAGGAAGGAGTAAAACATTTGCTGGATGTCTGCCATTATGGCTATGGCTTCCTTCCTGAAGCAGAGAAGCACACCAAGTAGACTGTTGATCAGGACAAGTTCCGTGAGGAGGACCTTATTCAGTGAGAAACCTTGGAACTGTGTGCTGGAATCAAAGACCACTCTGATCTGACCAGGCTTTTGAGGATGGTATACTCCAAAGAACGGCAGGTACCAGCATTCTTCACCTGCCTTCAGTGGTGGTGTGACTTCTGCGTGCTTGTTCTGCAACATCTTGTCCATGAACTCCATGAAATGGACCTTCATTTCAGACTTTCTTGCTAGAGGAAGGTGCAAGGTGATGAGCCTAGATAGGGCTTCTTCTCGATTGTTGGGTAAGCATTGTCAAGATGTGCAGAAAGGGAGTGGAGCGACACAACTCTCTGAGTCATTTTGCCGAAGTTCCTGTTCCATCAGCTGCAGGAACTGCTTGTCTTCCATAGAAGGAGTGAGCATGTTGTCATCTTTGGTTGTTTGGAACACTGTATCTTCCAAGACAAAGTCCTTTTCATGTAAAGTGAAGTGTTCCTCACATGGCTTCAAGTGTGAGGCTCTCCCATTGTCCAAGACATTTGTTGTGAAGACGCTTGTCTGGTTTGGCATCTGTAAGCGATCTACACATACGTTCCCCATGACGACCCATCCTAACTTTAATCTCTGATCATGCCCAGCAAAAGCAAGATTTGTGCATCAGGGTCTAATGCTGGAAGTTGACTTGTGATGGGTCTTAGATGAGGGTGGTGTAACGCTATGTCTGGTGTGGGAATCTGGGTGCGGTTGTTCGGTAAGGAGTTGCACTCCAACAGTAGTGGCAGAGAAAACTGAACACTGCCGTCAAGGGACTGGATTTGGAACCTGACAGCTCTCCTCCCCACCATGTGCTGTACCCTAGCACATCTTCAGGATGTATTGCATCTCTTCTCCATATACATCAAAGAGGTCAAAGACTTCTGAGCTGGCCAAGGACTGATTGCTTTGTCCATCCAAGATGATGTAAATCTTTGCAGCCACATCAGGGTGACTGGTAGGGAAGACTGCAGCCAGACAAATCTGGTTGCAGGTATGTTGACTGTCCATGATGCCACAAACCTGAGTACAGTGAACACTGACAGGCACATCTGGGCCTGCGGCTCCGTCTGGGGCACAACCGAAGAGGAGCCAGGTGTGGGTGGCTGTGATGAAGCAGGGTCCGGATGCAGAGTGGAGGGGTGCTGATCACTGCTGCACACGGAACATGTGACCTTGGCTGTACAAGTGGCAGCTGTGTGGAAAGTGGACTCACAGCACTTGGAGCACACCTTGTACTCTACAAGCAAAGCTTTCTGCTCCACCAGAGGCTGTCCTCTGAAAGCTCTACAAGAGTTCAATGGGTATGACACTTCATGGAAAGGGTAGAAGAATTGCAGTGATGTCCATGTGTGTGACCTCTGCACTGGACGTTGCTGCAGCGAATGTTTTCGTTCTGCAGGCTTCTGATCCAGCTGGGTCTTCCCTCTGGAAGTAGCTGGCATGGTAGACACCCCTGTTTTATGCATGGACACTGCTGGCCTGGCTCTTGTGTCCTGTGAAGATGCCCTATCAGGCTGAAAGGTAGAGAGGCGGATGGCATATCCACGTTGTGTGTCCTTGCCAATCAAGTGACGAAGCCCACGAGAAGTGAGAAGGGAAGATACATCCCCAGATGCTCGTCCTTGTAGCTGCTTACAGTGACTCCACTTGTTTTGCAGCGAGCCTGGTAACTTCTCTGTAATCACCATCTGTGCCAAATGTTAGTCAAGGAATGCCAGCCCAGGTAGTCTTGGATTCCTCTTGGCAGCTTCCAGCTCTGCGAGGATATCAGCCAAGTCCCAGAGTTGCCACGGTTCAGTGGCAGGTATCTTGAGGAACCTCCTTAGCTGCAGCATGAGTGAGCCCTCAATTTCAGATGGTGCCCCATAGCATTCATCAAGTAATCCCAGACCTGTGCAAGGGCCATCCCGGAATCTTTGACGTGTGCTGCAAATACATGTTGAGCCTGAGCTGCTGACTCGGGGCCCAGCCATGCAATTAGGAGTGTGAGCTCATTGGGCTGCAACTTCATACCCCTAGTAGCTCCTTGGAATGTCACCTTCCAAAGCAAGTAGTTGTCTGGGCAATCGGAGAACTGAATGCCAATGTTAGACTGTCCTTTTATCACAAATGTTGTAATCAATCCACCAAAATATTGTGGTTGGTCTGAAAAATTATGTTAGCATATGAAGTTTCATTTCACCTAAAGGAAGTAGAAAACCCTATCTATAAACCTAAATTTCAAGAAAAGTGGTTCTGCATCCATGCAGTATTCTGACTCAAATGCTGACTTAGGCAAGAATAAAGCCAAATTAAATTTTATATATACAGTTTAAAATAATGAATTGGATTCTATTAATCCTTTCTGTTAATTTGCATCCTATGACTCTCTTCTGCTTAGTGTTCTTTAAAGGAAAAAAGGCTTCTTCCAACAGAGAAGGATGTTTTTTGATGGAGGAAAGTGGGTTTTTTTTTCCCCTTGAAGATTTTTGGTGGAGGAAGACTTGGTAAAAGGAACACTAAGATCGAATTTAGTAGAAGGCATGATAGGATCCAACCCAATATAAACAACATAGGTCTCTTCTTTCCTGTTGAAGTTGTGTTTATGCTTATGAATTTCAGTGGCTTCCCTATGCAATCTGACGAAGTAGTTGGAAGTGTTGTCCAGTATTTTAGTGTCCTGGAATAAGACTGATACAGAAAGATACAGATACAGATACTGATACAGTACTGTATCAGATACTGATAAAGAACAGAAGGTCAGGGGCGAGGTAGTGATATTTTTCCAAGATATTTTTTCTTCTGAGGGGGCCCTGCTCCAAAGATTTCTGGCACAGAATGTGTAAGCCTGGCATGGGAAGCAGGGGAGAGAATGGGTGTTCTGGTGATGTACCGATTGCCCAGCTTGCCAACTGACACCCTGCTGAAGCTGTTGCTGATTGGGTGCTGTGGTTCCCCAAGCCAGTGGTCCTGGGAGACTTCAACATCCACGCAGAGGCTAGCTTGTCAGGGGCAGCCTCAGACTTTGTCTGCCATGGTGATATTGGGTCTCTCCCAATCAGCTAAGGATCCCATTTCCCCAGTGGGGGTGGGAAATCCCCCACTTTCACTCTCTGCCCTCCGCCCTCCACTTACTTGGCCAGTGGGTGAGGAAGACATGAGAATGGGCCTCCCGGGCGTGCTCCCGGTGCAGCACAACGATGTCACTCCTGGGAGTGACATTATTGTGCCCCCCCAAGAGCGCTCCTGTGCTTTGCAATGGGCCAATTTCGGCCCCAAACAGGTCCGTTTTGTCCCATTTGAGGTCAAAATTGGCTCTCTGTGAAAGGCATGCATGCCCCTGCACCCTGCACAATGATGTCACTTCCTGGAATTTTGCCCTACTAAAATCTTACCTGTGTGTTTCGCTACAAACTTGCTTTGTACTCAATAACAAAAGGAATTCTAGGAGGATGTGATCACTTCTCTCTATGGTTCTCACCACCTTTCCCCATCAACCAACTCTTCTTTGTTGATTAGTATCAAGTCCAGTATGGCCAAGCCCCTTGTTGCTTCCTCCACCATTTGAGAAAGGAAGCTGTTGGACAGGCAGGTCAGGAAGTTGCATGACCCTGGACCCATAGCAGAGTTGGTCTCCCAGCACACATCAGGGAAGTTGAGGTCTCCTATAACTACAAGGTCATGTTTCTTGGATGCTCTATAAAGCTGCTCACGGAGGGCAGAATCCACCTCATCTCCTTGGTCAGGCAGTCTATAACAGACCCAATCCGCAATACTGCTCGTCCTTCCCTCCCTTATCTTCTCTCAGACAATTTCCACTGGGTTGTCACTCTCCTCCTCCAGTATTTCGTGACAATCAAGCCCTTTCCTCACATACAGTGCTACTCCACCTCCTCTACAACTCTTCCTGTTCTTGTATAACTCATACCCATCCACTATATATTCCAGTGATAGGAATCATCCACCAAGTCTCTGTAATGTCTGCTAAGTCATATCTTTCCATCTCCATTAGATCAAGTCCCTCCTTCTTATTGCCCAATGTAATTTCTGAGCATTCTTAAGAGGGAAGCAGTAACTACATTGGCAGTTGAATGTGAAGTTTGGAAGCTTCTGAGCAAAAGGATTTTTAGAACATACAAGCAGCCTAATTCTAAGGAGCTAGGTTACCTATAGCAGTACAATCACACATTTGTCATACTGATGCTAAAGATTAGAGAAACGTACCTTTGTTTCATTTGCCATCTAAAAATGACAGAGGACCAATTTTTGCCTATTCTTAAATCAATTTTGCCCTGATTTAGGGATTGGGGCAATTCAAATAGATTGTTAGATCACCACCTCCATGCTTCAGCCATACCCTGCCTTTAAAATGTACCTTATGTATTTGCACATAGTGCTGTGAAACCCTATGTATGTTTTGATTAATAAATAATAGACTGCAGGCATCTTTGGAGGGAAGGGGGTATTTGGGGTTTTATTTTGTATATTTTAATTGTGATTTGTAAGCCACTTTGAGCCAATATAAAAGGTGGGTTTAAATACTTAAATGGCCTCTTCTTACTCTCGCTCAACCTATTTTTTTTTCTTTTAAAGAGTAATTCAGAAGACCTGGTGCAAGCCCTTAAAAATGTTGTAAGACACTATGAATCTGGGATTGTATCCTTTTCTTGTTCTTCAGAGAGAAGAATGGAGAAGAAAATTCAAAGTAATTTTTGTTCATTTATATTTTGCTATAGATATATTGTCACAAACAGATATGATGATGATTATTAATCTTCATCTATCATCATCTATCTGTAAAAGACAAATTGAGCATGCATGCAGCTCAGATTAGGTCCTGCAGGGATGGGAGAGGATATTTAATCCTTCAACCCCAGTTCAGTTTTCACTGATCAAAGCTTTTATTAGCACATTAAAGGGGGGAAATGGTTTTTAAAGGACACATCTCCCCCCCCCCCCTTTTAAAGTAAATTTGCAGGTTTAAGGGTTAAAACCCCTCCTGTTCCCACACAGATTCACTGCAAGCTAGAACTGTTCAGTTTGTCTTTTGCAGATAGATGGAGATCCGTAATCTTCATCATGTTGGCTTGTTCCTTAAGTTGATGTCTTTAATAAATGGATGCATCTTGGTACTACGCCCTCTGCAGTTTGTTAGGATGCTTATTTTTATTGTCATCTATGTTACATGGTATAACTTTGTTCTTTTCTAAATACTACTACATGTCAAGAAGTCTTGAGCATAACCTAGGTTAACACCTAAATAACTATCATTTGTCACAGTCAGATAACTTATAGTGGTATATTACTGACTTCAAAATAGCAATATCTGTATAAGTGCTGGCCCCAATTTGGGAATCCCGAATCTTTACCAATAGGGTCCGATTCGGGTATTTTATCCTAATCGGAAACCCGAAGCACACACCCCTAGTTTGATATATCTATCAGTTTAAAAATGACAGGGAGGCAGATCTTTTAGTACAGAGGTGCTAACTGATATATTAACATGACGATCCTGTACAAGATGATTTCAGTGGGTTTAGATTACAGTAACTCCTCATAGGATTATACTGTAATTCTCTGTAAATAGTCTGCTGTTCGTTTAAGGCAAAGGAAACTCCTCTGTGTCTTATTCTGAGTAGTTCAGTGAGACTGAGATATGCTTACACTGTGCTGAAAATCAATCTATTACTATTTTCTCTTAACCACTCAATTTTCCTTAATTCTTAAATATTACAAGCCTCTTAAGGAGTTAACAAGAATTTCTAAAATTTTAAACCTATGTGCAGAAAAAATTCAGGACCACATTGATTTTATAGAACCTACATGTGAAATTCTTAAATTATATAGGTAAGTATTCTTTATATTAGTGCTAATCGTTCATACATGGCATATTATGTTCAGAGTTGTGTTATAGTTAACTGAGTTTCACCTGTTCATTTCCTATCAATGTTCTTTTATGCACCAATCTTTCATGAGCATTTTGAGATGTGGTTTGGTGAGTATGAAACTACCATTGCAGGATTTGTGATATATAACAAGTAAGGATTCCCACAAGTCTCTCTGTGCATGAGATGGGTTGTTGAGGGATTATTGTCATCAAGAAATTAAACTAATAGGGCTGGATCCATACCAGTTGTTTCCACAGCACAAGGTTTTCCACTAGTGGAGTGTGATCTCCCTCTGCCCCAACAACAATCCAAATGCCCCTAAAATCCTGTTGTTGGAGGAGAGAGGGCCCCTGGGAAACAAGATTTGAGAGGGCATTTGGAGCTGCCATGGGAGGAGGGAGGTAAGAAAATTGTGCTCTGTGAATGGAAATCCTTGCACCCATTGAAAAATAGTCTGGATTCAATCCAGTACATTTTGTTAAAGTGAGTTTTATTAGTTGGAGGGAAAACATTCACAGTGATTTTGCTACCAAGTATAACTGGATATTTAAAAGGTCTTGTGTAAGTACACTGATATGTCAGCTGTCAGGCCAGTATCATGAAAAGAAAATTTATGTAACCATGTCTAGGAAATGGTTCCTAGTCTTTGGAGCCAGTATCTGTTATTAATACCCACAATCCTGGAAAAATACTTCAGTCACAATAGAATCCATTTTTAAGCATTCACATTCAAAGTATATGATGTCTAGAAGTCAAATATAATGTCTGTAAAGTCAAATCCAAGTATATAATGTCTACCTTTATCCAATAGACTTTGAAGTAGAATCTCTAGGATTGCATTGCCTGATGAACCCACCAAGCTTCTGCCTCCTTCTGCTTGTCTCTTACTTACTTTGCTCCTGTGGTTTTTTCCCCCCTTCCACTCTTGTTGACACTGGCTGTGCCTGAGTTCTTTCCAGCGTTCTGCACGTAATGTGCAGTGTAAAAATGTTCATTACATGATAGTCAGTAAACAGAGTGATCGTATTTTTTCCTTAAGGAAACTTTAGTCCTTTATTTTCTACTCTCTCTTAAATGACCAAATAAAATCATGCCGGTTTGTTTTAACTAAGGATATCCTCCCATCTATCAGATGCATTTAGTTCCTGTTACTTTACAGTTTAGGAATGAAGTGATTTTGGTTTTTTCTCTGGTACATAAACAAACCAGAAATGGAGCTTTTTACGCTGGAAATATGAATAGTCCTACTGAAGATAGTTGGACAGCTCTCATGTGTTTATGGTACACTGAATTAAAGCTCAGGGAGGTTGCAATCAATTAACTGTGTTTAGTTTAAAAGCAGAGATAACCACCCTCAAACACTCATCTTCACATTTCAAGTAACGGAGGGGATAAATATCGGTTGCCTTAGGGCCTGTAAAACTTGCTTGTCAGTTCTATAAATACAATCAAAGTTACATCATAGTAGCTATAAATTATATCCACATCCTGCAAAATAACTTTGTTTCCCTTATACATTTCATGAAAACTGAAGATTTGACTTTATTCCCTATGGCATTTTATACATTTTTTAGATAACTACTTCGTTTATGTTTTACAGGTTACCATTTTATAAAAAGAAGTTATCCGATGAAGTAAACTATGCTAAAGAAGCTCAAGAATCAGTTGCACAACTGGGTAATTTTAGACTGCTGATTTGTTTTATAGCTCAGATGGAATTTTATTTTTGTCTTTTCCTTCAGATATATTTTTATGTACTAGAAATTTCCTGATACATTGTAGAGGTACTTGACCCATACAAGACATTCCAAATCCAAGAATAATTAAAATATGAAGTGAGTTTTTATTTATTTACTTCATACCTGCCTTTGTCCCCAACAGGGACTCAAAGCAGCTGACACCATTATCCTCTTCTCCGTGTTATTGTCACAACAACCCCGTGAGGCTGAGTGTGTGTGACTGGCCCAAAGGCACCCAGCAAACTTCTTCCATAGGAGAATTGGGATCTGAACCTGGGTCTCCCAGGTCCTAGTCCGACACTGTAATCACTATACCATACTGGTTGTCAGTTGCGTATTTCAAAGAAAACTGTCCAAACAGTCTGTGGCGGCAATTCTAAATATCTTTAGTAGGCAGTAAATCTTGTTGGACTCAGTGAAATTTAGTTCCAGAGGATTTTATTTCCAAGCAGTTAGATGTATTTATTCCCTTCAAGTTCATACAACTGCTCATCTGTGTCAAGTCTTGTTATGTATCTCTGTAAATAGGATAGCATCACGGAAGCAATCTGCCTTTCTTATTTTATTTCTATGCTAAATTTATTAAACATCTATCATAAATAAGTAACAAATAAATAACCCATCAAAATCACCAAAGTGGAATTGTCATATAGCAATGATTGCTTATTACATTATCCATGTTGGTTACAATAAACAATACTAAACTCCATTAGTACAAAAATAAAAAAAATAAAATTAGGCCCTAAGTACTATGCTATTAAAACATTCATAAATTAGTAAAAATTAATAAACGTTACTGATGGGAGTAGTAAACTAGAACATTAAAATAAAATTGCAGGGGTTTGTGTGGGGTTTTTAATGGCAATAAATCTTTCTTATGGCTCAGGTATTCCCTTTGGCAGATCTGAAAACCAAAACCTTTTTCATGGAATACTGAGAAGGAATACAAATTGCTGTGAATCAGGGAATGCAACTTAACTGTAAGACTCAGCTAATAGTCATATATTACATTTTTCCTGTTTCTGTAGGTTATCTGATGAGGGTGCCATGTTCTGAAGTAAGGATACAAATCTGTAAGTGTGTTATTAGCTTTTACCATGCTGAGCCTCCAAAGAAAGAATTTGATGGTAAATTTTATTTTTATGTATAGTTTTGATTGACACCGGCTTAATTAAATGTAGCCACAACATGATTCAGGCTGTTTCCACATGTCCTTAAAGGGATGGCCCACTCATTGAACACTGGTGGCTTTTCGCCTTAATTCCAGATGTTTCCGTTTTCAAAACCGTTGCAGGCTGTTTGGCGGCTGTTTTTTCGGCACCTTTTCTGGTACCACACTTTACCGCCATCTCTCTGCACAAGACGTCTGACATATGTCGGGAGACACTATGTTAGCTGGGAAGCATAGTTTTGAAAAACAAATCTGGTGGAGATCGCTCCAGAGGGGACGGATTCTCTTACAGCCCTCTGCTGAATTTTGTGTCTCCCCTTCAGGAGCCTTTGCACTGCCAAGGCTCGGTTAATTCAAAGTTTTAAGCAACGAGGGTGGCAGGGTAAAAGCTCCAGAAGGGAAGACAATCCGGCACGTCAGAAGCAATGGAGGGCTGTGGGAGAATCCATCCCTTCTGGACCGACCTCCACCGGTTCTGTCTTTTAAAACTATGCTTCCTGGCTAACATTGCATCTCCCAACACTTGACGAACATGTGCCCAGGCATCTCCTGTAGAGAGACTCTTTATTATGTAGTCTTCCCTTTCCCTTTTTTTTGAGGGGGAAGAATCATGTGATTCAAACTGCTGTACAGTCAAACTTCTGTCATGCCCTTGTATATTCATTATGAATGAGCTGGAGGAAGTTAAGCACTTTAGGAACAGTATATTCAGAATAGGCAGGATTTTATTTATAATGATAGCTGTAGTAAAAGTTGCCTAATATTTTCAATATATAATCTTAATTTTAGTTTGTTGCACCTCTTTCTCTTGTTTAGTTAAATGCAGTTCATCTCCAAACAAATGTCAGTCTGTTTTTTTCATGGTGGGTTGATTCTAAATCCGTTTTTTAAATCATTGATTTAAATCCAGCTTCTCAGTTTGAAATTATTGTATTTCTTGATATAATAGTTAAACAATTTAAAATACTTACATGTGATATAGAAAACTGTATAAAACAAAAACTTTTAAGAATGCATGATTAAAATTAAGTGATTTCATACAATAAAGCAAACCATAATTTGTTTTAAGCAGAATTAAAAGCCACAATCAAACTAAGGTTTCCTATTCTGGTGTCCAGGTCAACTAAGGTTGTGCAAATTATAATTTTCCTTATTTGGAGGTAAAGGCAAATTATAGGTTGCCATGAAAGAGGAATTTCATGGGAATCAAAGCATACAAAGAGAAGGAGAGAAAAGAGAGTGCAAGCCTAAGACTTGCTGTTGTAATACATAACTGTTGTTAGTATGATTGCATCTAAGTTGAGCAAATGTGGTTGTTGGGGGTTTTCCGGGCTGTATTGCCGTGGTCTTGGCATTGTAGTTCCTGACGTTTCGCCAGCAGCTGTGGCTGGCATCTTCAGAGGTGTAGCACCAAAAGACAGAGATCTCTCAGTGTCACAGTGTGGAAAAGATGTAGGTCATTTGTATCTACTCAGGAGGGGTGGGGTTGAGCTGAGTCATTCTGTAAGAGTTTCCCAGGGTGTGGAATGCTAATGGCGGGAGGCTTCACTGAATCCTGAGGAGGTTCTTTTGCATATGGATTGGTGCTTGATGTGCTAATCTTCTCTGCAGGGCTATTGTCGGGTGTGGAGTGTTTTGTTGGCCTGGTGTTTTTCAGAACTGGAGCCCATGCTCTGTTCATTCTTAAGGTTTCTTCTTTCCTGTTGAAGTTTTGCTTATGCTTGTGAATTTCAATGGCTTCCCTGTGCAGTCTGACAAAGTAGTTGGAAGTGTTGTCCAGTATTTTGGTGTCCTGGAATAAGATACTGTGCCCTGTTTGAGTTAGGCTATGTTCAGCCACTGCTGATTTTTCAGGCTGTCCAAGTCTGCAGTGTCTTTCATGTTCTTTTATTCTTGTCTGGATGCTACGCTTTGTGGTCCCGATGTAAACTTGTCCACAGCTGCAGGGTATACGGTATACTCCTGCAGAGGTGAGGGGTGTCAGACTGTGGCTAGATAAGGCACTCTCTGCAAGATTCCCTTTAGAAGCAAGAATAAGTCCAATGTCTGGCAAAGGAAGCTTTATTGCAGAAAAGGTCCATTATAGTCCACTGTCCTGAATAGGAGACTCAGGATGGTACATGATCATTGTTACCAATGAAGAGCAAGCATAGGATACAGAGTAACAATACCCATCTGGAACAGCCTCCCCCCACAGTTCTCAAAACAACATCTTTCAGTCCTGGGAAGCTGCTCTCCTTCAAGGCCAATGCCTGGTGGAACGGTGTTAGACAAAACAGTCTCCTCTGGTGGGAATGCTGCCTGGGAACTGGTGCACCTGAGGAGAAAACACTTAAACACTAAAAGCATTAGAAAATGGAGTCAGTATAGTTAAGATATATACTGGACCTGACATTTCTGCCCCCCTTAAAATAGATCCCCCCCTGGTTTATATGGGTAGCGAGTATGAAAAGCTTTGGTCAATCTAGGAGCATGAACATGTGCAGAGTTCACCCATTCATCGTAACCAGAATCAAAGTCCTTCCATCTAATGAGGTAAAAAAGCTGATTTCTCTTGATTTTAGAGTCCAAAATTTGTTGTACCTCATAGTGTATTTGGTCGTCAATTAAAGTTGGAATGGGTGGAGCTTTGATATGCCATTTGTTGTCGGTGGGAGCTTTCTTCAAAAGGCTGACATGGAACGTATCATGCACATGGCGAAGGTTCTTGGGTAATGTTACAGCAACAGTCACTTTATTTATTACCTTGCGCACAGGAAAAGGTCCTAAGAATTTCAGAGCGAGTTTGCGGCTTGTCTGAGCTAGCTTTAGGTTCTTTGTGGAAATATACACATGGTCTCCTGGTTGTAATTCCCATTCGGCCACACGATGGCGATCTGCGTACTTTTTGTAATCCAGTTTGGCTTTTTCAAGGTGTCTCTTAATGATAGTCCATTGCTGCACCGCCTCCCCCCACCATGAGGATACATCTGGCAATTTAGAGGAATGGAGAGGGGGTGCGTCCAATGGGAAGGGATTGAAGTGAGTCCCATATACAATTTTGAAGGGGGCTTCTCCCGTTGAAGCGTGTACACTGTTGTTATAGGAGAATTCGGCTAGAGGGAGAAGGTCCACCCAGTTATCTTGTTGAAAATTGATGTAGCAACGAAGGAACTGTTCTAATATTTGGTTTGTTTTTTCGGATTGCCCGTCGGTTTGTGGGTGGTGGCTTGAACTGATACCTTGTTCAATATTCAACATTTTCAAAAGCTCCCGCCAGAAGTTGGCAACGAACTGTCCGCCGCGATCCGAAATCACCTTGGACGGAAAAGAATGTAATTTTACGATGTGTTTTAGAAACAGATCCGCTAGTTTTCGAGCGGAGGGTATAGCAGTACAGGGGATAAAATGGGCTTGTTTGGAGAACAGATCTACCACAACTAAAATACAATTATGTCCTTTTGAAAGAGGTAGATCAGTGATAAAGTCCATGGAGATTACTTCCCAGGGCCTGTTCGGCGTTTCCAATGGTTGCAGGAGACCCGGAGGTTTCCCTTTTCTGGTTTTTGCGCTGAGGCAAACAGGGCAGGAACTAACGTATTGGGAAATGTCTTTGCGCATGCCCGGCCACCAGAATTGTCTTTGAACTAGGTGTAAAGTTTTCAGGTACCCATAATGTCCAGCAGTGGGAGCATCATGACAGCGCTGCAAGACTTCCAGCTTAAGGCTGTCCGGGACATAAAACTTGCTCCCAGCTAGCCAATCCCCCTGTGGGGATTGGGTTAGTTTGTTTCGCGGAGCTTTATCCCCCTCCTTCTCCACTTCAGTTTTAAGTTTCGATTTCCATTCTTGGTCGGCCGGGTGGGGCTGCTTAGCACGGCTGCGAGTAGTCACCACGCCCCCAAGTTGCTTAGGCGAGAAGACCGTGTCGACAGTCTCCGCCCGTTTGCTCTTATGTTGGGGCATGCGCGACAGGGCGTCCGCCAAAAAGTTAGTTTTGCCCGGGAGATAATTGAGGGTGAAGTTGAATTTGGAAAAGAATTCCGCCCACCGCAATTGCTTGGCATTCAGTCTGCGTGGGCTTCGGAGGGCCTCCAAGTTTTTATGATCTGTCCAGACCTCGAAAGGGTATCTCGCCCCCTCCAGCCAATGCCTCCAGTTAGTAAGAGCTGCTTTCACTGCAAAGGCCTCCTTCTCCCACACATTCCAATTCCTTTCTGCCTCTGAGAACTTTCTAGACAAGAATGCACAAGGCCGCAATTTCCCATCCTCCCCCTTCTGTAGCAAAACCCCCCCTATCGCCGTATCGCTGGCGTCGACCTGTACTATGAAGGGGGACTGTTCGTTGGGGTGGGAGAGGATGGGTTCCGTTACAAATTGCTTTTTAAGGCATTCGAAGGCCGTTTGGCAATCGGGGGTCCATTGTAGTTTAGCAGAGGGTTTTTTGGCTTGGTCCCCTTTATCTTTGGTTTTCAGCAATTCTGTTAAGGGGAGTGTGATTTGGGCGAAATTTGCTATGAAGTCTCTATAGAAGTTGGCAAAACCCAGGAAGGATTGCAGTTCTTTGCGGGTGGTGGGTGTTTGCCAATCCTGGATCGCCTGTATTTTGGCTGGATCCATTTTCAACCCCTCTTGGGAGATACAATACCCAAGGTAAGTGAGTTCGGTTTTATGGAATTCACATTTGGACAATTTGATGGGCAGTTTATTCTTCATCAAGGTGGCCAGGACCTTTTGTACCATTTGAACATGTTCTTCCTCGGTGTCAGAATAAATTAAAACATCATCAAGGTACACCACCACCCCTTTGTACAGAAATTCATGTAGAACTTCGTTTATCATGGACATGAATACAGACGGGGCTCCCGTCAATCCAAAAGGCATAACTAAGTATTCATATTGTCCGAGGGGCGTATTAAACGCGGTTTTCCACTCATCCCCTGCCTTGATACGAACGTGGAAGTAAGCATCTTTTAGATCTAATTTCGTAAAGATCTTACCTTGGGCCACGACGTTGAGAAGGTCTCGGATGAGCGGTATAGGATAGGCGTTGTTGGTGGATACTGCATTCAGTCCTCGGAAATCCGTGCACAGTCTGAGTCCCCCATCCTTCTTTTTCACGAAGAGAACTGGAGCGGCGTGGGAGCTAGAGGCTGGGCGGATGAACCCTCGTTGGAGGTTGGTGTCGATGAATTTCCGGAGCTCTTCACGTTCATGGAGACTCATGGGATAGAGTCGTCCTTTAGGCAATGAGGCTCCGGGTAAAATTTCCACCGCACAGTCCGTTCGTCGGTGCGGGGGTAGAGTATCAGCTTCCTCCTCCGAGAAAGCATTTAGAAAAGGCCAGTACGGTTCTGGTATTTGGTTGACTTCTTCTTGGGTGAGGAGGGCCTTTTCTTTATAAGTTGGGTCTTCGCCCCAGTTTTGATTCCAACGGTGATTTTTACAGTTGGCATGATTGAAGGTAATACATCCTTGAGCCCAGTCTATGTAGGGATTGTGATCACATAGCCATTTGCTGCCTAGAATTAACGGGTACTTGGCAGTAGAGCTGATGACAAAGGACCTCTTTTCCCAATGTTGTCCCATGCCTGTGATCACCGGGATGGTTTCAGTCGTGACCGGATTCATGTTGGTACCATCCATTTGTTCAAAGATTACTGGATTTTGTAATTCCCGAGTTGGTAAGACCAGTCCATTGACTAGAGCTGGGGCTATGATGTCTCTTGAGCAGCCCGAGTCAATAAGAGCTTGCACCCGAATGTGCATTTTTCTCTCTGGGTTGATTAGAGTCACTGGCATGAATAAAATGGACCCAGGTGGCCGGTTCCGTGCAGGGACGGGCTTGGGGCGGATCTGTCGTTTGGGCCCTTTTACGACAGATCCATCTCGTTTCCCGACTGGGGACTTTCTGGATTGACTTCTGCAGATGGGGAAGCGGGATCGTATTCCATAACTTCTTCCGCTTCCAGCCCTCTCTCTGAGGCTGGCCTTTGGGAAGCGCCGCGGCCTCTGTTTGCTCGTGGAGCTGGAGTCGGTCGTTGGAGCGTAGGGAACGGAGCAAGGGTTGGACGCCGTAATTGAAGCGGAGGTCTTTGCACAGGCCGGTAGGGGCATTGTGCTGCAAAGTGACCAGCCTGTCCGCATTGCAAACACAGCCCTTGTTGCCATCTAGCATCTCTCGCTCCACGGGTGGCGTAGCCAGCTCCCCGAGCTCCCTTCTGTAAGGTCAATGGTCTTCTTTGTCCCGTTTGTTGTTGTTGCTCAACCAAACGGACTTCTAAAATGCGATTCTCCACTTCGCAAACAAGTTGAATCCAACCTAACAGCGTAGGGGGATTGTCTTGCATGAGGGCTCTGTCCAAAAGTCTCGGATTAAGTCCTTGTTTGAACAGAATAATTTTTGTGGACTCCTCACACCTGGGGCACTTGGCTGCTAATTGCCGGAATTTTGTAACATAGTCTCTGGCTGACATGCTGCCTTGTTTGATGGCTTGCAATTCTGTTCGGGCCCGGGTTTCCTCTAAAGGGTCTTCATATTGTGCTCGGATGGCATCCACTAACCCCTGGAGAGTATCAAGTTCTGGGGCCCCAACATTGTACAGTCCTACATACCAATCTGCTGCCTTGCCCTGTAAACGAGATCCAAGATGTTCAATTTGACTAGCCTCACTGCCAAAAAGGTGCCCCCACCGGTTGAAAAACTGTACCACTTGTACCAAGAAAAATCCCAGTTTGGAGGGATCCCCATCGAAGGTGGCTTCCAACTTCACCCAGCCCATCGGGAGTTCTTGTCTCGGAGCAGGCGCTGGGTAGAAGTCCATCGGCAGTCTTAATTGCTCCTGGGGCGCGGGAGGAGGTAACTGGAGTCTCGGTCGGGGCAACGGCGGCGGCTGTACTGGCGGCGGTTGAACCGGCGGTGCCGGCGGAGGTTGCCGTGGTGGAGCTGCCGGGGGTGGTCTCGGTTGGGCCGGAGGCTGTAGTGGCGGGCGAGTAGGTGGCGGCAATCTTGGCCTGGCTGGTAACACAGGAGGCGTTGGCGGCAGCTGTCGAGGTGGAGGCAGCTGGTGTGGTTGAGTGGAGATTGGCCGCGGAGGAGGGGGTTGGAGGTGCCGTAGAGGTGCAGGCCTTCCCGGTTGATTCGGAGGTGGTAAGACGGGCTGGTCCTGGGGCTGCTGCAACGGTATGAGCCGCGGTCGAGGTGAGAGGGGCCGCAGCAGCGAGGGTCGAACGGGTGGAAGGCCGCGCGGGCTTGCCCCTCCAGGCGTTGTTATTCTGGGAAGCATCGGCTGGCCTCTTGGCGCTGGTAGACCGTCTCCCGGAGGTTGCCCGACGGGAACAGTTTCGCGCGGTTGACCAGGGGCTCCCTCCCCGGATGGAGCCGCGGGTGCTCCCGCTTGGTCCGGCCGGACCGTTATAGGAGAAGTATGGGGGGGGTATCACCGGTGTATCACTTGGCTTTTCCTCCCCTTCCGTAGGCCTCTCAATGGGGGTCTCGTCTGGCGGTACATCCCCTCCCGTGATAGGAGGTTCGATGGGAGTCTCACCGGGTGGCACAACCGGGTGATCCCTTCTCGGTGGAATTTCCCGCTGTGTGGGAAGTTCCTTGGGTTGTTCTCCCGATTCGCCAGGATAGGTGCCCCCCTCGCCGGTAGGTGACGACCGCTGCTGAACTTCCTCCATCGGATAGGAGATGACACTTTGGAGGGTAGCTATCTGTATCGCCATCTCTTCAGGAGACAGTCTTTCTCCTGCCCCCATTGAGGAAATTAAATGAATGGCGTGAGCCAAACTTTCTTCCATATCCATCAGCTTAGCTTCTAATTGTTGCATTCGACTTGGCCCCGGTTGTTCGCTCAGGGAACCTTCATTCGCTGTACTCACCGGGGAGAAAGGGCCCCACGGAGGAGGGTCCCCTTGGACTATTCGCGACCTCGCGGCTAGAATTCCCTTGGCCATACCCGTCACGGCCGAGATGCTGGTATCTACCGCATAGGTGCGACCTTGTATCTGCTTCCAACTTTGTTCAGGGACTTCCGTTGGCTCTTTCCACGGAGCAAGTTCGGAATAATCCCAACTCAGGGCGCCGCGGCGAGACGTGTCCCCCTCCATCTGCTCAAACGTCCTGTTCCAATATCGCCATGGTTGGCTGCTATCTAGTTCCGGGACGGTTTCTAGGCTTCGGCGCCCGTCCATCGAGACTCGTGGATGGAGTCCACCTGCCCGGCGCTCTCTGGTTTCTCGGGGTCTGGCTCCCCACTCCGACGGGGTGGGTACCGAGATCAAGGGGAGAGCGGATGCTTTCGGCCTTGCCCCGAGGTCGCTTTCGGTCTCGTTCCGAGTACTGAGGTCGATGAGAGGCAGGGTAGAAGTGAAGGCTCCGGTTCCGTTCCCGGTTGCTCCCAGCTCCTGGGAGTCTTGGGTTTGCACCGGTTGATTGTCGGGAGACGCATACGGATCAAACAGAGGATCCCTGTCCGGGACAACCTTGGATTCCGCTGGGCCCGACTCAGACATGATTGGTAACAAAATGTCAGACTGTGGCTAGATAAGGCACTCTCTGCAAGATTCCCTTTAGAAGCAAGAATAAGTCCAATGTCTGGCAAAGGAAGCTTTATTGCAGAAAAGGTCCATTATAGTCCACTGTCCTGAATAGGAGACTCAGGATGGTACATGATCATTGTTACCAATGAAGAGCAAGCATAGGATACAGAGTAACAATACCCATCTGGAACAGCCTCCCCCCACAGTTCTCAAAACAACATCTTTCAGTCCTGGGAAGCTGCTCTCCTTCAAGGCCAATGCCTGGTGGAACGGTGTTAGACAAAACAGTCTCCTCTGGTGGGAATGCTGCCTGGGAACTGGTGCACCTGAGGAGAAAACACTTAAACACTAAAAGCATTAGAAAATGGAGTCAGTATAGTTAAGATATATACTGGACCTGACAAGGGGGTCTCTGCTGTCTTTTGCTGATCGTAGCATCTGTTGTATTTTTCGGGTGGGTCTGAATACTGCTTGAAGGTTATGCTTTTCCATAAGCTTTCCCATCTGATCAGTAATTCCTTTGATATATGGCAAAAACACTTTTCCTGTAGGTGACTGTTTTTCCTTGGTTGTTTGATTCATCCTGGGTTTGATTGCTCTTCGGATTTCATTTCTGGAGTAGCCATTTGCCTGAAGTGCGTGGTTTAGATGATTAATTTCCTCATTGAGAAAGCGCGGCTCACATATCCGTCTTGCACGATCCACTAATGTTTTCATTATGCCTCTTTTCTGTCGGGGGTGGTGATTGGAGTTTTTGTGTAAGTACCGATCAGTGTGAGTTGGTTTCCTGTAGACCTTGTGACCTAACTGAAAGTTTGCTTTGCGGATGACCAAGGTATCCAGGAATGAGAGTTTTCCCTCACTTTCTTTCTCCATTGTGAATTGTATGTTCAGGTGGATGTTGTTGAGATGATTCAAAAACTCCCTCAATTCTTCCTCCCCATGGCTCCAAATGATGAATGTATCATCCACAAACCGGAACCATACACTGGGTTTGTGGGGTGCTGATTCTAGAGCTGTTTTTTCAAAATGTTCCATGTAGAAGTTTGCTATAACTGGGCTGAGTGGGCTCCCCATGGCCACCCCATCCATCTGTTCATAGAATTCGTTGTCCCATTGGAAGTAACTGGTTGTCAGACAATGATGGAATAAGGCTGTTACATCCTCTGGGAAAATCTGATTAATCAGTGCAATAGTGTCTTTTACTGGAACCTTGGTAAACAGGGATACAACATCAAAACTGACAAGTATGTCTTGTGGATTGAGTTTCAGAGAACTGATTTTGTTGATGAAATCTGCTGAAGTTTTCTGTGCGTGTCGGGATGTAGCAGATCCAGACATCATCATTCTACCAGCTGATAAAGGCAATGCTACAGTGATCATGAAAACGGAGGAATACAAAAAGAAGATTAAGGAACTCCTGGACCCCTCCACCTACAAAAAACTAAAACGAGATCCCACTTGCAAAATCACCAGGCTAACAAATGCGCTGATCAAGAATTCCTCACTACATCCCGACACGCACAGAAAACTATGCAAGACTGAAGCACAGCCACCTAGACTATATGGACTCCCCAAAATACATAAAGATTCAGTCCCACTCCGACCCATTGTGAGTGCCATTGGTTCACCGACATATGAATTAGCTAGACATCTGGCAGATCTCCTGCAGGACCACATCGGGAAAACCTCGTCTTACATCAAAGATTCAGCAGATTTCATCAACAAAATCAGTTCTCTGAAACTCAATCCACAAGACATACTTGTCAGTTTTGATGTTGTATCCCTGTTTACCAAGGTTCCAGTAAAAGACACTATTGCACTGATTAATCAGATTTTCCCAGAGGATGTAACAGCCTTATTCCATCATTGTCTGACAACCAGTTACTTCCAATGGGACAACGAATTCTATGAACAGATGGATGGGGTGGCCATGGGGAGCCCACTCAGCCCAGTTATAGCAAACTTCTACATGGAACATTTTGAAAAAACAGCTCTAGAATCAGCACCCCACAAACCCAGTGTATGGTTCCGGTTTGTGGATGATACATTCATCATTTGGAGCCATGGGGAGGAAGAATTGAGGGAGTTTTTGAATCATCTCAACAACATCCACCTGAACATACAATTCACAATGGAGAAAGAAAGTGAGGGAAAACTCTCATTCCTGGATACCTTGGTCATCCGCAAAGCAAACTTTCAGTTAGGTCACAAGGTCTACAGGAAACCAACTCACACTGATCGGTACTTACACAAAAACTCCAATCACCACCCCCGACAGAAAAGAGGCATAATGAAAACATTAGTGGATCGTGCAAGACGGATATGTGAGCCGCGCTTTCTCAATGAGGAAATTAATCATCTAAACCACGCACTTCAGGCAAATGGCTACTCCAGAAATGAAATCCGAAGAGCAATCAAACCCAGGATGAATCAAACAACCAAGGAAAAACAGTCACCTACAGGAAAAGTGTTTTTGCCATATATCAAAGGAATTACTGATCAGATGGGAAAGCTTATGGAAAAGCATAACCTTCAAGCAGTATTCAGACCCACCCGAAAAATACAACAGATGCTACGATCAGCAAAAGACAGCAGAGACCCCCTCACCTCTGCAGGAGTATACCGTATACCCTGCAGCTGTGGACAAGTTTACATCGGGACCACAAAGCGTAGCATCCAGACAAGAATAAAAGAACATGAAAGACACTGCAGACTTGGACAGCCTGAAAAATCAGCAGTGGCTGAACATAGCCTAACTCAAACAGGGCACAGTATCTTATTCCAGGACACCAAAATACTGGACAACACTTCCAACTACTTTGTCAGACTGCACAGGGAAGCCATTGAAATTCACAAGCATAAGCAAAACTTCAACAGGAAAGAAGAAACCTTAAGAATGAACAGAGCATGGGCTCCGGTTCTGAAAAACACCAGGCCAACAAAACACTCCACACCCGACAATAGCCCTGCAGAGAAGATTAGCACATCAAGCACCAATCCATATGCAAAAGAACCTCCTCAGGATTCAGTGAAGCCTCCCGCCATTAGCATTCCACACCCTGGGAAACTCTTACAGAATGACTCAGCTCAACCCCACCCCTCCTGAGTAGATACAAATGACCTACATCTTTTCCACACTGTGACACTGAGAGATCTCTGTCTTTTGGTGCTACACCTCTGAAGATGCCAGCCACAGCTGCTGGCGAAACATCAGGAACTACAATGCCAAGACCACGGCAATACAGCCCGGAAAACCCCCAACAACCATCGTTCTCCGGCCGTGAAAGCCTTCGCCAATACATTGAGCAAATGTGTCTGATACTGCTTTTAAATGATGATAAATGTGGAGTTTAATACTTATTTGTTTTATATTCAGATATCATTTTAACCATATCTTTAAAAGAGACCTCAATTAAAGCATTTTTATTTTTAAAACCTAGCCTGTGATGTATTTTTATGTACCCTGGTATTTTTATATAATATTTAATTTTGTGGAACATCAGTCCCAGGATTTTGACTGGCTCTGATACATCAATTGATTGGATCCTATGGAAGATATCTGCTGATGGAGAGGGGAGCAATTTTTGCCGATTCCCCTTCCCCATTGCAGACCTCCAACACCTTTCATACTATACCTCCCCTGTCAACAGAAATGTTTTGTAGGATCTAAGTAATTGTGTTATAAATACATTAATTAATTATCTTTTGTTTTGTGCTAACATACTTTGTATAGTATTAGACTTCTTTCAATTATTGTTTATGCAGTTTACCAACCACTAAGTGCAAACTATAAAAGGAAGATGGTGGAATTAGGAGGTTTAGCAGAAACTTTAGTCTTGGCGTTGGCATTAGTTGAAAACCAGCTTGCTGAAAAATTATGGATAATTAAAACATTGCAGCATCTTTCCACTTCAGGTGAGTCTAATACAGATTTTTAAAAAAATTATTTTTGCTTAGGCTTATCTAAGTTTCTCTGCTGTTCTATGAAACAATAGCAAAATCTGTCGATCTGATTATTAATCATTTCATATTTCAGAAGCAAACTGCACATTTATGATGAAAGCTGAAGCACCAACAAGATTATGTTCTCATATGAATGATGCTGACATCACTGGTCAGCTACTATTCCGTTCCACAGAAATTCTCTGGAATTTATTAGAAAATGCCTCCAAGGAAGAAATTGTTACTCAGCTTAGTAACTTGGAATGTGTACAGTTAAGTGCATTCAAACAGAATACAGCCTAATGTTGATTAAAAGTTATAAAGTATTGTCATTTTAACCTTATATTTAACCTGTTTTTAAAATGCAAGAGGAATGGAATTCTTATTTTTGACTAACGCTTGATTAGGAAATCTTGTAAAGTGATCATAAATAAGAGAGTGCCATGTACTATATTATTAACACGCTTTATTAGTTAATGGGTAAAAAGATAATCTGTGCTTTAGACTACTATAGCTTTTTCATCTCCCCCCACCCCCCATGTATCAATTCGTAATTAACTTACAGAATTTGGTGATGACCGCTGCCTTAGCTGACTTTAAAAAGGATTAGACAAATGAATAGGTCTGCCAGTGGCTTTTAGCCACACTAGCTAAATGAAACTTCCAGGATGAAAGGCAATATGCCTCTGAATACAGGTGCTGGAAAGAGCTATTGCCTTCATACCCTGCTTGTGGTCTTCCTGAAAGCATCTGTCTTGGCACTTTAGGAAGCAGAAAGGTATACCAGCTCAATTCTAGGTCTGACCCAACAAGCCTTTTCTTATATTCATTTCATTGTTGTCTATTTGAATAAATAAAATGTACTGAATTTTACTTTTTTTCCTCAGTGCTCTGAAAGAAGCATTTACAAACTTACTTTTACATGGCACCCGCCACTATGATCGTCAGCTAAGAAATGACATTTTAGTGATATCCACCCTCATAGCTCAGAACCCTGGAGCACCAATGATTGTATGTATGCATGGTTATGAGTTTTGTGGGTTCATTCACTAGCTAGGGTTATTGGAAAAAAATGTAATTATATGAGATTTTCAATGTTGAATTTTCTTGAGTGGTAGTTTCATACTTTGCTGACAGCTCTGTTTTTAATCAGAGTTCTATATTATAAGCTCTGTGTAATAATGTTTTTCATAATGGTATCTTATTTTGGCAGCTGCAGTAATAGAGTGAAGTAAGAGGTCTAGAGCTAACATATGCGTATGTGCTCTTCTAGAGAGTATATTATGGACCTCAGTGGTATGGGTTTCCCAAAGTCAGATGCTTTGAGAGAGCTAGATCCAGGTCTAATAGCACCTTAAAGGCCAACTAGATTTCCAGGGTATGAGCTTCTGAGAGTCAAAGCTCCCTTCATCAAATAGGAGGAGTGGAAAAAGGAAGGAGTCTTTATAATCCAGGCAGAGAACAGGAAAGGTATTGTAAATCAGGAAGCTAGCTATAATATATGTTGTTGTAATTAGCTTGATAGAGCAGAGGTGTAAAGTGCAGAAAATTAGCGTCTGTAATGCGAAAAAAATCTTATGTCCCAATTCAACCCTGGGGGATCCATTCTTCCAGATTTGCAAATAAACTCAATTTCTGCAATCTCACATTGTAATTTTCCGTTGACGTTTCCCTGCTCAAGAACTACTAATCTTAAATCCTCAGTGAAATGTTCTGGGAGTTTAAAATGTTCACCCACAGGTTTTTAAATATTGTGATTTTTGATATCAAATTTATGTCCATTTTTTGCAAAGGGAGTGATCTATTTGTCCAATTGGTCATGAATCTGTAGTCATTTGCCAGTTTTTAAAAACCAGTAACACCATAATAGGTTCTTATGACAGAGAATACTAGCTATTTTGTTTGGTTTCTCCAGTTAAAATGTTTGCTATGTAATTATGCAATACAGTTTAACCGTATTCTGTAATTTTTAGGAAACTGGATTTGCCAAGCAGTTAATATTATTTGCCACTTTTGTTGAAGGTAAGTAATCTAACTTCTTAGTAACTGCTACTGCAGATTAGAGATCGGCACGAACAGCAATATGAACCAAAAAAAGCCACAAACAGCCCAATCTGCTATTCGCGAGCAAGGTGTTCATGAGGCCCGTTTCCCGGTGAACATGTTCATTCCAAGACCTTTTCGTGGTGTTTGTCAGCCGTTCGTAAAGCTAGACAGTCTGGCTCCTTTCAGTCAGTTCTCCCTGGCAACATAGGTGTGGACTGTCTGAACTCCTGGCTTTCCTTCTGGCTTGTAACCCCTCAAAGTAGCTTCTAGCAGACAGTCCAGTTTTTGCCACTGTGAAGAGAACATGACATGAAAGGGGGAGACCCATGGATCATGCCTTTCCAGGGGTACAATCTCTTTGAAACTTGGGGGGTCTTCAGAGGACAGTGAGGACTATTTTCCCTGCAAATTTGGTGGGTATTGGACATTGGGAAGGTCAGTTTGTAACTCCTCAATTAGCTTCCAGCAGACAGTCCAGTTTTTGCCACTGTGAAGAGAAAATGACATAAAAGGGGGAGACCCATGGACTCTCCTTTCCCAAGCTCAAGTTCAGCTAAGTCCCAAGGGGGCCGTTCTGGCTCCCATGAACCTCCAACTACAAACATGTTCGTGAACATGTCATGTCCCTCGATGTTCATGAATCCCTGTTCGTGGATGGCAACGAACATGGTGTTCATTTTTTTTCCTGTTTGTGCCCATCTCTACTGCAGATTACCATAATAAATTTGAAGTTGGTTTTTGTAATGTGACTCTCATTTCATTCACAGTGAAAAGCCATAATCCTTTGGTAAAAGGCCTCAAACTCACTTACACTAATGAAGATTTTGAGCTTAAAAAGCTACTACTTAATATGCTTACTGTACTGGCAAAAGACTTATGTACAGTGCAGGTATGATATAACAGAATGGGATTGTTTAACCTTTAATCATTTTAAGTTACCCATGTTTACATAGTTGTCTAACAGTGCATTCCTAAGCAGAGTTACACTCCTCTACGCTTGTTGACTTTGATGGACTTAGAAGGATATAACTCTGCGTAGGATTGTACAGTCAATGTGTTTGTGAAAGGGCCATTATCATACAGTGGTATATAAGCAAAAACTAAATGCAGTTTTGTCACTATAATATAATTATGGTCAAGAGATGATGCAAGTCTTAGCTATGCAAGATTGCCTTTTTGTTACAAGTAGACTAGGAAATAGTCCAGCTACAGCATAGAGGGGGGTTCTGAGTTCAGCCCAGTTTAAGAAATCATTTAGAAGTTTGTGTCATTTCTAAATGTCACAATTTAACTATATAATTTACATCTACACTTTCATTTAAATTGTCACAATACTTGCCGGCATTACATTTTTGCCTGAATAGTTTCTGGCATTTTCATCTGTGCTGTTCAACCTCTTCATCCTCCGCAGGATGTTTTGTCACCTCAGAAGAATGAACAAATTATCTAAGCCTCTCAGTGAAGAGAGTCTGTTCCAGTGGAAATAGACTAAAGTTGCTTCAAACCTCCAGTAGAAGTGTTCCACTAGTATTTTAACTGTTGGTCTTTCTAACACTGAAGGCAAAAGACAGGATCCTCTCGCATGGTTCAGCTGATAGTACAGAGCAGCAGTATTTAATACGTTTTGGTGGGAGGGCTATCAATTCAATGATAGGGTCACAGCTAAAATGTAATACTTGTTTTCTACTATTATAGTTTAGTTATACCGTAATTTTCTCCTCAGAGTGGCTTACACATCACCATTCTCCCCTCTTCTGTTTTTATTGTCACTGTATTTAGTAGACTGACCAGGCATATCTCCCAGATCTTAGTCCAGCACCCTTAACCTCTACACCATGTTGGCTTTCCTAAAATTCGTCAATACATTCTTGACAGCCATTTGATATAACTGCACAGTAGAATGGCCATTTATCTCATTAGCTGATGTATCTGGTGCTGTAAACTTGCTTCCCAAGGAAAGACTTGGAGGAGTGCCAGTACTGTTTCTTGCATCCAACATGTCACATCAAAATGTGAATCCCAAAGGCAAACTATAAAAGTTAGCAAGAAAATTCTAAGAGCAATTTTCTTTTACTGCCATACATTATAGTTGTTAATTGTTCTTTTTTCACATTTAATCTCCTTTCAATATTTAGCTGCTACATGAGGGTAAAGTTATGCTTGCATTGTTTCATTATGTAAAACCACATGAAAAGCCTGGAGTTCTTGACTGGTCTGCAGCCCAACATGAAGAATTACAGCTTCATGCAATTGCTACTTTAGCTACAGTGGCTCCCCTACTGGTAGAAGATTACATGATGTGCCAAGGAAATACTCGCCTTCTCATGTTTCTAGAATGGTGTGCAAGCAATGGTAAGTACAGGTACTACATTTAATAATACACAGTAGGTATAAATACACAGCTGAATTCAACAGTTGGAAATGATGGATGATTCAATGGTTTTGCAAGAACCGTGATGTCCATGGAACCCAACCATTAGACTGTATTGATATGACACCACTCCATGTGTGTTTTCCACCCTATGCAAGGGAAATCATTGTGTAATATGGCAGTGTTTTCTTTGCTATTTAATATGGATTTAATATTGGGTTAAGAAAAAATTCTTTCATGGTATATTAGTTAACCACACAATTCCGTTAGCTTGGCTGCAATAATTAACATAGGTTATTGTGGGTTTTCCGGGCTGTATTGCCGTGGTCTTGGCATTGTAGTTCCTGACGTTTCGCCAGCAGCTGTGGCTGGCATCTTCAGAGGTGTAGCACCAAAAGACAGAGATCTCTCAGTGTCACAGTGTGGAAAAGGTGTTGGCAGGTCATTTATATCTACTCAGGAGGGGTGAGGTTGAGCTGAGTCATCCTGTAAGAGTTTCCCAGGGTGTGGAATGCTAATGGCGGGAGGCTTCACTGTATCCTGAGGAGGTTCTTTTGCATATGGATTGGTGCTTGATGTGCTAATCTTCTCTGCAGGGCTATTGTCGGGTGTAGAGTGTTTTGTGGCTGAACATAGCCTAACTCAAACAGGGCACAGTATCTTATTCCAGGACACCAAAATACTGGACAACACTTCCAACTACTTTGTCAGACTGCACAGGGAAGCCATTGAAATTCACAAGCATAAGCAAAACTTCAACAGGAAAGAAGAAACCTTAAGAATGAACAGAGCATGGTTTCCAGTTCTGAAAAACACCAGGCTAACAAAACCAGGCCATTAGCATTCCACATCCTGGGTCACCTCCACACCTCCACACACTCTTACAGGATGACTCAGCTCAACCTCACCCCTCCTGAGTAGATATAAATGACCTGCCAACACCTTTTCCACACTGTGACACTGAGAGATCTCTGTCTTTTGGTTCTACACCTCTGAAGATGCCAGCCACAGCTGCTGGCGAAACATCAGGAACTACAATGCCAAGACCACGGCAATACAGCCCGGAAAACCCACAACAACCATCGTTCTCCGGCCATGAAAGCCTTCAACAATACATAATTAACATAGCTTCACCTGTAAAATATCAAAGTGTGCAACCGTCTTTAAATGACTTTTACACAAAAGGCTTTGCAGTTTCCTAGCTGTTGCAGATTGAACATACACTGTGTTGCAAAAGATGTTTGGCTTTGGTTTGTTTGCAGATCCCTTTGTTGGTCAAGGCAACAGTTTCCATGGTACAGGTGGTCGTGGCAACAAACTTTCACAGATGCGCTACTGCTTAAGAGTGTTGAGTCCTGTTGTGTCCCTTTGTGATGAGGCTGTGAATCTTGATCTTTGTGATCAAGGAGCAATTAATCAACTGTTGGGTAAAGTATAGCCTTGCTTTGTTAGCTGATTATTGCTTGGATTACTGATCTTCATTGTCCAATTTTTGAATTTTTATTTTGTTCTGAAGTATTGCTCTTCAAGTGCTTGCTGCTATTTTTTGTCATAAATTCTGTTCACCTTTATAGACTGCACAAATTGGGACCCACAAAGACTTGAGGGAGAGATCTCATTTTTCCCTCCCCCACCATGCCCTCTTTCCCTTCCCTCTGCCCCCATAGCCTCTGCTCATTTTCCTGCTTCCTTCTCTCCTTGCCATTCACCTTTATCTGCCCCCGTGATTTCACCTTTCCTCACCTTTCCCCACCTCTCTCCTATGGCCCAATTGTGTGGTGCCAGCTGAGCTGGGCCCAGTTGGATGGTGGGGAACCTTCAAGGACTTGCTGGAGGTACTTCACTTTCCTTTGTATCCCGTTCCCCACACTATTTCCTCTTATCCTTTTCCTGGCAGCTTTCATATGCTCATCGTTTCCTACATCCTTCTATCCTTCAAACCCACTAAACAACTTTTTATCTGCTCCCCATCTTCACCTATATTTCTTAATTTACTTCATTTATATATTGCCTTTCGCCACAATGAGGACCTGAACCAGCTTACATCATTCTCCTTGCCTCCCTATTATCCTCACAACAACCCTAAGAGGTAGGTTAGGCTGACCCAGTCACCCAGTGAGCTTCCACAGCAGAATGATTGATCAAACTTGGCCCTCCCAGATCCTACTTTGACAGTGCAATCCTAAAAAGGGTTATTCCGGTCTAAGCCCATTGATTTCAATAGGCTTAGATTGGACTGACTTTTCTTAGGATTGCACTATGAAACTTAAGCACTACGCTACACTGGCTTTAGTGGGGA
This sequence comes from Eublepharis macularius, assembly GCF_028583425.1. Taxonomy (NCBI): domain Eukaryota; kingdom Metazoa; phylum Chordata; class Lepidosauria; order Squamata; family Eublepharidae; genus Eublepharis; species Eublepharis macularius. The sequence continues at coordinate 63,628,292 of NC_072800.1, read as the reverse complement.
GGGGGCTGCTGTTTAACAGTAGCAACGTAGAGAGAGTATCATGAGGAATTAGCAAACCTGAGCCTAGAATACTGGCTAAACTGTTATGATTGCCTAGCAACAGCCACTGAGGGCATCTGGTTAAAGCTATAGGTGCTCCTTATATCATTTAGGGGTATTTTTAATCCCCCCAATGTTTGTTTGTTTAGATTTGAGATTTTTCTGCAAACTTGGGGCATGTTTCAGGTGTGCAGGGAGATCTATCTTGTCCGTTCATGGCTCCAGTCTCAGGGCCACTTGGCTATTAGTATATAAGATTGTATACATTGTTGCACCATATCAAATAACAGCACAAATTCTTGGCAGGCAAATGGGAGCACATTCCTTTGCCCAAGTCATCTTTTTGTTTATACTTTAAAAGCATGATTCAAATTGATCGATAAATCATAATCGTATTTGGGAGGGGAATAGAATACACCAGAGTTCCCCAACATGGTGCCCATGGGCATCATTGCACCTACCAACATCTTACCTGGTGCCCACCAAGTGTTTTTATCAAGTGGGGCTTTTGCCAAGCATGGCTTTTGATGAGCGACTGGAGATTTGATTGTGCAGATTGTTAAAAACATTGCTTTGGCAGAAGCTGCTTCCACTACACAAGGATCTTTACTATTTGATTGAAGGCAAGCTATAGCAACCATTTTGTGGCTAGCTCCACTTCCTGCAGCAGACATTTTGTGGCAGACACTTTGTGCTGTAGCTGCCACACTGTGTCAGAAATTCAAATAGGGAACCCATTCTCCCAGTGGGAGCAGGGGATCTCCTGCTTTCACCCCCAACCCCCCGCCACCACTCACCTGGCCAACAGGGGAGAAGGGCACAGTTACAGGCCTCCCAGGCGTGCTTCTGGGGCCAGCACGATGATGCACTGGTACCTGGAGAGTGCACGTGCACTTTGGGCCCAAATCAGCCCATTGCAAAGTGTGTGTGTGTGTGTGTGTGCTCCTGCACCCACACGATGACATCACTCAGAAGTCCTGTCACTGGACGTAATGGTATTGTGCGGGCACGGGGCCACACATGTAAAGTGCACAGAAGTGAATGTGCTGGGGACACAACAAAGGTAAGTCCCAAGTCCCCAGCCTCCCACTGGGACAGTAAGGGGACCTGGTAACTAATTTCAAATGTGCTCGCAGACTCAAAAGGGTTGAAGAATACATGTATCATTTCTGTAATGGATGCATATGGCATGGATGGTTAGGAAGATAGTGCTCTTCTTGCCTAAATGAAAGGAAATAGGCAAAGACAATTAAAAACACAAACTGATGCATAAGAATTGCAAGGCTAGATGAAGTTAAAATAAGGTTAAAAGTCTATCAAAGAAAACAAAACAACTCGATGTTTCTTCAGCCTTTAGAAAATCTCCTCCTTCTATAATTCAAGATCCTTGTTTGGCATAGCTGTATTTTAATCCTTTGCCCATGCAACTGGTTAGATGCAATGCAAAATCCTCTTTCAGATCTGGGTCCAGAAAGACAATTCTTGTACAGCTTTGACTTCCTGTTGGATCATGTGATATGCCATCCACTATTCCTCATAATAGACCTGCACCCCCAAGAGCATAAAGATGCTTAAGGTTTCCTTCTGCAGTGGGTTCAGCAATAGGGTATTCTTCTTAGTGAATAACTGCCCTGCAGATTCCCTGTCCTGTTTTCTGCATGCCACATACACATTATTTTGCTAAAAAGTCACTTCTGCATAGTTCTCTTGATCTTTCTTAGATCAAAAACTTCACCTGTTCCCACCTTAGGCTGCTGAGAAGACTGCAGGCACTTCCTTTGCATTGCACCATCTCCCAAAGGAGCCAGGCCAGACATAAGTTGTGAGGGCTGGTTCTTTCTGCAAACATATATACTGTAGTCTAAAGCATGTTGAGGCTGCTTTTCAGGCAGCTTGCTCTGCTCTTTTGACTGCATTGTTGCTTACTCCTTGAGCAATGTCTTCCTGTTCTCAGCTTCTTTCCTCTTTATAGCTCCTGGGTTGGGTGGGTGGGAGTTAATTAAAGCTACGGAGAACTTACTTTTGTCCTATCAGTTTCTGATTGGATCAGTGGAACTTTCAATTCCTCCATACTTGGATTGATCGGCCCTTGGTGGGAGCCCACCAAGGAAGCCCACTGTCGCTATGCAGAGGCAGGCAGTGGAAACCACCTCGGTTTATCTCTTGCCTTGAAAACCCTTTGAGGTCACCATAAGTTGACTGTGACTTGACAGCTCTACACCCACACACAAACCTAGATTCTTGTGCTGTCTTTTTATCCTGCCTTATTCAAGTAATTCAAGTCCATCATTGCCTACTTTGTACTTCAAGTAGATCTGAAAATAAAAAGACAGTTAACACTCTATTCCCCCCACCCCATTTCATAAGCTTTTTTCATATTTATTCTGTGATCTCTGCTTGTTATTTCCTTTAACTATGAACATCAAACAGTGGTAATACATGTTCCCCAGAGGACTCCATTGTACCAAGGTGATGTGGAATTTACCTAGCTGGCCCAAGTCCCCCATTCTACACTTTAATGAGGTGGTTGCCTCTGTAGCCTCATTCCACAAGTCAGCTACAATCCAATTAACTGTGTATATAGAAGAACTTTTGACCTTTCCTTCTAAATGATTTTCCCTTCCAGAGCAAGTAGTTTTTGACACTTGGGGAAGGGGTGGATTGCAAGGCATTGGTGGGAGCCCCATATATGCACCTAAACTAGTTCTATCTATTTTGACCAAAATCTGTAACACTAACTTTTTTTCTAGAAAAGAGAAGTTTATATCACCTGCTTGTATATTCTACTAGGCTTCTTAAAGTATACAGCTAACAATTACAAAGAAGAGGCAATTGTGTTGGAAATTCAGACAGATATTTTACTTATCTTGTCAACCCTTTGTGAAAATGATCTTCATAGAAAGGTTTGTGTTTTTTCCTTGTCTTTCACACCTGAGATGTCTTTCTAATGTTCTCATGTACATGTATAAATGACAGGTTTTGTTTATGGTTTTACTTGTGTAGGTCATGTTTCTTAAAATCTTCTATTGTTATCTCACAACTGGCTAATATTTCTTAGATGTTGGGAGGTTAGGACCAGAAGAAGTAGCTATTTGTGAGACAATACTCAAAGATACAAAAGCCCAGGCCCATAGCAAGTTCACAGCTTCTTCCCTCAGGCAAGGAACTATCACTGTGAGTTTGACATGCCAGGAATTCTCTCTTTCTTGGGAGGGTAGGAAAAGGCAGCTAGGGGAGAGTCTGTGATTCATACCTTTCTGACCTTTTTGCTTAGTGCTGTCAAGAAAGCCTGTTTCAAGAGAGCTCATTAGACTTCTAAATTAGCAGAGCTAAGCCTCTTTTCGCATCAAGTATAACATTTAACTTGACTACAAGTCTCAGTTTAGTAAAAGCTAAAAGGAATGACTGTGGTGATGATAATGATCATAAAGTATGTTTATGGTGCTATAGAAATCATTGATCCAGAGGAGTTAGCCATGTTAGTCTGTAGTTGCAAAATAGTAAAGAGTCCAGTAGCACCTTTAAGATTAATCAACTTTATTGTAGCATAGGCTTTTGAGAACCATAGCTCTTTTCATCAGATGCATCTGACGAAGAGAGCTGTGGATCTTGAAGGCTTCTGCTACAATAAAGTTCGTTAGTCTTAAAGGTGCCACTAGACTCTTTACTATATAGAAATCATTGGTGGTGGTTTTGAATTAATGTGAACTTAACTGATTCATCAAATAGGAACTCTTTGGATGGGAAGGAGTGGATACACTTATTCCGTTTTTGAAGTTGGATGCAAAGAAATTCTATGGTGGACTGGGTCATAATCGTCTCCTTTTTAGCACTTTGGACTCTTTATGGTAAACACAGCAATTTTAATATATATATATATATATATATAGAGAGAGAGAGAGAGAGAGAGGGAAAAAAAACTTATTAAAACATAGGAAAGTCCTGAGGTGGGCTATTAGTGCCTTCTATAAAAGAGGACTCTGAACAGAATGGGAGCAAAATAAATGCACAGTGTCATGAGATTATAGTTGCTAACTAGTGCTCTGCAATTGTACCACTAAATAATTTAAGGTTCATGGAGCCAGACTTAAATTGTCAGTTTCCACCAGTCCCTCCTTCCTTCTGCAGACCCTCCTCCCCTTCCTCATATCATTCACCAGGGTTCCCTGTCCTCCAGAAGCAGCATTTCATGGTGATCAGTAGATTGCTTTGGGAAGGTGGAGGCAGGAAAGCCAGATCATTTCCTAAACAACATTTTGTTGAACATGCATTAAAATTTTTAAAAAACCTTTTCAAAGAAATATTATATAAAACAAGAAACAGTTTAGAAAGCACCTATAATACTGACTTCAGGTGTGTTCTTGGTTTTGTGTGCTTTCTCCTCTTTTACAATATATTTAAATTGTGTATATTTTCTGAGTGGAAGTGGAACTCTTTGTTTAAGGTGCTGTGTCATGGGCTGTACCATATTAGAGGACTATTTTCTTGAAAAGGAGGGTCTCTTCCTCCTCCTGGATTTGCTGGTGGTGAGTATTATTATTTGGAATACAAACTGTACTAAACATATGAATAATATTTTGCTATTTGCTCTTCCCACAATTTAAAGTTTCAGTTATATATCCATTATTGTGGTATGCCTATTATGAATTATGTCACTGTCTATATCTAATATGTGCCTATGATGCTTGCAAACTACATTGCATTTACAGAGGTTGTGATTGGACTAAGAAAGATCCATTTTTCCCAGGTGAAAAAAGTAATACTTTTCTGTGAAAATACATGATCCTCAGAACAAAAGTGATACCTTGACGGAAGACGTGCAGCCGGGACTTGAATTCCACAGTAAATGTTCGCTAGCAGAATGTAGGGTGATTTTTTGACATTTCATCCTTCCTGCTGCAGACCCCCAACTTGCCCCTCATGTACATATGTTTGTTGGTTGGTTTATTGCAAAATTGGGCAGAAGGCAATGGAGCATGAACCATACACATACAGGGTTGGATTGAAACTGGCCACAACTTTATTGATTACAGCCATTGGATCACTGATGCAGCATAGGGCATAGATCTAGGCATCAAACAACTCAAAGGCCATCTGATGATACCCTTCCCAGCCCACCTGCTGAGAGCCCCTGCAGGATGGCTAGTATTGCAGTCTCCCACCGCAGCCCAAATCCCTGTGGTTAACCTGCTGCCTGGGAGTGAAGCCAGATGATGGATCCCAAGCTGGATACGTCCTCGTGGCTTCTTCCCAGATCCCTTTAGGGAACCTCCAAAAGGGGTGAGATGGTCAGCTGGCACAGCCTTTCCCATAGATGGATCCAGCCAAATGCCCCAAGAAATCGCCACCATGCCAAGTTGTGATGACATTCATAAGCAAGCCAAATATGATACATACACCCCAATCATGAGCAAAGGGGGAGAGAGAGGAAAGTAGGAACTGTTGCAGTGCTGCTTCATGGCCAAGGAGACAGGTGAGGAAGACATTGGGGGGGGAGTCTGTATCATCAGCCTTTCCTCCGTCACCCTGCCTCATGTGCTCGCCAGGGACCAAGGGATTGGGAGCTCTGGCACTGCACAGGAACTGGCTGGAGTACCCATCCCAAGCTATTGTGGCCCAATGGTGCAGGCAGGAGCATCCATCCTGGGGGCTTGCACACTTTGGCAGCATGGACGGCCCCAGTGAAGAAAACCAGGGAGCACTCCCTTGCTCCAGTGTCCCACCTCTGCCCTGCTGCCACGAATTGCACCCCCCCCCGTAGGTTGGGGGGGCTGTTTTAGCTCAAGGCGGCTAACTAAGCAACAAGTTCCAAACACATGAAAACAAGATATAGGCTGTTTCCCCACATCCTAAAAATAGCACCCCACTCACTGAACACTGGTGCCTTTCTGTGCGATTTCTGACGTCACCGTTTCCAAAATGGTTGCTGGCAGTTTAGATTCCATTTTCATGGCACCAGAAAAAAGGAGTCATAACTGCTTGCAGTGTTCAGTGAGCGGGGCAATATTTTTAGGATGTGGGGAAAGACATCACAGGAGCAGCATTTGGAGCTGGAGCAGGAGGGGGAAGGTGAGGTAGTCCTGTTCCACTGATTAAAATTCCTTCTGTTGGTGGAGATTTAATGTGGATCTGATGGGAAAATGTGCACATGTATTGCAAAAAAAAAACCCCTCATCATGCAGAGGCCTTTGTTAGGCATGCACAGCAGTTGGGATGTCGCTGCCTTACATGGTCTGTTTAATAAAATGAGATGGCAAATTTCACAGTATTAAAATATTTGTGCCAAAAGTATTCAAATCTGCTCCATGGTGCACTATTGTTACAGGGATCAATGTAGCTTAGTCAACTGTTTGTCCTTTGCATAAATGGTTTCAGCTTTCATACTGGATTTTAAACATGGTATCTGAGGTTTGGGGAGTTCTTTAGAAAACATTTTATGCAGGAAAGAAGTGTGAGAATCGCAAGGAAGGACAATTGTCATGGGGCTCAGTGATTGTGAGGACTTCTCAGGAGGAGAGGAGCCTTATGTAGCCAGCCCTGACTTAGCAGAGCACAGGGATCAGGAAGAACAGCTGCTGGCTGATCAGCATCCACAACCAGCAGCTGAACCAGAAGCACCGACACTCTCTAGCCCCAACACCACTGGTGAAGAGCAGTCAAGGATTCCCAAACCCCCAGCTTCACCCAGAAAGCGCCGCAGACGAAGGCAACGCGTGGAGGTCCCTGAAAGACGGCAAAGCGCACATCTCCTGGCCAGCCACCAGCCACAGAAGACCAGGAGGTGTGGAAGCAACGTGTCAGAATCCTGCTAGTGCTGTGACTACTCCATTGAACCATGCCTTGCTCTTGTGACCTTTGGACCATGCCTTGACTCTGCCTTTGCTTAGCCCTTTAACCTTGCTGATAACCAATCTTTGGACTGCTTGACCTTGCTATTTGGACTCTGGAATGGACTCTGACCATGCTACTGGACCAGCCCACGACAACAATGTTAGTTAATAAAGGGCATGCAGTATAGTGAGCACTGCACTTAGATAAGAAAGCTAATCACGTTAGCTTAGAACAGGAGTCCCCAACCTTTTTGAGCCCATCAGTCCCTTTGGATATCTAATGTAGTAAATGTAGTCACAAAATGGCTGCTGCAGGTGATGGTGCCACTGCCAACCATAAAATGGCTGCCTCGAGGCAGAGCCAACTATAAAATGTCAGGGAGTGAGGTCCGTAACTCTAATAGTAACTTCAACAAAAGCTCTGTTTAGCAGGATACCTTTGAAAATGAACACCCTGCACATCAGTGAATTTGACAGCAGCCCGTACATGGGCTTTCTCTTTGGTGGCCCCCACCCTGTGGAGCAGCCTGCCTGAGGAGATCAGGAGAGCCCCCACTCTCCTGGCTTTCTGCTAACAATGCAAAACCAAATTATTCAAAAAGGCTTTTTACTCAGATAGGAGGGCTGTACTGTAGGGAGGGGATCTCAGAAGATCCGCTAATGAGTTAGGAACCATAGACCTTACCACTATGTTGTATTGGATTCCTATTAATGCTACGTCTTTGTGAACCTGTATCTATTTACCCTATGGCATTGTTTATGGAAATGTTCCTGATATTGACTGTTCTAACCTCACACTGTGTAATCCTCCTTGAGTCTCAGTGAGAAAAGCAGACTATAAATGACATACATACATACATACATACATACATACATACATACATACATACATACATACATACATACATACATACATACATACATACATACATACATACAAATGTTGTATACACACACCTTCAGTTACACAGTAAAGATCCTTGTGCTGTGGTGACAGCTGCTGCCAAAGCAACTTTTTAAAAATGTGCACAGCCAATCAGAAACCCTGTTGGGCAAAAGCCCCATCACCTTTCTTAGACCTCTTGGCAGGTACTAGAAATCATGTTGGTGGGTGTCATGGTGCCTGTAGGTACCATGTTGGCGACCCCTGGCTTAGACCTTGTTCATGCACAGTGGAATGGGTTCTGTTGCCTTTAGGAATAAAGTCCACATAGAATAAAAGTCTGTTATTGTCAAGGAACTACATACTAGGAAATGAAGAATGAGCATGCTAGCTAGGCTAGGATGCAGTGAGATCGCTGAGAGCTCATCTTGCTTTCATGGAGGTTCAGCAAAGAAGCAGAAAGAGAAAGAAGTTAGCCAGAAGGAAGTAGATTGCTGAGAGAAGCAATCTGGGTAAACAAAGCAACAGCAGCAGAGCAGACAAGGAAGACTATAGAGGAATGTGACCTACCTAGCTTGCTACCTCTGCTATCCCCCTGGTGAACCATTTACAAAGAGACATTGTAAAATCCTTCACTTCCAACAAACAAGGCCTTGCTTGTAAACATTCTAAATAGTAGCATTATACAGATGGAAGAAGATGGAGCCTATGAAGCAGGTTCAGGCACAAACAAAACAGAGAGTATAAATCACAGTCGCTATACAGATTATTTGCAGAAATAACCTGTATATTTTAAAACATGTTTCTACAGTGAAGCCAAAGAAGCTTGGTTGCTTTGTTTGTTTATAAATGGACCTTTGTTTGTTTATAAATGGATACCATGGAATTCTATTCATAGTATCATTTTTCATTCACAATGCTGTAACTTTGGAATAAGTGAAGGCAAATCCCTCACTTTTACATTTAGAGGCTGTTGTTCAAATATTTTTCCATTCATTTCTAAAGTGCACAGACTATGATTGTAACAGTATGGCCTGCAGCTTTCTGATTCAGTTAATAGAGAGTATTCCATGTGCATGCAAAGCAGTAACTGATACTAACATAGGTGGGGAAGGTCCATCTTTATATCTGAATTTTATATGCTGGGTTGTTAGATCAGAGCATTTAGCCCTTTTGTTTTCTCACAATAATCATGAAGGTAGAATTTCTTAATGAACTGTAATATTTTACAATTTTCTCCTCATTTTAACCTTCGGCAAAGTTGAATCAAAGGAATGTCTGCAACCAAATTCTTGGTATACTCGTTGAATTTTGTGATAATCCTAAAGCTGCTTCTCATATCAACGTCTGGAGAGGGAAAAAAGAGCAAACAGCAGCTAATCTGTTAATAAGTTTGTGGAGACAAGAAGAGGAAGAGTTAGGTGTGAAACATGACAAAGTTGGGAGAATTGTTGGTGAGTACGAGAATATCAAAGGCTTTTCATCATCACAATTGTAAATTAAGAGAACAAAGAGCCTAAATGTTTATGATGTGGGGATTTTTCCATAATTAAGTCAACAGCCAGAGAGCCCCGTGGCGCAGAGTGGTAAGCTGCAGTACTGCAGTCCAAGCTCTGCTCGCAACCTGAGTTCGATCCAGGTGGAAGCTGGGTTCAGGTAGCCAGCTCAAGGTTGACTCAGCCTCCCATCCTTCCAAGGTCGGTAAAATGAGTACCCAGTTTCCTGGGGGTAAAGTGTAGATGACTGGGGAAGGCAATGGCAAACCACCCCGTAAAAAGTCTGCCAAGAAAACGTTGTGATGCAACGTCCCCCCATGGGTCAGTAATGACACGGTGCTTGCACAGGGGACTACCTTTACCTTACTTAAGTCAACAGCCACAGTACTTAATTTCAGGTAGGTGCTTCTATAATTAGAAATGGCTTTAGAGTTAAATGTTTGAAGCCAAAGGCTCTGTCAGTTTCACCTCTGTACACAGAGCTGGCAAAGATGGCTCCTCAAAGCATTTGTTAATTTCATCTCTGCCTCCCCAAAGGCTCTGTCAGTTTCACCTCCCCTTTTGGGAGGCAAAGATGAAATTAATAAACCTCAGGAGCGATCTCTGCCGGTTCTGTATAGAGAGGTGAAATTGACAGAGCCTTCAGCTCTGCCTTTTTAAACTAGGCTTCCCCGCTAACATTGTGTCTCCTTACACTTGAGCATCCTCATGTAAGAGGTCTCATGTAGAGAGACTCATTCCAGTGGTTGCCTGAGCTATTCTCTTACATGAAGCTACACGTGATAAGCAAGCAGGAACAAAGTTTCATGGAGGAGGACAGAGTTGAAGCTCCAAGGTTTTGTCTCCTTCCCTGAATAGCAGGCAGCCCACCATACCTGCAGATAGGAGAGACAAGTAAGAAAACACACACAAGTGATAAAGGAGCAGGTAATTTACCTCAAAGAGGTACTGATTCAGGATCTAAGATCTCCTGAATGTTGTCTTAAATTGTAGCTTTAAACGGGAGCTGCGGATGCACCAATATGCATGATTTAATTTATTTTAACAAAATGGGGAATGTAAGCAAGGGGAGGCAACAACTGCTTCCCCCTTCCCCCGCCTTACCTCACCACATGAGTGCTTGGATGTTTGATGGATTTTCCCCCTTCCCAGGCCATTTGGCAAGTGAGAATTTTAATCGTCTCCAGAATAGGCAGGTTTTTTCTTCCTGCCTGAAAGTTTAAGTGGAGGATTCTTTGGATGAAAGATACTGAGAGCTAAACCACACAAGATGAATTACATGAGGATACTCAAGTAAAGGGAGATGCAATGCTAATAACTGACAGAACCTTTGGGGAGGCAAAGAGGAAATTAACAAACCCTCCAAAGAGTGTTCTTTGCCAGCTCTGTAGAGAGAGGTGAAATTCAAACTACAATTCCCAGCTAACATTGCATCTCCTTGAGTATCCTTGTGTAATTTGTCTCGTGTGGTTTAGCTCTGAGACTTTCAGACAGATTAGTTGAGAACTAAGTAGATGTGAACTGAGAACAATTACATGCCAGAACGAAATTAAAGAATCTGAACAAAATTTGTTACCAACCAAAGAAGCCAAATCAGAACTCAAATTTTTGTGTTTATATCCCAGCTAATAGACTTTGGTTGATTATTAGCTTTACCACTAGGTGGCATCTATATCATCAGCTGCTAAATGCGTCTCTGTTCTCAGTATTTCTTTATTAGGTCAGCTTTGCTTGTTAAATCTGTTTCAGTTCTGCTGTTTGCATGTTGTATTTCAAAGCTGAATTCATTTTCCCTAAATGCTACCACTTTCCTAGAAAATAACATTTTGTACGTACAGAAACTGAAATAATGAAAGACTGTCACAGCATAACAAAGCCTTCGCCAATACATGTCATAGCATAGTAAATATTATTCCCTGACCAGTGTTCTGTTCTAATTCCTCTACCAAACTATAGCGATCATTCCAATATTTGTATTTATTTCCAATTTTATTTATTTGATTCATTACATTTATACCTTGCCTTCAAGATGACTCTCTAATTAAAACATAAATAATTTTTCTGTACTATGCTAAGCATAAAAAAACCTTGTGTTTGCCTAGAAACATAAGAATAAAACAGTATGTTGAAATATATGCAGAGTTTAGACACAATAGTGGTCTACTAGATTAGAAAACCAGTAATGGTGAATAGTTGTAGCTGTTTGGTTATTAGTATTAAGAAAAGTGGGGGAGGGAGTTACTGTCAAAAGTTTTTTTTTTGTCTTCTGATCCTCATCACCCGAACTGTGTGTATCAAAAGCACCTGTACTTTTAAAAATAGTACTCATGCAAGCCAGATAATAATACTCTTTACCAGTGTATGTTCATGATCATCATGGTTATTAATAGTTGTATTTCATATTTCTTTAAATTTCCGTATTTGTTATAAGCTTTCGAGAATCAAGTTCTCTTCGTCAGAGGCATCTGACGAAGAGAACTTGATTCTCGAAAGCTTATGCTAAAATAAAATTGGTTAGTCTTAAAGGTGCTACTGGACTCTTTTTGATTTTGCTACCACAGACTAACACGGCTAACTTCTCTGCGTATTTGTTATTTGATTGATGTATTAAGTACATACCATGTTTCTGTAAAAACATTAAAATTCCTGAACGTAATCCCGGTTCCCTTTTTTTCTTTTGATATGGTAGATATAAAGAGGCCACTAGTTGGCCATTTCCAAGCACATCAGGCAGTGACTCCAAAGCCTGCCAGTTGCCCTACTGTTGCTATCATGGATGTTGCTGAAAATATGAGAGCAAAGATCTATTGTATTATATGTAAACTAGGTAAAGTCCATGAATCTCTTTCTTGCATTTTTAATGACCTTTCCATATACTCTACCTTGTAACATGATGGATTTGGAAAAGTAAAGCTATTTCTCTTTTTTTTTCTTCTCCCTTTGTTCATTGGGTGGTTTAGGTGTGCGTTAGCGAGTTGCAAAAAACAAAAAATTAGTTTTGCATTGCTTATTTCTACATGATATCATGCTTTGCAACATGTTAATAAACATTTTGCCTGTTCTGCTTTGAACTAATGTGATTGGGATTTTCAGATCCCGGAAAAAAAATACCAGTGATATTGATGCATAACTTGTTGGCTGCTTGCTCTTTACGACATCTTCCATAAGCACAGCTCCTGTGGAGCTTCCATAGACTGCAATCATTCTTTCTGACTTGTGTAAATAATCTTTACATTGTAAATAAGAGTTCAAGAACTTAAAGCAGACTGGGGAGGTTTAACGGAAATAACCCAAAGCTAGAATACATAAACAGCAGAATAAACAGGATTCAGATGAAGTTTCTCACAGAGCTGCTGTTGAGGTAGGATAGTCACTGCTTAATCTTAAGGATACATCTGCACCTTCAATAAACGTATGTAAGGGTAGGTTTGGCAAATGCATCTTCTTCTGCCATTGCAGCAACATGAATAGGGAAGATGCATTTAACTTTGCCAAACAGCTATTAAAGGTATCATCTCTCTTGATGAGATGACTTTTAAGGTAGGGGTGTTTGTGTGTGAGAAAAATTGCCTTATAATAGTGAAAAACTTAAAGGAATAACTTCCTGATGGTGATACCTTACTTTAGGCTTTGAAAATTTGCCTGGCCTTTCTGCAAAGGATTTTGTTACACTTGCAATCATACGTAGATATCTTGACTTTAAGGTAAGTGAAGCTTTATCTGGTTTTCTTTTTTGTTTTTAATGTGTAGTTACATTTTTGGAATGAAGAATGAGCCGTGCGCTCATCTTTGTCCCGTATTCACATCACAGCACAAATTATAAAAATTACCAGAGCTTTTCTCTCTTTTGTGAGCAGGTTGTGGATGCATATATTTCCTGTAAACTACATTAAAAAGACAGAAGTTTAAACAGTGAACTAGCAGATAGTGCTCACTTGACCTCTGCCTTTTTGAAGTAGGAAGGTGTCATCAACATCCATAAAAAATGTTAGCTTGAATCAATTTGTCATATATTTCTGAAGATCAGGTCTCTAATTCATTGTGTTAGATTACAGAATCCATTCATTTCTTGTTTAACTGGAAGACCAAAAGAATTAATCTGGCTTTCAGGTTGACCCACAATAGCTTGGCAATACTCTCTCCTTTGTTATTCAACATTTATATGCGCCCCTTGCCCGGTTGGTGCGTAGTTTCGGACTAGGTTGTCACCAATACGTGGATCACACCCAGTAGTATCTGTTGATGAGCAAGCCGGCTTGACTCTGCCCCAGATGTCCTAGCGAGAGCTTTGGAAGCCAAAGCTGGATGGGTAAAGCTGAGCCGGCTGAAGTTGAACCTGGCAAAGATGGAGGTCCTGTACTTGGGCTGGGGGCTGCCAGATTTGGGAATCAGGCTCCTGCTCTTTGATGGGGCACCATTAGTTCCGGTCTCATCAGTCCATAATCTCAGAGTGATACTGGACTCCTCCTTATTGATGGAGGGCCAGTTCATGGTAGTTGCCCAGTATGTGTTTTTTCACCTTCAATAGGCCAGGCAGCTTGCGCTTTATCTGTCAGCCCATGACCTAACTACAGTGATCCACGCAGTATTCATCTCCAGAATACACTACTGTAACTCGCTCTACGCAGGGCTTCCCTTGAGCTTGACCTGGAAATTACAGTGGGTCCAGAATGCTGCTGCACATGTCCTGATGAGTACACCATACAGGGCATGTATTACTCCAATCTTGCAGCAGCTGCACTGGCTCCTCAGATCAGGTTCAAGGTTCTGGTTTTAACTTTTAAAGCCCTAAATGGACTGGGACCAGCATACCTGAGGGACCGCCTCTCCCTGTATGTACCCTGGATAGCACGAAGCTCAGCAAATAAGAACTTACTGGTGGTCCCTGGCCCCAGGGAGGTTCGGCTGGCCTCGGCCAGGGCCTTTTCAGTCTTGGCCTGAACCTGGTGGAACTTTCTGTTGGAGAACACCCAGGCCTGCCATGATCTTACATCTTTTTGGCGGGCCTGTAAGACAGAGATGTTCTGCCAGGCACACAGTTGAGGCCATCTTTGGTTGTTTTGGGAGTCTCCCTACCGGTCTCCAGCCAGTGGGGCTATGAAATCATCTGCCCCCTATAAGCGCACTCACTGGCATGTTATTAACTGTGGCCCCCACCCCACCCCCTCTTTTGTTTACATTATGATTGGGGAAGTTGGAGGGGGACACTATCTGAGATGTTGACTGCACATGTTTTAGGGTTTTCTATTTTTAAATGTATTTAAATGTTTTAATGTGTATTAAGCATTTTATTGTACTCTGCCCTGAGCCCACTCGCAGGGAGGGCAAGCTAAAAATTGAATTTATAAATAAATAAATAAAGGAATCCCCTACTTTGGCTTAGTTTAGATAGCACATGGTTTCTTTTAATTATGGTTAGTTTGTGAAACTAGGATTCAGCTCAGAGACGATCATTAAAATCCTCGTTTGCTGATTTCCTTGTCTATGTAGCCTTGGAGAACATGGCCAAAGAAAAAGTCAGGATTAAGCCACAGTGTTTGCGGTTGTGCCTTACGTGAAACCATCGTTAAGATTAGCTGTGATTAATAAACCAGCCAACTTCAGATTTTGGTTTGACAGTTCCTAACTAACCGTAGTGGGGTGGCCTGCATTTAGACAATTACACTAACTATAGTGAGTTAAATTTAACCCTGGTTTTGCATAATGTCTAAACTGAGTCTTAATCCATAGGTCGAGTTTTCCAGTGCAGATCTACAGGAAACAAGCATTATGTAGAACAGTAATAGTCCTACTACTGTTGCAGTTTCCATGGTGTTCAGAGTTTTTTTTAACGCGTTGTCACGTCTACTGTGAAATAACCAAACACCCATATATCTGCAAACACTTTTGGATGTAGTCTAGTTACTTGTGGCAATATCTTTGGGAGAGTGACTGCTGCTGACACTGATAAATAAATGAGGAGGTGGTGGGTTTTTCTTAAAGTGCTTTATCTGTTGTGCATAAAGGTTGGTGAAATCTGGAGTGAAGTGTGTGCAGAACTTAAAGAAGAAAAGTTCAGGCCAGTCACTGCTGACCAGGAAGCAATGCAGGTTATTACTGAAACATTTGAAAATGTTGGCAAGATGGTTGTCTCCCTGCAGACTGAAATGCTGGAAAGCCAGCACTATCAGGAACGCCAGGAGGAACAAAAAAATTACGCCAAGGTAAGCAGCAGATGCACAAGCAAGAGCTCTTATTTTCAGGCACAAATTCCTTTGCTGCCAATGTATCAGAAGAAGAATTGTCATTTGGTTTTTAAAAATCTGAAAGTCTGCGCTCTCTCTAATGTGGTTTACACACCCATTTCCACCTTTGGATGGGAACCCCTCTGCAAACGTGCAGTGAGGTGTGCCAATACTGGTTCCTGCAGTCCAGCCAGAGCAGCTGCTATGAACTTGTCTCTGCTATGAAATACAAAATAATAATCCACTTACACGCCAGAAACTAGTACACAGCAGAACACTTTTGGAAAATAAAGAGTTTTTCTATTTCTACATATTTTCCCCACACTGTAGATCCAGTCTCTCCATAAGCAGAAGGAAATGGTTCATAAGTCCTGGGAAAATTTCTTAAACCGAACATCAAATTATGAGGCTTTAAAGGTAAGAAAACTGTTCAGAAGATTGTATGAGGCGTATTACAACCATATTTTGTAATCACATGCCATTTTTTAATATAAAAGTCCTCCTGTCTTTGGTAGAGTTGAACCTGAGCATAATAGCTCAGGATCTCCACTTTTTTATTTTAAATCACAATGTTGCCAACTTCTAAAATTCACATTACTTTAAGCTATTGAGTGGAGATGCTTATTGGTAAAACCATAGCATTCTTCACTATCATTTTACTACTTGTTACCTTTGAAATAAATGTATTAAATAAAGAATTGTTTAGATTAGGTTAGTTTGCACACAAGGAGACCAGTTTGCACACAGTTTTTTAAATAAGGAGTCCTTCAATTCTGTAGTATAGAAAAAAACTTTTTGGCCACTATGAAGTTATTTTGAATCATTAATATATGTCCAGGGATGACACCAGACTCCGAGTTGCCCGCAACCCCTGTAGTTGGTGCTGGCTGGAGCCCAACCTCAGGGCAGCTCTAACAAGGCATTGGCATTGGCAACCAATAAAAAAATCACCCAAGCCCAGCAGCAGCCCAGGCACTGAAGCTTGGAGAGGGTAGGGTCTGGGGGAAGCAGGGATGTGTCCAGAGGACCTACGGCCTGTCTCAGCCAGCCCCAGGGTGCAGCCAATGGGATGGGTAGCTGGAGGAGGAGGGAAGGATGACAGCCTTGCAGGAGGCAAGGGGGACAAGAGAGAGAAGTCATCACACCCCAGAAATAGGCCAGATGCAGCTGGGGAGAAGGGGGATTGATGAGTGGTGATGAACGGCTGGGCTAAACCACTTTTTTAAAAGGGGCTCCTGTAAGGGGCCAAGGAGGAAGAGAGGGCACAAATCTGGTTCTGGGAGAGCTGCAGTCCTGAGGCAAGGAGAAGGAATAAAGCGAAGCACAGCCCTCTTCGCTTTCCATTCTGAAGTCAGGAGAGCCCTGCCCATGGTGCCCAGCAAGACAGCTGAAGGCCAGCTGGTGGTGCTGGAGACGGGAGAGCCTCACAGTATACCAGGAGCTGTTGTGTATAACATGTTGTTTGCCCATTTACTTAATTCTTATCACTTCATCTCAGGGCCTGTAACACTATACAATGTATTTAAATGCTTAGAAAAATACGTTTGAAACACCCCCATGTGTATTGCTATCTACAGCAAGCCTATTCATAACCTGTAACTAAAAATATGTGAGAGATTTTACTGTGATGTACCATGTATCCCTAACTTCAGAACAATAACTTTGTTTGAAATGTTTCTAGAAAGCAAAAAAGATTCAGGAGAAATCCATAGAGGAATCCAGAGTAAAGGCAAGACAGCCTAATATGACATTCCATCCAACTGATATTAAAAAACTAAATACAACTGTAAGTAACATCTTCAGTCGCTCATCAAAGTAAAAATACTTTTTAATGTTACAAATATCTCTTTAGGCCTGAAAATTCTGGGGATAAATAATCTGTAATCATTATACAGCAAGTGTTCCTCAAATTCAGTGAACTCTGGCCATGGCTCAGTGGGAGAGCACCTGCTTTACATGGAGGAAGTCCAAGGTTTCATCTAAAAGGATTTCAGGTAGCAGATGTTGAGAAAGAACTTTCCGTCCTGAGAAACTAGAGATTCACTGTTAGTAAAGAATAGACAGCAAATTAGATGGATAATACTCTGAGTGCAAGACAGCTTCTAATCTAGTAAATACGGTGAGGAAAAGAAGTGATTGAAGAGGTACGGAAGGAAACATAGGGAATGAGGATTTTTGCATGTGTCGTATTTCTCTGAATGGTGAGAGTTTCGGCGTAGCAGGGATTCCACTTTGGAGGAGAGGGCATTGGAGACTTAAGATGTTTTTGTAGTGTTTGCTTTATGTACAAATACACAGGTGGAGGCATAGAGGTATTCCTACAAGACAGCAGATCCACTACTTCATACTGGATCCCCAGAAAGAGATCCTGTAACCCCCAATGGGCTTTAGCCAACTCTCAGCACCATCTGTCTTCTCCTACACTCCACCAGAATCTAATACTGCCCTTTCTTTACAAAGATGTCCACCTGCCTCTCCCCTTCAGCTTGTTGGCAGTGTTGCCTCCTCCCCTGTGGACAATCCAGAGCCATTTGCTAACAATTAATGCCCATATCTCCTATCATTAAGAAAGATTACTAATCTGTTGTCGTAGGCCCTGAGTTCCCCAGAGTCAGTTTAGGCCAAGTCCGTATGACAGAATCATTCTCAAATTCCAAGTTCATAACATTGTGATCTATATTTTTCAACAAAAGCAAGTGGGGGAAGAGGCAGCTGCCCTCAGCATTTACCTATCCTCATCGTACATGGCACTGTCGTAACTTTTCTGGCCGTTGGCATACAAATAATTCTCATTGCTCATTCTCAAAAAAATCTGAGGAGGCATAATCTTATGTGCGTTTTGGAAGACTTCAGTTAAAAACAGTATTTTGAACAACAGAGAGCCATTGTGATGTAGTTGTTTGGAGTATCAGACTAGGATGGCAGAAATCAAGGTTCACATCCCCTCCAAACAATGAAACTCACTGGCTGGCATGGGCTAAGCACACTCTCTTGGGGCTGTTTTTTTATTTTGGTCTGTCTTATGCCTTTAATAGCACTACGTCAGCCTTGCATGAAATTGTATTTTCAGTAGAGAGTAGTTAGTTTTCTGTCTAGAAGAATAGAATATATCCTTACCCTTAAACAATAAGGAATGTTAAAATGGAGGTTGAGATGTATGCCACCCTGGTCTCCTTGTCAAAAAGACATGATATAAATGGAATTGTGCAAAAGGCACACATAAGAAAACATTCCATCTATATAGTTTATAGATTTCCTTTCAAAAATATATTTTGAAAGAACTTATAAGAACTTTCGAATGTCTCTTTCCAAAGCATGTTTGGGAAACAAGTCCTATGACTGAAGTTTTGTTCGTTTCATTAAAATACTGAGTAATGTTTTGTTTTTCCAGATTGCAGCTGGTCGCTTAGTAACAGTGGAAAGTACACCACCTGAATTGACTGGAGGGTCACTAGCTGACACAGAGCTTGCACTCCAAAAGCTCCCTGTTCGTGGAGGAGCCTTACAAAGGATCAAAGGAGTGAAAGTGATGGAGCCATTCAAGAAAGATTCAGTATCTGTAAAGTAAATATCATCCAGTACTGCTCCAGAGAGTAGTCTATTTTTTTTAGTTAATTTATATATAAATAAAAAATTACATATTTTAAGCATCTAAACATTGTTTGTAAGATCTAATCTATTCATGCCAGTAAACTGTATAGTCATTTTGAGGTATATAAGGATCTATTTTTGTTTTAGAAATAATGTGAATATCATGATGCTAATGAATAAATTCAGTGCACCACAAAGCTTGATTATGTCCAATCATTGTAGAGTTGACTCAATTTTCAATTTGTTGCCACTGGACAACAACACAAATGGATATGAGTATTATCATGACATTTACATTGATAGATATCTAATGCATAAAAAGAAGTAAACAACTCCAGGATATAAAGGGAAAGTGGCAATAGTAATCAGTGTCCTAATCCAGTAATAGATACAAAATGAGGTGGGTAATAGAAATGCTGGAATACTGACGTGTGACAGACAAAGTCTTTAGACCTTAAATAAACATGTACCAATTGATATTACTGTCATGTGCATCTTCAGTCCCTTTCTACCACACACATTGGGAAGTCAAGAAGAGTAATAGAGAAAGCAGCCCTAACCTTATCCATTTAGTTTCCAGAATTAGTAACAATTAGAGTAAATGAGGGTAAAGCAAGGGCCAAAATTACCTGAAGCCTTTAAAACTAGCATTTAAATGACCTTTTCAGTGCGCAGACCCTGACTTGTGGTGCTTTTAAAAAGAAAGTTTTGGAAGGATAGGCCTGCACACATGTGTACTCTTCAGGCAGGAACAGTGAAGCAAGCAGAAGAAATGAAAGACATCACTGAAAGAAGGATACGCTCTTCCTCAGTTATAGCAGGGGGTGTAAAACCTTGCAGGACAAAACTGGCACCAATAACTTGAAATGTTGGCCACCCAGCACAGCTTATTTCATTTACTGACTGACTTCAGTTTTCACCCCACTCATCCCAAAGGGACAGCTCCCGTACATCCCATTAAAACAGTCAGTGTTTAATATCAACACACTGCCCTGGCCCAGTGTCTGAATGAGGGGTGGCCAAGTGGCTGAGGGAGAATAAACTGAAGAATCCAGATAAGGTGGAGGAGATACTAGGTGGAAGAGCCACTGCTTTAAATGGGATTGTTCTTCCTGTTGCCGGTGATGTGCAGCTTTCACTGAGCTGGGGAGTCTTACTGGATCCTGGTCTCCTGTTGGAGAAACAAGTGTCTCTAACAGTAAAAAATATTTCTTTTTTCTCAGCTGCATCTGTTCTGGCTATGTTGATCCACGTTTCAGAAACTTGAGGCTAAATGACTGTAACACACTCTGTGGGGCTGCAGCTTGTCTATTATCTGTGGCTAGCCAACAGGACACTGTCACTTATATTCTGAGGTCCCTTCACTGACTGTTGATTAGTTTCCAGATCCAATTCAAGAAAGGCCCTATGACTTGGGGCCACATATTTGAAGGACCGCCTCTCCCTGCATGTTCCCCTGTGGCCGCTCCATTCTTCCCACCAAGGCCTATCATCAGATCCTCCATTGTCTAGGGCATGTTCTGTCATGCTTCGCTCTGGGGCTTTTTCAGTGTCTGCCCCTGCCTCTGGAACAGCCTCCCAAAAGAGGTTGGGCAGCTCCTACCCACTTAGCTTTGCCGCAAGGATATAAAACAAAATTGTTCCAGAGAGCTTTGGGAGCCATTTGAGCCTGGGCAAATGGGGAATACCCTGCTGGTGATGTCATAATTTGTTTTTTAATCTTATTTTGAATGTGTTGTATTGTTTGGTATTGATTTTACATTGTTGCTACATGCCTTGGGTCCTGAGAAAAGGTAGGTATATAAATATTTTAAATAAAACAAAAAAATAAAAACTCAACTACTATTATAATTTTAAAACACAATGGCTCTATATACCTCTCTGGAATTGAAGTGTTTGTTGAAATATTTCTAGCCATGCAATCTCTTTTCTTGAGTGTAGCTTCTTGCCCTGATGATCATATTCCCTATTTCTCACTTCAGCTTGTTGTCAAGATAAATTGATCAGTATGGGAGGAATAAGAGAGGAGTTAAAAGGAGTGATCGTAATGATTACGTAGCATAAAAGCACTTTTATGCCATTTATTTCAATGGGAAAGCATATTGTTAAATCTCCAGTTGAAATGAGTGAGATGTAAAAGTACTTAACTTTGGTTACTAAGGAGTTTGCAAAAGATGAGCAGGTCTTTTGACCAAAATAGGTTTCAGTGCAAAAATGTGCCAGTTCTTAGATCTGTTCTTTTCTATGAGAGCTCTCACATAAGCAGCACACCTCCAGGGTTGTTGTCTGGACCAGGCAAGAGTGGTCCTGAGGAGGAAAAGTGTTTACTAGAATAGCCGTGATTCCTAAATTTTTTGGCTGAATAAGCTATTCTAAAGTTACCAGCATTTTTCTGACAGGGCTCCTGTGCCATTTAACAGCTACCTGAGGCAGAACTTCAACCTACGAAATTTTTCATATCACTGCAACTTCCAGTGGAGTAGCTGTGATGCAGAACCATCCAGTGCACATCTGCTCAGAAGCGAATTCCACTATGTTCAGTGGGCTTACTTTCAGGTAAGGATTGCAGCCTTATTCTACTGCAACAAAAACAGACGTTGGCATCTTAAAGACCAGCCAGTTTATGGAATAGTTTTTGTGACCTAAAGCTGATGAAAATTTATGCTACAATAAAAGTGTTTGTGTTTAGAGTGCCACAAGATTCTTTGTCTTTTCATATCCCTTATTTATCCATGCTAGGAAAAACTTCATGGACAAACAAATTCTTTATTCTGAAACAAGATCTTGCAAACAAGCCAAAAATGGCTTAACCTGTGACATTGGGGTTTCCATTTGAATTCCAAGAAAGCTCACTTCAGTCCTTGATTTAATGCACTGAAGGTCTTATTTAGTGAGACATGGGATTCAGAATGCAAAAAATTAATATTAATGTCTCTGTGCTACCTTTGTACATAACTACATATATATGTTTAAAATGTAAGAAGTGGCCATTATCTCACATTCAAAGTATGAAAATGTGTTCTATGCATTATTCAGTATTTTTGAAATGTTCATTAATGCAGTATATGGAATTTGTTTGCCTGCAGTCTCGTGAGAAATCAACTGGATGTAATGATGCTATATTTGGCAGCACTAATATCAATGACTCTTTCTGACTTTGTGGAACTTCACATCCATGCACATCTAACCATTACCAACGTTCTGATGGTGGTTACTGCTTTTCTTTGGGCCCTATTCCTGACTGGCTCAAAGGCAAAGGAATTAAAGTTGTGAACAGTCTCGTGTTTAAAGAAATGGAGGGTTTCAACCAGTTATGTCTCTGAATTCTTCAGCTCATAAATACCTTCCATTTTTTTAACAATTTGATTGCCATCTAGTGGCTCCAAAAAGCATATGAAACTCTCCCTGTGTATATTTCCTCTTCTGAGCAGGATGGTGCTCAGCGCTTGCAATGAAGAATTCCACCTTGTGCTGGAAAGTTCCCCTTAGAAAAGACAGTTAAGGCATGCACAAAGCTTTAGCTTATAGTATTACTGGCATACCTTGCTTATATGTAAGAAAGTAAATAAGTGAATAAGCACCCTTTTAACAGTCACCATTGTGTAGAAAAATATTTTAATTAATTTGTGATAACCAAGACCAAGCAGTGATCAAATTCAAAGTATAGAGGCTGCACAGAAAATAACACCAAGTACAATTTCTTCCTTTGGGTTATATGGGGTTCCCCCTCCCGCCCCCCCATATATCATAAAAATGAAATTACGTATATTGTATAAAAGATGCTTGTTGCTGCTGCACCTCAATCTGTTAATGTATAAAAATATATACGGCTTCGGTTGAATTTAGCACTTTTAAAAATGAGATAAACCCTCTCTAAAAGATGAGTGACCTACAAAAATATAGTACTAATTTGTAACATGCAGATTTTCCCAAAATACATGTGATTGCTCAGAATATGTAAAGCATTTGCAGGACATTGATGAACAAAAAAGGCATTTTGGCAGTGATTGCCAGCAATGTGCTTCCCAAATTTAGAACACAAAAAAAGAAAGATCACATGAAATAGTACTTGGAAACTTCTGTGCTTTCTTGAAAAGCAGGCTGGTTTCATTCAAGCTGATGTCACCTTGCTTAGGATCGTCTGTATATTTGTCTCTTTGCCCTACAGTTGAGGTTTGTGAAGCCTGGAGAATTGGGAAAGAAAGTTGGTTACAGCGGAGCTGTGTTGCCCTCACTTTTTTTGTCTTGATTACCAAAGTTCATCTCTGACATGCAAATTCCCACCCCTGTGAAAACTCGAAAAAAAACTAGCTGTCTTTCATTTTGTAAATGGGTAGGGCAGTTCAGTGGGTTGACAAAATAGACACACAGCTGGTAGTCTAGTCTAACAGCAAGTACTGAGGATTAAGTAAGTGGTAAACATACAGTGAAAGAAATAGGGGGAAACATGTCAAGCATGCTGAAAAGAAAAAAATGGCTTGCATTTTGTTAACTGACTAGTATGACGTATGGAAAAATTACCTTCTGATGTTTTCTGTGAATATGTTAAAAAGTGCTCAGGGGCTATTAATTGTCTTCTGCCCATTCCATGAGATCTTGAAAGCACACAGTCGATGTACATATCCCAGAAGTTCTGAGCTAAATCATTGAAGAGGTCATTGTGCTTGGGTTTAGACGACTCCTTCAGGAACATCATGAATTCCCAAAGAGCAATAACGGTACCTGCTACTCTAAGTTTCTTCATTTCCACCAGCCTATGAGAGGAGATTTCCCAGCACTGATGATCAATCTCACCAAGGCTGGCAGGAGCTTCCTTTTGATATTCCAAGTTGCCATAAACTAAATTCACCATCAGAAGACAGCCCAACTGAAGATACCACCACCACCTTCTGCATATGGGTTCCATGCTGCCCAGAAGAACCTGAAAGCAACACAAGCAATCGTGACTTTACTCTCTTTCTTTGTCCCTACTGGCACAATCTGTTAAGGTACAAAATGTGTCAAATATATTGGCCTTGCACAATTGTAAAATACTGCTAACAATATGAAATAGCATCATCACTATCTGCAAAGGGGATGGCGTGTGCCAGTCAAGCCAACTCACAGGCAAGGCTGAAATTTCTGCGTGCTCATGGGACTCCCCAAGTATTCAGAAAAATATGACTTCACAAATTAATCAAAAGAAAAGTTTTTTTAAAAAAAAACAGCCCAATGTATAAAATAACAATAAACAAACATTGCAGGTCATTCATTTAATGTGTGAGCTGGCAGGATGTAAAATCTACATCACAGTACTTTTGAGACATTGCATAAGTTTCCAATAACTGTACTTGCTGAACTAATATTGCAGTTAGCATATTTAGAAGCTTCACCCTGGTCCACCTTCTCCCATCAGGATTCTCCTCTCTGAACAAGTTCCATGGAAAGAGGAATAGCAACAATCATGGACTCTTTGGATGTAGCCTGGAGGAGCTTAAATAGCATCCCTGCGCATCCCTCCCCCTTCCTCTGGTTCATGGTGAACCAGCCGGCCCCTAGGAAGGGCTTGGGAATGGTCTGTGCCCTCTTGTGGCCAACACTGCGCTAATCTCTTCCTTACTTGATCCCGTCAGGCTGCCCTTGGGCTGCAGCGGCGTGAATTTGGTTACTGGGCTGCTGGGGCTTGAAGCCAGTGTTGCTAGTTCACCACCTGGCTCCCTGAGGAAGCCCAGCCCAGCCCTGCAGCTGCACCAACGATCGATCTTGCCTCTGGAGCCATGAGAAAGCTCTGTTGTCCCTTTCTTGTCCTCACTGGGGGGCTGCATCCCCACCCTTTTGTCGAGACTCTGTGGTGGCCACAGGACCGGCATCAGAGCCCCAATCCAACTCCAGCTCCAGACAGATTGGTTGTCCATAGCTGGATGGGTGTTACGTGTCCTTCCATGCTTGAGGTGTGATGTAGTAGTTGGTGTTGAATTAGGATCTGGGAGACCAAGGTTCAAACTTTCACTCTACCATGGTCACTTTACCGGTTGACCATGAGCCGTTCTCTCTCTTTCAACCAAATCTACCTCACAGGGTTGTTGTGAGGATAAACTTGGAGGAGGTGAGAATGTTGTACTCTTCTTCTCCAATGGGGAAAAAAGTGTGGTATAAATAGCTAAAGTGTAATATTAACTTTTTTGCAAAGTTAATATTACAAAGCTCAAATAACCCATTTATAACAGTACATAGATCTCAATTTAAGCAATTTCCACAATGCTTCAATAAATAAAATGTTATGTAAGCTGCAGAGAACAAGGACTACTCTACACTGTATCACTTCAGAGAGAAGATAGAGGAGGCTGTCTGGTAACACTCTTCCATGTGAAAAAGATTCCTTGCTAGAGAGAAACTAGTATGACAAGGAGAAAGGTTCTAGTCCAACACATTTGCCGCTGTACTACAGTTTCATTTGGGGGAATAATAAGCATTAAAAATAATTCCCTCCACCTGTGGCCTGAAGTGATATATCTGTGGACCACCAACTTACATATTCCAATCTGCATTCATATGGACAATTCCTGTGAGTGGCACAAGCCCCTCCAAAGCTATCCGTGAATCAACTCAGATCTCCAGCTATTTCTATCAACTCTCAATTCTCATCTAACAGTTATTTGAACTTGTAATGTTATATATACTGGAATATTGCGTTATTTAAAGAAGTTGCACTTGGCTGTAAACCATACATCACCATCAAAACTCTTTAGGTCTTTGGCTCCAGTTAGCATCCTGGGTAAAAATGCCTTCAAGTCTGTAGCCATGTAAACTAATCCTAGGTGTGTGTTCTCCCAAGCAAGCCCCATTATGTTCAGTGGAGTTTATTTCCAAGTAAGTGTGTTTGCAGTCTTCTGGGCCAGTTCATGATTGCTGCTAAACCCACAGTTTATGCCATCATAACTGGGCCATTTCCACACATGTTGAATAATGCACTTTCAATGCACTTTCGTAATCTTGTAGAAGTGGATTTTTTGTTCCACACATGGAAAATCAGTTTCAAATGTTCACTAAAGAGTATTGAAAGTGGATTATCCAACGTGTGTGGAAGCAGCCCTCGTTGAGATCTAGGTTCCCCTTGCAGCAACATGGGAAAAAGCACTAAGATCACAAGGGAGGCACGCGGCAGGAAATAGTACAGTAGCAGCTACTCCCATAGTATCTGTCCCTGTCCCTACTAAATCCCAGCATCGCTCCCAATTAACATTCGCTGTGACAAAAGTCCTAGGAACATTGTGGGGTTTTTTTAAGTTTGGTGATTTAACTTGATCAGCTCCTGCTTTCTGTTGTTTTTATTTTGACAGTTTTCTTTGGAAATTGACTTGAACAGATGGTGGAGACTATAGTATATAAAAAACATTCAATAATCCTCATAACTTCCTACCCCACATTCCAGTTTCAACCTCTTGTTAATCTCTGTTCACAAGTTACACTGAGTGCATGTACATCCTGCACAAATGTGCACACATCTATTTGTAAGAAAGAGCCAATATTCACTGACTTTACAAATAGAATCAGGGAACAGCATTTGGATAAATGTGTGTTTTAAATCACACGCTTGCTTGCTTGCTTGCTTGCTTGCTTGCTTGCTTGCTTGCTTGCTTGCTTGCTTGCTTGCTTGCTTGCTTGCTTGCTTGTGTCACTTATTGTTTGCCTTTCTCACTAAGACTCAAGGCAGATTACACAGTATGAGATTAGTACAACCAGTATCAAGGACATTTCCATAATGCCATAGAGTAAATAGCTACAAGGTTAAATAGACATAGCATTAGCAAGAATCCAATACAGAGTAGAAGAAATACTGAAACAGAACATAATCAGTTCTAAGACTGACATTAGACAGCATGAAGCACAGGTAGTACATAGATAATATGTAAGGCAACACAGTGGTGAAGTCTACCCTAACTCATTAGCAAAGCATTTAAGACCCCATCTCTACAATACAGCCCTCCCATTTGAGTAAAAAGCCTTTTTGAATAGTTCGGGTTTTGCATCATTTGTGGAAAGCAAACCTCTTCAGGCATAGGGGCCACCACAGAGAAAGCCCATGTATGGATTGCTGTTGATGTTGCCCATGTGCAGCCTGGCACCTGCAGCAGACCCTGTTCAGATGAGCGAAGCTGCCATAGAGGAACACAGGGAGGGAGGTGGTCCCGTAGGTATACCGGACCAAAGCCATGCGGAGCTTTGTATGTAATAACCAATACTTTGAACTGAGCACAGTAACTCATAGGTATCTAACGGAATGATTGTAGGATGGGAGTGATGCTCCTGCTCCTGCTCACTCATGATAACAGTCAAGCTAAAGCATTTTGCACTAATTGGAGCCTCCTAGTTAACTTAGATGGAAGACCTATGTATAGAGCATTACAATAGTCAAGCCCTGATGTTACCATAACAAAGGTTCAAAAGAAGCAGATTTTTTCATAGTCAGGTTGGGTTGTCTGCTTATTTTCTGGCTGGATAAGCACGTGGCTGTCTCCATGGTGAAAAGGATTTGAACAAATGACTTCTTTGAAACCAAGTGATTTGTGCTTTGCCTGGTTTAAAATCTGGCATGAAGTAGCATACTTTTTATCATTCTTACATCTTTTCTGCTCTTAACCTTTCAATAGCATGTAAGTTCTGGTTTCTTTTATAATCCAGTTTAACTTTAATTATAATAATGTGCCTGGACTCAGTGCCTAACTATATGTACTGCTTTGTCATTTTACCAAGATAGTACTCAGATAATCCATGTTGTTAAAGGAATAATTTGAAATGATGGCCCATTTTAGACCCTTTGGGTCACTGACAGAGCAGAGTGAGTGACACAAGGCCAGGAACAGCTTTTTGTGCCTCCTGCCTTCCATATCCCCGTATTAGTCATGCATGGAAGGAACTAATGTACACAAGATGGTGATGGGAATTTAAGGATAGCATCACAAAAGGTGATTCACATTCTCCAGTGGTCCGGAGTGGGGCAGTCAAGACCTCTGGGTAGCTCCTCCTCCGTCTCTTACGCAGGGCCGGACAGATCTGCGATCCTAGGGGGAGGGGCTCCCAGGCAGCTCAGTTTTTTCCGGCCCTGCTCTGCAGGCAGACATAGTTTTCTTTGCTCCGTGGGAGCAGCGATCCTAGGAAGAAGAAAAGAGACGCAGGCTCGCTGGGGAAAGGAAGGAAGTATTCCTCCAACCCCTCCCCCCCCCTCCTGTTCCGAGTGCAAGGCTGGAAGGCCTCGGGAGCGAGCAGCAGAGCCGACGATCCTAGGAAGCTAGGACCCGGCTTCTGCGGAGGCGCCACTTTGCAAACGGCTGGAAACGCCGAAGAAAAGCCGCGGGAAGAGAAGGACGCCCGGCGCGGTTTCTGAGCGGCGGCGGCCTCGTATTTAGCGTCTTGCTCGTGAGTATTCCGATGGACCCCGTGGAGAGGCCTCGGAACCTCGAGGAAGCGGGGGAGGGGGGAGGGGGAATCTACTTGTAAGCCCTTAAACGGCACGGGGACAGAAACGGCTATATAAAAAAGAGAAAACCGGAGGTTTCTTTCCCTTGAGTTCCCCCTTCTTAGGCCCAGTCCAGTTAATGGCAGCCTGATTGCCTTTGGCCTGAATGGTGCAAACTGATCATTTTGTAGCCTTTGGAAGCTGAGGAGGGTCAATGCTTGCTTATTTGTCCCCTAATTCCTGCGGATTGAGGGATGTGGGGTTATTAGGCTCTGGCTGCATTGTAATGCCCGCCTACGCTTCTCTTCCATTTAGGCGGGAAGATTTGGCGGGAATGACGTCACAGGCCAGTACAGCAGAGCAACAAGTGGCTGAATCCGCTTTAAGCAGCATGGAGTCCCCAAAGTTAACAAGGCAGCTACACCCTTCTCAAGGGGAAAGCCTGGGGGGCAGTGACCCGGATCTTGCAGGCCCAGATGCAAAGGCAAATATCTTAGCCTGGCTGCAAGCTGAGATTAAGAAAGGAATAGACGATGCAGTCAAGAATCTGAAGCCAGTTTCCCATAAGAAAGGCAAACAGCCAAGTACCTCCAAAGGGAAAAGGCGTGCAGAACCCACTACCCTAGTTAAAACCAAAAAGAGAAAACTAAGGGAGTGGGAGGATGAAGACTCCAGTGACTCAGATGTCCCCCTGGAAGATTCAGAATCATCCCACAAGTCCTCAGGGAGTGAAGAAGGGGAGCTATCTGAGGAGGAGGAGGTGGATACTAGCCAAATGCAATCTAGGCTTTTCCCTCCTGATATGTATTCTAAGTTGCTTTCAAAGGTATTAAGAACTCTGGAGATATCACAGTCTATTGCAGGTAAAGAGGAGACGGAATCCTCCTACCCCCAAGGTCTGGAGAGAGCCTTACCTAAGATGGGGCCTAAACACTCAGGGGTGCCCTTACCTGCTATTTTCCACGACGTCTTGAAAATGGAATGGGATAATCCAGCAAAACCTAAACTGTATCAATCAGTTTTTCACAAATTCTACTCCTGGAACCCAGAGGATGCTAGAAAGATCAAGCTGCCGATCGTGGATGACCCAGTTACCAGTCTAGCTACCACCTCGGTTCTGCCCATGGATGCTGAGGGCATGCCTAAGGACCCATCAGACAAGAAGATCGAACAGGCCCTGCGCAGGGACTTCGAGGCATCAGCAGCGTCTCTAAGATCCTCAGCAACTGGGTCCTTGTTTGCTAGGGCGGCCTATACCTGGGCCTCAGATCTGGCAGCGGCAGGCAGAGAAGTCCCTAAGGAAATTAAAAATGAAGTGAAGAAAATAGCCCTGGCAGCAGCATTCGCAGCGGACGCCACCTTGGACTCATTCCAAATGTCTTCTAGAGCCATGGGCTTCAACGTGGCAGCCCGTAGGAACACGTGGCTGAGGAGCTGGGATGTGGACCAACAAGCTCGTAGCAGGGTGGCAGCGATTCCGTACACGGGTTCCAAACTTTTCGGTGAAGCCTTGGACAAATATTTAGTGGAAAACGCTGAAAAGAAGAAGGTGCTGCCATCCAAGAGAAGGGACACGAGGTATAAAGGAAGGCATTCCTTTCGAGACTTCAGAAGAACATCCAGACAGAACTCCGAAAGACCTTTCAGGAACAGGTGGCAAACCAAGCCGAGATCGGATGCCAGACCATTTGCCTTCAGGAAATCAGTCACCCAATCCAAAGGACAGAAAAAGAACAATCAAGCATGACTATCCGTGTCAGGGGAAGTCAAACCAGATTGGAGGTCGTCTTCAAGCCTTTGCACCCCAATGGAGACGAACAGTATCCGACAGGTGGGTACTGGAGACGGTATCCAAGGGCTATTCCTTGGAATTCGAGGAGGTGCCAACCAGACGCTTCATTCAAGTGTTTCGCAGCCGGTCGCAACACAAACATCAGAAAATGAAACAGGCTATCAAGCACCTGTTGCAGATCGAGGCGATAGAACCAGTACCCACACAATTCAAGAGACAAGGGGTGTATTCTATTTTCTTCATCGTCCCGAAGAAGAACGGGGAGATCAGGGCCATTCTGGACCTCAAGTGGCTGAACCTTCGCATAAAGGACAGAAAGTTCAAAATGGAAACGATGAAGTCCACCACCGGAGCCATACAGCAGGGGGACTTCCTGGCATCCATCGATTTGTCAGAGGCCTATTTGCACATCCCTATGCGACCATCTCACAGGAGGTACTTACGTTTCGCCTACGACGGGGAGCATTTCCAGTACAGGGCTCTCCCCTTTGGCCTGAAATCTGCACCAAGAGTGTTCACCAAGGTGCTGGTAACGCTGGTGGCCTTCCTCAGAGTCCAGGGCATTGCCCTGTCCCCGTACCTCGACGACATCCTGATAAAGGCGCCGTCCCTACAAGCAGCACAGACAGCGGTCACAAGGACCTTGGATTGCCTGGAGGATCACGGCTTTATTGTGAACCGGCAAAAGAGCATCTTGCTCCCTACTCAGAGGATCGTCCACTTGGGAGTTACAGTGGACACAGTATTGGACAAAGCCTTTGTATCACCGGAGAGACAACAAAAAATTCTGTCCTTAATCAAGGAAGTGCAAGCGGGCAAACCAGTGGAGATAATGCAACTGGCAAAGCTGCAAGGCATGTTGGTGTCCTGCCAGGACACACTGCAATGGGCCAGATTCCACACCAGGCCACTGCAACGGTTTCTACGTCCATACCAACGCGTGATTTGCCACAAACAGCACAGGCTGGTGCGGATCCCTCAGTCGTTGTCCAGGGCATTGGACTGGTGGCTGGATGCAAGCAGATTTGCGGAAGGATCTCCGCCCAGGGAACCGAGCAGGATACCCATGACTACAGACGCAAGTCTGTTAGGCTGGGGAGCCCACATAAAGGGCAGAGTGGCTCAAGGAGAGTGGCTTCCCGAGGAGAAAGAAGCAAGTATAAATTTTCTGGAGCTCAAAGCCATAAGGAACGGGCTACTGGAGTTCGAAAACGCCCTACAGGACAGTCACGTGATGGTACTCACCGACAATATGACAGCAAAGGCCTACATAAACCGGCAGGGAGGCACCAAGTCCAAGCTTCTGAACCAGGAGGCAGAGAGGATCTTCTCCTGGGCGGAAAGCAGAGTGCAGTCAATAAGAGCCAGTCATATCGCAGGACAACAGAACACCACGGCGGACTGGCTGAGTCGGAACAGACTCGACCAATCAGAATGGGCTCTGAACAAACAAGTATTTGCACTGATTTGCCAGAGGTTCGGCACCCCGGGAGTGGACCTCTTCGCTTCTGTGGGGAACAGGCAGGTGCCTCAGTTCTTCTCGAGGTACAGCGAGCCAGAGGCAATGGGAGTCGATGCGCTGACTCAGGAGTGGCCGAAATGCCTTCTTTACGCCTTTCCCCCTCCGAAGATAATACACAGGGTGCTTCAGAAGATCCTCGATCAGAAGGCGGACGTCATTCTGATTACGCCGTTCTGGCCACGGAGGCCATGGTTCCAGGACCTCAAGAGGATGGCTCGGGGGCAACCGTGGTCTCTGCCGTGCAGGGAAGATCTTCTGACACAAGGGAAGATCCGGCACCCAGATCCTGCATCTCTAAGGCTGACGGCTTGGAGATTGAACATGGTCAACTTCGGGATTTAGGATATTCAGAAAGGGTGATTTCCACGATGTTAGCTTCAAGGAAAGTATCTACTAACAAGAGCTATAATAAAACATGGAAAATTTTCAATGAATGGTGCATTAAGAATGACAAAGACCCCATGTCAGCTACAGTGAAGCAGGTCCTCCTGTTCCTGCAAGATGGTTTGGACAAAGGACTCAGTACAAGCACGCTGAAGCGGCAGGTGGCAGCGATCTCGGCCATTAGGGGAACCAAGTCCGGGACATCTCTGACTACACACCCCCACGTCAAGAGGTTCCTGAGAGGGACTACTTTGCTGAATCCACCTCAAGTGCATCGTTTTCCTACATGGAACTTGAACTTAGTGTTGAACGCACTCACTAGAGAGCCCTTTGAACCAATGGCAACTTGTTCTCTGAAGAATCTGACTCTTAAGACAGTCTTTCTGGTGGGTCTGACCTCAGCTAGAAGGGTATCAGAGATAGGGGCGCTTTCTGTAAACAGGGATCTATGTATTTTCCACCAGGATAAGGTAGTGTTGAGAACGGATCCTGCCTTTATTCCTAAGGTAAACTCCTCCTTCCATAGAGGGGAGGACATCGTTTTGCCCTCCTTTTGTACTAATCCCAAGCATGATAAGGAAAAGGAGTGGCACAGGCTAGACGTGAGAAGGGCTCTGAGCTTCTATATAGACAGGACTAAGCAATTTCGTAAAGGGGAGAGCATGTTTGTTTCATATAGGCGGAACTCCATGGGCGGAAAAGTCACAACTTCGACACTCAGTAGGTGGATCAGGGAGTGCATAGGGTTAGCGTACAAAGCCAGGAACCTTTCGCCCCCGGAAGGCATCACGGCTCATTCCCTTAGAGGGACGGCCGCCTCAGCGGCGTATAGATCCTTTCCATCCTTGGAGAAGATATGTAAGGCTGCAACCTGGAAGTCAGTTCACACTTTCACTAGGCACTATAGAATAGATCAGATTGTGTCTTCCGACGCAGCCTTCGGCAGGAGGGTGCTACAGCACGTACTAGACTCCTAAGTTACCCGCCCAAATGGAACACTGCTAAGCATACATCCCAGAGGTCTTGACTGCCCCACTCCGGACCACTGGAGAATGGAAGATTTTTTCACTTACCGTGAAGCTTCCTTTCTCGGTGGTCCAGGAGTGGGGCAGTCACAATCCCACCCAATCAGGAAAGGGGTTAGTTGAAGCAGTCATATAGGACACAAGAGCAGACGGAGCAAGTTGTCAACTTGGTCTAGGTTACTTGTTGTGAGTGTGTGGTTTACACTGTTACGTTATTGGATAGTTCATCAGTTGCTGTTATAGTGTTTTGAAGCAGGTTGGTGGCAGCCTGGGAACGAACTGTATGGGGAGTCAACAAGGGCTTGAAAAGGAACTGAGCTGCCTGGGAGCCCCTCCCCCTAGGATCGCAGATCTGTCCGGCCCTGCGTAAGAGACGGAGGAGGAGCTACCCAGAGGTCTTGACTGCCCCACTCCTGGACCACCGAGAAAGGAAGCTTCACGGTAAGTGAAAAAATCTTCCATTCTGCTGCGGAGCCAAATATTCCACACAGCAGTGTGCATATCACACATTTGTATTGGTTTTTCTATGAGGAGAATAAGCATTTTTCAAGAGAGTGAAACAGAGGCCACAGACACAGAATAATGGATGTGACAAGAACAAGTTCACAGCAGGCACTGTCAGGAAGTGCTTGAGTGCATAAGGAGGAAAAAGGCAACAGAAAGCAAGATTGGAACCCCTTTGTTGGGGCATGTGGGGTCCATATGGGAAAAGCCTCCCCTTTCGCGTATCTTGCTGGCAATAATTGCAAATGAAAAAGGAAGAGGCAGCAGGACCAGAACCCAGACCTCCCACTCCAGAGAACGCAACACAACACTTTGGGAAAAGGAGATTACCATGTACGCTGCCCTGAGCTCTAAGCAGAGAATAAGTGTTACAGCTATACAAGCCAGAGGGACAGCCAAAAGAGACACACCTGATAGGCCTTCCCTGTTCTAGCCATACAGACTAGTATTTATAAGTTCTACATAAAACTATAACTTGGTTGTACAACAAACTTGCAGTTCAAGAGGATTCCAGTCTCCCAGCACGACTGGTTTAAAAGGGCCACACACACGAAACAGTGCAGCACAGTTGTCTGAGTGATTGGTAGATGGACCGATGGCTGCACATTCAGCCATTTACCTGGCCTCCTATATGTCTCAGGATGCCTGTTTTTTACCCATCTCCCTTTGTCCGAAGCACCCACATGAAGCTGCCTTATACTGAATCAGACCGTTGGTCCACTAAGGCCATTGTTGTCAACTCAGACCCACAGTGCTTTCCATGGTCTCAGATGGAGGCATTTCACATCACCTTCTACTTACCACTTTTAACTGGAGATGCTGGGGATTCAACCTGACACCTTCTGCTTGCCAAACCGATGCTCCACTACTGAGCCTCTGCCCCTCCCCTAGCCTTGGCCCCTCCCATAAGCCAGCTCCAACCCTCTCTTATTTTTCCAGCATACTTTGTGTGTTGCATGCCTGCATGTGCACAGACCATGATGGCAATACTGCTTTGTTCAAGATGACTGATCTAACTGCAGGTTGGGATCTTTCCCTGCCCTCTGGCTCTCCCTCCCAATGGCAAAGCCACAAGTATCCCAGGAAGAGTCTAACCACCATACGAAGAGAAAGACATGACTGAAACAAGGGCTTTGTTCCATTAAAAGCTGCATGATAAACATAAAGCTAAGATACACACCTTTCCCTATCATTGTAACCTTCTGTGGATAGCTTTACAGTAGATTTTTGCCTGTTAAGCCATTTTCAAAGGCACAGGAAACCTACAGCAACTTGGCTTCTTTATATATTGTATATATTATTTTAAATGCTGTTTTTAATGTACAAATGGTTTAATGTTTTGATGTTTGCCACCTTGAGGACTGTATTTGGGTGGAAACATGGCACTGAAATTTTAAAAAATAAATAAATATTGGAACTTGTAGATCACTCCAATCACAGCTCCTATAGGCGTCATTTGTGGTCTGCATGGTGACTGTATGGGGTTGCATCTGTGTGCTGAAGGGCTGACAAGATGCCTGTGCAGAGACAAGAGAGACAGGGTGATAGCAATCCATCTTGGAAAGCATCTATAATAGGAATGACCTAAAACCAAAGACTCACTAAGAACGAATGACTGAGAGAGGCTGCCTTCACCTGGATGCTTTTCCATTCTTTGTGCTTCAACCAGGCTTCCTACTCTCCCAGTCTCTTCAGGGAGTTGCATTTGAATTTTGTCTGATTTTTGTTCTCTTCTATGTATCATGGATGTGGTCCTGCAAGGAAGAACATATCATAATTTTGAGCAGTACTAGAATGAATTGAGTAGCATGCTCAGTATTCACCCAAAAAGTGGTTATGCCCATCATGGGCTTTCCCAATGTATGGCATGAACTCACTTGGCTTTGAAGTCAACACACCTCCACCCCTGCACTTTCCTACACTATAGCTCTTCTATTGTCTCTATGTGGGATTCTTTACCATTGCATTTTGAGCAGTGGTGGAGTAAAGTGGAACATAGTTTTCCCAAACAGTGTCAGGGGAGACATTCTGGGGCAAAATATGTTTGAATTCCTTGTGGGGCTGTAGGAGAGGGATGAAGGATGCTCACGAGGGGTCCTATTTTAAAGCACTGTTGAGTCCCCCCCCCCCTTTTGCTTACCTGTTCTGGGGGCCTTGGCCTTACCAGCCCAGTTGCTGGAGTAGAATAGAGATTCTTGGTTTTGTAGCCAGAGTCCTGAGCAGGGATCTGTAAGGGTTCTGAGAACACAAGTGTTATTCATCTGCCCACTCCACTTTGTTGTTTAGCCTCAATTATTGGTCAAGATGTTCAAACACATAGCAACGTGGTTCCTGTTCTGCTTGTCGGTTGTGGGCAGGGAGCCCATTTTTCGTCAAGAAGTGTGTCTATTTATGAGGCTATTAGGCAGGTTACTTTAAGCAGATTTTAACAGTACAGTTTAATCAGCAGCATTTCCCATATGCACAAACTCACACCCTAGTGTGTCATGGAAGCTTGTTGGGTGACCTTGGCCAGTCACTCACAGTCAGTGTAACCTATCTCACAGGGTTGTTAGAATTAATTAGAGGAGAAGAGAACTGTAAGTAGCTTTGGGTCCACAGTAGAGAGAATATAAATAAAGTAAAATAAAAATAAAAATGTTATACTACTCACAGTGAGTGATTGTTATGTGGGGTAACTACATTACAATGCTGTAGTAACTTTGCTGCACTGGTATAACTTGCACATGCATTGAAATGGAATTCTGTACCAATCCATCCTTAATTTTTTACCCCCACCTCTTGATCCAAACCCCTCATACACACCTTCAGCTCTCTCGTCCTCCATTTCCTGTCTGCACCCTTCTTTCCTTGAGATACCCTATCCATGGAATGGTTTGGTTCCTGGCTCTTTTGGTTAGTATAGCTCAATGGGAAGAAGCAATGACTCAGGAATAGAACACATGCTTTGCCTGCAGAAGGGCAATTCGCTGGCATCTTCAGGTGGCAGGTGACCTTTCTTTGGCCAAGACTCTGAAGAGCTGCCATCGTTAGAGCAGACAACACTGAGACAATATAGCTCCCTGCGGCATGGCGTATGCTGAGCAGATCCACAAATTCAACATAAGGCACTTCATATATTCATATACCTGATAAAGTCACCTATTCCTCATAATATTCACTACCTGTTCTCAAGTTGTTAACATTTCTCTTGCATACTAAGTCTTCTTTACTGAAAAGCTACTTGCACCCCTGATTTTTAACCGTTCTTTCTTGCACAATATTGGTATATACTGCCAAGCAGATATATAGAATAAAATAACAAGGATGTCAGCCCTTGAATAGAACCACAGTGGCAAATGATGCAAAAGCAGCCAGCAGTTTCTAGACATTCTATTATTTCCCCTCTGTTTTCAAACACAATTTTTTTTAATGGTATGACCTGTCTGGTATTTTAATGATGACATGTCCCTTACTGTTGACCCGTACATGTAGTAAACAATGGTACAGTGCCTCTGAAGATAGAAGTTCTATTCTATGAGATAACAATACTTGTTAAATTAATGTATTACCAGCTGAACTTTCAAGATTGGATCCAGTTAGCTTTTTCACTCAATCTTGCCCAATTCCCCTCCTTATTACAGCCCCTGCCACACATTTCTTTTGTCCATAATGCCCAACATAGCCTAACTGGTTCTTTCCTTTTCACCAGCAGAAAAGCTGATTGGATTCAACCCTCAAAATATATTATCATAGTAATCCTTACAACAGCCCATAAGGTTGAGCCAGTCCTGTTATCCCCATATTACAAATGGGAGGTGTTGAAAATGTAGTATGCTGCTTAAGTCCACCTTGTGAATTCTTAGCTAATAATGGGGTAGTTAGACATGAAACTTCTTTTTACACACTCATAGCCATGAAGCGATACCTGGGATAGAGGTCCTATGAAAAAGTTCAGAAGTCAACATTGAAAAACACTTTTGGAAATGAGTATTTTTAAATATTTTGTAGGTGGCAGTCATTAGTACACATACGATGGGGGGGGTCCCCTAATATTGCATCCCTGTGACTCATAAGCAATATTTACTTATCTAATGGCCATACTGTAGATTTTACTTATTTAGATCCTTCTACCCATTTACTATATTTCTACATATTTTTGTGATTATTTGTTGTTGCTGGTATCAGCAGAAAGTACAGCCTATAGCGGCACAATATTAATTACAAATGTACACCTTCCGTACTGCCACAGAATATCGTTGCCAGAAAAAAATGCTTTCCACAAAACTTGCAGATCTGTGTGCAAGCCCTTGCTTACGAGCACACAATATTATCAAACATCAAAAGTGATGAAATTAAACGGTAGAATGAAAGACTTCCATTAAAAAAACTGTTGTAGAAAATCAGCTATATTTTTTAAAAAATACTTACTAAGTTATGGCTGGAGTGCAAATATTCAGTCACAGGAAGCTCTGTTGATCAGCCACGTGGAGAAAGAAAGACAATCTCGAACTGTTTCCCAGGGACCTGAAGCCTGAGGCTGTTCGTGATTGCTGCTTCTGCTTTTAGGGTAGTGGGATTACACTGCACAGGAAGACACTGGCAACAGCATCCACAGCATTATCTCTATCAAGTGGAGAGGAGAGGGGCTATAAATCTCATAACCCCGCCTCTGTCCACATCATCTTCTGAGTCAATCTGCTGTGTGTCCCTGTATCCCTGTTCCCTTACCCTATCAATATTGCAGCCCCAGGCAGCTCTCCTATCCACACTTACATGGGAGTAAGTCCTTATGAATCCAGTAGGATTGATTTCTGAGTCACCATACTTAGAACTGTGCTGCACACATGTCCTTGAGTTCCACAGGAGCCCAAGTTTTATAGTACAATCCTATGCAGAGTTACTCCAGTCAAAGCCCATTGAAATCAATGGACTTAGATTGGCGTAACTCTGCTTAGGATTGCACCATTACAGTTAAGCTGAATACCTTTAGTAAGAATAAGGGGAACTATATTGATTTGGTCCTTGATAAAAAGCCAGCAGCCAGCTTGAAGAGCATACAACACTTCATTCTTTAATAAAGAGTTGCAAAGGGTTTGCAGGATTTTGTTTTTGTAGCACAATGAGTACAGCACCCCAGAGGGGCCTTTAGAACAAGAGAGAGGTTTTTTTAAAAAAAGTGTATTGAAGTTCAAAGAAACTGGCAACATTCTATAAAAGGAATGCTTAAGGAAACCAAAGAATCCAGGATTAACAGCTAGATATTTTCCACATATTAGTGCTGATGTTACATTGCATTAGCAGAAAGTGGAATCATTGTGGTTCCACACTGTTTCCCTTACGATGCGGCAATACCTACTCCAACAGTAAAGTCAAAATTGGGTAGCACCCACGTGTGCCTGCCTGCCTCCCCTTTCTAGCCCTCCATACGCTCAGAGGCAATTTAGCACTACAGGGCATTCCCCAAGGCGCTTTACTGTCAGCCCCTTTCTTTTTTCCTTTTTCTTCTTTAATATGAAAAGGGAACCATTCTAGTCAATTTCAGGCAGCTTCGTCCGGCCCTGTTTATTTTTGCCAGGTTCTGATCAATTTTACTTAACTTAGCTGAGCTCTTCATTTCCCACCTGCCCTCCCACTCTCGGCAAGTGATCTGTCAAAGATGGTCTTTCAGTGTTGCCTGCCAATATAATTTGCAAGCAACAGAAAAAAAAAGAACTCATGCTTCCCACCCCCTGAGTATAACTGACTGTTTTGACTGACTGACTGACTGACTGGAATCTCAGCAGTTGCTCTTTAAGCAAAAATTAAATTATCAGCCATATTATTTTTATTCTTGTGTTCCAGAAAAATGGAAAACATTTTGTTTTTATAGTCTACACTTGAAAGCAAAATACACTTATAGACTCCTGCTCCTCTCCTTTTATTCTGGTTAGTTGTTTAATTAAATGATTGCTAAGCTTGTTTCATCTTTACAATTACAGTTCTTTAAAAATAATGATGGAAGGGCAGGATTGCAGAATATTTTAAAATAGCACTGCAACCAAGAAACGTTGGAGGATTACTAAACACACTACCAATCTTTTTGCCAGGTGCATAAATAGCCCTTTGGCATGTGAGCACTACAATTCTATTTAAAGCCAAATATATTGCCACAAATTGCTTACAGAAAATAGGAAGACAACACAAAAGATAGAGACTGTAAAGATTAGGCAGAAACATCACTTGGATTCTCTGTAATAAGGATGGGAATAAATTATAAGTATTCCAGACAAGATAGCTAGTGAAGAAATTATCTGATTGGGACTACACACATGCAAACCCACCCTATCTCTCTGTGACAGTTGGTCTTAGGCCAAAGCAAAGCAAGAAGGAAGGACCAGAACTCAGCAAGAAATTTATTTATTTAGATTTTTATGATGCCTCTCTAGAATCACATGCTTTGTACATATAGGTAAGGGTAAAGATAATCCCTGTGCAAGCACTGAGTCATTACTGACCCATGGGGGGACGTCACATCATGATGTTTTCTTGGCAGACTTTTTGTTACAGGGTGGTTTGCCATTACCTTCCCAAGTCATCTACACTTTACCCCCAGGAAACTGGGTACTCATTTTACCGACCTAGGAAGGATGGAAGGCTGAGTCAACCTTGAACCAGCTACATGAACCCAGCTTCCGCCAGGATTGAACTCCAGTTGTGAGCAGAGCTTGGGCTGCGGTACTGCAGCTTACCACTCTGCGCAATGGGGCTCTTAATATGCAAAAACTGGTTTAATCCAGTTTTTAAAAATTCTAGATACCAGGACTGGGAGAAACATCTGCACAAACATATAGTATGAACTGTGCAAACATATAGAAGATGTTGGAAATACAATGTCTTGTGTACAGAGAAGGCAAAAGGCAGAAGACACAGAATACCTGCAGAGGACAGCAAATGTGACAGTTAGGTAGATAACAAAATAAGATCCTTCTTTCTGCCTCTCCTCTGTCCTCCTTGCATGTTATCCTTAGGCTACTTCCTGCTTCTTCTAGGAAGTCCTTCTCTCCCAGTTTAGTAAGGTAGTTAGTATCTATTCCGTTTCTCTGCTTTCTATCAAAGTTGTAGTTTCTGAATAAACTTCATTCACTCCTTAATCAGACTCAAGATCATTCTAAGATATACCAGAGCCTACAGAAGACAATGCTCTATATTCTTCCTATCTACAGAGAAAATACGTGGCCATTGTCCAAGGCTCCATGGGAATCGTCACCAGTTCTGATCAGTGGAGGGTTCTCAGTCAGAGGAGGTATGGATTTCATCTTGTGTTGACATCTCTGGAATGCAGAGAAAATACATTCCATTTACAAATTCATCCTGTGAAATATTCCTTGATATTGTGACCCATCTTTGAAACTGAAAACTGAAAATCCTAAGGGAGAAAATATCCTAATAGTCTCTTATATTATATACAGTCCCAGGAGAGTGATGATATTAAACAGAAACCCCGGCAGGGGTGGGTGGGTAGATGGAGAAGTATCTTGTAGCCCTCGCCAAAAATCAAACCAACTAACATCCCCTCGGTAGGTCAACATTGCTCTTTCATCTTCTTTGGACATAGTTGTTCTGTAAAGAAACTGGTAACTTCATTCATAACATTACATTCATAACTGAAGATGGGGGAACGAATATGGTCAAAGACAAGCATTTGAAAAGAAAGTTTTTAAGGTTTATATCTTACGGTGGAAATTGAATAAATAGGGCATCTGAACTCTGTACCTGCTCATTTTCCCACTCAAAGAAGTGTCTAGTGGTGACAGAGTGTCTGTAAACGAGGGACCAAAATAAATGCTGCAGTTCTACCTCTCGGTCCCAGTATTGTGTTGCAAGTAAAAAGCCAAAGGGCATATTTGCATATGATTCTATAAGCTGCTTTGAATCTCTTGCATTATTTGTGCATGTGTGAGATTGCGGTTAATGCAGGAAAAGAAGCACCAGAGCACCATTTTTAAAATAAATGCACCTTCTAGTCACCATTTATCCCACTTCCCTCCCTATACAGTCTAGACATAAGGCAGGTAGCAGCAATAAATACAAAATAAAAATAATAATCTATTAAAATAATTCAAACACAATCAAACCAGAGAAGCTGGGGCCCAAGTGTTTAATTTTTGACCTGCCCCATAAGCGCTTATATTTGAAATATCCTATAGAAAATACATAAATTTAAAGCATCACTTGTGAAAATGCTCAAAGGAAAGGCTCCTTTAATGGTTAGCAACTTTGTACTTCTTTCTGCCATACAAATGGTAGAGCTTATTCTTTACTTACTCTTCTTCCTCTGTTTGCTTTTTAAAAAATTAGCAAGTAGCAATATAGTGCTTAATGTAGTAAATGTCTCATGCACTGTGATGTGAATATCAATATTATTTCTAAGCATTTTATTAAACTATTTTATTTTATACTCAAAAGTATTACAATGATTGGCAATGACTTATGAAAT
This sequence comes from Eublepharis macularius, assembly GCF_028583425.1. Taxonomy (NCBI): domain Eukaryota; kingdom Metazoa; phylum Chordata; class Lepidosauria; order Squamata; family Eublepharidae; genus Eublepharis; species Eublepharis macularius. The sequence goes on along the minus strand of NC_072800.1, from coordinate 63,586,108 downwards.
ATTTTCCAGACAAGAATTTGATTTCTCCTTAACAGAGATCATTTGTAAACGCAAGCACTACATCTTTTTTCAATGTACATGCTTAAGTTGTTACGGACGCCACAGCAAAATAAAAAGAACTGACTCTTGCATTTTATAATGCTGTTTCCTTAGCAGGTGGAGAGAGGTTGTTAAAAACAAACTTGATCCTGGCTTTTTGTATGTGAGTCAAGATTCAGTGCTTGAATGACTACCTCAGTGTGTCTAACAAGGAAGCATGCATAGTGTACTTAGATGCCATAATGGTGTCATCGTTGTAGAAGCGGAGAGGGCTGGGACAGGAAATTGGTGTCTTTATGGTGAAAAACCATGTCACTGAGCCTCCGTAAAATGGGGACTCCATAAGCAGTCATCTGTTGGTGTGGGAGGTAGAAGAGGCTACAGCATACAAGCCAGCGAGTGCTTCCTCTATCTCAGTCCCACAGATGGAGGGAAAGATTCCACATGATCCATTTAAGATATTTATAATCCTCATATCTCTGTGCAGTCTAAGCAATTAGATGTATAAAAGCACACTAATGACCCATGGCTTTTAAATCAATTTCCTGTCCTTTTGCATATTTCCTGTTACACTTTATTTATACCTCAAGACTATATCTACACCAGCTTTTACCAGAGCTTGCTTTAAACTAGTGTGGCATTTGTTCACATTTATACATGTGAGGTTTTCTGCCCTGAAATATATTTCAGCTCCAACTTGTCTCTAATTACTTTGTGGACTAATAACCCCAGTTTGGTAACCAAACTGTGTTTATACAGCAGTAGGAAAAACTTGTTCTAAAAGAGTAATTTTTATGCCTTGTCAAGATTCTGCTGTTCTTGTAATCTCCAATATGGTCAATCTCTTTACTGTCCTTTACCTGTAGATATTTTAATGATTTTTTGTTTCAAGGAGGAAAGCAGCAATGGAAGCCCTCCACTCAAACTTCCTTTTCCTTTCCTATGGCTGCTCTTTTTATGAATCTTTGACTACTTCTGGTCTCATTCCTAGACTATGTCAACCAATGTAGGCAGCTTGGCGGAATGTTGGACAAGTGACAGTTGAAAAGTCCATTGGACAGCAGTCAGAGAGCCAAGCAGCAAGACTAGGATGCCTACATTTCCCATCAAAACTTGAGGGAAGCTGACAAGTGTCCAACCTGTGTCATTCGTCACTTGTAGCTTGGCCCTGACTCAGAATCACAGAATCACAAAGTTGGAAGGGGCCATACAGGCCTTTTAGTCCAACCCCCTCCCCAATGCACAATGAGCCTAAAGTATCCCTGACAAATATTCATCCAGCCTCTTCTTGAAAACTGCCAATGAAGGGGAGCTCACCACCTGCCTAGGCAGCTGATTCCACCTTTGAACTACTCTGACCGTGAAAAAGGTTTTCCTAATATCCAGCCAGTACCTTTCTGCATGTAATTTAAGCTCGTTGCTTCAAGTCCTATCCTCTACTGCCAACTGGAACAGCTCCTTGCCCTCCTCCAAATGACAGCCTTTCAAATATTTAAAGAGAGCAATAATGTCCCCCCTCAATCTCCTCATCTCTAAACTAAACATTCCCAAGACCCTCAGCCTTTCCTCATAGGACTCAGTCTCCAGACCCCTGATCAGGGCTGGCGCCACCATTGAGGTGGTGAGGCTGGAACCGTGAGCACTGGGGCGCCGGAGGGGGTGCTGGGGCAGAGGCGCGTGCCACAGAGCTGGAGTGCCTGGCCCGCAGCTGCTGTAGCCAGCCAATCCCATGCTGCTGCCGCCACATGCCCCCAGCCGGGCGCAGCAGCCGTGGGCCAGGCACGGCAGGCATCTGGGACGGCATGTGGAGCGTGGGCAGCCTCCACGCGCTGCCCCAGCCACCCGCTGGCCAATGGGTCCGGCTTGCTGTTTGCTGACATCATCATGCAGTGATGTCATCATGCAGTCTGGGGGCGCATGTGTGCACGCTATGTGCATGTGCACATAAGGGTGGCCGCAGGTGCCAGAAACCCTGGCGCCACCCCTGCCCCTGATCATTCTCGTCGCTCTCTTCTGCAACCTCTCGATTTTGTCCACATCCTTTTTGTAGTGAGGCCTCCAGAACTGCACACAGTACTCCAGGTGCGGCCTGACCGAGGCAGTATAGAGAGGCAGTATAGAGACTAGAAGACTCAAAGTCCTCTAGTCAGCTTCCATGTCAGAGTGGGGATTTGAGCCTGGGTCTCCATGATCCTAGTCCAACAGTCTAACCACTATATCATGATATCACACTGGCCTTTACCGTTGTGAGTTAGAGGTAACTTCATCAGATGAGAGTTGCCAACCTCCAGGTGAAACCTGAAGTTTTCCTAGAACTATAACTGATCCCGAGACCACAGTGATCAGTTTCCCTTCAGAAAATGGCAGCTTTGGAGGGTGGCATCGCAGCCCTGCTGGGCAGTGTCCCCTCCTCAAACTCCACCCTCCTCAGGGACTACCTCCAAATCTCCAGAAATTTCCTAAGCTGGAGTTGGCAATGCAGAGCAGTGTAAATCCATCAGGCCAACTGAGATTCTCAAAAGGTTAAAAAGGAGCTTAAAAATCTACATTATATGCAATTACCACTGACAAACCCTAAAGTCAAACAGACTTTGACATGAGCTTGATTATCCTGCAAACAACAAACCTCAGTCATAAAGCTCAAAAGCTTCTCCTCCATAATCCCTTTAAGTAAAAGGAATGGAAAAGGTTGTATACCATCTAAAAGTCATTATGGAGTCAGATGTTCATTTTAGATTCAGGGTCAGATACTACCTTTCCAGAAATAGATGGAAAATTGATGGAAAATACCAGCCAATATATTTTATCTTTTTTAAATCAATCTTTTTAATCTCATTCTATTGGTGCAGAAGTTCAATACAGCATATGTGAAATATGTCACTGAAAGTTTAACTTGCAAAGAGAAATGTATGAAACCTGCACATAAGATTTCCTTTCTGCTTGCTGTTCTACAACAGAGAAATTACACTGAAAAGCCAAAAGCAGGAGTCCTGTCTTTCCGTGCATGTTCCTGTGCGATAGCTTTGCACTTTCCAGCAGGGCCTTCTGGCTCATTGCCCCTTCTGTCTAGAGCACACTCTGTAACATTCTGACTGTGGGCTCCTCATAGACATCAAAGGGTTTTTTTTACCCTCCTGGCTTTGTAGCAAGACTGAAAACAGAACTATTTCACAGAGAATTTAGGGCAGTCTGAGCCTGGGCCAAAGGGAATAGGTGACTGGGGAGTTTTCACAGTGGTGGTGATTCTTTTAATGTATTTTGTTTACTGTTTTAATGTTTTTTGAAAGCCACGAAACCAAGCCATCCACAAATCATTTGGAGGACTTCTCAGGTATGCAGGAACACACACCCATTACCAACAAGAAAATAAGGAGAAAACCTTTTCAGTTACCTGATGAGGATTAAAATTGATTCAGCCTGGAAATCTGGGAGCAGCTAATTATCAGATAAAGTGGCTGGGGCAGGGGTGGGGCGGAGGAAAAACCATTCTGCATAAGCTTCAGAGCTCAGAGAAGCCCGGAGGGGATGGCTAGGATGGGCTTTCCACATTTGTTTCCCCCATCTAGTAGTTCCTCATGGGGCTCAGACTGTAAAACGTAGTGGCATTTACCACTTTTTCAGTTTTTGGAAGATTTTAGGTTTAGGGTGGACGAACGTGCTTTGACTATGATCTTCCCAGAAAAATGGTGGCAATGTAGGCTTGTAGAAGAGTGCACCAAGGACGGGGAATGGACAATCAGAGCATGACTGGGTAGTGATGTCTTGTGGATAGTTTAAAGAAGCTGGCTCCTGTTTGGCTGTAAAACTGAATCAAAAGCTAGCTCTGTGTGAAAGCTGCTGCAGAGATCATTGCTCTTCCATGGCAGGAACAGCACGGCAAACATTCATTTCCTATGTCACGGTTCTTTATTGTGATTCTCTGGACCATCTAGATCTTTCAAATTAGAGTAGCTTTACACCGCTCAAGGTAAATAGTTTCAAGGATTCTCCAGATATGATCCTTTGAGCTCTAAGATTTGGGTCCAGTAGCACCTTAAAGACCAGGGTATGAGCTTTCGAGAGCCAACGCTCCCTCAGTGGAAGGGAGCTTTGACTCTAGAAGGCTCATACCCTAGAAATCTAGTAAGTCTTTAAGGTGATACTGGAGCTGAATTTTGCTCTTCTATTACAGACCAACAGGGTTACCCACCTGAAAGTACCTTTGATCTGCATTATTCAAAATGGAAATTCATCTAATGTTTTGGATCTTCAGAAAAGGAACAGTATACAAACACCACTCCTGTGTTTAGAAGGACAAGTGGGGATGATACTACTTTTCATTCAATTAGCTTTTGCCCAGAAAGTATCCTAAACAATTATCCCATTGAAAGATAAGCTATCTAGTCAGTAATGTAGTAGGTTACTGGCTTAACATCAGGATTTGAGTCCAGTGGCGCCTTAGTGACCAAAAGGATTTTCAGAATATAAGCTTTTGAGAGTCAGAGCTCCCTTCTTCAGACGTGAGCAGGAATCCTGAAGGGAGCTCTGGCTCTTGAAAGCTTACACTCTGGAAATCTTGTTGGTCTCTACAATGCCGCTGGACTCAAATCCTGCTGTCCTACTGCAGACCAGCAGAGCTATCCACATACACTAGCTTAACATGTTTGAAAATTATTATTATTATAATCAGGGCTTTTTTCCTGGGAAAAGATGTGGTGGAACTCAGTGGGTTGCCCTTGGACAAAATGGTCACATGGCTGGTGGCCCCGCCCCCTGATGTCCAGACAGAGGGGAGTTTAGATTGCCCTCGGCGCCGCATGCGGCGCCGAGGGCAATTTAAACTCCCCACTGTCTGGAGATCAGGGGGCAGAGCAACCAGCCATGTGACCATTTTCAAGAGGTTCCGGAACTCCGTTCCACCGCGTTTCTGCTGAAAAAAAGCCCTGATTATAATCATTTTTGCTATGGTGAAGTCTGTTTCCCTGTTAAGCATGATTTATTTTAAAATAATCCTGAAACTGTCATACTGAAAACCTGGCTGATAACTGGATGTTATGAGTTCATTAGGTTCTTTATGTTCTTGTCTTGTTTGGATAATTCAAATAGTACCAATTGTGTGTTTAAATCTTGTCTATTAAATATTAAACTCATGGGCAAACTCTAAGAGTCTCATGCTACCCATTATATTAGTATGGTTCCTCTCCAAAGAAGTCTGGTAACTGTCGCATTGAGGGGACAGGGATGTCTAGTAGGACATTTTTACCAGCTTCAAAATTATGAGGTTGGGAAAGCCATATTGGAGGAAAGGGTTTGCCCTCTTTTCCTTGCACCATCTGCCTCATCTGATTTGTGAGAGCCATAACTGCTACTTAAAGGTAAAGGCAGTCCCCTGTGCAAGCACCGAGTCATTACTGGCCCATGGCGAGGACGTCTCATCACGATGTTTTCTTGGTAGACTTTTTGTTACAGGGTAGTTTGTCATTGCCTTCCCTAGTCATCTACACTTTACCCCCAGGAAACTGGGTACTCATTTTACCAACCTCGGAAGGATGGAAGGCCGAGTCAACCTTGAGCCAGGGTGTGAGCAGAGCTTGGGCTACAATACTGCAGCTTACCACTCTGAGCTACGGGGCTCTAGCAAAATATATTCATATATATGAGAAATTTGTAATCACTATTTTTGCATAGACTGTGTTAAGATAAAATGTAGCAAGAATGAACTAACATTTTTTATATACTTTCAGAAGTTATTTGAAATATAGTTAACCTTGCCTGGTGTTTGAAGTCACAAGATATTTAGTCAGTAAAGGATATGAGCCCTTTTCAAGACAGACCGTGTGTTAATGTTAGGAGATGGTTATGAAACTCTATAAATATGAGAAGCTGAATTGATCAGAAGCTTCTTCTTAGAAGGGGCTCCTTATCTGTGATCTTCTCATCTTTATCAATAGTATATAACTTCTGAAGGAATGTATGTAGGACTATTGTGTCCAGGAAGGATAATGTAATATTTCAATCTTAATTTTTGTAAATATAAATCCTTTCCCTTTATCTAAACAGTTTAGGTTTCCAAATGATTAGAGAATCAGCTAAATGAAAATACCTTTTACACTGAATACAGATAATTTACAGTGCAGTCCTAAATAGAGTTATATCCTTCAAAATGCTCAGAAGAGTGATTCTGCTTAGAAATATAGAGTTGGAAGGTGTCCTCAATGGTCATCTAGTCCAACCCCTGCACAATGCAAGAAATTCACAGCTACCTCCCTGCTTAATGCCTAGAGAAGGACAAAAAACCTCAAGGAGGAAAACTCCTTCCTGATCCTGAAGAGGCAATTGGCATTACTCTGGGCATATAAGAAAGGGCCACGGGAGATGGGTACTGGCTCATTCCTTCCTCCCTCTTGCAATCTGCCTAAATTCATACTGAGTTATAGAATCAGCATTGCTGACAGATGGCCATTAGGGCTGCACTATCCTTCTAAATCAATGAGATTACATTGGCATATGTTCAAGTAGACCCACCCAACTAATCTGGTTTCTGGATCAGGATGCTAATGAATTTAAAGGACCGTGACTATGTCTTGCAACTGATATTTTGAATAAGTAAATAGCCCAATTAAGAGAGAAATCTTAGGCTTCCCTTCAGTGTCAACCCTGAGCAGGCTACCTGAACCTGGCTTCTGCCAGGATCGAACTCAGGTCACGATTGAACAGATCTTGGGCTGCAGTACTGCAGCTTACCACTCTACGCCATGGGGCTCTTTATCTGCTATTTTAACTGCTATTTAACAATATAAAATATACCTGAGATCCATTAATTATGGATCCCCAGTGGGGAGGAGGAGGACATGTAGCCCTCCTGATTTAGGTTGTCATCAGGTGAGTGGCCACCCTACCCCACGGGCCCTGATATTTAGAAAAATTGGGATGCACTGGGTCCACTGGTATTATAATGTTTTAATATAATAGTAACTGCTACCATTGATTTTATCTTTACATTTACTGTCATGTTGTGCTCTGTTCTGAACCCGCTTGAGGGGAGAATGGACAAAAAGTCTAATAAATAATAATAATCACTGATGCAAAGAAGTTGTGTCATTAATGGCTTTTAACAACTCATTATGGACCATTTAAACAAGATTCATCCCATGGCATTCTGGGAAATATCCCATGTAACTCTAGAAGAGCACGTCACGCCCTTAGAATTGCATTAGGAAGTATTATACTTGCTAACACTCATGAGGATTTATCCCATTATATTCTGTTCTGTCCACCCTACCCAGAGCCAAATTTCTCGCACCACTTTTGAAGGGCGTAAACTCTTCCTTGGAACCAGAGAAGCTGACTTTTCTTCTTTTGGATATTGACCCATTTGTATCACACAGATTGTCGTTATTGGCTTTGACAGCTAGGAAAATACAAGCTAAAGTTGTATCCAAAAGCTTTCATGTTTTAATACAAGAATTTTCAAACTTGGTTATTTTAGTGGTGATGTTCATCATGATTTATGTTTCTTTCTTTTAATTCTCTGTGGTTGTTTCTAATGTCCTTTGGCTACACACGAAATGTTTTTGCACCTTGTGCCATGAAAATTAAACAAATAAAATTATTTCATTACATCTTTCCCACCCTTTCCCCAAGAAGCACAAGGCAACATACATGGTTCGCCCCTCCTCCAGCTATCTCCACATGAACCTTGTGATGTAGATTAGACTGGCTTGCCCAAGGTCACTGAAGGCGCTCAAGGCAATGTGTGCTTGAGGTGGAATTGGATTCAAATTCCATCCAAGTATTCCCAATTGTAGCCCAGCCCTGTAACCACTACACACCACTGTCTTATTCAGTGTTCTGCTGTGACTATTGGAAATGCTATGCATTCCTGTAGTTTTTGGAAGGAACTAATAGCTGCCAATAGCTATTCTGCCTTATGTTGTTGTTATTATTGTATCTATTATATCCTGTAATTAGCTTGTAAACATTTGAGATCCAGTGAGTTGCAGCAGATACTGAGTTGGATTTGGGAAACCTGAGTTCAAGTTCCTTCTTGGCAATACTTTAAAGAACTACTAGATTTCCAGGGTCTGACATGCGAAATCTCATACCCAAATCTTGCTCTTCTACTACAAACCAACGTGGATCCCATTTGAAAATATCTTCTCAGCAATTACACTAATTGGTTCTGACAGAGATGTCAATAGGCCCGGGAAAAACGTTGTGCCCTTTCACAAGGGCTGAATGAGCAGTTGAAGATTTTCACGGCATTGAGGTAGGTAAATAGCACCACCTAGGGTTGCTAATCCCTGGAGATTTAGGGCAGTTTAGGGTACGGTGGGGTTTGCAGGGGGGAGAGACCACAGCGGGTCATAGTGCCACAGAGTCCACCCTCCAACGCAGCAATTTTCTTAAGGAAACAGATCTCTGAGGTCTGGAGATCAGTTGTAATTCCGGAAGAACGCCAGCCTTCCCCTATCGGGAGGTTGACGACCCTACTACCACCTGCTAAGTAACATCACATTAAGCCTCTGGTAAAGGGACATGGCGCTTTTCTCCAGGCGTATTGGCAATCTGTTAAGCCCCACATGCACTTCTTCAAGGCAGAACAAAAAAGCAATAGCGATCACCATTCAACAGCTCCTTTCAGTCCACGCTACTGCATCTTGTAGCGGATTGGGAACGGCATTACCTAGCGGGAAGTTCCGCTCTGCACTTTATGCCTTCTCAGTTTATACACATTTCAGGACTAGTTGTATGAGGGGTTGGTTTGGTTCCTTTTATCTGCCTGGAATCTTTATATTACCGCTCAAGTTGCTTGGTATATTTTACCCCATGAGGATTCGTGGGCTGCTGTTGAACGATCATGGATACTTCCCGCCCACCCCCATCAGAGCTATGAGTGTTTATTAGCGTTGTTTTTTATGTATATATTTGTGATGTTTAGTTGTTTTATTTTAGAGGTTTTTTTTTTTACTGATTGCAACAGGTGACTAATAAAGGTTTATTGAACATGTAGTCTCAGATTCTACTGGCAATAGCCGTGTTGCTGCGAAATCAAACCAAGCGCTGCTGCTTTACGAACAAGCTGATTTATTCTCGTACAAGACAGACTGGGCAAAAACGGCCCTCTCGCCCCCAATGCTTCGTCTTTAAGACGTCCCTGCCGATGCTGTCGACTGCCTTCCTATTTTCCTCCCTCCGTCTGAGACGAGCTCCGCCTCGTTCCCCTCAGCCGGCCGGCCTCCCTGCCTGATGGCGTCATTAGTCTGCGCTGCTTCTTTCTCCGCTTTCCTTGCATGCGGTTCTGCTTTCCGTTTAGAGTCTAGAAGCCTGTGGGGCGCTTCTGGCTCGTTTCCCCCGCCCCGGTTCCCAACATGGTCTGGGTCAGCCGAGTCCTACTTCGGAAGGTCAGTGTGTGCCCAGTCTCCTCACGCGGTACCTGAAGGGGGAAGTTTCTGCATTCACTGAGAGGAGTGTGCTGTGTGAACGGGGTGGGATCCCACTGAGGGGGCAGTTCTAACCACGTCTGCTTGCAAGGGGGCTTCTCCGAGGAAAACATTCTTAAGATGTAGGTGTTGTTGGATAAGGGACGTTTTCTCCCGTCCCGTAAGTACTTTTAGTGAGGAGAAAGGAAACGCCCATCTCAGTAGAGGAGTTGTTGGTTTCATGCATATTTACACTAAAACAAGACGTACTGATTCCAGCAAGATTTGTCAGGCAAGCGTGTAAGTAAGCCCCAATGAATAGACCTGCTTAGGATGGTACTGCTAAATTGCTTTTTCACTGGCTTTCAATCTGTCCCTGTCTTGTTGAGTACTTTTGTGCTTAAGCATGAGGTCTAATTTTTATATCTGTTAAAATGCTTATATACCATCCTTTCTTCACAAAGAGTGACCCCAGGATGGTTAACAACAGTAAATGCCATTAATTTTAAAAATTGCAACAGTATAAAAACCAGCCGCCTAAAAGCAGAAAAGCAATATGGTCACTGATTGTTATAAATTCAAAACTCTTCTAAACAGCTGATGAATACAATCTATGAAAGACAGAAAGGGGTGGTGCAGCCCACACATACAATGGCAGCAAGTTCCATAGCTATCACTGAAAAAGCCCCACTGTAGTCTTCTCCTTCCTCCAGAGAGAGATGGAAAGGGTTGGCAGGAGAATCTACCTGGTATACAGGCTCATAGAGAGAGGTGATCCTTCAAGAATATGGGTCATAGGCTGTGTAAGCTGTTAAAGGTTAAATCTAGCGCCTTAAACTGAGCTGAGAAACATAGAAACAGTGACTGGAGGTGTTTGGTCATGGGGCCAAGCTACAAGTGACGCCTGACACAGGATGGACACTTGTCAGCTTCCCTCACGTTTTGAGGGGAAATGTAGGCATCCTGGTCTTGCAGCTTGCCTCTCCAACTGCTGTCCAATGGACTTTTCAACTGTCACTCCTCCAACATTCCACCAAGCTGCTTACATTTCCCATCAAAACTTGAGGGAAGCTGACAAGTGTCCAACCTGTGCCTTTTGTCACTTGTAGTCTGGCCCTTAGTCAAAAGACAGGCTGCCATGTTCTGAACTACCTGGAAAAAAGAAAGTACTATACTTGGCAAGAACATTAAGGCAAGAGCAACACATGCACTCCACCCTGACAGTTGGTACCCTAGCCTGACTGATGGCTACCAGTGGGATTTACATCCCCAATATTATCCTTGCAATGCACAACTGTTCCTCTAAGATCCCCCACCCATCATAATGACAAGCAACTTTCTAATAAATAAATGTGAAATGTCAGTACTAAACAAGGTGTTCTTTTGACAGTATGGCAAATTTATGGATGACCTAAGGATCTATGTAAAAGGAGGAACTGGTGGAATGGGCCATCCTCGATTAGGTGGGGAAGGAGGACATGGTGGTGATGTCTGGCTAGTAGCTGAAGAAAAACTTACCTTGAAGAGAATAAAAAATAAGTGTCCAAGGAAACGGTTTGTGGCAGGAGCAGGATCCAACAGTAGGTGAGTACATTTTGTTGACTGGGGATAAATGTGGTTCACCTCTTTCTACTTGAGAAAACAATATTTGTAATTTCTCTTTTTCATTCTCAAAAGCATTGCAGCACTGAAAGGTTCAAAAGGAAAAGATTGTGAAGTGAATGTGCCCTCAGGAATATCAATCACTACTGATAATGGGAAGCTGTTAGGTATGGATCTTTGGTTTTTAAAATTTCTATTATTATAATAAATGAGTATGATGGCCTTATGCCTAGCAAGCCTTTTGGTGTGTCTCTTCTCATGCTAAAAGGGTTTTGTGTTCATTTTTAACATCGCGTGTATGGATCTGCTATAATGTAACACAAATCTAGTCATCATCTTGTGAAGACTGAACCTCAATTCTCTCCTCCCCCTCCCCACCCCTGTAACAAATAATTATTCAGCTGGAGTATATATTTTACTGAACCAGAGTGTCATTGCAAACCTAACACTGAGCTGGCATTGTAGAGGTCTCACTTAGGTGTTGCAGGCTTATATGCTACCACGGGTGTTTGAGAAGAGGTTGTTACTAATAATAAGATCCCAGGAAAAACCCTGGGCCTAACTATCAGTCCATCTTGTCCTGCATTCTGTTTTTTACAGTAGCCAACCACATGTCTCCAGGAAATCCACAAGCAATAATTGAAGGCGATAACCTTTTCCTACTGTTCTCTTCCACCCCATTCCCAGCTATTGGTATTGAGAGGTTTCCTGCCTCTGAACACATAAGTTTCATTGGTTATTATGACTAATAGTTGTTAATAAACTATCTTCCTTGAACTTGTCAAGATCCTTTTTATGCCATTACTGTGGCAGTGAGACTCGTAAGTTAACCAAGTGTTGTGTGAAGAAAGTACTTCTTATTGAATGTCCAAATCAATATTTGTTGATTAACAAACAATAACTTTGCCTTAACTAATGTGTGTTCGCTTGTATTCTCTGTAGCCTGTCATATACATGTACTTGGAATTTAGTCTCACTGTATATAAAGGGTTACCCACGAGTGTGTATATACAAGATTGCAGCCTTACTAATAATGAACTATTTTATTTTAATCAATTCTATCCTACTGTCTCCACCTAAAGTGCTTAAAATGGCTTATGGACAGTTAATATAAACAATTAAAATATTTTTTAAAATGTTAACATTGCCATACGATGGATCTTGGTCTAAAATAGCAGACATAGTAAATGTTTTAGCAGCCTTAGAATAATAGAAATGACAAAATGAACTTTGATATGAATTGCGTTAAAGTTAAAAATTGAATTAATGGCTTTAAAATAATTAGCAGCAATGATTTCAAATAGTGACTATCAATGGAATTTTAAAAATTTAAGTATGCTAAAAATTTGCAGGAGCATGAAAAACATAATCAACAAATCAACAATATCATTTTGTTATACAAGTTGTTTCCACACCTTTGAAGAAAACAATCTATAACATGTTAATTACTAAGAATTTGAATTTCTTGTCAAAGATGGCCACTAAACAAATAGTCCATACCCAAGCAATATGAAAATTCAGAAGCTAAAGGAAATTTGTTAACATGAAGATGTTTGCGCAATGCCAATATTATTTACAACTCTTGTGCAACTTTTTAGGTGAACTTAACAAAACAGGAGACAGATTATTGGTGGCACGTGGGGGTATTGGTGGCTCGCCGGTTACAAATTTCTTGCCTACCAAAGGTCAAGCATACAGTATTCATCTTGATTTGAAACTTATAGCTGATGTTGGCTTAGTTGGGTAAGTTTTTGATCCCAGTCCAGTTAAAGTGATTCTTTGTACATTTGTCCATTTTACTTCAAGCAGACTTAACTTTATTTATTTATTTAGGACATTTCTGTGCCATTTTTTCAGAGCCCTCCTCAAGATGGATTGCAATTTAAAATCACAATATTAAAAACAAGCTGGTAAAAACAAACCATCCTACTATATAAAAAAACAAGCCGTATTGGCGATGGCTCACTTTTTATCTCATGCAGGTGTGTTGCTGATGACCCTGGCCTTGAGGCCTCTGCAAAGCACCCGCTTTCTGTTGTGAGGGGGCCTGCCTCATCAACAGCCTAAGCACTCCTCCCTGTACCTCCTCCCAGTGCCCTGTCTCTCTGGCTTCCAGGCTGCTGTGAAGTGTCTGCCTGCTGCCAGGAGAGGACCCACTGAATCAGTTTGCTAGAGCACATTGTACTTTTTCACACAATAGGCATTGTTGCTAGTTGAATATAAACAGCATAAACAGAAGCAGACCATTAAAAAGTGGATAAGATAAAACCCCCAATGAATAGTCTATATAAAAAGATACAGTATAAAAGTTTCTGAACTGTTTTCAAAGGCAGCCCCATGTAGACTGCATTACAGTAATATAATTTGCATGTGATTAACACGCGGATTGCTGGCCACCTCATGCTTCTCAAGGAATGTCCGTAGCTGGCAAACTAGCCAAAACTGATAAAAGGCACTACATGCCCTGGAGGAGACCTGTACCCTCCCCCCATAGGCCAGGATCCAGTAGTACCCCCCCCCCCAAGTTATGAAACTGCCCCTTCGGGGGGGAGAGTGCGTCCCTCTCTGGGGTAGCTGCCTTCACAGTCCCCAAGCAGCTTCTCCATTAAACAATAGCATCTCAGTCTTGTCTGGATTGGATATCAGGTTCAGATAACTGAACCTCATCCATCCCATTACCTTTTTCACAGAGCCACTTCTGCTGACACTAGTGATCCCTAGTTTCATTCCACCATAGTGTAGTGTTTAGAATGTCAGACTAGGATCTGAGAGTCTGGATTAAAATATGTGCACATGAAACTTGCTGGGTAACCATGGACCAGTTCTAGGCATCTCAACCTAATCTACCTTACAGGGTTGCTGTGAGGATAAAATTAGGAAGGGAGAATCATGTACACTTTTGTGAGCTCTGTGGAGGAAGGACCTAACAAACATATACTAGACAGATATAAACCCAATTGATGTCCTTTCCTCATTTTCTCTTTCTGACTGAACCTGTGGATATGAACCTGTCTTTTTTAGGCTTTGTGGTACAACCAATCATTTGTACTGAAATTAAAAGACAGATGTTCAAAAGAGGGTAATGGAAGTATTTCAGTTATGTAAGTGACTTTCCTTGCTGAATTGTAGATTGAATTTTAGCTTTTCTTTTTGGAAGGAAGGAATGATTTCCAGTGAGTCATGGAACTCATTTAATTTTCTTTAGCTAGATTGTTTAGTCATGCTCTGAAAGCTTATGCTTTGATCTCAGTATGAGTTTGCTTTTATACTTCAGTGTATATATATAAGTGCTTTGTCATTAGACCATACATAGACAAAAAATCATATTGTTTATAGAAGGGAGGGGAGAACAGAGAGAACATCGGATTGAAATGCTTATAGAAGGATGCAGTTTGATCTTCAAAGAGAATACAGCTAGCTCTGAGGTAAAGAAAATTCTTACTAGAAGCAGAGTTACACTTCTGTCTTCATTACTCCAATAATATTTCTGTTTTTAAAACCTCCCAAAAAACTAGTTCATTGTCAAATATAAATCACTTCGGCTCATCGCGTGGAAATACTTTCCTATTCACTGTTTTCCGTGCTCGTCATGTGATTATATTACATTCAACAAGAGTTTGATCAAAATGGAATAGTTGCTCTTTTCTGAATTCACGCTTGCAAAATGCTGCACCCTTCAGGAGCAGGTTCCCCTTTGATATAAACAAGACCCTTGTGCCAAGCAAATCCAGCATTAGTGCACACAGTGAATTTTCCCAGTACATGATTGCTCATGAATTGAATTGAATTATTTATTACAGTCAAAACCCAGCACAAAACTAAATACATTGCCAGAAAAGTTACATAAAAATCCCATAAATTATACCAAAGCAAGCAAATGTAATCCATTAAATTAATATACAGCTATGATTAACTGCAGCAGCTGCACAAAATCTGGCTACTTTATCTGTGATCCAAGACTCATGGCCTGAGAGGAGAAAGGAAATACGTGATGTCTCTGATGTATCTGTAATTTTTTCGGAGGAGTAAGGAAATCATGTCTAAGGTTGCAATAAAAAGGGCAATACAATAAGACATGTCCAACAGTTTCAACTTCCCCACTTGTGTCAGGTCTGTCATCGACAGTCCTTCCATCTTTCTTGTTTTGCTGTAATTATTCAGTGTGTGTGTGTGTGTGTGTGTAGTTTTCACACAGGCCAGTTCGCTCCTGGGAAGACAGCGTGCTTATCTCGAATGGCTCACCACAGCGGCTTTGGGACGGTTCTCTCCTCCCACAGACTGACTATGCCCAGCTGGGTCCTGCGGGCGGGGGGCTCCCAGGGAAGGACTGGAACTTTGTAGCAAGCCTCCCCTACGTCATTCTCAGCAAGAGATCTATGTACAGCCAGTCGCTTATATTGCTTCTGTAGAATCTATGGACATATATACGCTTTAGTTTTGATTTTCCAATAAACAACCTTGACTCAAGAGAGCTTGGATTTCTTGCTGCAAGGGGGGAAGTCAACTACTACGTATCCTGTTTTCCATAGTCTGACAACTTGTACAAAAGTGTATATGTTCCTGGTATTGTACACCATAATATTTCCTTTCCAAGAGCGCAAAGGACATTAAGTTGGGCCAAAGTAAAAGTTTTCCTAAATATAGGAATTGGTGGATTGGCTAGATAATTAGAAGGTGCAAACTTCTTGTATGATCACTTATGAGCTTTCTATCCCTAATCCCCTCATAGTGTAAATGCATCATAGGAGTGCTCATGTAGAGTTTAAAGTTGCCACCAACCTGGAGAAAAAAAATGTCATTTCACTTTAACAGAAGCTTAAAGTATGGAAATGGGCATCTGAAGCAAAGAGGTGGGCAACGTAATCTGGTATGTAACATTTAATCAAACCTCTCAGAAAGGGACAAGACACTTTTTCTCCAGGCTGTTGGCAATCCTAACTTAGTTGTTTTTTAAAATGGCAAAGCCAAGGATTGGATGCAGCAGTAGGGTTTCCATAAATAGTTTTTTTGCAGCATTTCAGGGAGCTCTTTGCACTGCAGCAAGGAAGTCCCATTCTGCTGATGGAAATCGCTCCAACTATAACCATCTCCCGAGACAACAATCCCACTGTTTCTAGCAGTAGTGCCATGCCAGGACACACTGGTTTGTTTAGCTGGCAAACTTGTTTAAGCAGTAGAACAGCAGAATTTGACTCCAGCATATAAGATTTTAAGAATCAGAGCTCCCTTCTTCAGATACTTCTTGTATGATTACTCATTAATCTGAAGAAGGGAGCTTTGACTTTCGAAAGCTTATACCCTGGAAATCTTGTAGGTCTCTAAGGTGCCACTTGACTCAAATGCTGCCGTTCTAACGCAGACCAACATGGCTACCCACCTAAAACTTGTTTAAGCAGAATTGGTCTTTTGTCTTTCCACTTAACTTCACCTTCTCAAAAGTTTAAACTTTTTTTTAAAAAAAAATGCTTCTGAAATGTGTTTGCATCACTCTCCTGTACTTGAGCACACTTCTCCGGAGTTATGGAAAGAACAAAGGAGCAAATCTATTTTTCTTGTGTCCCCCATCCCTGACAGCTTGAGCGCATCTGTCTCCCTGTACTAAAGTAGTTTCTCTACATTGTAAGTAGGCAGAAGATAGGGACTTGCAGGACAGCATGCTTTGCCGATATTTTGCTGGTGTGTTTGGTGTTGCACCATTAGACCAGATATTATCTGCTGCTTTCCCTCACTTTCCACACTCTCTAGAAACTAACAACTGTTTTCTTCCTTTGATTTAAACATTCGTTTGAGTAAACTAATTTTTCTAGGTAATAGTTTTATTGTTCTATATACAAAATACTGACAAGGCATTAAATGGCAATTCCTACTTTTCCCTTCAGATTTCCAAATGCTGGGAAGTCATCTTTGCTAACGAAGATTTCTCATGCTACGCCTGAGATTGCAGATTATCCCTGTAAGCAAGAGATTGATTTCCATTTGTTAGTTGGCACCCTGATCTCAAAGGCCTCTGGATCAGTGCTTGCTTTATACAACTGAAGCACTTTGAATACAGGGAATTTTTCCTTTTTCATTCCTGCCTGACAGCCTGTTGGAAATTGCTGCAGGTGGGCATTGAGAGACTTTACGGCCATGGGAAGTTGACCGCTATGCTCAACCATCCCTTTTACTTAGGTGCTTGGGATAGGGAGGAGCTGTGAGTTAGTGGCAGAGCATGTGTTTCATATGCAGAACATCCCAGGTCCAGTCCCTAGTATCTCCAGACAAAAGAATCAGGTTGCAGGTGATGTGAAAGTCCTCAGCCTGAGACCCTGAAGACCCACTTCCAGTTAGACCAGACAGTACTGGCTTTGATAGACCTCCGATCTGATTCTGTATAAGGCAGCTTCATGTATTTATATGATGGGTCAATGAGTGTGAGAATCATGCTGTGAGATGGAGTCTCCTTTTCCCTGCTGAGCCCCTTTCCTATACCTGTGTAGGGAGACCTGTCCTTGTATCTATAATTATAGCAGTGGAGTGGAAGTTCCAGGTGGCTGTTTGTGTCTGGAGCCCAGAAAGAAAGTACCTGTAAGAAGTCTGAAAATAGGAGTTTTCTATCTGCCCTTCCTGGATTTGTTCTCCTTGGTTGTTGTTTGTGCAAGGTGCCCCCTTTGACTAAACTTCACACTTCTGATTCTGCAGGCAAGGGGACAGAGTGATGTAGCCCCGTGCCAGGCATCTTGATATGTGATCTGGCTCCCTTTCTGAGTCTTACATGTTCCTAATGGTCTGCTGAGATGGGCAACTCAGGTTGCTGGGGAGGGGATTGCCTTGGCTTTTCCATTGACTACCAGTGTATTTAATGAGTACCACCTGTTTTGTTCATGTCATGTTTGCTGCCTGCGGGGGAGCCGTGGCAACACCAACCTGTTAGAAAGCAGAGATTCTGATGAAGCACCAGACCTCCCCTGCCACAGCTCCAGTCTTGCCCATGTTTGCTTCTTGAACCTCTGTGCAGTGGCAGTGGTATGCCAGTATAAATCCATTAGGCTTACTCCTCCTCTGTAAGGGATTTAATAGCAATTTTATCGCCACCCAATAGATTACTGAAGGATAAGATTTCACTGAGAGAGAGGATCTATTCTTCTTCACTTTGTGTAACTTCCCCTCTCATGCTCTAAATCAGTTGCTTAATGCAAAATACAGTTTGCCATTAAATCACAAAAAGAAAACTGGTTGTGCTTTCCCTCACAACCAGGATTGTGAATCACAGTTTAAAGCAGATTTGCAATTCTGGTTTGCAGGGCAAATGCAAACCATTGGTTACTGTTCTGGATGTATTGATAACCTATGGTTTGTGCTCAATAGAAAGTAAGTTGTGGAATTGCAATGTGTGAAAGAAAGAAGGGCTGCATGAGCAAAAAGCTCAGTTTTTGTGCTGTCTGAACTGATCTTTATACTGTCATTGCATGTCCAAAGTACAGGAGGTTGCTTCTGAGAAGAAAAGTGCTTCTGTGTTAGCCCTCTTTATAACATGAATAAATATTTGGGGCATATAAAAAATAAATGTTTTTTATAAGACATCTTTCAGCTTTTTTCTTCTTCCCACAGTCACAACTATAAAACCCGAACTGGGAACAGTTATATATGCCGATCACAAACAGGTTGGTTCCAAAAGTAAGGTTGTATTCAAGATGTTGTGCGGTAGAAACCTCTTTTAAGATACTTGTTGAGATCCTGGGTACTTACAAAACTGCTGCTGGCGTTTTCCATGAAAACTGTCAGCTCAGTCACTTCTAGAAAGCAGCAGTAACCTGTCTCATGCCTCTTGTCCTTTCCATCCCAAGATACCTTCATCTAAGTAAATAAATGCCCAGAACTGGTAGGTTAAAGAAACATGAGCCACGTCAGCACGGGTCTATTTTGCTGGTTCAGTTCCCATTCTGCAGTGGGGGGTTTTGTGACTGTCTGCACCAGATTTGCTGCCATCAGTAGTCACTTTGGCCACTATGCGTCTTTTCCCTGCCTTTTCTGGGAGCACTTATACTATGACTTTTTTAAAAAAATTTGCTTTGTGGTTGCTATTTCCCCGTGCATACTCTTTATTCAGTTTTTGGTGTTCCACCCTCTTCCCCCCCTCTCCCACCCCCTGCCATCCCACTGCATTGTGATTGGCTACTCTTGTCTAGCCAGCCACTCCCCCGCCCCTCCTTTCCATTCTTCTGCTCCCTTTTTTCCTCTTTCATTTTTTTTTAAAGTCCAGCACAGGATCCATGAATTGCTGGTTTGAAAGCATGCGGAGGAAGTTACCTTTTTATTCTTTTTGCTTTGGCACGGGTAGGAATATTGTATAGGGGGCTAAATATCTGAGTGTCAAAAATAAAGATTTTAATATCAGGTTTAGAGAGGTACGAACAGCCACATACAAGCCGATTCCTTGCCTTTTGGTTTGACTTCAGGGAAAGTGAGGAGTTATGTCCCTGGTGCTGAAGGGGCTATATCCCAATACATAGTATTTTCTTGTTCCTTACTAATGACATTTGAAGCTAGCCCTTCCTAACTTCCCTCTTAACTGGTTCCAAATTTGCAAATGAAACTAAGCTCCGGTGCTAGGAGGCCTAAAGGAAAATTCCACTTCCAAATAAAGAGAGGCTTTCCCTTGGAGAGAGTTGGAAATTGTCCAACCTATGGGAAATGATGGCTGTATTTCCTATTAAGATGTGACTGTTGATTTTCTGACTTAGTAACTTTCCACGTCAGTGAAGAGGAAATTTCTTGAGTTTCTTCTTTATTTGCCTTTGCCTGTTTATATTTTTACAACTTTTTACATTTTCACCAATAAAAACATCATTTTTTATTTACTTGCTCTAAACAAATATAGTTCTACATTCTTAATAAATACTCCATTTTTCAGTTATGATAGGAGTTTACAGAGGAGTTGGTAGGTGGTGAAATTATAAAGGCCTTGCGCTCTGAGGCTCACAGACCTGCACCCAGGATTGAACTCCTAAGCAGTCTTTCCTGTGGTGTCTTCTATTTTAAGAAGAGAAATAGTCACCTAGAAGTCAGGGAGCTGTGGACTGACTCTGTGGCAAACCTCCAAGACAGAGTTGCTAGAACGTACACAAACTGGTATGCCCAGACCCTTTTGGTAGCCATACCTGGGTTTTACTGATTTTTTTTTAAAGAAATGAAAGTATTTCTGCCTTGTGTATGTATTATCTTTTTTTTTTTTTAAAAAAAAAGGATGTTCATTCAAACTGCATCATTCTGGTGTATTTACAGTACAATCCTGTGCAGAATTATACCAGACTTAAGTCCACTGAAGTCTGTAAATACAGATGGGAGTAACTTGGCATAGGATTACACTTAGTAGTGTAAAACTGAGAATGTTTTCATGAGTCCTTTTTAGATTTTGTTCGCTTTCACACCTTTCTATCAATGACTGAACATAGTCTTTGTAAAAACGATCTTAAAATTGTTCACGTTTGATCCAGAAGATTATGCTTCCTAATGTAAGATCCATAGTACTAGGTTTTGATGAAGAAATCAAGGACCGTCTTCATTCGGGAGCATCTCAAAAATCTAATTCTATACAACATGGTTTTTGCTTTGATGTATAAAAGTCTGTAGCTGGTGCAGGGGGTAATGCTAGAGATGTCACTCTTGAGATGAAAGACTTGCATCAAGAGGCGCCTGACGACATTAGTGCAACAGCCGAGTTCACAGATGCGAAATGAGTAAAAATGCCTTCGAGAAATAGGAATGACAGGGCTTGGGAGATGATGCTTTAATCTTTGGCCAAATAGATAGTAAGAAATGGATAAGAATGTAACCTTGCATCTCAGGTCAAGTTTTCTGTGGTAATTTGTGTCTTTGGAACCAGCTTAAAATATTGTTGTAAAAAGCCAATAAGTGTCCTTACAAGGCCGCTAACAAAATTATTGTAGCTAATAGATGCCTGTTTTCACAGTAGCATGAATAAAAGTAGAATTAATGAACACCATTTTTCATCCTTATTTCCTCCTCAAAGTGCGCCGTGTCAGTAGTTCTCGGTATGCCAGGGTTTGGGGCTTGCAAATTAATCAGTAACTGCTTTATTCTTAAAAGAACTGAGGATACTCGTGACATGCAGTTCTTGATTCCACTGGCCTTAGATAGATAGCTTAAAATATCGTCCTTTGGATCATGAGCAAGCAGCAAACTCTGCTTGCCTTGATACAGAAGTAATTACACAATCCTCTTCTGTATTTGACCAGTTCGGATCATGCATCTGACGAAGAGAACTTGATTCTCGAAAGCTTATGCTACAATAAAATTGGTTAGTCTTAAAGGTGCTACTGGACTCTTTTTGACAATCTAGATGATCCTTCTCATAGTTTGGGGGATCAGAAATGAACTAATAGCTTATATGCACCGTCTGGCTTTTCTTTCTGTTTCCGTTTCCATTTCTGTTCCTGGCGAACTAGGGCTAGCACTTGCTGTTCAAAGCTTGGATGCTTATTCCAGTGGCAGGGGGTGAGGGTGCTAACTTTTAGTTTGCCAGTTTCAGTGTCTCATCAAACTATAGTTAACACTTACGAAATTTAGAGAAGCTGTATAAAGCGGAGTGTGGGGAGAGAAGTACCCTGCTTTGGGGGAATGTCCAATGTAGAGGGTGGAAAGGCATTGCTGCTGACACGTGACGGCATAAGTGACATTGGAGGATGAGCAGGAGTATGAACCCGAGATGGTATGGCTGATGTTGTTGGGTCCACTGATGGTGTTGCTTGGATCTATATGAAAGCAAAGTTGGCATCTTGGTTTGTTGCAGGCCTTGGTACTAGAGTCCATGTTAGTGTTAGGTA
This sequence comes from Eublepharis macularius, assembly GCF_028583425.1. Classification (NCBI taxonomy): domain Eukaryota; kingdom Metazoa; phylum Chordata; class Lepidosauria; order Squamata; family Eublepharidae; genus Eublepharis; species Eublepharis macularius. The sequence continues at coordinate 63,564,240 of NC_072800.1, read as the reverse complement.
GTTTATCATTGTGGGTGAGTAGTTGTTTCAGGTTAGCAGGCTGTCTGTAAGCAAGAAAAGGTCAGCTCCCCAGTGCCTGTGTGAAGAAAGGGTCACAATCCAGCATGGGTTGTAGGTCATTAATAATGCATTGAACTGGCTTGAGTTGTGGGCTGTAGGTGACCACCAACGATGTTCTGTTGTTATTTTCTTCAGTCTTGTCTTGTAGCAAGCTGGCCCTGGGTGTCATTCTGGCCTTTCCGATCATCTTTCTCACTATGTCAGGGGGATACTGTAGTTGCAAAAATGTCTGTTGCAGATCCTTCAAGTGACTATTTCTGTTTGAGGGGTTGGAGCAGATGCGACTATAGTGTAGGACTATACTCCTGCTCATTCAGAAGAGAGACTGCTGAATTGCAACTGATAATGAAACTCAAGATAATGCATCCACCTAGACTGAATTGAGATATAGACTTCCTGTATGATTTCCAGTGCTGATTTCTTCACAGCCCATTACTAGGGGTGTGCTATTCGGGATTCTGATTCGGAATAAACATCTGAATCAGGCCCAATCTGTAAAGATTCGGGATTTTTGAATTGGCCCCCAGCGTTGTGGGCCCGATTCAAAAATACCAAATCAAAGCTTTCCAAAGTGATTTGGATTGCTTTGGGAAGCTTCTGGTCAAGCAGGAGCACAAAAGTGGGTGCTTCTCGCAGCCTGTTAGCTGAAGCAAGTTTAAAATGCCTCCTTCCATGTTGCTCGCTTGCACGCAGCACAAAATGGGCGCTTCCCGTGAGGCATTGCTTCAGTTGACAGGCGGGGAACCCTGCCTGTCAGCTGAAGCAAGCAGCGCAGGGTAAACTGCCCCATGGCTTATTTCACCCGATGGGAGGGAGTGGTGGGAATCCCCTTGTTCATCTTCGTTCTTCTGTGCCTCCACACATGGGGACTGCGCAGGCGCAGGCCAGCCGCCGGAGAATTTTCTAGAGCTTCCATGGCTCCGAAGGGGCCGTTTGTCGCGCGCCTCAGCGACCGTTTTCCCGCCCAAACGGTCACGTGATCCTCCAGCGACCAACGGCCCCTTCCCTCAGTTCTCTTCTTGCCGCCGCTTGGAGAGAACGTGAGCTTTGTGCTCTGTGCTTTTTGTGCTTCGTGTTTCTACTGACTGATCTTTGGACTCTTGACTTCGGACTTCGGACCTCGACCATTCTTCGGATCTTGATTTGGACTTGACGTGGACTCGGTATTTACGACTCGGACTGTTTTTTGACCCTTCTCTCGCGTGCCCCTGAAGATGGCCTCTACGGCTCTCTTCAAGCATTGCCTGCAATGCCACACTAAAATGGCCAAATCCGATGGCCATGATCTGTGCCTTTTTTGCTTGGGGGAGACCCACAATGTCTCGGCCTGTAGGATCTGCCAGGGTTTCACCAGCAAGGCCCGGCAGGATCGCAAGGCCCGACTAAATTCCGCGCTGTGGCAGAAGGTCATGTCTGAGGGAACCCCGTTACCTCCGTCCAAGGCCGGCCCTAGCCCTTCTGCCGAACGGCAATCAAGAGCTGGCTCAGTGGCCTCCGCGAGGTCGGGGTCGAAACCGCGTCCCCCGGGTGCCTCGGCGTCGAGAGCGGCCTCTCCAGCGCAGGGTTCGGCACGGCCGCCCCGGAGCGTGTCATCTACCAGGTCGGATCCGAGACCAGCGTCGGAACCGAGAATCCTGGTACCGAGTCCCCGGTCGGAACCGACGGCCGGTTCGATCCCGATCAAGGTGAAGCGGCCGAAACCGAGGTCCCCTTCGAAATCGAGGAGCGCGTCGGCTCCGGAGTCTTCTTCTTTGGAACCAGCCAAAAAGAAAAAGAAGACCAAGCATCGCCGATCGCCGCGTCCCTCTCCGCAGGAGGAGGTCATCGTGCTCCCACACACGCCCTCTCCTCATCTGGGTTCCCCCGAACCAGGGGAGGTGTCCGAACCGGTGCCGGATCCGACGGCCTTCGAGACTGTGCAAGCAGAGTTCTCTTCTGGGCCGGAGCCGAGCCCGCGGTCCCGTCGGAGTCGACCATCGCCTGCCCGTCGGTCGCCAGGGTCGGAACCGAGCCCGTCTCCTCGTCGGAGCCGTCCATCTCCTACGCCTGCTGTCGGTCGCGAGAGGCGTCGGTCCGGAGACAGTGTCCGTTCCGTCCGGTCCACCGCATCCCGACATCGCCAGGCCTCCTACCTTCCCCCGTCGTACCACTGTCAGTGGGAAGGAGCGCCTACGGGTTTCTCCGCATCGGAACCGAGGCCTTCAACATCACGGCAAGCTTGGTTTCCTCCTCCGGTCCACGGTGAGGGGTCCCAGCTCGGTTCCGACGAGGGCGATGTGGAGAGCCTCGGCGACTACCAGTCGGAGTCCTGGTCCGAGCCGTCGCCGGCTGAGGATCTGGTGCCATCTGCGGGCTCTCCGTTCGAGGACCTCCGCATCTACTCCGACCAGATGGCAAGGATGGCTCAGGCTCTCGAGATGGATATCTCTTCGGCAGTCCCCCAGACCAAGGACAAGCTCCTCAAGCGGATCTACGGGGATAATCCGGCGTCCGTTGGCTTCCCCATGCTTGAGGGTATTGAGGAGATCGTGGAGAAGGTGTGGAAGGTGCCCTGTGACCAGCCTCCAACATCTAAGAGGATTGAGCAGCTTTATAAAATCAAGCAGGGCACCTGGCCGGCGTTGGTGAAGCACCCTCCACCTTCCTCCTTGGTCACGGAAGAATTCAACCCCCGGCGGTCGGGTCACTCCTCGGTGCCTGCCGATAAAGAGGGCAAGAAGCTTGATGCCATGGGCAGGCGCCAGTACATTGTCGCTTCACTGGGTCTGAGGATCGCCAACTACCAGACCATCATGGCTGGTTACCAGCTCTACCTCTGGGAGAAGTTGGCATCCTACACTCGTGACCTCCCACCTGAACAGAAGGCTGTCGTCTCCCTGTTGCAGACGGAGGCTGTTAGGCTGTCGAAGCAGCAGATGAATGCTGGGAGCCACGCTGCTGACACTGCTGCTCGGGGAATGGCTTCGGTGGTGGTCCTCAGGCGCCACTCCTGGTTGCGGTCTACAGCCCTGTCCCAAGAGGTGCGTACCAGGGTGGAGAGCATGCCCTTTGAGGGAGACTCGCTGTTCTCGAAGTCCACCGACGAGACCCTGAAGAAGAAGGAGGACCGGCAGACGGCGCGGTCCTTGGGTCTGGCTCCTGCGTACAAGCCCACCTCCAGGCCACGGTACGCTCCCCGGTCCGGCCCTTACCACTACCAAGGCAGATACCAACAACAGCGGCCGGGCTACCAGCAGTATCCTGCCTACCAGCAGCGGCCTTACCCTCCCACGCAACAGCAAAGGAGGCGTCGGCCCTTCAAGCCTCGTCCGGCACAACAACCGGCCCAGCAGAGGGATCAGCAGGGCGCCGGGAGGCAGTACTGACGGGTCACGCCAGCCGTATCCCCGAACTTCTCGGACAGACTGAGTCCACTCCTCTCTGAGTGGGAGTCAATAACATCTGACTCATGGGTCTTAACGATTGTTGAACTGGGATACGGGCTGGAGTTCGTTGAGCTGCCTAGGTGCAGTTCACCCCTGACAGCTGTCAATAACACTATGGCCGAGCTGGATGCAGAGATCGTGTCGCTCTTGGCCAAGGGTGCTGTGGAAGAATTGCCCTATGAGGACTCTGTAAAGGGTTTCTTCTCTAGGTTCTTCCTGGTCCCTAAGAAGGATGGGGGCTTACGTCCCATTTTAGATCTGAGGGACCTTAATGCCTTCCTCAAGGTGACCAAATTCAAAATGGTTACATTGGCGGCTGTGATCGCCTTGCTGAAACAGGGGGATTGGTTTGCGGTTCTTGACTTAAAGGACGCATATTTTCACGTGGGGATACGGGAGGAGCACAGGAAATACCTGAGCTTCGTTTACCGGCAAAGGGTTTTCCGGTATAAGGTGCTCCCCTTTGGCCTGTCCACTGCCCCACGAGTGTTCACGAAATGTGTGGCCCCTGTGGTTTCCTTCCTGCGGGAAGAAGGCTGTACCATCTTTCCGTACCTCGATGACTGGCTCATCGTGGCTGGATCGGAGTCTAGGCTGGTGCGGGACATTGGCTTGGTACTTAGCACTTGCCAACGCCTGGGGCTCCTGGTGAACTTTGAGAAATCCAAACTGGTGCCCAACTGCAAGGTGTCCTACATTGGGGCACTATTGGACTCTGTGGAGGGTAAGGCTCTGCTCCCCTTGGAGAGGGCTCGGTCCCTAAGGGGTCTGGTGTCCATGTTTAAAAGGAACCGTTTCCAGTCCGTGCGCGCTATCCAGTGCTTGCTAGGGCGTATGGCAGCGGCCACCTCTGTGGTGCCCTTTGCTAGGCTGCGTATGCGCCCTCTCCAGAACTGGTTTGTGCGGAGGTACAATGCTCTGCTGCACCCTCCGTCCCTCAAATTCTCTATCCCGAGGGTCATCCTCTCCTCCTTGGACTGGTGGCTGTCTGATGACAACTTGTTTAAAGGGACCCCCTTTGGGTATCAGCACCATGACGTCACGGTTACCACTGATGCCTCTCTGTTGGGTTGGGGGGCTTACTGTGGTGATGTGTCTGTGCAGGATGTCTGGTCTGAGAGGGAAAAGACCCTCCATATCAATGTGCTTGAACTAAGGGCCATTCGTTTCGCACTTGTGTCTCTTACAGCACTGCTGAGAAATCGTCAGGTCTTGGTGCAGACGGACAACACGACTGCCATGTACTACGTGAATCAGCAGGGGGGCACAGTGTCCATGGCCCTGTGCCGGGAAGCCACGCTCACTTGGCAGTGGGCTATCAGGAACGGCGTGTCGCTCCGTGCTATACACGTGGCTGGGTCAGACAATGCCCGGGCAGATGCCCTCAGCAGGGTCCCTTTGCTGGACCACGAGTAGGAACTGAACGTAGAGTGCGTTGGGCCGATCTTCCAGATGTGGGGTCATCCAGTGATAGACGTGTTCGCCACTGCGGCAACCTCCAAAGCCCACACGTTCTGTTCCAGGGCAGGGAGCGACCCCCTCTCTATTGGGGATGCCTTCCAGTTTACGTGGACGCAGGGCTTGCACTACATGTTTCCTCCGTTCCCCTTGATCCCCAGGGTCCTGTGCAAGATAGAGGAGGACGGGACGGACTGCATCCTGGTGGCCCCCTTCTGGCCACGGCAGGTTTGGTTCCCGAAGCTCCTGCGGATGTCCCAACGGACATATGTGAGTCTGCCCCCTCGGCAAGACCTTCTCCTGAACGGGAGCCTAGTCCACCACGATCCCAGGAAGCTGCACCTAACGGCTTGGCGGATCGTTCCTCCCCGGTAGGTTTTACTGACGAGGTACAGAGAGTCCTCCTGAACGCTCGTCGGCCATCCACTAGGTGCGCTTATGCAGCCAAGTGGCGCAGGTTTGAACTTTGGGCACTTGCTAAAGGAGTGGTGCCTGACAGCAGTCCCTTGGGGGTTGTATTCGAGTATTTGTGCCACTTGCGTGGCCTGGGCTTGAAGGTTTCCTCCCTCAAGGTCCACCTGGCAGCGATATCAGCTGCTCACGCCCGAGTTGAGGGTGCTACGGTGTTTTCTCACCCACAATCCCGCCAGTTCCTGAAGGGCATGTACAATCTTTACCCACCTGTGTCGGCACCAGTGCCTCAGTGGTCGCTGTCCTTGGTACTCTCACGTCTCATGTTGCCTCCATTTGAACCTATGGCTACCTGCCCCGTGGATATGTTCTCCTACAAGGTAGCATTCTTGGTGGCCGTGACGTCGGCCAGAAGGGTCAGTGAGCTGTCTGCACTGCGGTCTGACCCTCCCTTTCTTGTGTTTCATCCCAACAAGGTGGTCCTGCGTCCCTGCCTCGGGTTTCTGCCCAAGGTGGTGTCCGCCTTCCACCTCTCGCAGGATATCTCACTGCCTGCATTCTTTCCTCAACCTTCCTCTAAGGGGGAAAAGGCCCTTCATTCCCTAGACTTGAAGAGGGCCCTAGCCTATTACCTGGATAGGACGAAGGAATTCCGCACCTGTCCTCACCTGTTTGTATGTTTTGGGGCCAAGGACAAGGGTAACAGGGCTTCCTCACAGACCCTGTCTAGGTGGATTGTGACGGCCATTAGCAAGGCCTATTCCCTGGCAGGGGTGGCTTGCCCGCTTCATGTCAGAGCCCACTCCACGCGGTCCCAAGCATCCTCTTCGGCACTCATCAGGGGGGTGCCCCTGGTTAACATTTGTAAAGCAGCCACATGGTCCTCTGCAGACACCTTTGTCAGGCATTACGCCGTTGATGTCAATGCGGAGCAGGATGTATCTGTGGCCAAGGCTGTTTTACACTCCCTTTTTTCCTGAGGGAGTTTTGGGATGACTTTCTTGGCGTACCTGCTGGGTACCCTTGAGTGAAAGAGTGTATATATGTACCTTGGGGTGTATATATATGTAAATATTGAGTATTTATGTGTCCTTACACAGTTCTTTACATAGATGTATATATGCATATTTATTTCTTGTTGTTCTTGTTTGTTCAATAAAATTGTGTTGGACTTCACCCCCGCCTTCCTTATTGTGTGAAGCTTGGTACACTCCCATGTGTGGAGGCACAGAAGAACGAAGATGAAAACAGGGTTAACATACCTGTAACTTATGTTCATCGAGTTCTTCTGTGCTGACACACAACCCTCCCTCCTACCCCGCTGTGAACTCTAATGCACGATAATGTGATGGCTGTAACGGAAATTGGTGTTTTTAAGGTGTTATGGCTGAAGTGTGTTGGTCAAGCGGCGGCAAGGGAGAACTGAGGGAAGGGGCCGTTGGTCGCTGGAGGATCACGTGACCGTTTGGGCGGGAAAACTGTCGCTGAGGCGCGCGACAAACGGCCCCTTCGGAGCCATGGAAGCTCTAGAAAATTCTCCGGCGGCTGGCCTGCGCCTGCGCAGTCCCCATGTGTGTCAGCACAGAAGAACTCGATGAACATAAGTTACAGGTATGTTAACCCTGTTTTACCCTTCCATTGGATGAATTAAGCGACAGGGCTGGCTTTCTGATGTGCTCTGAATCTTTACGGAGCATACCGAAGTGGGTCAATAAGCAATTTCCAAAGCAACTTGCCACTTCAGAAATCACTTCTTTCCAACTCTTTCCCTCTTCGGAAATTCCATAGTGGGAAACCCGAATCTTTTTTTGTTGCACACTCCCCACCCACTACTGCTCTGCATCCACCCTATTCAGTCACGTCTGCCATTGTCATCCACCAGCTGTTATCATACGGTTTCTGTAATCGCTCCACACTCAGAGGTAAAAGGACAGATGGACTCACATTCTAGCTGTATCTGAAGAAGTGAGCTGTGACTCACAAAAGCTGATACCATACCACAAATTTTGTTAGTCTTATAGGTGCTACTGGACTCTTGCTCTTTTCTGCTGCTACAGACAGACTAACACGGTTATACACCTTGATAATTATTTTCTCTTACTTTTTTCTGAAAAGAGAACTCATGGATCCTAAACCATATATATATATATATATGCTTTAGTTGTGTCCACACTGCCCCATTTTTTTTGCAGGAAAAAGAACAGCAAGTTATTTCATTTTGTTGCTATTGGCACTTTTGCTCTGTTGGTTTGCTCATATGCAGTCTACATATACAAAGAGCAGCGTAGGGATTACTTGTAACAGGATGAGGACTGGATTTGATTGTCCAGAAAACAAGTGACTGTTCTGTAGCTAGGATAAGACTGGCGTTGTGTGTGGTTTGTCACTTTGTTTTGTTTAAATATCTGTCTAGTTAAAGCCACTTTGGGAATGCAGCAGAATTAATAACATTTCTAAGGAAGTGATAATGATACGCTTGAGTGAATCAATGAAACCTAAACACATTTATTTTTGATTAAAATTTATAGTGTGGGCACTTTTCCTTCTCTTAGATCACAGTTGCTGATCTTCCAGGTTTGATTGAAGGTGCACATGCAAATAAAGGAAGAGGACACAAGTTCCTGAAGCACGTAGAAAGAACAAAGCAGCTTCTATTTGTTGTAAGAGCACACTATTGCTGGGTGTCTTTGGGGTCAACTTTGGAATGCTCTATTTAATTTAGTCTGCCCAAAGCAGTAATGTAGGATAGCTGTCATGGGACACTGAATAATCACATCATGCCATGAACTCCTTAGAGTTATCTTTTCTAAACATCTACCATGTGGTAATTACCCATTTAGATGCTTGTCTCAGACTTAATTATGTCTATTTCCCTCCTACACTTCACATATACATTGACAATATTACCATTCACTCTGCAGAACAGGCATATAGTCTTAACTTTATTGCTTTGTTTATCTCTTAGCTCGAATACTGCAGCCTTCTTTCTTACTTTGTTGTTGTACGTCTGCCCTCTCGCCTTTGTCCCAAAGTCTGTTGCCAAAATGGTCAAACAATGAAACATGAATTGTGAGATACTCTTAAATGATTGCATTGGCTTCCTGTCTGTTCCCAGATCTGCACAAACTATTTAGGTATTTATAGGCTGCTTTTCTCCCAAGTGGAACCCAAAGTGGCTTATAATATCATTGTCCCCTCCTCTATTTTATCCTCACAACAACCACCCTGTGAGGTAGGTTAGGCTGAGAATGATTGACCAAAGGTCACCAGGAAGTGCCATAGCAAAGTGGGGATTCGAACCTGGGGCTCTCGGGTCCAAATTGGCCACTTTTACTGCTACATCATGTTGGCTGTCTTTGTCCTGGTCTTCTGTGGCTTTGCTATCCCTTATGTGTGCACTCAGTACATCATTGCTCTTGACCGTCAGTCCTCAAGCTTCACTGCTCTCAGCCATCATAAAGTTTTCTCTGCTTTCAAACACTTCTGCCTTTTCTCATTTGCTGCCAACTTAGCTTGGGATTGGTTCCCCAATGCTTGCAATATGCCACCTCTCTTGCTGTCTTCAATCATTTCTCAAAATCTATATTTTCCCTTGTTTGGCATGACAGCTATACCCTACTGAAACTAACCCTAAGTATATATAATTGAAATGAATGCATATTCTTTCTCTAACACACTTCCCTTTCTTTGTTGTCTGCCATAGTTCAAATTCAGGACCCTGTCATAGATCACAGGATGTGTGACCCAATTTTTACTTCTGTGAATTATTTAAGCTTTATAGCAACTAACTTTTCACATGAAGTCGTTATTCTGAGTTAACCAGTTAAACCTGCAGAGTTACCACTTTTCATTAACAACATCCTGTTTCAATCAGATCTTAAGATAATGTGGAAAAAAGTAGAGAATAATTTTGGGATAAACAGGTTGTATAGCTAGTAAGAGGGGAAAGGACTACTTGTAGCATAATTCCAGTAAGAGCTATTGTTAGCGAAAAGCCAAGCTACATAAAGAATGGAGCTGTGTAGATAACAGTGGAACACAGAAAGGTAAACAAATAATTAAAGCTTTAAGGGCTTCCATATCTTGAGTGCACAACTCAAAATAATAGAATTGATGCTGTTTTATAAAATTACATTTTTGTGTGTGAAAATGTAATAACTCCTTCTTTGGATTTTTTCTGGGTTTCTTTCAGCCCTGTTCATTATTTTGATAAGTTTTTGACTAGTAATGTATAAAATATGTAAAAGGATTTGACTTTTTAAAATTGTGTATTGTATGTTACATCTTTTAAAAATCTGTCTTTTCAGGTTGATATATCTGGTTTTCAGCTTTCTGCTAAGACACCATTCAGAACAGCCTTTGAAACTATAATGCTACTAGCCAAAGTAAGGTTACTGATATTTATTTTTTAGAGCATTTCTTTTATTTAATTAATTATTTAAAACATTTATTAGCCACTTTCCCACCTTGCGGGAACTTAGGGCAGCTTACAATATAAATAAAATAATCATAAAATGAATAAAGCAAATTTTAAAAACACAGTTTAGGACTGCCAATAAAAACAAAAACAAAGTTAATACTTGGGAGTTGCCTAACTAGTTAGCATGCCAGAGTCTTGTTTGTTATTTATATTAACCAGACAAATGGCCATGCTCCACCTCCTACAGAATTGTAAAAGAGCAATCAGTCTGTCAATCATTTCCATGTCCAGGCCGGCTGAGGTTCCCTGAATTGAGCACCAAATTAAGCTACAGGCTCCATTCCTGGTGGTGCCCTTCCGTCAACTCCTTTAAGTTTCAGGTTTGCAACCATACTCATGCGCACATGCAGACACATCCTGAACCCAAAGACTGTGTTTTCCCATTTTTCTCCCAATGGGAACCCAAAGCAACATACAAAAACACCAAGACAGTTTAAATAAACAATCTATAATGCAGAAAAGGTCCACTAAATATCCTGCTCTGGTTCTGGGTTCCATTGGAGCAGGCTGTTCCATTGGAGCAGGCTGCAAACTAAGGGCCAAAACCCCTTTGTCTCACACCTCTGGCCATGCTCAAGTCTTAAGTACCTACAGCAGGAGGAAAAAAAGAGGCTCAGCTGACATCTGGCAAAGTCTTTCATGGCTTTGGTCCCTCATATTTACAGGACTGCCTCATTCTCTATGCTCCACCAAGACAGCTTCACTCATCTAAACGGGGCCGTTTGCAGGTGCCGCCCTGCAAAGTGGCAAGATTAACAACTTCCAATACATATGCATTCTGTGGTTCAGCCCCCACTTTCTAGAATGATGAGGCTGGGAAGTCTCCCACTCTCCTGGTTTTTCAAAAACTGTACAAAATGGAAATATACGAGAGGGTTTTTTTTTTTTTGCATAGGTAATAAGGCTGTACTGTAACAATATGGCTCAGAAAGACTCTTTGGTAAAGGGATAGAGACTGTGGACTGAACTATTATGTATAGTATGTCCTGTCTATTGCTATAAGTATGGCCCTACTAGGTAATTTCTGCATCGTTTAATGTGTCATGTTAATGCTTATGCTTTGTTTCAACTTGGTTTCAGCTCCATTTTCAGATTTCTGCTCTTTTTCACATCCAAACCCTATTGTATTGTCCCATCTCCTGTTGAGACTCAGTGAGAAAGGCGGACTGTAAATGATGTTAATAAATAAATGTATAATAAAAGTATAATGTTGTTCAAGTTTTTTGCAGCACAGCATTGTTTGTCCCAGATGCTATATGCAGCTGCAGTAACATCAAGAACAATTAGTGATTAGTATCATAAACTGTAAAGAGAATAGACCTCAGATATGCAGACTGTTTGTGTGGGGTTATTGATCTTCAGTAGAATATTGAATTAATTTGGAAATCAATAGAAGTACAATCACCCACCATTATGTATTAGGTAGTAATTACAGAGTTAAATTAAAAAAATTTAAAAGGACAAATACATTTGAGGAAAGCTGCTTACAAATTGGATTTTATGTTTGAAGGAGTTGGAACTGTATAAAGAAGAACTTCGAGCTAAATCTACCCTTCTTGCTGTCAATAAAATGGATTTGCCCAGTGCACAAGAAAACTTTAATAAGCTTATGGAACAATTACAGAATCCTCAAGGTGAGAGATATTTTGTATATTGTCTTTTATTTATATAAAGATATTCATGTGCTTTTGATATAATGCAGCCAGGGCTTTTTTTGTGGGGAAAGAGGTGGGAGAACTCTCACCCAGGGCAACTTCTGGGAGGAGGTAGTGTGCTTCTCACCATATGTGTGTCACTTCCGGGAAGTGATGTCATCACACAGGCTGTGTCTGCCCTGGGAATGCTCCTGAGCTCCTGGGGGTGGGGGAAATTTGGCTAGGATAAGGCTAAATTCGGCCTGGATCGGGCTTGAATTGGCCCAAAATGGGCCACTCCACCACGGGGGAGCACTCCCCCACCTGGCAGTGGCCGGATCCGGGCCATTTGGGGCTCAAATTGGGCAGATCCGCAAGGAATAGGTTGCTGCTACACAGGAGAGCACTCTGCCGCCTGGCAGTGGCCCAAACCTGGCCATTTAGGGCACAGGCTGCTGCCAGGTTGTGGGGAACCCTCCCCTGCCCGGCACTGGCCTGATCCTGGATGTTTCTGCCCCAGTCCTGGCCATTTCGGGCGTAAATGGGCCCAAAATGGCCAAAACAGGACCAAAATGGTCCAGATCATGCCCGAGTCAGCCTGTAATGGGCTGCTGCTGGGTGAGGGAAACCTTCCCTGCCCAGCAGCAGCGCAATTTGGGCTGTTTTGGGCCCAATCTGGCCCCAAATGGCCAAAACAGGCCATTTTAAAAATACGCATGTGACACAAGTCACATAGGTATTTTAAAGAGGTGCTAGAGCTGTGTTCCGGGGCGTTCCAGCTCAAAAAAGCCCTGAATGCAGCTGATGTGTTATCAGTATTTGTTGAAAGATTATCCATTTCTCTTTGAAAAGAAAAGGAAAAATGACCCATTGTAATCGTATTGTAATTAATGTTCTATATGTCTGGTAAATGATTAATAATAACTATGCACTGTGACCACAGATGACTAGAGGATATATGTATCTCCATCCCATTTGCACGCCCAATAGCCAATGATCAAGCATTGGATGCTCTGGAGTGCAATCTTAAGCAGAGTTACATCCTTCTAAGTCCATTGAAGCCAGCAGGTACAGCCTTGACTTCAGAGTGCACTGTTGCACAGGTGAATAACATCCTACCTTTGCAAAACCTCACAGGTCCATTCTATTTCCATTTAGCCCTGCGTACATAGCGGTTTTCTCTTTAAGTCTGCTTTTGATGATAGGGAGCAGACATGTCATTTTTCTTTTTAGTGCATAATATGTAAGATGGGTCTTGCAACACCAAGAATCATGGTTCCACTATCTGCACTTACAGTTTCTGTCTCTACTAGTCACCAGCTTTAATTAAACTACATAAACCAGATATGTCCAAAAGGCAGTCTACAAACAAAACAAAATAAATACAGTCAGCAACAAGAACTGGGTTAAAGGAGATCGGTGGGTGGTGGCTTGACTTTTCCCATCCATAGTTTCAGATCTGTTAACAGAGCTTGCATTTTTAGTACACAACAAATGGAGGTGCATCAAAAGAACTATTGTCTTGCAATGCCGCTTTTGTATTAAGATATAACCTAAAATGTTTGCTAAGAGTAGCAGTCTTACGATTATAATTTTTTACAGAAATAAAATCCATTCTTGATTATAGACATCCCCTTGTGATGGAGTAACCCTTAGTAGGGCTAGTGGACAGAAAGTGGAAATGGTATGCATTGCCTAGTAATCTTGAAGGGGCAAACTATCCAAAGAAGAAATCTGAGCTAAAATACAATTACAAATGGATAGGGCCGCTTGGCTTTTCCAGTACTGAGTCTATAGTTAGTTCCCTTTCTGACAAAAATTGGGTATTAGCTGTCAGCCATTTCACCTCATCACCCATGTGGCACACTAGCTAGAGTTAAGCTTTCAAAGGTTAAGCAATTCATCTTTAGATTCCAGCTCCACTATGAAGCTGATTCGTAGCCTTGGCCAAGCTACGCATTTTTTCTCCCTAATTTACTATACAAAGAGGCTAAAATTTACTAGGATAATGGGAAGAAGAATGGGAAGCAAATACTCATACTTTTTCAGTGTACTGCTTCAGCAGCCCTCTTTTAATGTTCAAGCAATTCAAAACCCAGTTATCTCAAGTTTCTTAGAATGAAATATATTCAAACAAGCCTGCTACTTCTTGCATATTTTTGCCTCATATTTAGGACGTACTTGACAATAAGCTTCAGCAAAGTACTACAAAATTATGGAATAAAGCACTGGAAAACTGTGGTTTTAAAAGAATGCTGTGCTGTCTGTAGTTCCAGTAAATCTGTTACATTTACATCCTCTAGATTTCCAGGGAATGAGCTTTCAAGAATCAGAACTCCCTTAGTCAGCTCATACCCTGGAAATCTAGTGGTCTTTAAGATGCTGCTGGACCCGAATCTTGCTCTTCTACTACAGACCAACATGGCTAACCCCCCCCCCCCCCGCCCCAAAACCATTTATATCCTCTGTTTCTGTTGTGAAATTACATTCCTAGGGAATTTTACAGCATCATGGTTCAATGCATATAAACTATAAATATGTATCATTTCAGATCATATGGATTCACTCCCCAAAGATATGATTCCAGAAGACATTGTCAGTTTCAGAGAAATCATCCCTATATCTGCACATACTGGTAAAGGAACCGAAGAACTAATTATGTGCTTAAGGAAAGTACTGGATGAAGAGGCTGAAAAGAATATTGAAAGCTATCAGAGGAAGCAACTTTGTGCATTACATCTCTCAGAAATATAGCAGTTCCTTACAGTCAGCAGCTGTTGTCTGATGGCTAGGTGATCCATGTTGGCAGGCCTCTGGGTGCATATTGAATTCACATGGTGTCAAGCCCTGATTTCCTCTCTGATGCCACTCTCAGGTGTACAGTTGTACTGTTGTCCAGGCATTTTAAAAGGAAAAGTGAAGTGAATTATGTTGCATTCCATTTTTGTAAAATGCAAACATGTTTAATATTCTAATTAGATCACTTTAGCAAGTGTTATGCAGCTTCTCAAACTATACACAGTCTTTGTCAGGCATAGAATACTTTTGATAAGATGTAAATAAATATGTAATTGTATGTAAATATGATGTTCTCTTTCTGTTTATCTGTGCATAGATTTCAGAAGTTAGTAGCTTTAATTTGAGAATATTAGTGTAAGTCAAGAACATAATGAAATGATCTTTGGTCACTCCTCTGAAATATTTGGGATAAAAATATTTAGAATTATAAACAATGCTATTTAGCAATAACAGAATGAAGCACTATATGGAACATTCAAACTTCCTTTCAGTCTTTTCTACCGCTATGAATAACCTAAACGTTATACAACAGTAGTGTACATTCTGTGCTCAGAATAAGTTGTGTCTTTTGCATAAATTGTTTCTTTGGCACTAAAATGATTTCAGAAGACTAGATGCACTTGATATATAGGAAAGAAAGAAAAGTAGTAAAGGCCACAAGTAAGAGCTAAGTGCGTTTCCTCCAACTTATACTAGTTCTCATACTCAGTTTGGATTTACTCTGCGCAAGTGGCCCCAATTTGCTGCTGGAACCACTCAAGCCAGTCCTTTGATCTGGAGCAATAACAATTGACATTGGTAGAAATGGACAGCACTGCTATCGCTAGCCTACCTAGAACAGACTTCAAATTGCTACTGAGATTTCAGTTGCAATAAAATAAAGCACAACAAAACAAAAAGCAGTCCAAAGAAAAAACACCACAGGAAGCAGTGCAAATGCTTTTCCTACTAATATGCCGGAAAAGTGAGAGCTGCAGCTGAGGAACAGCCGTTCAAAGATCTTTTGTAGCCTGTCGATACACAGAGGTAAGGAAATGATCTCTCATGCTAGGCCCAAACCATTAAGATCTCAGGCAGTAGTATGGCCGTAAAGATGCCTGAATTTCCTATTGCCTTCCATCTGGGGTGGTCAGTTTTTAAGGTTTAGTAGAAAGAAATGTGAAAGGTTTTAATGGTGCAATGCTGTGCAGAATTAGTCCATTAAAGTGCAATCCTAAGCAGACTTTCAGTTGAAATCAATGGGCTTAGACTCGAGTAACTGCTTAGGATTGCACTGTAAATCTGTTTAAATAATTGGCATTGGATTGGAACGATTGCATAGGATTGCATGGTAGATCATGCTATAAAACTTCAATATCAGTGTTCTGAAGATAAACCAAAGTTAATGGGTCTGTTTTCTGCATATATTCTCCTTGATTTGGTTTGCTACGTGCATTCATTTTTATTTTAGTAAAATGAGAACATTCAGAATTATTTATTTTAGATATTTACATCCTGCTTTTTTCCCCAGTGGGGAACCAAAGCAGCTGACAACATGGTTCTCACAACAAACCTGTGAGATGTCATAGACTGAGAGCAAATGTCTGGCTCAAGGTCACCCAGCGAACTTCCATGGCAGAAAGGGGATTAAAATCTGGCCCTCTCAGAACATTCTTGTCTTAATGCAGTAGAAGTGGTATAATCCAGAATTCTGTTATGTTATTCTGGGTAATTTGACAAGTAGATATAGTAAAAATCCTCGTGTTATATTATTATTCATTGGAAAGTAAATGGTGAGCAAAAAATGTAAAGGGGGAGTTGACTGTTACTAGCATGTGTTTAATCAGTGATCCATTTCAGTGCCTTTATTATGCACAGAGAGATGTGGGTTACAGTTTATGAAACTACAGTCCATCAATCTTTCATTTTCCTTCTATCATTCCTTTGCAAGCCTACTCTTTCATCTCCTGGGTAATAGGAGAGGAGACCAAAGCACTTTGAATTGGGGGTGGGATAAAAAAGACATTCCACTTGCCACAGTTCCTTCTCTGTAATGTCTCCTACTGTTTCCAGCGTGATAAATTTTGTAGTAAATAAAGGCTTTAAGAGCTAAAGCGTAGTTAGTATTATTTGAAGTAGGTAAAAGTAAAGGTAGTCCTCTGTGCAAGCACAGAGTCATTTGCTGTAATAAAATATAAGGAGCCAAGAAAAGGGACTCCTCCGAAAATGGACCAAAAGGAAAAGGCGCTGCCTATCGGAGGGACTACAATATGTATAATGTGAATTTTAGCAGTTTTTGCATATAAAGTGCTAGAAGGGCTCAGGGCCAAGCTACACATGACGAATGACACTTGAACGGCAAGTGTATTTCTCCCTGTTCACTTGCCCTCCACTCAATCCACTTGCCGTTCAAGTGTCATTCGTCATGTGTAGCTTGGCCCTCAGTGATACAAAAATTCAATAAATACAATCGGTACATTTTACATACAATAAATATATACAAAAGAGGTCCATCACACTACTGGTAAAGGTCAGGTAAGTTTGCAATCCTGAAACAGTTTTTAATCTTGTGTTTTCTTTGTATTTCTTTTTGCAGATGTAGAAAGTTGAGAGCTACACCAACTGGAAATTGTTTGACATAGTGATTTATAAGGTGCACTTGCCGGCTTTCCTGTAGATACTCGACAACAGAAGCGTTTTTCTACATTTTTATATTTATATATAAAAATTGCTAAAATTCACGTTATACATATTGTAGTCCCTCTGATAGGCAGCGCCTTTTCCTTTTGGTAATAAAATATAAAGCAAATGTAAGAAGTTATTGGTTGGGATCTAGAGAGCTACTTCGGGTATGCTTGTGAGTACTTGGTGAAATTTTGACTTTGAGCATGTGCAATATCATAAATTAATTTTAAAAGATCCCTTTATTTAAAGGTGTTTTGTGAAACGCTATGGGAGGTGTAATTTGAGAACTACATGCCCAAATCCTCGGGAATTCCTAATGCTTTGCACAATTCTTAGGATACCATTTCCCCTCCTCCATAGTCGAGTCAGGCTGCTAGGTGATAATGAATCTGCATCATAATTCTGCCCATTTATTTAATGTTTTTTTATAAGCCACATGTTCAAAATAAAGTTGGTTTTAATGAACTGAAAGTGGAGGGATGCTTTAAGTTGTACCCGTATCTTTTAACAAAGTCCTTACCAAGTGAGACCTGGTATCCATTTCTGAAGGATACAATGTACATTATATACATTATATATAATGTATATAATGAAGGATATAATGTACATTATATACATTATATATGCGTTTGTGTGTATTATATATATGTCGTATGTGTGTTCCATGTGTGTGATATTATATATATATATATATATATATATATATATATATATATATATATACAACGCGCACACACATGACACGTGATATATATAACGTTACATATGTATCATTGAACACACTAAACGACATGTCAAAGCAAAAGATGGGACAAGAGGATGTGATACCTAAGATGCCTGTACATCTGTTCTCTCTGCAATAAATTATGTGGCAATGGCAGAACGGGAAAGAACAAGTTGCAACAGGACTGGAAAGATGCTGCGTCCTAAATCTCAGGTACTGGAAGAGAATCCTGGGAGTTGTAGTCTTTATAACTAAAGTAAAAAGAGAGCCTGGCAAACTGGAGACTACAATCCCAGGAGCCTGTGGGTAAACCTGGAAAAGGCAGCCACTTCCTGAGAAACCCAGAAGGCGAAGCCGCAGCAGTATCCGCGGAAAGGGGAAAAAAAGAGTCGGTGCTTGTAAATCAGGTGCCTCGCGCGTGGGCAGTGGGGTGAGTGTGGCGAAGGGACGTTCCTCCCTTGGGGCCCATTATTTCTCCTCCTATGGTAAGGGTGGCTTGGATTGCAATCATGGCTTTCTCACACCTACAGCCTAGTAGGACTTCTCCGATCGTTGCACGGTTCTCCAGAGATAAAACTACATTGGAAGCTTACTCAGCTTATCTTAAGGATTTTATTACTCAGGGTAGCTGTTGAGACTTTTATCTCGGGCTGTTTGTAGATATCGAAGGTATTTGGAACATACGAATGCTTTGGCATTAAAAAGCCATTTGGAAATGTTTCTTCCCTTCTATTTACTGCCTATGTTTAAATTGTTTGGTGATGGATCTGCAGTGATTCATACTCTCACCCACGCAGTGGGGCTACTAGTACAGAGAGATTGCTCTTAGGTTGCTCCAGCTTCTTACTCATCGTTAGTAACCTGAGCAAAGTGGCTGGTTTCCCCCCCCCCCTTTCCCCTGTAAGGTGTTTTAAATTACTTGATCTAATTGTTATGATTGTTTCCTGGGGTTCTTGAGTGCTATGATATTTGAACAGCAGGGCCAAAACAGATTGAGCCATGAGTAAGGAAGGTATAAGCATACGGGAAGGTATCCTATATAAGCATTTTGTGTGCATTTTGCATGTTCCAGCCTATTTATTTTAGAAACTTTAACCTCTTTGGTTAAAGGTAGCTTCCAGTTAAAACACATTTAGTAAGCAACGTCCAAGTCTTTTTAAAATTCAAAATACTTAAAATTGTGCCTGCTTTTCAATATATAGCATTAATCTTTTAGAAGGCTGATAAAGAAGGAACCCCCTTTGCCTTTCCAGGCAGTCTGTTCCAAAGTTTTGCTTCTGCTACAGGAAAAACCCAAGATTGTGTTTACATTGCCCATAACGCCCCCCCCCCCCCAGTGGCTCCACCAAGAGAGACTCCAGAGGATGCATGGGTTCATAAGTAACACGTGCATTGCTCCGTTTATTCTAGAAGCACTCCCCGTGAGTTAGACTGAGAGGAGGTTTCCTGGCTGAATGGGAATTTGAACTTGAATCTCCTAAGTCCACCCCCACCGCCACCCTGAGCTTCAGCACACCAGTTATGAGCAGGTATGCTGCCAACATATTAGCACTGTAATGCTGTTGATAGCACTATATACCCTTGGAGCTTTTCCTTAGGTTTCCCAATGGTCCCTATCATGTCCATAAGGAAAATTTCAACTTTTTTTGATTTTTCAAGTTTATTTCTCAAGTTGATTTTAAACTGTAAACCCTCTTAACTTTTGCTGCCTTGAATATTTTTAAGTGGAAAGGGGGTGGTGGTATACATTTCTAAGATAATAAAATTCTTCTGCTGGCAGTGCTCTGACTGTATGACAAGCAAAAATTCTGCTCTTGAAGCTTTCCCCAGCATGTAGAAGAAGAGAGAAAACCTTCAACTGTTGAATTTTGTCCTCATGGATAATTGTTAAAAAGTAGTAATTGGCTACGGAGTGTTTTGAACTTGTTATTGTTCACACTTCCAACTCGCTACATAGATGTTGAGGAACAGAATTTAAAACTTAACACTTGGACTTTTTCTATTTTGATTCTCGGAAAGAAACATAAAGCTGCTTCATGGTGAGGAGAGGCAGGTTTGATTAGATGATGGCGCCCCCATTGTCTGTGGAAGATGCCTCTCAAATCAACATTTTTGAGCTAATGTTGGCTTTAGACCAAGGGAAGGTGGGTTAAAATTTCAGCCCAGTGGATAGCCTGAGGAAAACAGGGCCATTGCTCCTGCACATTGGTATATAAATTATCTGTTCCTTGAGGTTAGTCGTAGGATGAACCATATATTCATATCTAAATGAAACAAAAAAAACTAGTGGCTAGCTACATTTGAGAGAGAAAACTTTCTAGATATACTTTCATATATTTCATGCCTTGATTACACATGCATGCTTAACAATGTTGAACTTGAAATTCAGTGGGGAAGGAAGTGGGGCTTTGGCTCATATGTAGAGTATGTGTTTTGTATGCAGAGGGTCTTAGGTGAAATTATTAGCCTCTCCAGGTAAAGGGTGTCAGGCCTGGTTTGTAGCAGAAAGAGGGGGTAGAATTCTGAGGTGACAGAATGGGCTGTATCACTGCCAAGGGGATGGTCTAATTATTAGTGCTTCCCTATGTAACCCCTCTTTTGCATGTTATGTCCTCCCCCTTTGGCATGTTATGCTATTTTTTTTTTACTTTAAAAGAATCATTGATGTAGGGGAACGTTAAAAACTGTAATTCCACCTGCATTCTGAAGTGGTACAATCTGTTTCCTGTTTCAGCCCTGTGCCATTTCTTTACTGTTACATTCGGTTGCATGTGTAACAGGCCTCTGGTTGCTGGTGTTCGGAAAAACCCTTGCTGCTTGAGCTTCTAGAGAGCCGCTGCTAGTTGGTACAAGGCAGCTTGATATGTTCCTTTATGTATGAAGCACTTTAGCCATAAGACTTGAATTACTGTGCATCTGCGTGAAAGGGTGGTGAGGTAGAAGATAGGGATTTGCTTCTTTGAAGCTAACCTCTCAATAAAAAGAACCCCCTGTAGGAAAGTGAGACAGCGAAAGTAGGTATTGGCTGTTTCATTAAAATGTTGAATATTAACAGCGTAGAATAAAATGTTTACAGTTAAATATGAATGAATGACTCAAAACATAGCACTTAACTTCAATTCAAACTTTATTCTTCTTCCCCATAGGTCATTTGAATTTTCCTCCTACAAGTAGTAGTTCTTCCTGACTTGATTACTCTGCTTTGTAAGTTTGCATTGTCAATTTTTTTAGAAACAGATTGTCCCAGGAATTAACAAAAAATAGAAAATGCATCTAACATGACTGTCAAAAGCTAGGCATTTATTCTGAACTTTGGATGGAACGCTGGTGCTTACTAGAGAGGAGAAATTTCCAAAAATGTTGAAGCCATTGGTAAATTTTTCTCCCCCCAGTTTAGGTCCTCAGACGTTTTCATGCTGTACACATTGGAAAGAATGTGAAATGCTTAGTAAGAATGATTTTTTTCTCACTCAAAAAGAGAATATTTCATACATGGCTTTTCTCCTACGGAAAATTGGAAGAGTCCTCATATTTTTTCATGCTGTACATCTTGAAAGTGAGAAATCTTGCCTTAAAAAGTATTTTAGTCATTCATAGGACGATTTTCTTTTGTTGCACCCCCAAATTTTCTAATGTTTTCCACCAGAAAAACTGAAAAAAGTCCTTTGGGAGCGGATGAGAGAGAAACACCATTTTTTCTGATTTTTCCTCCCTTGAAATTTCACATCTCCAGAGCTTACAGATACTTTTAAAAGTTTAATTTGATGTACGAAAACGCTTGTCAGGGGAGAACACCCCACAAGGGTTCCATCTGCTCAGCTGCCCCTGCCCCTACTTAAACCTAGAAAGCAGCTACTTACCTGGTGGAGTATCCTAGCCTAAGCCTTAGGAGCCAGCCCTCCTAAGGCCGAGGAAGTTGCATAACTCCAACCTGTGTAGACAAGCTTTTGACAGTCTAATGAATAGCAGAATTTTCCTGATTTGAAGTATCTAACTGGAATATGTATGCAGTACTAGAGGAGCTGTTTCGTGTTATCATTGTACTGAGGCTTTAGATTGTGTTTTTAGATTTGTAAGTTGGTTTGAGTCGTGCTATGCAGCAGAAAAAATGTTTTTAAAAATACTTTCAACATTACTTAAATATATACATATAAAACCCATTCCATATCACCATACAAGTTTTGGTTTAGGCAACCAAAACTCTGAGTTTTAAGCACAAAAATGCTTATATTCTTTTAGCTAAATAGACGAGTGGGGGCAGGGAGTGGCAGATTGACTCACACAACGTAGTGGTTTAAGAAGATTTGAATTACTGTAATTTTTTCGTTTGTTTTGCTACACGTAGTGGTATTCTGCCTTGAAAACATCTCCCAAGCCTCTGTCCTTTAGAAAATTAATCACTCAAGGTTTGCAAAATGAAAGGAACTTTTAATATGGTTGGACTGGAACTATTAAAAACCATTTTGAATATAACGGAGAGGATTTTTATTTACCATTGGCATTCCTGGAAATACTTTTAAGTATTCCTAGCATAAGACTGAAGTCTTAGTAAGAACTTAGAGCAAGGTCTGCCAGATAGTATTTCAATAACAACTAATGCCAGCTGGTTTATACTTATCAATAGATACGATTTTGCAAAACTGTTTTTAAAAGTAACCATTAGTTGAGAACCTAGTGCACTGTTACTTTAGAGAAACTGAGCTATACATAGTAAACAATTATTTAAGGGTGACATATTATTCATATTTCATATATTATTCTGGTTTAATTTGTAGAACTGTAGATTAAATAATTTCCTCCTTTTTGACAAATAGGAGCTAGTCTGAATATTATTCACTTGGTAACATTTTCTCCCCCAGGAGGCTTTCATTGGCTAGATATGGGTTGCCGTGATGTTCATGCTGCAACGGTCCTGGCATTCCTTTCTGGAACAGCTGCCTTATCGGGACTTATTGCTGCTGCACTCCTTCCTAACTGGAGACAAATGCGACTGTACACCTTTAACAAAAACGAAAAGAATGTGACGGTTTACACTGGGCTCTGGATTAAGTGTGTTCGTTTTGATGGAAGCAAAGACTGTGTGATCTATGACACTGAGTGGTATACAGCTGTCGATCAATTGGATTTGCGTGTCCTCCAGTTTACTCTTCCCATAAGCATGTTGACTACAGTCTTGGCTCTGTTTCTTTGTTTGATTGGCATGTGTAACACAGCCTTCATCTCATCTGTGCCAAACATTAAGCAAGCCAGATGTATCATAAACAGTGCAGGTTGCCATCTTGTGGCCGGCCTCTTCTTTTTCCTTGCATGTGTCATTTGCTTGGCGCCATCTATCTGGGTCATCTTTCATAATCAAGAAATGAACAAAAAATATGAGCCTGTTTTCTCCTTTGACATTTCTGTATTCATTGCTATTGCTAGTGCAGGAGGCTTGCTGTTCACAGCCATTCTCTTATTTCTGTGGTACTGCACGTGCAAAACATTGCCTTCCCCTTTCTGGCAGCCTCTGTATTCACATGCGCCTAGTGTACACAGCTATGCTTCCCAGCCATATGCGGCACGATCACGCCATTCTGCCATTGAAATTGATATCCCTGTGGTTACACATGCTACTTAAAAAAAAAAGTTGGAAAAGCCCGATACTTTTTTGCTGTTTTAAAACAAGGCACTATAGATCAGGTGACTCCTCCCCCACTATCTTGGAGGCTTCTAAAAATAACGTGTAAGTGGCATGCGAAGAGGATCGACACTTTAATTTGTAGTTTTTACTGCTGCCTTTGGGGGGGTTTACTTCAGGGAGGAATGAATAGATGAGCAAGCCAAAATATTAACAGTCCTGCTCATAAGTTACTTGCAAGTCTTGTAAGTTTAATCAAAACTGATTATATTTATAAGTTCATAGGTAACTTAAAGATACGGATTCTTTTCTTCTTTGTATTTCTAGCTGATTTCTTCCTTGCGTTTTACTACTGAAAAACATGGCTGCTGATGTTTGTAAATCAAATGTGAAATTTTCAGTATTTCTGGTTAGCCCAACTTTCACTCTAAGCGAAGCTTGTAGAATGGGACTTTCCTGCCTCCCTTTGCAGCGTACTGAGCCCTCCTTCCAGTTTTGCTTGTGGGAGTTAGGGACCCTCACAAATAGCATGGGATATGAAGTATGAGTCTGCAGTGGGAGAAGAGAATCTGCAAAACAACTCCCCCCCCCGCCCCCTCAGCTAACAGGAATGTTGTTACACTAGGGAACGATACCTTTGGACCCATCCCAGGGATTTTAATAATACGCTTCAATGATAGCCATTTTGTGTTTGAGAGTGATAAACTTTGTGCCTATGTTGCCTCTTATATACAGGGAACTGTCATCAAGCATCTTTGTGTTACCAACAAACTCTTGCTTTTCCCCATTCTCTCAGTCTTCAAAGCAGTACAACTTTTCTCTTATTCCAATTCTTGCTTTCCATTATATAAAGATTACTTGTGAATGTTAATAGAATTATACTGTCAAATGGACCCTCCTCTTGGTATCTCCTCTTGGAGATTCAGAAAAATCATACTTAAATTTAATTTTTGGTTTCATAGCAATAACGTTGTCTGCATTTCATAAGAGTTTTATTTATAAAACATTTCCTTTAAACTATATTTTTCTCCAGGGGTTATTCAAACTTAGTAAACGACCAAAAATCCTTTTACAGTTTTAGACATTTATACAAATTTATATAAAACACAAAGAATCCAAATAGCCTCAGGTTCTATAAAGCTGTTGTATTGTTTATAAACTGCTTATTAAAGTCACCTAAATTTTAGACTGTTTGTGAATAAGAATTATTTTTAAGGGATATTAAACAGACTCTTGATAGCCTTTTCAGAATCAATTCTAACAACATAGTAACCTTTTAGAATATCTTTTCTATAAATATAATTGAAGAGACTATTATCATATGTAGTGTTTGATTTGGAAATCTGTTTTAACACAGTATTCAACACACTACCCAGCTTGCATACAAGTTAGACTTTTTAGGTCTGTAATCGCACCTTCTCTTAGTCATTAGCAGGGCTTTTTTCTGCGAAAAGAGGTGGTAGAACTCAGTGGTGGAACTCAGGACCACACAATGATGTCACTTTGGGTCAGCTGAAACAAGGGGGGAGTTTTTTAAAGTTTAAATCACCCTTGGCGAAAATAGTCACATGACCGGTGGCCCTGCCCCGATTCCAGACAGAGGGGAGTTTAGATTGCCCTCCGCGCCACTGTGTGGAGGGCAATCTAAACTCCCCTCTGTCTGGAGATCAGGGGGCAGGGCCACCGGCCAGGTGACTATTTTCAAGAGGTGCCGGAACTCCATTCCACCGCGTTCCTGCTGAAAAAAAGCCCTGGTCATTAGACATAAATTGCCAAGCTAATGGAGTTTGGTGCCTTTTGTATGAGGAAAAAAACCATTCTTGTACGAGAACTTGAAATGTTTCCTTTAGTAATCAGCTGTGTGCAACATGCAGTCTGATTTCTTGTTATGGAGAATGGCTTTCACAGAAGATTCTCCACATGCTGTGGAACTTTCAGGCATCTCCACCAAAGCAAGACTTGGCCTTCTGCATTCATTGGAATAATGTATTCTTAAGTAGGGAAGCAAGTGCTTAAAGAACTCCTCAGAAGCACTTCATAGGGAAAATGTATTACATGTATAAACTTGAATAAACATCATTCTTGACTGCCTTGTCATCAAGTTCTTCTGTTCCAGAGGAGTAAGAAACAGAAGCTATGGAAAGAGAGATGAAAAACCTTTGCTAAACTGAATTTCTGTGAAGGGTTCCATGTTGGTGTTAAACCCTTATTTTAAATTTGGGTACATCCGTCGGAGCCCCTGAGGAATTTTGTTTTCAGTCAATGCTTCTCTGATGGTTTGAGTACTTTAAAGCCTATGGGAATTATAATTTTGTACTTGCACTGTCAAACTCAATGTGGGTGCATTCAGCTTGCTTTAAATGATCATTTGAAAGTTTGACTACCTTTCTGACAAAAGGTTTAATACTGATGGTGCTAGAATGTGGAATAATTTTTAGTTCTTTCCTGCTTCAGTTCATGGGATGTGAACTCAGCCAGTCACTAGCTCAGCTGATAGTTTTGTGGACCAATTGAATCCTGTTATCATAGGCTTTTCCTTTGCCATGGAAAATTTTCAAGTATAGTTTGTGGCTCTGCTCACTGCTTTTTACTTTTGAGGTATCCCTGACTAACAATGTGACTTATTCTTGGTGGTGGACAGTGCCCTCACTCAAGTCATAGCTCACTTACGGTGACCCCTGGTGAGGTTTTCTTGGCAAGAGATTAATAGAGGTGGTGTGCCATTGCCTGCCTCTGCAACTCTGGTCTTCATTGGAGGTCTCCCATCCAATTAGTAACCAAGGCTGACCTTGCTTAGTTTCTGAGATCTGACTAGATCAGGCTCTCCTGGGCTATCCAGGTCAGGGCTAAATTATTCCTACAGACAAGTAATGTCTCTTAAGTAAAGGGGCTTCTCAAATTAAACCTAATTTCCCTTATGTTTTTCTCAACATATTTGGTATGGATGATATAAATATTTTCAGTGCATCAGAGATCAAGGTAATGCAGTGCAGTAGGCATTTTGGGTGGGAGACCAACCATATGTAGATGAAGGAGCTGGCTGGATTGTGGCCAAGGTATTGAAACATCTAAACATGAATGATGGAAAGTGCTTTAAAAAGATGGGTGTTCTTCCCATTGACTGGGCCCTGCTTCCACATCTATTTGTTTTCTGTATTAAAACCTCTTGTTATAGAATGTTTGCATTTTTTAAAAGGTAACTTTATTTTTCATTGTTATGTTTGGGATAATACTTTGTTTTGTACTGATTACTGATACAGGCCAAATGTATTTGTTGCTCATTGTTTTGTAATTAAAGGTATATCCTAACAATATATCTTTAAAATTTTTGTTCCTGCTTCTAGATGCAAAAGTTGCTGGGTTTGAATCTGAGTTTGATTGGAAAGTTTCTTGAATTTTTCCTTGTTTAGCTTGTACAAATGTAGCACAGAGCTATATATGTGAATTTCATCATTTGTCTCAAACTTATCTATGCTTGCTTTTGTATGGGGGAAAATACTAGCTCAGATTTGCGTGATGTAGAATTCCAATTTTTGCTTTTAGTAATACTTAGTTAAGGTAAATGTTTTTATGTAAAAGGAAGTATGTATTTTAATAAAAAAGGCTTGTATAGCCATTGTTGTTTTATATGTTAATATCAAATTAGAAAGTAATCCAATGGGCAATTTCAGAACAGTTCAGTACCAACTTTTATTCCATCTACTAGAGCAGGGGTGGCCAAACTTGCTTAATGTAAGAGCCACGTAGAATAAACGTCAGATGTTTGAGAGCCGCAAGACATGATGCATTGAAGTGACTTCAGATGAAGAGGTGAGTTTGGGGGAGTGTCCTGAAAGTGACATCACAGGAAAGGGTGGGGGTTTGGTGCAGTATGTGGGAAGTGACATCATCAGAAGGGGTGGAGCTTGGGAAGAGCCATCACCTGACCTTTGACTTGGAAGTGACATCACAAAAGTGATGTCACATCCTTGCTAGGCTTCATCCCCAAAGTCTCCAGAAAGAAGGAAGAAAGGAAAAGGGAGGGAAAGTCATGGAAAGAAAGAAGGAAAGAGGGAGGGAAATGAGACTAAAATAAACCAGCGATACTCAGATACCTCTGGGAGCCGCACAATATATCTAGAAGAGCCACATGTGGCTACTGAGCTGCAGTTTGGCCACCCCTGTACTAGAGTGTAGTTGAAGCAAGTTTGAACAAATAAATTAGCATATTTAAGGATAAAGACGAATAGGCTCAGATACAATAGCAAATCATGATTGGTTGCTATGTGAATGAGCCTGGGGATGCTTGAGCCCGCATTCTCCATCCTGCTTTTGTACATGGAAAGACCATTGGTTCTTTCCAGTTTTGCATCAAACCATAGTTTGCCATGTCACCCACTCTGGAAAACTACATTTTGTATTTTTCCTGCAGATCAGGATTCCACAAACTAGAAAGAATGATCTTGCTAATAAGGATAATGAACCCGAGGAGCCTCCACGCTTTCATATAACATCTGAACCAAGATACAATCTAAACAAAGAGGAAATGATTTGCTTACAACTTCCTGCACTGAAAACACACACTGGACTGCCTCTGCAGCTTCCACGACATTTAAAATGTGGTCTGCTCTTGTCATCCTTTTATGTATTTGTACCTTTTGGTGGTAGTCAAGTGAAGTCTCTGCTTTGCACTTACACCCAAGCATGATTTATTTGATCCAATACAACCTTTTGTTTTTAGTTGATGATGGATGCTGCCTGGGGTTCCTTTGACAGAAAGGCAAAAAATGCTGTTAGCCCTCTCCACCCCAATCCTATACATATAATTTCACTGATCATAAAACATCTTTTTTCATTTCTGAAAGGATATAAATAGGTCATTGTAATGGGATTACAGTTCTCCCCACCTCCCCAGACTCCAGCAAAGTACACTCATTTTCTTCTCCCATACTTGAGTCCTGTTTACGCTGGTGGGTCGTTTCAGCACTGGGAGAAGCCACCATCCTGACAGCTCTCACCAAGAATACTCAGGTGGTGGTCACTGAATAATAAAAACGCTTGGGATGTCATCTTTGAGGTGAAAAAAGAAGATTGGACACGTGTGTGGAGCAAGAGAGGAGGAGGAGATCTGGGTGAGGAATGAAAGTTTCAGAAAACAGTGGGGGCTTGGATGTTTTCGAGAAAACTAAAAAGAAAATGGTTTTGGAGAGGTTGGTGGCTTATAGCACATACTGGAATTGTCTCTTATTCATAGTAGCAAAATCGAAAAGAGTCTAGTAGCACCTTTAAGACTAACCAACTTTACTGTAGTATAAGCTTTAGAGAATCACAGTTCTCTTTGTCAGATGCATCTGATGAAGAGAGCTGTGGTTCTCGAAAGCTTATGCTACAGTAAAGTTGGTTAGTCTTAAAGGTGCTACTGGACTCTTTTCGATTTTGCTATTACAGACTAACAGGGCTAACTCCTCTGGATCTCTTATTCATGACCTCCCCCTTTAGTCCAGTATTCTGTTTCCAGCTACTCAGCCAAATGTCTATGGAAAGCTTAAGCAAGAGGATAGCAGCATCTCAATATTGTTTGTTTCCAGCATGCGTGCAAGGTATGACCACTAACCAGGAACATTCCATTTAGCTATCATCGCTAACAGCTAGCTGAGGCGAAGTGGTTAGGCTTGGTTTAGTCAAGAGGCTTGGATGTCAACTTTTAGCATCCCCACTTTGATGGCGGCGACACCAGCCGCGCTTACGCGTCATTAGAAAAAACATAATAGTCAAAACAATACCCTCGTAAGGGGAGTTAAACCTTAATTACCGCACCGACTGCTGTCACAGAAACCTCCAGTGGAAGGCGGGCAAAAAAGTTGAGGGCTCCGGTTTCCGAAGGAGGAGATTAAAAGAGGCATCGGGGCGGGGCCTCTTGTAGAAACTCGCCCGGCTTTAGCCTTCAAAGGGAAGGGGCGGGGCAAGAAGGACGAGCAGCGGCGCTAGCCTTTCTGAGGTGGAGGGCTGGTCGTTCTGTCTGGAGTGCGCTTGCGCTAGGCGACCAACTGTTCACCGGAGTCGGGTGAAGGGAAAGACAAGCGACGAACGGGCGTGGGGCGAGCGGTGCGCGGGAGAAGATGGAGGCCGCTCAGTGGCTTCGGCGACGGCCTTGGGTTCTGTGCCTACCCGCATTTCTCTTGGCGCGGAGCTGCTCGGCTGCTGGGGAGGATCTCACCACGCAGGCAGCTCCAGCCACTACCTCGGGGCCAGTCGGGCAAGGTAAAGGGAGGGGCGTGGCTCTCGCTGAGGACGGGGTGATGGAGTGGTTACAGTGCGGAGCCGGGAGTAGGGAGAGATCCGGATCCAAGGCCCGAATTGGGGCAGCCGTTCTCTCGCTCAGCCTGCTCTACCTCGCAGGGTTATTGTGAGCATAAAATGAGTTGAGTTTGTTTCATTTATATCGCGCCTTCCCCGCACGTAGGCTCAGGGCAGCTCACAATAACCATTAAATACAAAATTTAAAATATACATTTGGAACCACAATAAAACACATGAATAGGCGTCAATGTCCACATAAGAGGCTGTACCAAAACTATAAAACACAGTACAGATGGAGCAGTGGCTGAAGTTAGAAAGCATGTCTGCAGCCGTGAGCTCCTGCTCTTCTTTCTGTCATTTTGACCCGGAAGGTTTTGGATGGAGATCCCTTCCTGGCTTTTGAAGGTGGCGGATGCCCTTTTCTTCTTTTTGCCTCACTTAACTGGGCTTCTGAGTACAGGCAGAGAGGACTAGGATTGCCAACCTTCATGGGGCGGCTGTAGAGCTGGGATTACAACTAATCTCCGGGTTCACCGAGATCAGGTCTCCTGGAGAAAACGGCTGCTTTAGGTGATGGACTAAATTGCATTTTATCCCACTGAGGTCCCCTTCTCTCCCCAACCCTCGCCCACCTCCAGGCTCGAGACCTTAAATCTCAAGGAATTTCCTGATCTGGAGCTGCCAACCCTGGGAGCATCCCCTTCACAAGTTACCCCCAATGAGGCATCCTTTTGTCCTTTGAGTAATAGTAGTATTTCTGCCCAATCTAAGGACCTGGAAGCCTCAATGGATGTACTGTCCAGTTCCTGCCCTGTGCTCTGCCTTCCCCACTGGTTCCTGCATAACTCCTTGGCCTCTTCATCTGTAAGTATGAGATGATGGGGTGGTGAAACCAGTTTATCCTATTTCTTCTTCATTTGGCCCTTGACTCAAGTCCCAGAGTACAAGTCAGAGTCTTTGCCCTATTATTGTTAGGCCTATTTTCAATATGCAGGGTTGTTTTAGGCCCCTCCTGTGTTACAGGCTGTTTTTCATTTAGGAAGACACATCTGTATGAGAAACAGTGGCCTAGTGTCAGCAATTGTACAGACCAATTTGCTACAGGAAAAACTACAATTCAAACAATTGTTGCCCAAATTGATTAAAATTTATATTCTCATTCTTGTACAAAAGGGTGGCTTTTGTTTTCTGGTAAGATACAGCCAAAGGGTTGAAGTGAAAAGTCTTTTAAAGATTTTTGTAAGGATTTTTTAGAGGGAGGAGAGAAGCAAACCTGTAAATATTTGTTAAATTAAATTGTAAGTATGTATTGTCTTGATCTTATGAGATAAGCATGCAAAATATAAAGCATCTAATAACTGCCAAGGATGCAGTTTTCACTTTAAGCTGGATATTGATGTGTCTGTAGAGAAATTAATTTTCCTTCTTTCCTATTCAGACAAGTTTGTTTCTTATAAAGTAGCACAATTTGCCTTGGCAGCGAATAAGATACAGGCTAGAGCTGTGTTTAAGGCTTAAATATATTTATTTATATACAGTGAATGTGCTGTTTGTTTTAATGTGCTTTTATGGTGTTTTAGCATTATAATTATATTTTCTGTTGCGCTCTGTTTATGTTGTTTTTGTGTGCTTTGATTATAATGGCCATTGACTTCATACAATAAATGCTTTCTGGCTGTCTACATATCTAATGACAAGAATGTTTTCATCTTTATATATAATCACAGAATAACCATGTGTTGTGTGCATTGAGTGATCTGTACATTGCATTTGCAGATTTCTTCTGTGTTTTTCTGATGAAGTTGCTGCAGCTCCTGCTGCAACTTTAGGGTTCTGAGTAAATATTCCTTCAGCTATCATTTTAAAATGGACTTGTTGTGCTTGTGAAAATTGACTTGTAAGGCAGTCATAAGTGGAACCTGAGAAAATCTGATTTATCTTAGTGGAACTTCTTCCCCAAGTAGTAGAATACTGGGATTGTTACAATTTCATTGATAACTAACCCAAAGAGAATCTTGTTAAGCTCTTTGAAGTAGCATAGAGCTAGAACAAGATGTTTAGCCATTTTTTTGGCTATGCAGATCCTATAGGGAAAGGTATAGTGTTCATGTTGTTCTAATAATTTATCATCTCTCTGAGTGTGCGCACGTGCTGCTGAAGATGTGTGTATATGAATTCTCACAGCTATATTGCATAATGTATTACATATTAGCCACTAATAACTAAGTATAGCTTGCTATGAAGCTTTTGAGTTTCCTTTTTAGAAAGACACAGAGAGCTGTATGGTATTGTGGTTAGTGTCAAATTAGGATCTGGCTTTAAATTCCCCATCTGCCATGAAGATTGCTGGGCCAAGTCACTCAGACTAACCTACCTCAAAGAGTTGTTATAATAATAAAATAGGGAAGGGATGTGCCATGTATGTGCCATTCGGAGGAAGAACAAGATAAAAATGTTATAGAGGCCTGTTGTGTCAGACTAGGGAGCCATTTAGTCCATTGCCCCGTTTCCAACAGGATGAAGGGTGATTTGAGGAGACCTTGCTGCCACCTCTGAGCAGGGATTGGGATGGGGAAGGACAGAATAGGTAAAATTGTGTTTTGTTTGTGTGATAAGTATTGTTTGGATGCTGTTTAGGTCCAATTTTTTTATATTATCATATTTATAACCCGCCCTCCCTGCAAATGGGCTCAGGACGGCTAACAACAGGAAAACATTATATATCTAAGAGATGTCCATATAGTTATCTCAGGAAAATGTGGGATATTTATTAAAACCGAGCTCCACATCTCACCACTTTTTGTACTTTCAGGACGGTTTACTATACACCCAATTATTTTTCACATATTCTCTTCTAGCATGTGCTGCTTTTTCTGGGAAGACTTGTGACCAGTGTATTCAAAACACTTCAGTAAGTTTTGGCATTTCTTATATTTATTGCGGGAAAAGAACATATGATTTTGTAAATGTTGATAATATCTTTTTGGCTAGGTTACTCTTTATACAAGTTTGGGGGCAGAAGAAAATAAAAATAAAATTCTTTACTAAAAAGGGAAGATCATGGTGAATGAGATTACTTTTGAAAGAAGTCACTTCAGTAAAATGCTGTTATCTGTGTGGGGGGTTATGGTTCCGTGGAAAACCTTTTCTTGATAATTTTCTCTGTGTATGTTAAATATTTTTTCTACTCTCAGTGGCTCTGCCTAGTCCCAAATCCTTTTACCCAGCAGACTTGGAAACACATGACTTCTATGGGATTAAGCAGCACTTCTGGAGCAGAAAATTACATCTGATTGCTTCGTATAGAATGTATGCTTTTTGAAATCTGTCAAATTTAAAATGCTACCAACCAACAACAACAGGGATAAACTTCCTAGGATGCACTGAACTAGAAGAGCACACAGGCTCAAGGAAGTCACAAACACACACAATTTATACAGTGTAATTCATCAGTGTATATATCATAAAGTCCCAAACTTACAGAACCATAAAGCCCAAATTATTGACTGCTGAAAATACCAAATCAAGAACCAACGTTCAAAATAAATTCCCGCTAATGCGGGATAAGTTCACTGTTTTCCGCTAATGCGGGTTGTATTCACAAATACGGCGTCCACGGTTGTCGATGGTAGCAGCAATGCCACAGCTTGCCAAGGTTATGGCGACTGTGTTCACCTAAGATCAGTGTCCACGGCAAAGACAATATCCACGGCGACGAGCTATACCGGTTACCTTTACTTTCACTCGTTTCAACCCACTTTCTTCTTCAGGCCGTTAGTTCTATAACAAACCATAACGAAATAAGCTGCCATCCAAAACTATCTCTAAAGACATGTAGTCAAAATCTATACTTACGTCAACATCTATTTCCACAATTTAAACCTCCAATCTGTAAAGAGCAGTGATGCAATGGGACGGGTAATAATTCATTCTCAATACTAGCTTATATAATATTCAATTAAATTACCCTATCACTGCTTAAAGAAACCTCCTGCAGCTTCCAATTGTCAAAACCAACTATTATTCACTCAGAATCGGTCCCCTCTGTGAAACAATAAAGATACATTCAATAAATAGACATTCAATAAATAGACATTCCATAAATACAATAATACCCTTTATACAACATTCAATAAATATACGTTCCATGAACACAGTAATTACAATAAATAGAATAAATATGATAATTACTCTTAAAACATCATAAAACATACAGTTAATTTTATATAATTGATTTTGTTATAATTGAAAAAACCATTTGTTTAATCCTCCTCTGTAATTAATGGAATCAGTCGGACTAGACCTACAAAAATGGTCAGACTAGACTTATAAAAATACCGAGTAGTCCAATTCATTATTAAGACCTGTGGGTGTCAAGATGTTAAGTCTAAATATCCAGGCTGAAGCACGCTGGATATTACTGCAGGCTGAAGTAACCATTTAGGGATCCTGAACATCTTTTGCTGCATCATCTTTCATAGGTTTAAATTTGGTTTAAGTGGCATGACAAAGACATGAGAGATTTCCATCTGTAAAAAGCAAATGCATGTAACCACAGCCGTGATTCAAATCAAGACTACATATTCAAAAGGGAGATTAAATCCTTCATCCTCGTACGGTTTTGTCAACCGTACAGTTGTTAGCAAACAGTTGTTAGCATTTTAAGAGGCGAAAAAACTGTTGTAAAAACTGTCCTTTTAAAAAATATATATTATTAACAGTAGGGTGAGTGCTGAATGGGTGTTGTAGGATTAACCCCCTCCCTTGCCCAAGCAATCCTCATCTGAAGTGAAGTTTGTGCCTTGGATAAGAGATGAGGAAGGATCAAAAAAGGAATGAAACTGGG
This sequence comes from Eublepharis macularius, assembly GCF_028583425.1. NCBI lineage: Eukaryota > Metazoa > Chordata > Lepidosauria > Squamata > Eublepharidae > Eublepharis > Eublepharis macularius. The sequence goes on along the minus strand of NC_072800.1, from coordinate 63,529,843 downwards.
AAGTTCTTCCAGCACATTTGCACTAGAAAGTCATAAAAAAACTGTTGCTGCTCAGTTCAGATGCTGTGAAATGAGGTAACTTCTGGGTTATAATGAGTCACTAAAGCAATATAAAGATGTATATTTGAATCAGTCAAACCACTGACAGTGCTCAGGCTTGTTTTGGTAACAGAGTGATGGATGATACAGAGAAACTGCTTGGTCACTGAGGAAAGATCAGCCAACATTTCATCAAGTCAATTTGTATACATCCAAACAAAGTATTTCTAGGTAATGAAAATGTATCTTCAGTCAAATGCTGAACACGATAACCCTAAAAGCTTTTTGATGCCTGGTGCAAAGTCACTGAATTATCCCCAAAAAACCAACAAAAAAACCCTTTCTGAAATTACAAAGTCAAAGAAAATACCCAGCTCTTATTTTAATAGAAAATAAAGAGCAGTCCATTATGAGCCAGGTTCTACGTAGTGAGGCCTAGTGGCTCCAGGGAAGCCTGTACTAGAGTGACTACAGGGCCTACATTTCTCATGCCCCCTTTGGACTCTGTGATTTGTTAACAGGAGATTTGGAGGGGGAAATTGCACCGATAGAGAAGTAGGGGGATGGTGCCTGAGAAGAAGGAATAAAAGGCCACACTGCAGGGGGAGGGTGTTCACTCCTAGGGAGCACAGTTGAGGAGAGGCTGCTGCAGACAGATGGATCCCTCATCCAGAAGGAGTGAGTCCGCTTGAAGCCAAACACCAAGAGACAGCTAGGAATAGTCTAGTTAGATGTGTTAGGGTGTTTTATTTTGTTGTTCACCTACCTTTACTGTTCTTCTTATTCTACAAAGATCTGAACTCCAGTTATTACTAACCTTTTTTAAAAAGTTGCTTATTATTCTGCCTGGGTCATCTCACCTCACTCAGTCACATATGAAGTAAAACCTACTGGAAAAGAGTGAACAAAAGGAGTCAGTTGGGTGCTCTGGGCCCTTCTGAGGAAACCTGTATAGGGTTGCCAGGACCCCTCAATCTCCCAGCAGGGGATCAGGGCCTGGCTCCTACCTCTCTTCTGAGGGGGGGGGGTGCGCGCTCGCTCGCTACCGCAAAGCGCGATGATGGCACTTCCGGGAAATGATGTCATCATGCAGCTGCCGCCCCCCCCCCCCGAGCATCCATGCTCCGTAGGGGCTCATGTTGTGGCCCAAAACGCGCCCACGCAGCGCCTCAAAACGGGCCATTTTGGCGCAGATCAAGCCCGTTTTGGGATGCTGCGACGCACAGCAGCGCTCCCGTGCTCCACAGCGGCTCAAGACGGGCCAAAATGGGCCCATTTTGAGGCGCTGCGGAGCGCTCCTACGCACTGCAGTGTCCCAAAACAGGCCCGATCCGCGGGAGCGCGCAGCTCCACGGGAGCGTGCACAGAGGGTTCGTGCCCCCCCCGCTGGCCAGGTAAGTGGGGGCAGGGTGTGGGGGGCGAGGGCGGGGGTTCCCCCACCCCCACCAGGGGCCTGGCACCCCTAAACCTGTACCAAAGTGGTGGCAGCCCACAGAGTTTCCCTGGTCCCCTGCCTGCCTGCAACACAGTAAAAGGTGAGGGATGAGAAGAAATAGGAGGGATGGCATTTGTGTTTAATAACTTGGGGCTTGGCATTGACTTGAAACTGAAATAGTTAAGAATTTCTAAGGTCCTAAGAAATAGCTAAGAAATTCTAAAATGAAATAGCTAAGAAATTCTAAAATGCCACTGGACTCCTCTCTTAATTGAGAAATATTAGTTTACAAAAAGTAACCAGAAGAAACTCGAGTATTTGTTAGTCGTTACAAACAATTAAATGGAAGTGGAGTAATTTAAGAGTATAACATATTTGTTTATACAGTTCATGATATTTATAGGATACAGTTCATGATGCTTATGGGATGAGATGGCTAAAACTTATTGTCATGGCTGATATAGTCTGGATGCTAAGTTCAACACGTGAGGGACTCTGGCTCCTTGACAGTTTTGATTTACAAATTAAAAAAGAGTACTGGCAAAGCTGACTGACTCTGGCTGTAGCTAGAATAAGGCAATAGGAGCTCAGAATGCAGTCCTCAGAGAAGAGGTCTTAGGAGGCAAGAAAGAGAAGAGTTTTGTGCTTTTGACAGATGGAAAGTTGTAATTGGTATCTTGTCTTAAAAATGAAAGAGGTGCTGTCCTTCAGATGTTCGGTGCTTAGGATGCAGAAATGTTTAGTTATAATCCTGCTGAACAATAGGATATTCAAAGTCTATAAAGTTACCAATGAATTAATGCCGGTGTACACTTCTTGAAAAGTGAAGGATTGAGTGCTTAGTAAGAATATTTGTGTCATTTTTCACTTCTATTTAGTGTCTTTGGTGCAATGAAAAATCCATTTGCATGGATTATCCTGTGAGGAGTATCATTCCATCATCTACGCTGTGCCCACTGTCAGAAGCTCGTTGGGGACTCTGTTGGGGTAAGTACTGGTTGTAATTCTTGTTTGTGTGGCTAAATTCTAATGCAAGCCATAAAATACACATTGGTGACCCTGATGAGGACAAAAAGGCAAAGAATAAATTTTGTAAATAAATAAATAAATAAAATGAGGACTGATTTTCATGCAGGAATTGTTAACTCACCTTCTTTTAGCCTGTACAGTTAGCTTTGTGACCTAGTCACAAACTTTATAGTAATCTCATGTCACAAGAGTGAGCGTTCATTAATAGATTTGTGATACTGTTTTTTCTGCGAAAACTTTCCCCCAAATTAATTTCTGCTGGCCTTTGATACTCAGCAGAAAGAAATCAGCTTCCGGCCGAGCTGTAAACCTGAGAATAAAGCCACATTTTTAATATTATGTCTTCTTCTAATCATAAATGTCATTTCATTTTTTTTGATCCGCTAATATGTTATAGATGAGCAGATGTCTTTTGGAGGAATAAGAGTGAGTTATGGCTTTCTATGCCCCTCTCTACTTTTTCTTGACCAAACCAGATATGATGCTGGGAGCTGTGTGAACAGTAAGGTGTATGTTTGCTTTCAGGAGGTACACATGGGCCCAATTTGCATCAGGAACATGGCATGAAAGGTTGACTGTTCCCTCCCTTTCCAACTTGAAACAGTCCTGTAGAGCTGTTGTTTGTCCCACTGGAGAACTGTGCGAGCACAAACCATAGTTTACCAATTCCAATATGTCATCAAACTATAGTTTGCACTAAAGAGCAAACAAAGCCATGCATTCAGGATTGGCTTGATAGTCTGTGGCTTGTTCCTATTTATCCATACATAGTTTATATATTGTCTGAACCCAGTCATTAAGGCTGCTATCTTACATGAACTTTCTTGGGAGTAAATCAGAGGGGCTTGCTTGCTTTGTAAATCTAATTAGGATTGTACTGAAAACCTATTCTGTGGACCAAATGTAAACACTGATGATCAACTTGTGCAAGCAGGGGGTACTCAAACTTCCTTCCTCACAGAAATTGATCGATGTATGAATTCTCCTTGTATTCCTTCTCAAGCAAATATGTACCTGCTTTGCAGTTTAGTGTAGTGCTTAAACTGGTCCTCTGACTTCGGGAAAAAGTTATGCTATATAAGGAATTGAGTGATTTGTTATCTTGTGTCAAATAGTGTTGTCAAGTCTGAAATGTTGGGCCAATGTGATATACTTTTTTAACAGTGAAGAGTTACTCCAGTCTAAGCCCATTGAAAGGAATGGGCTCAGACTGGCGTTACTCTGCTTAGAATTTTACTGTAACTGATTTTGGCCTGCGGTCAGAATGTGTTGGACCTTTCAGATGACCTATACCCACTGGGAGCCCTTTCATATATAGAGCAATTGTCTGACCTTGATTTTTTTTTAATGTCAAGGCACGTGCTCTTATCAGAACATAACAGTGATGTCTCCTGGCTTGGTTCAGCTCAGAGGTTTAAAATGACTATACATAAGGATTCTGCATGAACCTGAGGGATATGAAATCAGACAATTCTAATTCTTTCTGTGGAATGGAAATAGGATGGGTTTCTGCCTATCCATAGCCCTATGAAGAACTCTGCATAAAGGATTTAGAAAAATCTCATTCTGATGCTTGTTCAGTTTATCATTTTTAAAATATGTTTAATCTGACAGAGTTTGGATCCGGTGTTGCATTTCTGTGGATGGAATGCTGCTTTGGGTGACATTTTGTGTTGCTGCAGTGTGAGTGGGTGAAAAAAATCACATTCTTCTGGTAGAATTATGTTTGAGGAAATGTTCTGGTGGATCCCAGACACAGATACCGTACAGGGTAGAATTAAACAATATACACTGGCAATCACTGACTCATTAAACAAACATTTGTGTGATTGCCATCTCTGAATATGTTTAAAGGAGCATTTATGGCACCAGTTTCAAGATCCTTAGGATGAGCTGACCTACTGAAATCTGGGAAGCAATATGTGCAATTTATGGAAATTTGAATCTATAGAACCCATCTTCATCACTATGTAAAGGTGTGCACAAGGCTATTGCCTTATTATACTTGTATTGTCACTTATACACCCAGGGCATGTCACCTTTGTTTTTCAATAAACAAATTATCTTCACGCTGCCGTTACCACATCTCCACGTTTCTGTCAATCTCATGGTTAAGCTGCTTTTGCTTTAAAAAGGTTTTTTCTATCAAACTTAGACCCGTAGTAGGCCAAACTCAAGGTTCTTCAGAATTATGACTCAATTTATTCAAGTTTCAGAGATCATGTTTAGCCTTTGTATCTAAGTAGATAGGAAAAGAAGTAGGAAAAAGTAAAAGAAGATAATAGGAAGTGTAGATTTTGAAGCAAATGGAAGGAAATTTATTCATACAGAATGGGGACAATAGTACTAGCATCATATTTGGATATTGGATTAAACATAGACTGTATACACACATAATTGGATGTTGCATTATTGTTGTGCTGCAGCAGTCATTTGTAACTGAATTTTTCTGGTTGCTCTTGTGCAGCAATAGCGCAATATTGAGCAATATTTTGGATGAAGTCTTTTTATCGCTGAAAACATTGAACTCAGCAATAGCGTATCATTTATGTTAAAGCAAATTAATCGTGGTAAAACTTAGTGCCATTTAAGCAGTAGGCATACGTTTGAAAATAAGTTGTGTATGTTTACAGTTTGCATAAGAATTAGCATTATCAAATTTCCTAGGTTGTTTTACATGAATTACTATACTACACATTTTGAGTGAGAAAAACCTTGTGTGAGAAAACATTTCATCTTTTCCAAAAGGAGAAAGCATTTTACAAAGGGCCTTTTTCAGCTCTTCCAAATTTCCTGTTTGAAAAAATTGAAGCAAACATCTTTGTAGAACTACTTTTCCTCCATTTTTTCAAGTTTTTTATGAGTTACATCTCTAGAACACCCCAATATTTACCCCTTTTTTTGGTAGAAAAGTGGGGGTAAGCTCTTCAGAAAAAGGGGAGTTTCCCCTTTTGAATCTTCACATCTTTGAGAAACAAAGTATTATGTCTTTTGAAATGAGTTTTTTTTTTAATCTTGACTTTTGGGTGAAAGGTATTTGCTTTTTTTGGATAACTAACTGTTTAGGTAAAGTAAGGCTCCATAAGTCAGAAGTCAGTATATAACATACACACAAGGCACCATCTACAAATGTTGGTCAGTCTCCATCTCTATAAGAAGCATGTGACAATATGGTTACAGGATTTCATTTTGTAGAGTGATAGTATTAAACTACCTGTCAAAGAATTTGACCTCATGCCTGCTGAGTAGACACTAATAATTCTCGTTAAGATGCCATACAAAAATGACATGATATGAAAACTTGATTCTAAAGATAAAATGTGGTACTTACTCCTTTCAGAAATGATATAGAATTGTATTATTTATTTATTTATTACTAGATTTTTTTTACCTCTCCCTCAGATGAGGCCCAAAGCAGTTTACAACATAAAATACAACAATAAATCTTATATATTAAAACTAAAGACATACAATTGAGGGGTCCTACAAGAATGAAAGCAATAGTAAAAAAACAAGCAAAAAACAGAGATTCCATGATACATTGTGATAAGTTAAAGGCCTGTTGAAACCAGGTAGCAGAGATTTCACAATATATTATGGCAAGTTAAAGTCCTGTTGAAACAGTTCTACCTTGTATGCCCTGCGGAACCTAGATTAGTTCTGCAGGGCACATGTATTGTTAGACAGGGTATTCCACCAGGTTGGGGTCATCACAGAGAAAGTCCTTGATCTGGTGGAGAGAGTCAAGCCACTCAAGGACTAGGCACCACCAGTAAGCTTCAAGATGAAGAACATAAAATTTTATGTGAGATTATATCATGAGAGAGCCGGTCCTTCAGGTATGATGGTCCCAGACCATATAGGGCTTTAAAGGTTAAAATCGGCATCTTGAATTTGATCCAGAAACCAATTGGAAGCAGTGTAGCTGCTATAAAATAGGCTGCTTATGGGCAGACTATGATGAATTGGTCAGAAACCTGCGGTTTCTGAACTGTCTTCAAGGGCAGCCCTGCATAGAGTGAATTACGGTTGTCTAACCTGTAGGTGACCATGGTGTGAATCACTATGGCCAGATCTGATCAAGACAGGTAGGGGGCCAGGTGGCAAGCCTGGCAAAGATAGTAGAATGCCAACCTTGCCACTGTAGACACCTGCTTATCCAAAGATAGCGAGGTATCCAACCAAAACCCCAGGCTCTTCACAGACTCCACCAAAGATAAGTGGACCCCCATCAAGAGTCAGTAGCTGCACCTCCTCCAGAGGCTCGGTCCTCCCAAATCACATAATTTCCATCTTAGATGGATTCAGTTTCAGCCAGCTCTGTCTTAACCATCCGACCATGGCATCCAGGCACTGGGCCAGGTCAAAGAAAGCTAGCTGCCTTAGGCTGCTTATTCAGCATGAGAAAGACCTGGGTATCATCAACATATTGGTGGCACTCAATGCTGTACTTCCTGATGAGTTCTACCAGAAGCGCATATAAATAAACAACATTGGGGAAAAGATCGCACCGTGCAGAACACCATGCACCAGTGACCTCTTGGAGGACCTTTTGTCTCCAGTGGCAGCGGTCTGAAAGCTTTCCTGGAGGAATGAGGGAAAACCATGCCAAGATAGTACCTTGAACCCCCAGCAAGACCAGGCAGTTGACCAAGATCAATGATCAGCTGTGTCAAAAGTTGCTGATAGATCTAAGAATCAGCAGTGCTGAATCGCTTCTATCTAATTGAAGGCGAACGTCTTCAACGAAGCCTACAAGCCAGAATGGAAAGAGTCAAGTGCAGAAGTCTCATCCAGGAAGGCCTGGAGCTACTCAGCAACTGCTCTCTCAACTACTTTCCCCAAGAATGGCAAATTAGATATTGGGCAGTAATCTGCGAGGTCCTTTTTATCTAAAGAGGGTTTTTTATTGTCTAGTATTTTGCTTTTTAAGTCCATGAAGTGGTGCCCCCTTATATTCTCTACAATACAATGTGCAGCTCTTCAGATGGTTTTTCAAATCCACTGGTGTGCTCCCAAGAGAATGCCAGGCATGTATTATATATCTGAAGTGTGAGAAGCTGGCAAATATGTATGGCACATACCTTACATGAGTTGGAATGGAATCCTTTTAAACTGGGTAAATGTATTTCAGAGTGATGAGTCTAAGTAAATTGGATACATCCATTGAGGTGAATAATTAGGTGTGATCTCCATCTGTCCTCCTTTGGCTTCTGTGAGGAAGATTTCTAATGAAATCTAGACATGCTAAGTCCAGCTCTCTGTGGAACTCTTCTGCTAGCATATTTCTTCATTTTTGTTGATTTCCTTTTGCAATATCAGATGTATTAAAGTTCTGCTTTTAATTTTTACAGTCAACTTTCAGGCTTTGATCATCAGCATAGCTGTTGTAGCAGGCCTCCTTCTCCTTACGATAGTAGGCTGTTGCTGTTACTGCTGCTGCTGTAGAGGTCGTCATAGGGGGTAAACCTTTTTTTTTAGTATCTCTGCTTGATTTTTGATGACTTTGTCCCTTCTAATGTATAATAAAGATGTCCTCGAAATTAAGGTTGCAAGTAAAATAAAGTTGTTCCAGAAAGCACTGACAAGTTACGTTGCCCCACTTAAGTTTTTGAAAACACGTTCATGAAAATGACATGTTTACATTGCTAAGAGGAATTGCATTAGAATAGTATAATTATGTTTCAAATATTTAGGCAAAATGTGGCCTTAGTTTCTGTGAGCAAAAGTGTACAACTATGTTTGAGGCCCCACATGTGCCAGGACTTCTGTTACTGTCACTTGAACATAACTGTGACCACTTGTCATTGAGCCACTGTGTGCTGGCTTGAATTAGGGCTGCATTTACATTGTTAATTACTACTACAAGAAAATAATCACTAATACACTGAAATACCTGCCTCAAGCATGTAACAGTTCCTTCTGGCTTATTAGTTTGCCCATACCTCTTTTCAGTCTTCTCTGGGACAAAATGTTTACTGAATATTTGTATTGTACTTTAAAATATTTGTTAGCTTCAATTTTTTACTGAAACAGGATTACAAATGCACATGATCAGTCATGATAATATAGACTGGTTAGAACATGACCTGGGTTTAAAGGGAGGCACAACATTTATCCCTTTTAAAACCTTCCACTGCCAAATCTTTCAGCAATTTTGTTTTAACTAGAGCAACTGCTGTTGTTCTGTATCAAATTAATTATACTAATGTGAAATAGTCCAAGAGAATTGGTTTTCACTGTAATTGTTACTCATGAACTAATTATGTCAGAAATTTCACAGAGGTGCATTTTAAGAATATTAATGTCATTTATGAACAGTTCATAAGGGTATACAATCTAGGGTGGTTAGCATGAACTTTGAACGCTGTTTAGTTAACAGATCCTTCCAGTTCAATCTGTGATTCAGTCTTCTGTTTATCAGATGAATATTCTCCAGTTGTATTATGGCTTTTTAAAATCATTTGTGATGAGAAGGTACATGCTACTGTAAAAGTATGCAAGGAAAGATGGAGAGTCTCCTTGGCTACATGGTTAATTTTAGAATTGTTGCTTCCACATAATTGTTTGGGAGCACTTTTATAAGAATAGTTTTCATACAGATCTTGTCACCAGGTGGTAGTAAAATCAACAGTGCAGCAGAATAAAGTTAGTATAATAGTTAGTCTTAATGAATTTGTACACTAGTTGCAGGAATTGTCTGCTATGTTGAAGCCACGAAATAGCTGTTAATAATTTTAATGTTTAATGTAATTATTTTATAATATTTTTTATGATTTTATCATGGTAACTTTGCTTAATGTAGTCAAAAGCGATTTAGAATGTATATATGCTAACTCTGCAGAGACTTGCTTGAGGCAGCTCATAATTTTCTCTGAAATGGGAGACAAGCTGGTCTCCCAGTGGTCTATTATGTGATAGCTGTAACTTGTAAGCACTGGTTAATGTTTAGTTAGCATTGGCTGTGTGCTAGTTTCTGAGAAGGGCATAGAAGAGGCGAAGTTCCTAACAAGAAAGTACACAGATTGTGTGAATTCACTGTTGGTTTCCTTGCCCTATTCTGTTGTTCACAGGAAGTATGTAGTATATGAAATATTTGGTTGCATAAAGGTTCCTTGTATACAGGTGGAGGTGTGTCCCCTTCATTTGAATCAATAGGACAGTTGTTTGACAATAGTCCCATGGAATTGTAGCTTGCTTTGCAGAAGAGTTACTCAGCACTGCCTTCACTAAACTCTCAGCCAGGGTGTTGAAAGAAATGAATGTGATAAATATCCCACCTTTGACCTTTAAGTAAATCTCTGGTATCTGATTCCAGCCATGAAATTCCCAGAAGGCAAAGTGATTTGGTCTTCCTTGAGAGATGTGTACAGATTCAATTAACCTTGCAATGCACATATTTTTTCTGTTTTTTTAGAATGATACTGAAATCCTGCTAGGATGGATTTCACATGAGATACCTGGCCCTTCCTACCCCCAGATTGCTCTTTGTATTAAAACCCAGTCTGTGGGACTTTGATGAGCAGCCTGTGCTTTAGGATGTATGCTGACAGTCTTTTTTTCTGCAGATGCTGGGGCGGGGAGGGGTCAGCTACATCGGTATGCAATACTGTGATTCTAGCATTCAGGGGGCATTGAGAAAACAATGTTTTTTATTTTAATTTACTTCATTTATAACCCTCCTTTGCAACTGAGACTCAAGGCAGATTACAAAACATAAAAAACAATTCAATCAGACCATTTAAGGTATCTAGTGAAAAATGATAAAATGACAGCACCTCTTAAATTAGTCCCCCCTCCCCCTTTTCCAGTTTTTCTAGTAGTTTAGCATACAAAAGGGTTGTGGAAGTGGGCACCCATTGGCGTGTAAAAACAAAACCCTGTTCATTCTCTCTACAGCATCAGTGAAATAGGGAGGAACATTTTTTTTACTTCAGGATTAAATGGAATAAATCATCAGAAAAAATCCAAAGAATAGAGAGTAATCATGAAGAGCTGGGGGAGTCCCTTGATTCCTACTGTTTTATGGATAAATGATAAGTGAAAATATTAAGCTTATTGGTTCCTGATATTTTAAAATTCCAAAATGTGGCCATATTTAGTATCAAAATAGAGAATTGTGCTCTTCAGCAATTAAATGAAAATACATCCAATAATTCATGAATGTGGTGTTTGGGTTAAGCTGTAGTGGTTATTAAAGTGTTTGCTCGCCTCTTTTCACAGATACTGCTTTCCATTTCTTTTTAAACCTGCACAGCAAATGTGAGTAACTAATTAAATATTTGAGTCTACACATGTAGGCCGCTTTGACCTATACCACAATCTGCCAGCCAGCTTCCATCTAGTTATAGCCGGGCAATGTCATCCACAGAATTTACTGGCCAGGTGTCTAAAGCGTGTTGGAAGGCAGGCTCTTGCAAGTCTCTGTTGTCAAGGAGGGGGTGTTTAATTTAAGTAAATGCCACAGGTGCTCTGGTGTAAAGCTTTACTTGTTGTAGAGGTTCTGCATATGTCACACTTAATCTCACTGAGTGAAACAAATTAGAGAACTCCCCTTGCTGTTTGCAAGTGAGTGTAAAGTTCAGTTTTGCTGGTTTAGTGCCGTAGCTCAACTTACAAGGGATTTCAGTAATGTGTGCTTTGTGCTCTTGGAGTCTGTTCTGAAGTGGCCTTGGCATGTTTGCACTCAAGGTAGGATCTGTGAGAATAAATAAGCACTTGAAATCTGTAGCATATGCTGGAGACATCGAATGCACACTTTGTCTGCCACAGGCAGTATCATTATTGACACTTTCTTTTTTTAAAAGACCCCATATAAACTTTGTGAGGCTATCATTTCTTTGCTCAGAGCCTTCAGATTCACATGGCTGAAAACATTATGAAAGGTCATTGTATTATCCTTGGAGGCTTCATACAGTTGAACTGCGTACCTGTATAGCCAAGCCATGTTCTTGATGTCTTCTTTCTCAGAAGTGCATCTTGCAAGTTTTGACTATTAGCATCATGTATGGAAATTTTTAATTTGGATTCTCTTTTGGGATACAGCTTTGAGATGGATAAATGTCTTTCAGTGACCTTCGGATAATGAGACCACAGAATATATGAGTGTCAGCTTGCTATTGTGCTGACAGAACATGCACACCTTAGCTATCCAAAATGCAAATCTGCACTCAACAAAAATGAAGCAGCTGTACATTTCCAGAGTGAATATACTTAACTTGTACATATTAATCTAACTTTGAAATCCTTGCAAAATATATTTATTTATTTAGGGCATTTCTTATCCTCCCCCCAATATTGATACAATTTAAAAGAACCAAATAAAATCTAAATAAACTGAAAAATTACACCAAATAGCCAGCAGTGGTCTGGGGTCCACTGGAGTGGTCTATTAGGACCACAGGTTATAAGCCCCCAGACCAAGAGCCCTTTAGCTCTTACCTTGGGTCCAGAGGCTCATGCCTCTGGCTGTATTCCTGCAATAAAAGAGAAGCAAAACCTCAGGCTTGATTGTAAACAGTTGGCAGCCATCTTTTCATAACTCTCCCATATTGCCCCAGCTAGGTGTTCATGATTTAAGGCATAACAAGGGTAACATAGCTAAAAGGAAATAACAACAGGTTGAGAGGAAAGTGCAGTTATAATAGGTAATCTGCCTATCCCACCAAATCCTTCTACAGATGAAGCAGACTTTCAAAATGACTGCTAAAGACCACTTCACCACAGTTTATCATTAAGAGGTTAGTATGTTGCAGACCTGTTTATGAACACACGTATTTTACAAGGAAAGAGGACTAGCTGTAGCTCTCTACTGAGTGTACCATTTGGTGGCAGAACGTTATGTTTTTTTTTTAAGTACAGATCTCTGAAGAAGAGCTTTAATAATAATAATAACAACAACAACAACAACATTCGATTTATATACCGCCCTTCAGGACAACTTAATGCCCACTCAGAGTGGTTTACAAAGTGTTATTATTACCCCACAACAATCACCCTATGAGGTGGGTGGGGCTGAGAGAGCTCCAGAGAACTGTGACTCGCCCAAGGTCACCCAGCTGGCTTCGTGGAGGAGTGGGGAATCAAACCCGGCTCTCCAGATTAAAGTCCCGTGCTCTTAACCGCTACACCAAACTTGCTCTCCAAGCTGGAAAACCATCAGCTGACTTCTAGATAATTCCATCTGTTATTTTTACACTGTCTGTGGGCTAGTCCTTCTTTTCTGGAACATCCATTGCATGCCATGTCCACTGGGTGTCAGTGTACTCTTCTTGAAATGCTTGTGTTAGAGCATGTGCCTGTTACTTGCTCTTGTTTCAGCTAGGTTGGTTTGACAGGTCAATTATGATACGGTTGGATTACAGGCCAGGAAGAAGAGGCCTCTTTCTCTGACCCTTATGCTTTGCTGTCTCCCATACCTGAATTCAAACAGGGAATCGATATCCTACTATGCTAGTCAGTAGACAAATGGGTCCCAGTCCTGTAAATCCCATACTATAACACCCCAGGTCATTTTTCTGCTTTATGCTGAATTGTCAGACTACTAGTTATCTTAATTGTCTGGACTGCTGGCAGTGGGGCCATTAGGCAGCTTTTCCCACCATAAGGGAACAGCCACAGTGTTCAAATACTGTGTTAAGACATTTAAACACCAAGGAGGGAATAGTAGAAAAGGTCCCCTTTCCATACAGAAGGACTTTTAAAAAGACATTCTGCCAAAGCTCTTTTGTGTGGGATATTGTTAATATAAGTGTTGCTACAGCCATAGGAGTGAATCCTGAATTAATAGCATGTGATAGCAGCTTTAAAGATGTCTTGCATATATGTAAGTAGAAACTTATGAATAACTTGCAGATAGTTAAAAGATAGATGCTCACCATTTTGCAAGTATATGTCAGTAAAAAATTGAAATGGAAACTTAGTTATTGGGAGACATCCTAGGATTTTTTTTAAAGTCTGAAAGCCCTCATCAAAGATAATTAGTTTTTGTGTGACAAAAAATGTTCTTTCCTCTTTCTTAGGAGACTAGAGGAAGAAGAAAGATTTATCAGAGAGCGTGAAGAAAAACATCTGCAGTCGCTTCAGCGGTATGTTTGTGTAAGATTAAATTTGCACTAGTGCTCTCAGCGGTTATTAGGAAATGCTAGTACAAATGATGGCTCCCCCAAATGACACTGGGTACAAATCTTGGTACTCTTCAACCCCAGTTTTAGCAAGGCTGTGGGTAGTGATTTGGGGCTTGGGGAGGCAGTCTCTAGGCTTCTGACAAACTGCCCTGCTTTCCAGCCAGTGGAGAGTGAGGGACAGTCGAATGAAATGCTGCTGTGCTGAGGCAGAGCAATCCCTGGAAATGCTGTCTGCAGCTCAAGTGTAGCAAGACATTTTGTGCTGTAGCTGCTGTGTTGTTATCTGCTCCCAAGCTGGCATACTAAAGCAGGCATCCAAGCTTCCTGCACATCTGTACTCTTCCTAATTCTACATTGCACTCTGCCAGAAGGCAGGCAAGCTGTTGTACAATTTTCAAAAAGAGAATAGATACAAAAACAAACTCTAAAATAAGGATCCAGTGAACATCAGTGATCTGTCTGGAGGGTGGACTCCAGCAGCTTCCTTCCACGTCTGGGTTCCTTTGTGATTGGAGCAGGGATAGAATTTGCAACCCCCTGCTAAACAATCCACAGCAGCATGGATGGCAATGAATATCAATAAGAATTACCATGTGTTTAGTTCTAAGTCAATGGATAAATAAAATAGCTAGGCTAAACTATTTTCCCCAGGATTGCACTGGTAGGCCAGCATCGGTGGAATAAAAGCTTTATAGGATAAAGACTTTTGAAGCAGTGTGTTATGTGATAGTTCTTTTATCAGCAAATTTTCCCTGAGATTTTACGTCAAAATAAAGTTTGGTTTGTTGACTGTTTCCTATTAACAGATTAGAAAGACACATTATAGCTGTGAAATTGATAACTCAGTCAGTAAAATGTATGTTACGTTGTGCGTTAAATATAATGGTATAACCAACATAATGGAAATTGAACTTTCTGCCTTTCCTGTTTTAGACAGCATTTTAAAGGCACCCTTATATCTGTACCTTTATCCAAAGAATAAGGTACTTTCTATATTTTGATAACACTAAAGGATCGTTGTTGAACAGAAAATAGTGATGAGTTAAGCAGAGTAAAAAATTTTGCAGTGAAAACATAAGTGTAGCCAAGCTGGATCAGACTAGTGGTCCATTTAGTTCAGCATCCTGTTTCCAGCAGTGGCCAGACAGAGGCCACAAGGAAACTCAGAAGCATGGAAGACAGGTAACTACCCTCACCTGCTGATTGCTTCCCAACTTCTGCATCTGAAGACCCCGTTTTGTTACAATAGCCAATGACAAATCTGTCCTTCATAAATCTGTCGTGTTATCTTTTAAATCTATTACCACATCTCATGGCAGTGAGTTCTACAAGTCAACTGTCCATTGTGTGAAATAGGGCTTCCTTTTGAGTACTTTGGATTTGTTGCTGATCAGTTCTGTATGGCAACCCCAAGTTCTAACATTATGGGTGTATAAGAAAAGTATCCCTCTCCTGTGCCTGACTTTGTATGCCTCTTATCATGTCACCCCTCAGTCATCTTATTTCTAAACTAAAGAGCCCCAGATGCTTTGCCTTTGCTTCATAGGACAGGCGCTCCTGACTTTGACCTCTTGAGCCCTTATCTTTTGACTGCCTGATCTGATGAGATGATTCAAAAGTCTTCTTGTATGACAGTTCAGAAAATCATGGTGGAGAATGGCTTGTTCTTCTCTCCACCTCTCCAGCTGGACCAACCAACAGCCTCCCCTCCAATCTGATTGCTGCTCAGTGTAATCTTTATGGAATAAGTGGTTCAGCAGCAGATCAGCATTAAAGCACGGTGTTTTCTTGTCTTTCTCTTGAGCAACTGCTAGTGAAATAGAAAAATGGCTGGGTGAAACTAAATCCAACCAAGAGTTTATGCTAAATCAATCCAGTGAACCCTGTGAGAACCATGCAAATGTCACTGCCGTGTTCCGAGTCGAGGCATGGATCTCTATCAGTTTAGTTCATGCCCTCCATATAATGCTAAATTTATTGCTGTCTTTGGGCTGTTAAGCAGAAATAGATCTCCCAGCAGTCCTTTCAACTTCAGCTACTAAAATGATCAGTCCTGGAGGTTTCTTTATCGGCAACCTGAAGCTAAAAGAAAAGCTGTCCCATCTTCTGTATAAACTAATATAGCATCTGCCTACTTACTGAAACCTCTGCAGTGTCCCTGTTTTTCCACTTACATATGCTAGAATTCATAAGAAAAATATGGTTATTTTAGTATACCCACTTCATTCACTGGAAATTCACTCAGGTTATACAAGCATCTTTGAAGGAAGGACTGAATCAGATGTTAGTTTCTAAAATATGCTGATGTGAGAATAAATCAAACGTCTGCTTAAAATATAACCTGCAATTTATGGTGCATTAAAATAGCTCCACTGTTGGATCTGTGGACCCCCAGACTTCATTCTGGCCATGGAGATAACTGTGGGTGAGATCCATGTGCTGGTAATATGCCTGTTATTTTTTAGCAGGTATGCCAAAGCATCTGTTTTTTTTCATGTTTAAAAATGCTTTCTTAACAAGTCTTTCAATTTCCTAATATTCATAACCTTTGCAGGAAACATGAAAGAAAAGCGAAGCATGATGAGATACGCAAGAAATATGGTATGTATGTTGAAATGTAATACAAACTCTAATCTTTTCAGCTCAGTTTTTAGTCTAAACAACCTGTTAAAATGTACAGTAATAATTAAAATAAGCTGTTTTGTCATAGAAGTTGTTGCTTGTTGGTGCCCTTGTTGAAATGTCTTTTTCCCAGGTACATGGACAAGGGTGATTTTTGGTGTTCTGGAATGCACAACATGATATACGTGCTCTCTTGCAAGTGTGAAGATGACATTTGGTAGTTAAGGCAGTTCCCCCACCTCTCCAGCCTTTCATATGACAGTGGAAGCTCACCATTTTCCAATGGCTGAGGTCAGATCAGTAAAATAAGCAGGATCTTACTGTGTGTTGTAGATCAACATGACAGACTATGGTTAGGGATTATCATGGTTAGCATTTATAACTGCACTAGATCTAAACGTTAGTTTCAGAAAATAGATTTAATCCTCAGGTTAAGCATATTTCCAGTCTCTAGACTTTAGAGAACAAACTGTTTATTGCATAAAAAATAAACAGAGGAGTCTTGTGTTGCCTGAAAGATGCACAACTTCTTGTTCTAGTTTAAGCTTTGGTGGATTAGTGTCTGTTTTTTCAGACACATGCACATGGTGCACACTATGCAAACATAATGAGGATATGCTACATACAGCTGATAAAGTGGACTTCAGTCTGAATTTATGCTGTAATAAAAGTGTAGATACCACAAGACTCCTGTTTGCAATGATACAAATCACAACATAATAGAATTAAAAAATAGTAACCCCACTTTGGACTAAACACATCAGTGAAGATTAGAATCAAACTTTTTACTTTGCCAGACCCCGTAAGCAAGATACATGGTTATACATATAGTAAAACTCATAATAACTTTGTCTGTTTAAATGTAGATTGGTTTATGAGTCCCAAACACTTAAGCTATGGCTACTTATAGAGACATCTCAGTTATAAGTGGACTGATTATGTGAAGTGTAAGTAATGTGTGAGCCTCCAACACAATTGCCTCCCTTGTGTAGACTTGTACCATTGTTGGGTAATGAAAGCATAGTTTTGCCATTTCCTCCAGAACCTTTGTGAGCGCTTCCAATGTGCAGGCATTTTATAATTTACCACTTTCAAATATAATGGCAAGCTGTGATTTGTGTAGTTGAAAATGAAGGAGAAAATTGAAAAGCACAAAGGAAGGGGGGAAACAACTGAGCCTCTGGCATGCAGAACCAAATCACGGTTTGCTGTTGGTGTGAACCAAGCCTGAAGTACCAACGACCTTAAATAATTGTCCTTTGATCAGGTGAAGCAAACTTTTGATCAGGTGCATACATTCATATTTATTCTGGCTAGAGTTTTCTGGGCACCTAAGAGCTTAGATGTATGTTTTCATGCATGTGGTCAGTGCTCAAGTATCATCATGTTCCAGCTAGTGCTTGGTTCTCAAGTATGTGTTGGTGTTACAGGTTCTTATTTCCATGTGAATGTGTTTGGAGTAGTAGAGTACTATTGGTGTTGTAAATCCTGTAATGATTTATGCTACTGTGTTCCGCCCTGCAAAGCAAAGTCCCTGTACTTCCTTTGCTATAAAGGAAAAAAAGTATAGAAAGTTACTCTGTGCTGTATTGCTAAGTTCTCTTCATACCAGTCAGCTCTTTCTGCGATCTGGTCTGCTGCTTATATTAGACAAAAAAATGGTATATATCTAAGAACTTCTAGTGCTTCTAGTGTCCCTTCCCCACTGGCAGACCTCCTGATGACACCTGGTTTTTTGGCCACTGTGTGACAGAGTATTGGACTGGATGGGCCATTGGCCTGATCCAAACTGGCTTCTCTTATGTTCTTAACTTATTTTAATACTGTGTATTGGGAGAAAGGAAATGTTTTGCCCATGATTCAAAATATGTACCAAGAAAAGTTAAATTCTGTGAGATTCATAAATTATGTTTAATTTGCCGCCCTAATCATCCAGGCTAGCCTGATCTTGTCAAGACTTGGAAGCTAAGCAGGGTTGGTATTTTGATGGGAGATGACCAAGGAAAACTACTATGCGAAGGAAGGCAATGGCAAATCACCTCTGCTCGTCTCTTACCTTGAAAAAGTCAATGGCGCTCTTTATGTTTTACTTCTTATGTTTAAATATGCAAAGAAATGCATATTTGCTTGCTTGGCATAACTCTATTTCACCTAGCTAGGTATCATTAGAAATCTTGCTTAGCCTCTTTTGGTTTCTGAAATTTCACCAGGCAACAGCTCCTTATCTTTGTGCAAGATGAGTGAAAGTGACTGGAGAGACTAAAAAGTGGCCTTTTCTTTTTAATGAAGGCTAGGAGTCTGAGGAAACAAAATTCCACATTCTGTACTTCTGGGCTTAAGTAATGTGACTTGCAGCATGTACACTCATCTGATGATAGATAGACAGGTCTTTCAAAACTTTTAGACTGTAAGCATCTATTTGAGGTCCTTTCTGAAAACTAATGTAAAATAAGTCATGTGCTGCTAATTCTCAGCAAAGTAATGAAATACAAAACCAAAATAAGAATCCCTTGTGCTTTTTCTTGAACAATCTGCCTTTGTTTAATATTAGTCTGGTAAAGACATAATTGCAAACCACATTTAATGATGGTCTAATATGGCTAAAAGCTATGGAGGCACTATACTGTATTGTTCTCCAGTGCCCTGCAGAGAAAGATTCTCTCTTAAATAGACAAGGATGAATGACAGAGTGGCAAATGCTTTGTTAACCTATTGCTAAATTAAGATGATCTCGTCTGAAATGTCAGCCTTGTTTAGATGTAAGGAAATGCCTTCCCCCCCCCACTTCACCCAACAGCTTTTCTGGCTCCATTTAAATGGTAATTACACATTTATAACGCATCGCAGGTGTCGCTCACTCTAGCCTCAGTCCTTTGGGAACTCTGGAAGCAGTAAGGCTTTAATAAATGGGAATACTCTATTTGAATGGGCTCTTTGTTGTAGGGTTTGTCACTTTTTCATATGTTCTTGTATGAATACAGTTTGATTACTCAAATTATGTGTTCACTGCTAAACAAGTTTTAGAGAAGCACTTAGATTATTTTTTGCTGGAGCAAGTTTCAAAGGGAATAGATGTAATTGGTGAGTATTTGCTTCCATTTTATGCTTATGTGAGTAAAACATTGCTGCGTTTCATGTTACATTTTTTTATTAGACCCTAAAAAATCTTCCATGGAACAGGAATGGATAGAAGGGGTTGATAGATTTCCACTGGCTAAAATCTGGCGGGCCACCTTAGTGTCTGGTAGCTGCCTGGTATGTTTCAAAGAGTGTTGGATTAGGTGGGCTTGCATCTGATCCAGCAATGCACTTCTTGCATTCTTAAGCAAGAGAGCATACTCATCTTAACTCAGACAAGTTATGCATACATGGAAAGGTCTACTGACAACTAGCAGTACATTCTGTGTACCCCATGAGACAGTCAGTAGCTTGCATCATGACTCATATCCTTTCCCCACTTTTCAAGCATTATCCTCTGGTTCAGGATTTGCTGTCATATGTTGCAGTCATATTGCCATATGACATAATGTAGTTGATAATTTCCATAATCGTGGAATGGAGTTCCACATCTGGCTTCACATTATGTTCTTTGTGATCCTGAGCAGCAACATCAGTGACCATAACAATTTTTGTATAAATTTGTTCAGTTGCCTTACGATAAACTGAAGAAATTCTCAGAGTGCATGTTGTTAGTCAGTGGTGAAGCAATGTAGTGAAGACTACTGTAATTTAAGTGTATGTGTGTCTTTAAATGCTTAGTGTGCTACAGATGAAGAGAGGGGTGCAAGAGAGGAATGAGAGAGTGAGATGATTGGTTGATGACTGAGTGTGGGCAAGGTGAACTGCAGTTTTTAGTTACTGAGTGGAGAGAAAGGATTCAGTCTGGGCAAAGCAGGCAAACTGTGTGCAGCCTGAGGGTATCTGCTTTTCTGAGTGAAATGTTGATTCTGGTTTAGACAGGCAAACTGTGTGTGCGCCTGAGAGAAAGTCTATGTACGTTGGAGTGAGAGGAGTGATCTATCAGAAGCAGGCAAACTGTGCGCCTGAGAGAGGAAGTTTATAAAGATCTGTGTGACTGCGCCTATCTTTGAAAGCATCAAGCTTAAAATAGTAGTGTGAAACCGATACACTTCTTTTAAAAATGTTTATTTTGGGTTTTTTTTTATCCCAGGGTATCTGTCATTCCTATATATCCCATTCCTATCCTCAGGGCTACATAGTCCCACGAAGTAGCCTGATGTTTGGGCACATTATTAAAAGGGAAATTTAAATTACTTATTTTGGAATATAATTCCTGGTGGCAGCAATCTACCCAGTGGGTGAAAGAAGAAGGTTAAAGGAAAAATCTAACTGAGAAAGAAAGGGGCTTGTAACCACCACTCTATCCTGTTAAGTTTCTGAATTAAGAATCAGATATCCTGGTTCAGCAGCTGCAAGTTGTGCATGCCTCAGATAATTCAGATGAGCATCAAGGGATGTACAGGCACACGTTGCAATCTCTGTGGCTAGTGCTTTGCTTTCAATGAAGTGTCCCTGAAATGGCATTTATCACTAAAGTTGCAATTCTCTCAAGCTAATTGCTTTATGTTAATAGTAACCTAGAATTCATTGTCTCCCTATTGTTAGACTCACAAAAGAGAATTGCTCTCCAATAAGAGACCTCTTTCCATGATATTTCTCTAGAACTTATGGGTTGGATTCTCAGCAAAATCAGTGTTTGTATAAGGCATTTCTGTTAGTGCTACTTTTGCAGGACAAGGGAACTCTAGGAACAACTTTAGGGACAAGTTGGTGGTCTGCTATGGGAGTGGAAATTAGGCAGAAATTGCCCCCTTCCATCAGTGCAAATTTTCTACTGAATCCAATCCTGTCGGTAGAATGATCTGATCTTGGGTTGTTCATGCTGTCCTTCCCATAGATCTGCTACAACCAGTATTATTTGTTTATTTGCTGGAAAATGAAACCCCATGCTCAACCAAACTCCCGATGTTGTAACAACTGCAGAATTTCATGTAGCGCAAACTTGTGTTTTGTGAAAGGAACAGTGATCTTCCCTTATGTCCAGATGAGGGCACATAATAATTGTTACAATTACTGAACGAAGGACAGAGATGGACTCCTAGAAGATCTTATTAAGAATTCTAGTTTATTTGGCCAAACAGTTTGAATCATGCACAATTCATTCTATGGAGGGAGCATTTGAGCTCTGCTGGTCCCGTTATTCATGAGAGGCAAGGGACATTCCGTAGGGCAATGATTCACAGCCACCTAAGCACAGTGCAGAAACCGCCATCACTTCCCAAGTCACAAGAGAGGGTTTGTGATCTGCCAGCTCCCAGAGCTGCATGAATTCCTTTGAATCCAGGCCTGAAGAAAAAGATTAGTTTCTAGGTGAGCACCAGACAAATTCAAATTAAGTTTGAGTCCACTAATTAGTACTGCCCTGAGTTTCAAGGAATGAAAAGCCATCCCCCCACCCCTTTGATGGAATTGCGTCAAGAGTGAATTGGCTGGCCCATGACCTAGATACTTTGGGAAGGCTGTCGCTATCCTCTGTACTATGTGGGTTGCTTTGACTGCTCGGATTATCTGGAGCCATTTGGTTTGCAAGTATCTTTTCTCTTGAAATATTCTCTGCACTGTGTAGTTTTTGGGCCATGGGGATGTAATAGAACTAGATAGCCTCCTGGTCTCTTCCAAAGAGACATTTCTGTACTGTAAATAAGAGTGCCAGTAAAACGTGTACAGACACAGCTGCATTTGTTGACCCAGCAATAGACCCTGGATTGGGTTTACTATTTCATATTTTTCTCTGGTAGTATGGAACATGTTTTCTACATAGCTTTTGTTTATGAATTTGCTGCAGCAGCATTGGCAGATAGTACTTGGTGAGATTTGTGTTGGCCTGTGTACTGAAGCATAGCCCAGATGATTTGGCATGATTGTGTAATGTATAGGAGCAGCTGGCACACACAGGAATTTCCCGTATGAACCCAGTCCTGTACCACCTCTGGGGCTTATATCTACAAGACACTGCCAGAGACTGT
This sequence comes from Eublepharis macularius, assembly GCF_028583425.1. NCBI lineage: Eukaryota > Metazoa > Chordata > Lepidosauria > Squamata > Eublepharidae > Eublepharis > Eublepharis macularius. The sequence continues at coordinate 63,507,545 of NC_072800.1, read as the reverse complement.
GTGCACTTGGGAAGGTATACGTTCTTAAGCACATCCATATTGGACTTCAAAGATACCAAAGTGATGCTTTTGTCAGCTTTTATTGAGAAACATTAGTAAATTAAATAAGGGATGTTTACTGAGTGGTAAACATTCCCTAGCTGTACTATGTAGTGATGTAATTTCAAATGATTATAGTAACGGCAAGAAATCTTTTCCCAGTTCTGGGTGTATTTGGGCAATGCTGCATTTGCCATAAATTGTACAGACTAGCATTTATTTGTGCATCTGATTTCTAGATCCACATTTACTACCTGGCTCTGAGCGTACTGTTGCAATTTACTTCTTGCTGTATCTTGCCTTTTTAAAGTACTGTCTTTTAAAAAACTTGCATAAACGTTGCTTGTCCTTGGTGCGATAAATATTCTGGCATAGTATAACCACCCTCATGATGGCACCTGCTGTGATTGCTATTTGATTATATACCATCACATTCTTCAGATACATTATATACTATTGTTATTCTGCTTATCCTGTGATGCCACACATTGTTTTATCATGTAGTTACTATATGATGATAACAGGTTTGATCCTGTGGGTCATTAGTGGAAGGCAGACATTTCTGACCCTGAGAAAGTTCCTTCTCTATGGAGTAATAGCTGCACATGTTGGGAGAATGCAGTGGGGTGGGGGAAGGAGGTGAAATAGCTCACTCTTGCTTCTTGGGTGAGTGGGCTTGGATAGAGGAAGAGAGAGATGGGAGCAATTTCAAATCCCCCCCCCCCCAACATCCTCCGGACCTGCATGGCAGTTAGTCCCTGTGGGACCTGCAACTTCAGCAGTCAATTTTGCTGGGGTCAGAATTGGCTGCTGTGAGGAAATCCAGGAAGATAAGGGGTTCTTGCACAAACCGCACATGTTCTTTGTACCAGATCCAACCTGTCATTTGCTCATCTCATTTCATGTTGGAATACACAGGATGACTTTTCCTCAGTGTCCAAGGGTGTGTGGTACCTCATTGTCTTGGTTTCTTGGAGAGAAACTACACGATACATGTGGGTGCATGTCAGGTCCTGCAAGGTTCCCTGGGAAGTGTAGTTTTATAAAAATCAGCTGCTCAGTGTTGAAAGCACCAAGGGAATATTCCCTTTTCTTTTTGTAGAGAGCCCTGTAGAAGTGAAATTATCTGAGCTTTGTCAATTTCACTTAGCTAGGGGTAAAATTGACTGGCCCCCTCTATTTAGCTAGGAGGTAAAATTGATGAGGACGGTCAATTTCACTTGCAAGGGCTGTCTGCAAAAAGAATAAAAAGGGGACCTCCGTGCTTTCAAACCAGTGATTTATTGATCCTGCAACTGACTTTACATTAAAAAAAAAAAGAGGGGAGGAGATGAGGATGAGAAGGAAGAAAGGAGGAGAGAAGGAAAAGCTGGATAGACAATCACAAAGTAGTAAGAATCTCAGTGGGAGGGATCTTCTCTCTCTCTTGCAAAAAGCCTCGACTTTTTTCCCGCCTCCTGTTCCCATCCCCCCCCCAAGTTCTCAGGGGAAAACCCAAGCCAGGTAGCTTTTTGAAAGAGAGATTCCCCAGCAGAGAATCTCATCAAACAGCTGTTCTTTGTAAGACTACCCCTCCCAGGGAACCTTGTGGGACCTGACACATGACGAACATGTGCAAAGCATCTCGTAGTTTGGCTTTTAGTGGATGGTGACAGATATGTGCTTTAGTTTAAACTAAATGGTAGCTGGAATTAATTGTTGACTGCATTTGGCCTTTGTCATTTATATTTAAGGGTGTTTATCCACATTTAATAAGGGGTCTCTGAATCCAGCTGTCTCTCACCAAGACTGGGAGTGTTGTCAATGAACAACTTTCTTGCCAACCTCTAGTCTGGATGCTGTTGATCATATTTCACAGTGACAATGTTGTGATAATGCAAATGAAGGGCCTACAGTAATGAACCCTGTACAATGGCATGCATCACTGATTGCCTTTGCTGGTGTATTCTGGTGAACCTCAGCACAATTTGGTAATGGGTGTTGGGTATATAGAAGTGATGGGGTTTGTGATGTGCTGTAGTAGTAGTAACAACTGCTTAGGACGGGACGTTCCTGTGTATTGATTCCCTGGTTGTTAATAGCTGAGATCTTGAGTCACCAAGTTGGTGTTTTCTGGAATCTAATATTGTCCTGTGCTTTTCTCCCCATAGGTCTTCTCCAGGATTCTGACCATCCATACAGCAGATATGAGAACGAATGAAAATGGACTGTGCATTGCTTTTTTAAAGGAGTAGGAAGTTTAAAGATAATTCTTTGGTTCAGTTTTTAGATACCAAATGTGTTCATAAATGTGTGGTGGAACATCATATTCTTTTTCCTTCTCACACAGGAAACATTTTTCCTTCTCTAAATCTTTAATGGAATGAGAATTGAGAGACTGAAATAAAAATCATGTAATTTTCTTCTAACGTAACAGTTACAAAATTCAGATTATGTCTTATTTTCCATATTGCTAAATAAAAAAACCTTGTCAAATATATGTTGAATAATTGTTTGCAAGTGTTTAAGAGTACAGACATCTATGGTTCCAAGTGATGACAATTACAGCCTTCACCTTCATGACTGTTAACAGAACGTTAGGGGTATAAGTGAACAATAATAACAGTGTGCACTTGTCGCTTTGGCTTCAGCAACTTCTGTGCGGATGCAAGAACTAATAGATACCTGTGCTGCTGTTCTAGCTGGTATGTTCCTGCACCACCCAAGCCTTCTAAATGAGGTCATTTAAGGGCTGTAAAAATGTCATTCTGCTGTTATTGTCCCTTCTTCCCAATATCTCCTTTCCTAGCACACCCTGCTTCCCTCATGTCTTGCTTAATCTCAGTGGAGTTTTAGCCAATGAAACCTGTGCTTTCCAGGGAAATGAGCAGAAGGAAGCATAAAGAGCCTGTAAATGTTGAGGGATCCAGATTGTGATTATAGTGGCTTGGATCCAGTACCCATTTCTGCTGAAAGGAAGGGCCAGAGCAGAAGAATAGGCAAAAATCGCCAACCCCTTCTTTTTGTCTAACCCTTTTATTGGTACAAAATGATAGGTGATAGACAAGTCGTATTTAATCTGCAATGTGTGTGTTCTAATTGGTTTGTAACCACTAAGAGAACCTTTAATGTAACTTCATAAGACAAGCTTTTAACATGTTTGAAAAAGGTAATCACATTAGGCTTGTTTTTACATGAACACCAACTCCCAAATGCACTGTAAAATGTTTTCAAGTTTGTCTGCAATTGTGAATTCTGTCTCTCTTTTTAAAAGGCAGGAAAGATTCTAGATGGTAATAAATCAACTTGTTAGCTCTGTAAATATGCCTTGGAGGCAGGCGGTATTTTGCCTTCCTTGATTGCTTGATTGTCTTCCCAAAACTGTATAAAAACTTCTTTCTTGCTGTCAAATACCTGTTGCTGTTCGTTCCCTGAACACATCCTCAATCCAGCTATTAAATGTTTTACTAATAATACACAAAGTATGTGTTTGGGTTTTTAATGGATTTTTAGTGTTGTGTTACAGCACAGATTTCAGTGTGTGCCTTACCTCGATGAATCATTTTATAAAAACTATTTTGTGACTCTTCAGCACCTTGCATTAGAACTACATTAAATGTTGTCTTTTTCTCTTCTTGTTTATGCAGTACTTACTATGCATAAATATGATGGCAAGTGACAAATATTTCACTTCAACACTTTGATTTTATACTTAACTTGATTCTGGATTTCCATGATGAGTTTGCATACAAGCTTGAGCACTTTACTGAAATTTTTTAAAACAAGAATACAAATGTTAAACTTTTGGTTTATTTTTCAACCTTTAATAGTACCTTTGGCATCGCCATAAGTCAGCTACGACTTGATGGCACTCTCCACCACCAATAGTACCTTTATTTCATCTCTTTTTTTAAAAAAATTGTATTATCTTTGAGATTTCTCATAATCTTTCATATTTAACAAATACTGTAGAAAGATCTGGAATGTCAATATGCTGACAACACGTGACTGCATCTCTTCCTTGAATCCCAGAGATGCAGTAGATTTTCTGAACTGGCATCTGGTTAACTCTCCTGCCCCACGGCTACTCTACAGAGCCACGGAAAATCATCTTGATGGATCTCCTGGATCTTAGCTTGTTTGACTATACTTTGGCATACTAGTTAAGACAAGTCCATTGGAAAGGACATGCCTTGCATTGCTTTAACTTGGGTATCAGAGCAGAAAGATCATCTCCTGAAAGACGGTCTCTTGAAATTCTCTGAGCAATCTTCAAAGAATGTGTTCTATTTTTGTACATTTCTCATCCTCCATATTTCCAATTAACATTTTATGGTGTATTAGTACTTTTTCCATGATTGCAATCCTAAGCATACTTTTGTAAAAATTAATAGTACTGATTTCTAAGTAAACATAATTGGTGCTACTGGACTTGAATAAGTGGGACTGAATTTGAAAATATTGCTGGTGTAAAACTCTTGCATCTACTTACTTTGTGGCACAGAAGTACAAGATCTTTTTGAGAATCAATTGTTCATTTCTTTTTGTTATGTAAACATTTGGAAAATTTCTTCCCAATCAGCAGTGCGTTTTATTTGTATGACAATGACTTCAAAAAATGCAGCCAGGAAGCATTTCAAGTGCCACTATTAATATTCTATACTGAGCAAGTGTTCTTGAGGAGAAACGGTAAATTTTGGTAGAATAAGGCACAAAGTAGATTTGAATCATTAATATTGCCTAGAAATAGATGGTTCAAAGTGACTCTCTCTCTCTCTCTCTCTCTCTCTCTCTCTCTCTCTCTCTCTCTCTCTCTCTCTCTCTCTCTCTCTCTCTCTCTCTGCGTGCGTGCGTGCGTGCGTGCGTGCGTGCGTGTGTTCAGAATAACCCATATAATGCCACGCTATGCGGAGATCATGTGTGTAAGCTATGGTTGTGTAAGTGGCTGTTGCCTGGGGAAAGGGGGGAATTTTGGATTTTGCAGGTCAGATAAAAACAGCACATGTCATTTGGTTATGGACTGAGTTTTGCATTTTAATCAGCTGCTGAGCTTCAGCAGCTAAAATTAAGATGCAACGTAAATGTACGTATCAAAATGTGAAATTATTTGGTTCATTATTTTAAAATGTTACAATATGTCTCTCTGGCTCTCCCCGTCCCTCGCCCACTCCTGAAGACTCATAGGCGTGCACTGAAAGTTAACCACATAGGGTTGGTGTTACATGCCTGGCAAGATGGCTGCTGCTTGCACTAGGGCCGCACAAACCAATATTGGGGAGAAAACTGATGAGGCAGTGGAAGAGCAGCGATCAGATCTTCCCACTGTTTTTGAAAAGCCCACAGAAGCTGCTGTGCTGGAGGCTGGATTTGTTTCAGATGGGACGAGGAGAGAAAACGCTTCCCCTCCCCATGCTGCAAAAGGAAAAAATGTGCTAGTGGGAATGTTCTCTTTGCAGTCAGCAAAATTGCACAGGAGGAATTGCTATTTCTGCCCCCCCCCCCCCGCTGCCTATTCACAATTTTAATTGGGGCCCTTATGTAGCTTCTACTAGCCTTTAAAAATGCTGGAAGAGTTTGATTGTGGTTCTGCCAGCATTTCATCTGTTTTGACCTTTCTCAGCAGCATCCCAACTGTGCACCATCATCATTCATAGGCAAAAAAGCAGAAGCGACCTCTCTCACAGAGACCGTTGTGACTCTTCAGCTGTCCACTGGTTGTCTGTGTGGGAGCATGGAATAAGCCAGTACTACAAGCCTCTTCAGCCCCCTTTGCCTGTGGTGGCAGCCGACAGAAGGAAACAAGCCTTGCATTGACAGAATGGAGGGGTGTCAAAGCTGGTGTCAAAGCATGCAGGTGCTTCCAGTGCAGTACTTTGTAACAACATAGATGCACTCTGGAACAAACATCCCTCTCTGTTCTCTGGATGTGCTCATTGGGGTGGCCCCCAAATTGTTTCAGATTCCTCTTAACAAAATTGCTCTGTCCCCCCAAAATATTAGGGATCATATTCCACACTTGTGACTTGATTCCCTATTTGTGGCTCTACCTTTCCAAGGCGTTAATCACCAGTGTTTTTCTGTCCTGCACACAGTCCCTTGCAGATCCTCCCATCTCACTCCTGAGCTCAGTTTTTGAGGCAGCAATCTGTCTTAATTACTCTGCTCATGCTCTGCTTGACTTTGCCTTTAAATGGGGGCAGGCAGCTGGTGTTCTGTGACCACTGCTTGTCATTCTGAGGACAATGATTGCTGCTGCTTTCTCTCCGTCTGCTATATGTACCTGATGTCTTTTCCCCCTAGCATTTAGAGCAGCTTTGGATATCCAACACCTTTCACACACCAAACGCTTGAGCTTGCGGGTGGCAGGAAGGGAGTGTTTGGACAGAGAGAGTGCATGTATTTTCCCACATTGGAACATGCGTGGGCTCAGTTTGGAACATTTGAAACAAAGGTGGGAAAAGGAGATGCAGTCACATTCACGCTTTTTCTCACCTGTCCCTTTTTTTGGAAATGGAAGCCATTCAGTGTGATACTCTCCTTAGGCAACAACTTATCTTGGTGACGTGCATCTGTACTCTCAGGTCCTTCTAAAAGCTGCTACTGTAAGAATAACAATGCTGAACCGTGTTCAAACAGAGTAATTTTTGTTGTTTCCTAGAACTTATTGATCAATGGTGGAGATAGTCCGTGCACAACTTGGAAGGATGGATATTGGCAGACCTGTAAACTTGGGGAAATAGTTTGCAGGGTGGAATAAATTTCCTGAGGGCTTACAATGATAGAAATTCTCCATTGCAGCATTGTGTTTGCAAGCCCCTGGGATGCAATGATACATTTCCCCAGGGAGAGTCAGAATGCCTCTTCTCAAGGCAGAGAACAACTGGGGGTCTGCCCTCCTTAAAAAAAGTTCTGCAGGCCATAGTTGAGCCATGTGATGTCACAAAGCAGCCCACTTAGCTCCAGTCAAGATTCACTGTGGCCCATCTAAGAGAATGAGTTGTGCACCCCTGTGCTACTTCATGAGGGCTGGCCTGTTCTGGGCTTTTTTTTTCAGGAAAGTATTAATCTTATTTATTTATTTATATTATTCTTTTTAGATTCTGCCCTCCCTGCACCATCAGGCTCAGGGCAGATTACAACCATATACAATTAAAACACATTAAATAATACCAATTAAAATAAAACAATTCAGATTTACACAGTTAAAATACATTATATAAATAAATACACACACACACAGATTCATAACGGCACAGCAGCCAGCCAACCGACCTTCACCCATCACCAGAGCATCATCGTGGGGACTGTTTATTTGATGGAGGTATTGCCAGTAGGGAGGGTATATTCTGTAATCTACCGGCCAGGGGGCTTTGCCTAGCACCGCCCAAACGCCTGGTAGAACAGCTCCGTCTTACAGGACCAGTGGAAGGATAACAAATCCTGCCCGGCCCTGGTCTTGTTAGACAGAGCATTCCACCAGGCTGAGGCCAGGACCGAGAAGGCCCTGGCCCTGGTCGATGCCAGGCAGGCCTCCCTGGGGCCAGGAACCCTTAGCAGATGTTTAATACTAGAACGAAGAGTCCTATCCATGATCTTGTTTCTTAGGAGGGATTTCTGAGTATCTTTCCCCAAGTCTTTGCAGAATTGGTTGTATAAAGATTTGTGTGTGTCCTTGGTCAGTGCAGCTTGTAAGTACATGGTTAGCCCTAGAAAACTGAAAAACATCCAGCTGTCCGTCACTGCTTCGTATTTACAAGTGAGGACTGGGTAGCTATGGAAAAAACTAACCCATCCAATTAGGCTCTCCAAAGGTTTAGCTACTCTACAGATTTTTTAAGCCAAGTGGTATCCTTTTTCAGTATACATTTAATTAATTTTCAACATCAAGTGGGTTATACCGTTTTCTGTGCTTTCTACTGGTCTATCTAATTAGTTGTCTCTCCTGGCTTGTTTTTTATTCTCAGTTTTGAATGAGAAATGACTTGATTATACTTTAACCATTCTTTCTAGCCAAAACTTGGATCCCAAAGAAGCTTACCACAATTATAAACAAATGCAAATACCAATAAAAGGCACTTGGGAGAGATCTTGATGGAAGGGCACTTGGCTGCTACCTCTTTTCTGGCTTCACTGGTGACAGCAATGTGCAACCATATATTTTGGAACAATTAGATCCTTTTTTAAAAGCAATCTCATTTCACTGTATAAATTAGAGGGAAAGAATTTCAGAACATGCCTCAGTGATAGAAATTATATAAAACCCTTTTAAACTTCTCCCGAGTGGCAAGCTAAACTCATAATCTTGTGATGCGTCTGAAAGCTCTGTACCATGTATGGATATGGCTATGATAGTCAGCATATCCACCCTCCCCCCCCCTTTGCGGAGCCAAACGTGCTTACAGTGTTTCTACCCTACATTTTATCTTTACAACAACGACCCTGTGAGGTAGGTAAGGCAGAGAGAGTATGGCTGGCTCAAGGTCACCCAGCAAGCTTCCATGGCAGAGTTGGGACTTGAACCTGGGTCAATCAGTTCCTAGTTTTGACACTAAACCACTATACCATCCTGGCACTTGTGGCGTGAATGTGACAATGTGGGCTCATTATGCATTGTCCAGTGCTTCAGGGCTCTGAGTAGCTTTCTGATCCATCACTACCAAGAATCCTGTAGCCCTGCCCAGGCATGTCTGTCACCAACACCTTCGCACAAAGCTGTGATCCCTTCTGTGACCGATTTAGGACCAGACTATCCATGACATCGGAGTTCCATGACTGGAATGCAGACATGTTTGACCTTTAAAAGCAGCTGTTGAGAAGGAGGTATGGATGGGGTGAAGGTGGCTCATTCTTCTTGCTGCTAGGAGGGTAGCTGTGTTGGTCTGCAGTATAATTGCAAGTTTCGAGTCTAGTGGCACCTTAGAGGCACCTTCTTCAGACAGGGAGTCTGACTCTAAAGCTTACACGCTGAAAATCTGGTTGATCTCCAAGGTGCCACTGGCCTCAAATCCTACTCTTCCTGCTGTTTCCCAGTGCTTGCACCAGGCCCCATGGAGTCCTAGTCCTAGTCCTAGTAAAGGAAAAGATAGGTATGTTATTATTACAAATATATTTTCCCTACACAAACTACTTAAAGCAATTCAAGGGAGCCTTTTTAGATTGAATAAATAGTATGGGTGGGGTGGTGGATTTAACCCATTTTTTTCTGCAATCCCAGTTGATGTTGGTAACCCATTTTTCTCTCCCCCAGCCCTGCTGCTTTTTAGGTCCTTAGACTGAGCAGCTCTAATTGTCATGCCACTGCAATTCCATAACCGTAGCACATGTAATATACTGTAACATGTCACTGTTGTCTGACAGCAGTCTATAACCTGGCTTGGGAGGCAGAGAGGGTTACTTACAGCACATCTCATCTATGTTGGTTCCTATTGCTCCTATTTGAGGTACTGATTCTGCCTCTTGGAGCTCTAGAGGAAACTGCTTCTCTTGTCCTTGATTGCAGCCTTCCTAGCTGCAAATCAAAGAATTACTGGCTGCCTTCTTGGTTTTGTACTGTCTGTATACTGATCTCTGTAGATGCTGTCACCATGGCTGCTCTGCACTTTTTGAATTTGATTTCCCTCAAGGTTTTTATTTTATTATTTATTTCAGTGACTTTTACCTTTCTTGCTGAGGCTGAACACAGATTACAATTTTTTTTTTAAATGCCACACAGAAGACACTATAAGGCATACTGTTAACCAGGGCTTTTTTTTCTGGGAAAAGAGGTGGTGGAACTCAGTGGTGGAACTCAAGACTGCACAATGACGTCACTTTGGGTCAGCTGGAACAAGGGGGAGTTTTTTTAAAGTTTAAATTGCCCTCGGCGAAAATGGTCACATGGCTGGTGGCCCCACCCCCTGATCTCCAGGCAGAGGAGAGTTTAATATATTGTTGAAGGCTTTCACGGCCAGAGAATGATGGTTGTTGTGGATTTTCCAGGCTGAATTGCCATGGTCTTGGCATTGTAGTTCCTGATGTTTCGCCAGCAGCAGGATAAATCAAACAACTAAGGAAAAACAGTCTCCCACAGGAAAAGTGTTTTTGCCATATATCAAAGGAATCACTGATCAGATGGGAAAGCTTATGAAAAAACACAACCTACAAACAGTATTCAGACCCACCAGAAAAATACAACAGATGCTATGATCAGCAAAAGACAGTAGACACCCCCTCACCTCTGCAGGAGTATACCACATACCCTGCAGCTGCGGACAAGTTTACATCGGGACCACACAGCATAGCATCCAGACAAGAATAAAAGAACATGAAAGACACTGCAGACTTGGACAACCTGAAAAATCAGTAGTGGCTGAACATAGTCTAACTCAAACAGAACACAGTATCCTATTCAAGGACACTAAAATACTGGACAACACTTCCAACTACTTTGTCAGATTGCACAGGGAAGCCATTGAAATTCATAAGCATAAGCACAACTTCAACAGGAAAGAAGAGACTTTAAGAATGAATAGAGCATGGTTTCCAGTCCTGAAAAACACCAGGCTAACAAAATACTCTACATCTTACAATAGCCCTGCAGATAAGATTAGCATATCAAGCACCAATCCATATGCAAAAGAACCTCCTCAGGATACAGTGAAGCATTAGCATTCCACACCCTGGGAAACTCTTACAGGATGACACAAACCAAACACACCTTCCTGAGTAGATATAAATTACCTGCTAACGTCTCCACAGTTTGACACTGAGAGATCTCTGTCTTTTGGTGCTACACCTCTGAAGATGCCAGTCACAGCTGCTGGCGAAACGTCAGGAACTACAATGCCAAGACCATGGCGATACAGCCCAGAAAATTCACAACAACCAGAGGGGAGTTTAGATTGCCTTCCGCGCTGTGCAGAGGGCAATCTAAACTCCCCTCAGTCTGGAGATCAGGGGGCGGGGCCACCAGCAATGTGACCATTTTTAAGAGGTGCCGGAACTCCGTTGCACCGCGTTCCTGCTGAAAAAAAGCCCTGCTGTTAACAATGCAACAACTGTATAACAAACAATTAGTAAGCAATGTAGTACAAACAAGCTAATAAATGCAATAAACTCCTAGCCTGTTTTCTTCATGAAAATGTCTTTCAGGACAAGTATACATTCTGTGGAATGTATGAAGCATTGGGTGACCACCTGACCACCTTTGGTAGGCTGTTCCACTGGGTACAAGACACAACAGAGAAAGCTCAGGTATGGATAGCTCTTACCCATTTGCAAAGTACTACTTTCTGGAAGACTTTGCTCAGATGAGTGAAACTGTCATAGTGGGGCTCCAGGCGTGATTTCCTTAAGAACTTTAGGGTGTGAATGGAAAAGCTGGCATTTAATGGTTAGTGCTAAATGTTTAATTTATTGTGGAAAGACATGTTTTATATAGTAATTACTTTTGTTTAATTTTGTGTTGTAAAGTGCTGTTACTGCCTCCACCGCTGGAATGGAGTTGGTTAAAATCAAATAACTTTCATGTTATCTTTTTTATTAATGGCACTCAGCTGGTTGTATGGCATTTCTGCAAAGACACCCATTTGTACACAGTGGGGCTTTTAACAGATGCATCAGATCAAGCTGAAATTCCTTCTGAATTCTTGCACGTGTAAGTGTGCTTCTTTACTTGCCACTGGCTTTGAAAAGATACAGGGTTCACAGTAAAACTTGAGGCGGGAAAGGATGAGCTGATGCACGGGCGTTCAAGTGAACAATCCACCGGGAGATTCTGCTGTTATACAGCCCTCTAGAAAATAAAGAGGAGGGAGCTGCACAGAGCTTACTTTTTTCACAAGAAAACTTCCTGAGGCACTGTGCTCAAAGTGAGGTTTGTATTTTGAAGGGTATGATGTCTCTTTCCTGCCCTTTTGTTTAGACTCTTGAATTTTCATACCATTTCTGTCCAGAATAAGAAAGTGGCACATGTATATGATGGAGCATCCGGGGTCCCATCAAGACTTGTGACCAAATGCTGTCAGAGAATGAGAAATCCTCTTAAAGCAGCTCTAAACTGAATCATTACAAATCAGTTGTTCCAAGGCGGGCTGCCAGAGAGTGTTGCTGGGAGGCCAGGATTCCATGTGCTCCATCTTCCATACCTCAGCGATGTGGTGCAGCAATCACCAAAGTATGGTATCTGGTCCCTTAGTTATAAATGAAGATGTCTCAAGAGGTGGATAAGGATTAGAAAGAAAGAGTTCCTTAGCACTGCAACCCTGTCTTCAAGTGTGTGGGTCTGGTAAGGTGTGGCACATGGAGGCCAAGCATGTAGAACGCAGCTGGCAGGCTCAGATATATATATATATATATATATTTAAGATATCTTGCTTTTGGAGCTTTTTATTCAAAAACACTGAGAATGCTATTAACTGGCCACGAAGCTAATATGTTGTTCAATTGTCCTCACATTGCTTTCATTAAAGATCAGATTTTTATTAAATGTCCAATATTGTTCTTTTTTGGTTTCTAAGTCCAAGCATTATCAGAATAATCTATACTTCCTATTTTAGCTTGTAAAGTTCTTTTAATCAGATTGTCAAATATAAAGATATAATCAGTCCCGGTGTATATATTATGACGTGGTGAGAAGTATGTGAAGTCTTTTTCTAATTTGTTCATCTCCATATATCCACCAAATGAAATTTTCTGAATATTGCAGGCAATTGAGTGTTTTGTTTAGGTTTTCAAAAAAATTTTACTATTAAAGTAAGCATAATTTGCTACGTAATTAAAGACTCCACCAACTATCACTGGGCCTTCCTGAAATTCCTTCAATTTCTGCAATACCTCTTCTATAAAATTTAATTGATTAATGTTGGGTGCATAAATTGATGCTAGCGTGTACAGATGACCACTAAGCTGCCCCTTAACAAATAGATATCTCCCCCTTGGGTCTTCTAATGTAGCTTTATGAGGAAAATGGGTGTTTTTAGATAACAAGATAGCAACTCCTCTAGATTTAGAAAAACCTCTGGCAGGCCCAGGTAACTGCATGGGTATCGAGGAGGGTTTTCAGGCCCAGTGGAGGGGCTGGAGCTTCTGGAATGGGTTTTGGGTTTAAAAGGAAGAATGTAGAAGCGCCTGGATGAATGCATGGGGCATAATAACTTAGCTTTGATTTGCCAGCCAAACGGTATGACATCCTAACCCAATGACTATTTCAACTACTGTGTGTCAATTGCTAACTGGGATTGGAAGGCTGCAAAAATAAAAAATACAAATATGTTTATACCTCAATGTTGCAGCTTGACTATTCTCAGGAGGAAGCAGGAGCATGAACATCACTCCCATCCTGCAGTCACCCCATTGGCTACCCATCAGTTACTGCGCTCAGTTCAAGGTATTGGTGGTCACATACAAACTTCTTCACGGCCTTGGTCCGGCATACCTGCGAGACCACCTCCCTCCCTATGTCCCTCCATGGCAGCTTTGCTCACTTGAACAGGGTCTCCTGTAGCTGCCACCCTGCACATGGGCAAAATCAACTGCAACATGTACACAGGCTTTCTCTGTGGTGGCCCCTCCCCTGTGGAATGGCCTGCCTGAGGAGGTCAGGCTTTACACAATGCAAAACTGAATGATTCAAAAAGGCTTTTAACTCAGGAGTGCTGCTTCGCTAATGAGTTAGGGTCAGGAGGACCTTAGATTTCACCACTATGTTGCCTTGTGTACTATCTGGTGCTTTAAATATGTTCTGTTTCAGCATTTCTTCAACTCCGTATTGGATCCTTGCTAACGTTATGTCTTTGTAAACTTGTGTTTATTTACTCTATGGCATTGTTTATGGAAATGTCCTTGATACTGACTGTACTAGTCTCACACTGTGTACTCCATCTTGAATCTCAGTGAGAAAGGTGGACTATAAATGACAAATAAATAAATAAAATAAACATTGTGCACGTGAACACACACCATTGCAGATGAGAAACTGGTAGTAAAAAGAGCATTGACTTGCTTAAGGCTCCTCAGTGAGATTTGAACAGACGACTTCCTGGCTTGTTGCTGATACTCTAATAAAAGGCAACTTCCCACCAGCTAGAATTCACTTTGTAGAAGCAAGCCATTCGCTTGGATTACGCTTCAGAAGGCTCGGTAAGAGTGAAGCTAATAGGGGCTAGTAACTTAATTTTATATCAATCAGTCTTTAGTACAGAAGTGCTTTGTTGCCTGCTAGTGACACATCTTCAAACACCCTCTAATCCTCCCTATCCAACACTTTGATCTTTTCAAGGTGAGTAGACTGGCATAAACACGAATTTTCTTTGGCAGTGGAGAGATTTATGAAACGTTTACACTAAGCTGTCAGGTGGAGTCCTGACAAGATTATGCCTTCCTGGTCAGGTGCTATTGTTGGCAACTTTTTCTGTCTGTAATTGATATTTCAGCTTATTCAGAAAGTCTCTCTTGTTCGCACTGAACAGTCAGCCAACTTGAGTACAATTACATTCCTAAGGCATAATGAAGTATCTCTGAGCATCTGATATAAAGCACTCAAACCTGACGAATAAATATTTAATTGTATTTATGCTATTAACTTATGCAGAAGCCCCACCATTTATATTCTGATAGAACCGGAATGTAGCATTAGCACAATGCTCTGGAAAATCCCAGGAAGATGGTGCAGCTCTCATGAAAGGAACAGGTCATGCAGTTTTTCTCTGGAGTCGGTTCTGTCTTGCAAAGATCAGTGGCATTATGCTCCAGCTGTCCCTATGAGCCAGCAATAGTCCCTGCTTCTGGTCCCTGTCTCTGCTTTGTCAATGCCTCTAATTTGGGCTTGTAGACATACCTCTAGATGTGTCCTGCTTCAGGATTTTGCTCCTTCCTGGTGATCTCTAGAAATCACTCAATGGGGCATGGATAGATCTAGTCTCTCTCCAGCACACATCCATGGAGCTACAAGTATATTGGTGCTAAGGTCCTGTGCACTATTTCACATGCTACCACTGCAGGTCTTGAACTGTGATCATTGTTGCAGGAGAAGTATGTGTTGAATCCAACAGCAGAAGGGAAGGGTGATTTTTGTTGATCCTCCCGTCCCTACGTGGCTGCTGAGGGCCCCCTATTCTCCAAAGAGCAGCATCCTGAGGACTTCAGAAGGCTGCAATGGGGACAAGGTGGGGAAATGCTGTTCCACTGGCCAAAGTGTATTTGGTTCTATCTCTGTATTTTCTCTGCTATAACAAGCCAAAACCTTTAGCTTCAAATCAGTGGTGAAGGGTGCATCAAGGTTGAGCATATATAGCTGGGTGCTGAAAAGCATTCAGGGATGTGTAATAGTGGAAAGTTATGTGTATGAAAATAGAAACATGCTGATAACACCAAAATTCTCATACCAAGGATTTGAGACATATACCGCGGTTACTGGGAGCAAGGCTCAAGCTTGTGCATGGCTCATCCGCCACAGGCTGGTATTCTCTTCCCCTACTGCCTTTTTTGTGTGTGTGTGTGTGTCTCTGTGTTAAGGAAAGCTATAAACTGAAGCTGTTGCTTGCCCTCCAAACCAGAACTGCAAACCACAATCAAAGGTTTGGATGTTAAGGACTGAAAATGATGAATTTGCTCTTCTGTTTGACTTGCTCATATTTGCTTTCGTGTTTTTATATATATAAGTAACTGTAGAGATCTCAGAAGCCCTGGGTGGAAGACCTTTCCTTGCCTACAAACAGCCCCCCAACCTTAAACAACTTCTCACTTACAATCATGAATCGGCTAGCAGAGTCACCAGCACAGGTACCAGGCCCTGCAACAGACCCAGATGCCAGCTCTGCCCTTATATCTACCCAGGGAATACAATTACAGGACCCAATGGCATCAACTACACTGTCTCTGGCTCTTACAGCTGCTCATCCTCCAATCTGATATATGTCCTCATGTGCCAACAATGTCCTTCTGCTCTGTACATTGGACAAACCAGCCAATCTCTACGCAAAAGAATAAATGGACACAAATCTGACATTAGAAATAGCAATGTCCAGAAACCCGTGGGAGAACATTTCAATCTACCAGGACATTCCATCAAAGACTTAAAGGGCACTGTAGTTCAACAGAAACCTTTCAAAAACAAAATCCAACGGGAAGCTGCTGAATTGGAATTCATATGTAAATTTGAGTGTCAAGCTGGGACTGAATAGGGACTATGAATGTTTATCTCATTATCACAGGTAACTGATTTCCTTTACAGAAGCGGGGTCAGGGGGAGGACAGTGGCACCTGGCGTGGGCTTTTGAGGATCGCAGTTCTCTTTGTCAGATGCATTTGGCGGGGAGAGCTGTGATTCTCGAAGGCTTGTGCTGCAGTGGAATTGGTTGGTCTTGGAGGTGCTACTGGACCCTTTTTGATTTTGCTACTACAGACTAACACTTCTAACTCCTCTGAACCTTTACAGAAGCAAACTGATCTCCATATCAGAAGGAGCTGTTTGCATCTAACCCGCCCTCCCCTCTCCTCCTCTATATCTGACCAGTTTCTTTTGGCCCTCCATGCATCTGATGAAGAGAACTGTGATTCTTGAAAGCTTATGCTACAATAAAATTGGTTAGTCTTAAAGGTGCTACTGGACTCTTTTTGATTTTGCCACTACAGACTAACATGGCTAACTCCTCTGGATCTATGTAGAGATCTCAACAGCAACATATCTGATATATGTCAGTAAGTCTTAACATTAGAGGGGGTGGGGGGAAGAAACCCTTAGGAATTCTTGAGCTTTCTCTGTAAGTCTCAGAAATTGTATTTGCCAACATGTCTTGGTAACTTACCTTTGTGAGTGGTAAAAATAAAGATGAAACTTGGTCATTTCCTAGACACGTTGTTATTGAAAAGTAGTGGTAGACTCATCTCCCTCTCTTTTAAACTGTTGAACGTTGTTAATAAAATCAGTATCTAGGAACAAATACATCTCCAAATGGGCCACTATGAAATAGAAACAATATCCTCAACACTCTGGAAAAGCCAGTGATGCCTGAAGTAGCTCTATGGTAGCTTAGCTAAATCAAAAGGAGTCCAGTAGCACCTTTAAGACTAACCAATTTTATTGTAGCATAAGCTTTCGAGAATCAAGTTCTCTTCGTCAGATGCATGATACAAACTGGGCAAATACAGAAGAGGAGGAGGGAGAGGGGAGAGAAGAGGACATATATCAGAAGGGGACAAGATGCAATTAGCGGGGAGGCAACCAAAACATTCCTTTGCTAGTAAATGTAAACATCTCCTTTTGGTGTGGAGTCAGTTTGCCGTGTTAGTTTGTAGCAGTATAAGCTGTAATTAGTTATATTATGAAAAGGCAAGTTACAGAATTCAAGCATATATGGAAATTAGCTGTGAGGGAAAGATGGCCCCTTTATTCTTACTGATAGGCCTTCATATTCCAAACAAGTGATAAATGGGGGTGGTGGCTGAAATGTGTGGCAAAATTGCCACACAATTCTGAGCTGGTGTCACTCTGACCACTTTAGGCAGAAAGTTCTGCCTATAATGTGATTTCATATTGTTTGTGTCTGTGAGGACAGTCTTCTGACGCTTATGCCTTTGAGGGTGAGAAGTGTAATTTTGGTGCCCATGTTCAACCCTGTAATAGTGCTTGTGTTGAATACCCTGTTTGTCTACATTATTAACAACTGTAGCGAAGTCTTATGCAGTGCATGGTACTAGAGAGATTTCAAAATAATCTTGTCTACAGCTGGGATGATATTGGGAACAGTCTGATTCTCTAATAAGAATGCTGGTGATTTCAGCAACGGCCCTCGGCTTCATGCTGTATTTGACCGTCTCTTCATTTTCAGAATGACTCAGCTTGACACAATGTCAGCACCTGACCTCAAGGTTTGTGCCAAGAGACTTTTTCTCTGAAAGTCAGTCAAGGAGATACTGAAATTATTGGACTGGCTTACAGGTTTTGTGTGTGTATATGTGTGTGATTTTGCAATCTTTCCCTTTGTTCCTTCGCCCATCCCCATTCTTCAATATCTTTAGATAGCTGCAGAAGGTATTATGCTTGTAGCCAATCTGCCTGTCTTTCCCATAATATGGAATTCCTTCTCATTATAGGCATAGTATTTTTAAAAAGATGCATAAATGTTGGTGGCTTCTAACATACCACAGATTAAAAGAATAGACGCCGACTTTGTTCACATTGCATCACATCTGGAAACAGGAGAGAGAAATGCTAGTTATTGTACCCATGCTTGGCATGCCATATTGGACAACTGATGGACCTCCATGAAGTCAATGGGTTGAGTCCAGACTAAATTGGCAATTTCCATTGATTCTCCCTTCCTGCTGCAGACTCAAGTTCTTCAGGGTCCTCAATCTCCAAGAGCACCATTTTGTGGAGAGCAGTGGGAGGCAGGAAAGTTCCATTTAGTTGATGGAAAATTTAGCATGGGTCCAGCCCAATTTTTCCCCATATTTCAGCAGGGTTTCCAGGTTCCCTGGGGATCAAAGTGGGAGGTGCTGGGGGAGATGACAGGAGAATGTCATTCCTGGTACAACGTGGAAGCTTTCCAGAGTGTGCAGGAGTGCACTTTGGGGAGGTCTTGGCCCATTCCCAAGACTTTCCCCATCACCAGCCAGGTGAGAGGTGGAGTAGGCTGGTAGCAGGGTATCCCTCACCAGGGGAATGATAACTCTTTTCAGAGTTACAATGTTTAGCAATGCAACCAGTAAATAAAATATAGTTGCCTGCCAAATGAGGGTTTTGTGGGAGTAACCCTCTGAATACCAGGGCCAGAAGGCAAAATCAGGGGAAGGCCTCAGCTTCTCTGCCTTGTTGCTGACCCTCCCTAGTAAGTGGCTGGCCACTGCATGAGAAAGGGTGCTGGACAAGATGGACTCCTGGTTTGATCCAGCAGGGTTCTTGATACATTCTTATCTTTAAGGTATCAAAGGGCTATCAATAGCTTTTTTTTGTCCAGGCAAGCCTGATCTCATCCGATCTCAGAAGCTATGCACAGTCAGCCTTGGTTAATAATGGGATGGCAGAACTCCAAAGAAGACCAGGTTTGCTATATAGAGGCAATCCATCTCTGAGTCCCTTGCCTTGAAAACCCCAGCAGGGGTTCCCATAAGTCATCTATGATTTGACGGCATTTTCCACCGCCACCAGGAATCCATGGGAAACTGTTATTGTCATACAGGGCTGGCACATACAGTTATCTTGTTTTGTGGGACTGTAGCTGCAACTTTGCAAGCCATTTTGATAGTACAGGTTGCAGCAGTCAGATACATAGCTACCAGGCAGTGGTGCTAGTTTGTAGAATGCAAGGCTGATCATGAGCTTATCAGCAGCCACACACATTGCTTGGCTCGTAGAGACAAAACTGACCTTATAAACTAGCCCAATGGTAATCATAATAGCAATATAGTGACTATTTGTAGTGTGAACTCCCTTGTTGTTAGCAAAGTCTTTATACATATGCAAAATACAGCATTCATCAAGTTTGATGTAAGCAAAACATATCATGCCCTTACCATCCTTCAAAGTACAGCTATTAAAGGTGCCCTTTAAAGTGTCAAGTGTCACAAACAACCCAGTGTTACCAACTAAGGCCTGTATTATCTGGAAGTTATGGAAAATAGAGTGTAGGGGAGTCATATGTCTGGATGAATTTCATTTATCCATGCACAAGCAATTGTTGGAAAAGACAGAATCATAGAGTTGGAAGATGTACAAGCTATTCTGTCCAATCCCCTGCTCAATGCAGGTGTGTGCTGCTTCCTGAATCCTCAGCAGGATTGTGTTGAGAAACACTATGCAGTTGAGCCATCCCTATGCTGGTCATAATGGGCGGGGGTGTTAATAGAACAATGGAACTGGGTTCCTCCCCCACCCCCATTTTTGTGTTTTGCTTCTCTAGAATTCCCTTTTTCTTCAACTGTGCAATGGACTTACAAGACTGCTTCTTTCCTTTTCAGCAGGCAGACTACTGTAACGTGTTCCACCTGGGACTGCCCCTAAAGACAACTTGTGAACTTCAGAGTGCTGGTACAGAATGCTGCAGCTCCTTTAATGTTGTGGACCAGGCAGAATATGTATATTACACCTATCTGCAGTTGCTCTGTTGATTACCAATTCATTCCCAATTTCAGTTCAAGGAGTAGTTTATTACCTATAGCCATTCATGGTTTAGGACCGGCACATCTGCAGAATTATCTCCTGATATGCTTCACTGAGACAGCTTTGCTTATTTGAACAAGGCCTTTAGAAGGTGCCATCCTGCAAATGGGTAAGATCGGTGCTTTTTGCCCCTGAGCATTCTCTAGGGCAGCTCCTCATTTGGTAGAATACTCCACTACTGAGGTCAGGAAGGTTCTTACACTAGTTGAGTACCCTTCCACAGAATATGTGAAATGTAACTTTTCAGGAGGGTATTTCTATGAAAGGGATTATTATTGGCATTTTTAACATTTATGGGAATTTTTTATATAGTTTTTATTGTATGTACCCTTGGTTTTTAATTTTTGTAAGCCATCTTGTGTCTTTGTGAGAAAGGTGGAGTGTAAGTAAACAAACAAGAAACAGGCCTGCAGAACCCTCTGACGGATAAGGAATTGCATGCTCAGATCCCGTGTCTGGATCCGGCTCCTCCTCTACTCCTCCCAACAGGTGATTTATGCCACTGTGCATGCCCCACCCAAACATATCATACAGGAATACTGTCATACGCATGTGAAGCATATTTAGCCAGGTTAATATCAGCTAGCATACACTAGTATCCTTTTAGATTTTTTTGCTTTGAGCCTGGTGATCTGCCCAATAGCAAAAATTGTATTAAATACCATATACCTGCTGTATGGGATACACAGAGCAGCTGTCCTAGCAGTATCTTTACAGCTCTTTTTGTATGGCATTCATGGAAGCCCAAACCCAGAAGGCAAGAGCTTTCTCCTTAGGTTGCACTGGGACAGTAGAGGGTTACTTTAACAGTGTATCTTGCTGGAAGATTACATGCTAGCTAGGGAATGGACATTTGAATAACTATTGAATAAATGATCAGCGGAGTATGGATGATGCTTTATCATCATATTGCACTGCCAGTTTCTTTGCTCATAGTTCTGCTAGCCTATGGAGGTCTGTTGCAAGGGCAGGCAGGCTACGGAACAAAGTGCAAGCTCGTCCTCTCTTTGACCTGATACAAGGATCTCAATCTTCATTACAGAGACATTCCTGACATTTACACTGGCTGTGCTTCCTGGCTTCTAGAGGCAGCAAAACCAGTTCTCTTCCATATCTAACAGCCAGAAGAAGCTCTGCTGGGCCAGTGAAGTTCCTGGTATGTTGCCCAAAGGTTCAGTCTAGGAATGGATAAGATATTCATTACAGCTGACTTCACTAAGATACCCCTCTTCACAGGCCTTATGGATGTTTCCCAATCTACAACTTGCTTACTCCAAAGTATTTTCATCTATTTTCACAATACGATTGTGGAATTAATGGATAGTAAATTGCAGCTACAATTTAATGTAGGCTTTTGTTCTCAGCAAAACCAGTTAGTCATAGATGTCTATTTTAAAATTATAGAACAATCTAAGACAAAATGTCATCGCATGTAGTGTATACTCTAGGGAGCAAGTATATAACTGACGGTTAAGAACATGAGTGATGAGCTGAAAGCCCCTGATTCAAATCTTATTTCAGCCATAAACTTACCAGTGGCCTGACGTGAGCCCCTATCCATGTAGCATAGACCCCATATCTGAATTACAGGGATTCTATAGGCCCTACTTTTACAGATTTGTTGTAAAGTTAATTAAGATAAGCTATATGAAATTCTATAACAACACTTGAACTGCATATAAAAGTTCCATAACTCAGAAGCATTTTCTTAATTTTGAATTTTTCATTTTATTCAATGTAAATAATAGATCATTAAAATAATTGTGCTTAAAAAAGGGATAATTTATATTCTCTGTGTTGGGATAAATCCAGTGTTACAAGACAGACTGTGTTAAAATCTTACCCTATTTTAGCAGGCGTACAAGAAATGCAAACACCTTTTCCCCTAGAGCAGAACATCCTCTG
Source organism: Eublepharis macularius (assembly GCF_028583425.1). Classification (NCBI taxonomy): domain Eukaryota; kingdom Metazoa; phylum Chordata; class Lepidosauria; order Squamata; family Eublepharidae; genus Eublepharis; species Eublepharis macularius. The sequence continues at coordinate 63,485,482 of NC_072800.1, read as the reverse complement.
GAGTTCACCTTGACTGGTTACTGTGTTAAAATTCAACATTGCTTGTGTATATTTGCATTTTTTAAAAAATGTTAGCTAAGCTTCTCTTACACAAACACTAACTGGGTGTTATGTGAGCAGCAAAAACTGGAAGAGGAAGTTAAGCAATTGTGTTAATCTAAAAGGGAGTGATGCTTGTGCTTTAATGTTATTGCTTCAGTAGAAAACATGCTACTCTGGGTCTTATACACTGGGGTTCAGGCCCTGCATTCATACATACTAGAGAGGTCTGAATGAGCTTTAGAATGCACTGCAGCTACACAGGGTGAGTCAGAGAGAAAAATATTTTGGAACGCTCCCTAGGTAAAAAAAAACTCCCTGCAAGCAGAAAACAAACACAGCAAGCTTAGTAAAGCAGTTAATCCTCTATTCCAACTACTTTTGTAGCTGTATGGCATTAATTTTGTTGGCATTAATTCTGTTGGTTAAACAGACTAAGATCTGGGAGACCCAGGTTCCAAAGTCCAATCTGCCATGGAAGCTTGCTGGGTGATCTTCTTGGGACGTCACAACCACTTGGCCTAACCTACTTCACAAGGTTGTTGTGAGGAGGAAAAGGAGAAGAGGTATGCTTTTTCGGCTCCCCATTGGAGAGAATGGAGAATGAATGAAGTAAATAAATGAATGTCCAGAGCTGGAATCCACCGATGTCAGCCGGGCTCCCTCAGCCCATTTTCCCACCTGGGCCCTCTGCCCCCTCACCTTCCCGCGTGTCTGACCCGAGTTTTGGCGGCGCAGGCTGGCGTTTTGCGCTCAGCTGCTTAGAGAGTCGTTCCATCTCCTTCAGAGGGGCTTGCTTCCGAGTAAGCGCACTGAAGAGACGAGGGGAAGAAGGAGCGAAAAGGCAAACGCCTCGCGAAAGAGGAAGCGCGAGAGAAACTCCCCAGCCCGCCGGTGTCCCTCGCCCGGGCCAATGAACGACGCGAAAGGGGAAGCCGAGGCGTGGCGCGGGCGGCTGGAAGCCTCCGCCTCTGGGGGCGCGCGGGGGCGGGAGAGGCGTCGGGCTTGGCGGCCGAAGCAGCTGCTGCTCCCCAGCCAGGGCAGCCGCGGCTGGCGCTTTCTTCGCGCTGCTGGCAGGACTTTCCCTTTCTCCCCGTCGCTCCCCTTTCCTTCCCGCCCTGCTGCTGGCGGCGTCTCCTCCTTTCTTTCTCCTCTCGCCCTCGCGCGTCTTTGCCTGCCTTCTCCCTCCCCGCTTGCCAGAGGGAGAAGCCCCCTTCCTCCTCCACCCCTCATTGTCTGGCCGGGCGCGTCCCCCAATTCCGAGGCAGGGGAAACTATGGGCAGGGGGGCGCCTGCGCCGGCGGCGGCTGCCGCTCCGTGCACCACGTAGAGGAGCCCCTCCGTCCGAGCGGAGCAGCCCAAAGTGCGAGCGCGCGGAGCCGCTGCCGCCCGCCTCTGCCCCGCTTGCCGACGGGGCGTGTGGCTCGGCTCGGGGCTCGGCGCGGCCGCCCTCCCGCGGAGCCAGATGTGCGACCTGCTCGACTCGCAGCCCGCCGCCGAGAAGAAGCTCAGCAGGATGAAAAAGTTGCGGCGAACTTTGTCGGAGAGTTTCGGCAGAATCGGTGAGCCGCGGGCGAGCGGAGTGGGGGCCGGGCAGGCGGGCGGGTGACTGCAGCGGCGCAAGGGCGCCTCGCCTGCCCGAGTGTCCCGGGGCGGAGCGGGGCATTCCTGCGAGGGGCGCGCGGCTGGCTCTGGCTTGCCCTCCTTTTGGCGTCTTTACCCCGGATAATTCTTATGGGGACTCTGTTACGGGGCAGCCCTAAACGCTTCTCAATCCAGCGACGTTAATGGGCGTGAGTCTGCTTAAACTGCTTTGTCCGCCTTGCTTATTGCGAATTACTCCCCTGAAGCCCTTTCTTTGGCGCGCGCAACATCTGGATGAATGTTCCCATTGCATTCCGATCCGATGCGTGTTAGCCTGGAACGGAATCCCGCAGAGTTCAGTGCGGCTGCTTATCTTAGGGTTGCTTATTAAGTGGCCTTATCGCAGAGAGCGAGGGGATTACTTCTAATCTGCACTTGATTGCATATATCGCGGGTAAAATCTGTCTCCCCCATCTCCATAACACACTAACGCAGATGATAGAAAATCTGCTTCCATGTAATGTATGGGAATGGCTTGTGTGGGCATGGGGTCTGTTACTGAGTGCCCAGCAAGAGACAACTGCCTTCATTGAACTGGGATGTCAGAAGAGAATTTATGGATATACCAAATATGGGGTGTTTGTGTGTACTGGTGTTATATAGTTGGAAACTGCTGCTGTTGAATTTAGTGCCACACACTTTGGAAAGAAATGAGTGATAAATATTAGTGACCTTTCCTTCCAGAGAAGGAATAGTGACATTTGGAATTATTTTAAGGGGTGGCTTTGTAGCACATAATCATTCATTTTTGGAATCCTTACCATAACAGGAGTTTCTCTTGTTTGGGCACCAGTGACCATGTTTGATAGCAATTGTGATAAAGCTGCAGAAGAAAATAATGTCTTTTAATTGTTATGTTGAAGGAGTAGGAATAAGAGTTGAGGTTCCCAGACGGTTCAGTGCTAAGAGGAAACCATCCTTGGACTTTGGACTTTGGTCAGACTATGCCTGCCCAGCTAACTTGGGATGTGGAAGTCTTTCCCTCTGTTCTGCCCATCGCTTCCCCCTTTCCTTGAATTCTCAGTTAATATTGCGTTGAATCTACAGTTCTGCTGCCTAGTTGACTCACAAAGGGGCTTGCTGGCTCATTCACAATGCACAACAAATGTGGTGGGCTCTTCTTTTGTTTCTTACGTTGTGTGTTTCATTCCGTAGCCAAAATGGTACAGAAACAGTAAAACCACAAACTGTTCAGGTTTGGTTTAAGATGAATGGTTTGTTTCTGTCAAATCTTATGATCATTCTCCTCCCCCCCCCCCGCCCCCATGGAGATCCCAGTCAGCCTTTTGTATCTCTAGCTTCTGTTACTATGCTATAGATGTCTGGAGTAAAGTGTAAGAGTGTGCCACTAGTCTGAAGGCAAATAAGGCATCAGTTTCCTGTATTCACAGCCTTGTTCTAAGCATTTCCTAGAATTCATTAGAAATGTCTTTACTTCCAGATATGCCCCGTTGATTTCAAAAGGACTTCTCCATGCACTGGAATGCAGTACGAAGCTGTGATTCTAAACACAATTGCTAGGGAGCATGTCTCCTTGGAATTCAAGAGAATTTACTTCCAAATGAACTTTCCATATTTCTATGTATATATGCTTAGTATTCTCTGTACAAGTAAGGAAGTAGCAAAAGATAGCAAAGAACCATGATGCTCTGGGAATGAGTGATAACTAAGGACTTTCACACCAGCCTGATAGTGAGAGGCTGAAAAAAGGCAACAACAGCCAAATAAATGTGAAGCATATTTTAGTTGCCAGTTGGCTGGCCTTGAAAGCCTATTGTAATCTAAGGCAATAGCAAACAAGTTTGATTCTCCTTTCTGATGGTCTCGGTTTTTAATAAGTTTTATTATTTTTTAAAAACCCACTAAAGCATGAAACGTTCCAAAACGGTGGAGCAATAGCTTTTTATTTGAATATTATAAAGTAATAAGTAATTTTTTGAATTGTCCTGAACATCTTCCATCTGAAAGCTTTTAAAAATGCACATTATTTTAGAAGCAGGAGGGTGGGGAAGATGCGCACAGTTCCTTCCTAGTTTAACATGCTAACCACTACAACATACTGCCTAGTTACTTATCTAGCTCTATTCTTTCATCTCTCTACTGATACGTGCTGTGATGCCTTGCTCCTGCTAATGTGAAATATGTGCTTGCTTTCCACATCCAAAGTTCAGATATCAGTAATCAGTTTTTGTTTGTTTCTACCTTAGCTAAAACAACCAGTCACAGTATTATCTGTGGAATTTCTGTTACTGCTTTTTTGGCCAAAAATGAGTATTTTTTTCTATCGAATTGTTTCCAGTTGGCAAATGATGAACATTTTTAAAAACCAAGATTCAAGTCCAGCAATATCTTAAAGACCAACAAGATTTCCAAGGTATGAGCTTTAAAGACTCAGGCTCCCCAAAAGTGCTTGACTCTTGAAATCTTATATCCTGGAAATCTTGTTGGTCTTTATGTTGCTACTGGAGTCCAATCTTGTTCTTCAGCCACAAACCAACATAGCTACCCACCTGAAGTTTTTTTAAACGTCCATATTGAAAGTATCTAAATGACTTATTTTATGGTTGTTGTGGGTTTTCCGGGCTGTATTGCCGTGGTCTTGGCATTGTAGTTCCTGACGTTTCGCCAGCAGCTGTAGCTGGCATCTTCAGAGGTGTAGCACCAAAAGACAGAGATCTCTCAGTGTCACAGTGTGACACTGAGACACATCAGACTGTGACACTGAGAGATCTCTGTCTTTTGGTGCTACACCTCTGAAGATGCCAGCCACAGCTGCTGGCGAAACGTCAGGAACTACAATGCCAAGACCACGGCAATACAGCCCGGAAAACCCACAACAACCATCGTTCTCCGGCCGTGAAAGCCTTCGACAATACATCGACTTATTTTATTTTAGAAAAAATTGACTAACAGTAAATACAATAGAAGTTTATGCAATGATGCATTATTCCAGAGAGTGAACAGGTAACTTTTCTCTCCTGTGATAAGTTGGAGTCATCAAATAAAATACATTGGCAGTAAATTCAAGATAGACAAAAAGAAGTGCTTCTCTGCATAACAAATCATTAATTTATAGCAGAAGTTATGGTTTGGCAGCTAGTTTAGATTGCTTCAAGAAAACAAGAGCAGCGTGCTGGATCTGGTCCGGGGGCCATCTAATCCTGCGTCCTGTTGCTTGGTAGCTAATTAGATGCCTGCAGAAGGCCCACAAGTTGGCCATGAATTCTTTAGCCATGATCACTAACAGCAAGTGATAGGTCTATCACCCTGTGAAGCCATCTCAGTTTATGACAATCGCTACATCCCGTGGCACCGGGTCCCACAGGTTGGTTTAAATGTAGGATTGCCAGGCAGTTCCTGGCAGGTGGCTGGAGGGTGGTGGTGATGGTGATGGGGGAATCCTGGAAGAAAAAGCCTCCTCTACTTAACAGGAAGTTCTTATCATATAGTTCTGGCAATTCCTAGAGCTACCCAGAAGTAAGTTAAGAACTTTCAGCTTTACTATAGAGTGTTTCCTAGAGCTACTGTTTGTTACTTCTGGGTAGTTCTAGGAACTGCCAGAATAATACAGTAAGAAATTCCTGTAAGTAGACAAGGCCTTATTTTTTTAAAAAAAATATTCTCCTACAGCCACTTCCATCAGCAGCAGGTGACAAGACCTTGGGGATGAAGGATTCCTGCCCCCACAGGGGCTTGGCAGCTCTAGTTAAGTGATGTGTAAAGAAGTATCCCCCCACCCAAATTCTAAATCAACGTCATTGGGTGTAGTTCAGTATTGGGGGGAAAGGAGAAAAAGTGCTCTTTCTGTTCTCTATGTCATGAATAACTTTTTTAAAAAATCTGTTATGTTTGTCATTTTTTTGATCCTCAAACCCCTAAAGTTATAACAAGAGTACTCCGACCCCTTTAATCATTTTGATTGCTTTCTCCAGTACCATTTCCAGTTCTTTTTTTATGATGGCTCAACCAGAAATTGTACACAGCATTTGAAATGTGGCCACACTGTAGTCCATACAAGGTCATCACAATATTGGTGGTTTTATTCTTCATCCCTTTTAAAATAATTGTTAGCATAGAGTTTGTCTTTTTCAGCACTGCTGCACAATGAATTAATGAGATGTCCAGGGTGACCTCAAAATCCCTTTCCTGATTAGTTGCTACCAGTTCAGATTCTATCAGTGTACACATAAAGTTAGTGCTTTTACCCCAGTATGCATTGTTTTACACCTTGAATCTCAAATGCCACAGCATCATTCAATTTGAAAACAAACTATTGGAACATTTCACATCCACTTGGGTATTCACCCATCTAAACATGAAACTTGGACACTTCATTGCTTACTCTCAATTCCAGATCATTTGTGAACAAACTAAATAGCACCAGTTCCAATGCAGATCTCTGTGGGACTCCACTGCTTGCTTGTTTCCTTTGTGAGAGATATCAGTTTACTCCTATACCTTGCTTCTGATCATTTAACTCACAAGAGGATCTGTCTTCTTGTCCCTGGACTGTTAAGTTTACTCAAGAGTCTGTGGTGAAGAGCTTTGATAATAGCTTTTAGGAAGTCAAAGTTAACGTTAGTAGGTTGTCTTTTATCCTCATGCTTGTTTTCACTCCCAAGATTTGGTGAGGCAGACTTCTCTTTACATAAGATGCTGTAAAGGGCTTACTCAATAGGGCTTGTTCTTCTATCTCTTTAATAATTTTATCTTTAATACGTTTCCATGAAGTTATTCAGAACACAGATAATAGACAAGCTGCCTGTGCTTTTCTGGATCTCATGTGGATCACTTTAAAAAAAAATGTTACGTTTGCTCCTGTCCAGTCTTCTGGTAGGGAGCAAATCTTTAAAAGTGCATTGGATGTATGAACAAAGGATTCGTCTATTAATAGCAATTATTATTGAGGGCTAAAGGGAACCTCTGTGTTTGGTGGCAGTAGGCCGTTGAATGCCAGCAACTGGGTGGCAACACTAGGGGAGGCTATGCTACGTTAGATATCCTTGTAGGCTTACCAGGGGTATCTAGTTGGTTGGTTTGGGGCCTGTCCGGCAAGACCGCTCTTATGCTAGCAGCAGCTCTTAGAAAGGCATACTTAAAGGAAAAAATAGCTTCTACTTAAAATAGAAATTCCTATTTCAATAATTCCTTGTTTGGGATGGTATGAAAACTGCTGAATTATGTCAACAATATGTAGAAAGGATTCATTTTTGCAGAGAATGAGTTCCTTTGTACTGTAATTGTTGGTGGTGATACTTGATAGTTTAGTTATTGGTGAATTGGTTTTTGGCATTGTTTTGAAGTGCAGAACCATGGAAGGGTCTGCATGTCATTATTTGAAATGGGATCCTGGGAGCACTGTGTGTGTTCCTTCTAAAGCTCTTGAGAGAAGTGCCCAAGGAAGGTCAGATTGTGCTGTGCCCAATCCCTTGATTTTTGGAAACAAATAGAAGTGAAAACAAGCAAAATGTCTAAGCAGGGCTCGTCTTGCAACAGTGAGTTTTGCACATTGATTATGACTTACTTACTTTTTAAAAATTCTGCCACCTCCCCAGAGAACCTGCCTCAGGTAGTTTACATAAAGAAACTCAAAACACTGATCAGCTTAAAGCGATCAGACTATAAAAAGTGATGTTAAAAGGTAAATCCCTTAATTAAAAGCCTGGGTATACAGAAATATTTTGGCCTGGTGTTTAAAAAAAGAGTAGCGTAGGTGTCAGGCAGCCTCAAGGGGAAGGTATTCTATATGTGAGGTGCCACCACTGAAGAAACCCCATATGTAGGCTTCACCTGCCTCGGTTCTGCAGGTAGGGGCATAGAGAGCAGGGCTTGTGAGGAAAATTTTAGCTGGCAGACAATATAGGAGGAGGTGGTCCTCCAAGGAGCTGGACTCCAAGCCATTTAGAACCTTAATGTAAAGAGTGCCTGGAAACAGACAGACACAATTGTCTTTGCCACAGCTCGGGTCAGTGGAATTTGGCTAGCAGGGTTTTTTCCCAATGGCACCTTAGAGACCAACAAGATTTTCAGAGTGTAAGCATTTGAGAGTCAGGGCTCCCTTCTTCAGACTCTTGAAAGCTTACATTCTGAAAATCCTGTTGGTTTCTAAAGTGCCACTGGTCTCAAATCCTGCAGTTCTACTGCAGACCAACACAGCCACCCACCTAACTATCCTCATGAAATTTGGCTAATAATTCCCAAAGAGAGTACATATACTGCTCAAGGCAGGACTTCTACTTCTTAATCCCTTTCCAGTCACACAAGTGATTCAAGAGCCTAGCCTACATTAGAGGATAGCTTGAGTGAGACTCAAGTTGCAAGAAACTTCTTCCAGACCCTCTCTGGACTAATAATCTTGTAAAACCCTATTATGAAGTATGCTTTCTCTCCCCTTCTTCTTCAGCTCTCCAGTTATTTTTTAATGGACATTGTATCTTTAAATATCCGATCATAGGAAAGATACTTCCATTCATTGCAAGGAATATGTACTTCTTCCATTTTGTTCACCCTTTCCTATATCGTTCCCACTTTTTTTTCTTTATCTGGGAATTCCAGTGCTGTAGACAGTATTCTGTGTATGGATGATGCATTAATGAATGGCAGCATACTATCCTATGCCTCTTCTTTATTATACATTTGGTGAACATGTTAATGTTAGTTTTATCTGCAAGATTGTGTGCTTACTAATACCTGACAAACTCAGTTCTACAAACCAGGCTCTTGCAAGCGTAAAAATACCATAGCATGTAAAGCTTGAGTAAATAGCTACTAAATACTGAGTAAATAGCTGCTAAAGTGTAAAGAGTTGTCTCTGATGTAAAGAAGAAAAATGTTCTTGATAGCAAAGCCAAATTCCAAGTCTGAGGCAAATATCCCAGTGGAACGTCATATGACAGTAACATGCATTTATAATTCATATGAATTATTTATTTTTAAAAACAGTTTATGCCCTGCCTTTCCAGTTTTTCTAGTTAAAACCAAAATAAAATAACAAACCCCAAGTCTGTCTCTCCCCTCCTAAAAGATAACTGCCATTTACACCCCTTTAGGATTCTTGGCAACCAAGGAAGCCCTGCAACGCCTCTTGAAGCTCTCCAAGGAGACAGCTAGGATGGAGATGGCTTGAGCTTTGGTCACTGCCAGATGGGCCACCTTAAGTGGTGGAATAGCCAGCAAATGGCTGCCTGAGGACTGTAGTTGGTGCACTGGGACATATGAAAAGTGATGATCCTTCAGATATAACCTCTAAATAAATGAATAACCTCTAAAAAGCAGAAACTGGTCTAATTCCCATAAGGGAGAAGGGAGTGTCTAAAAGGTACTTTTCGCACTCGGTTTTTATAGCGTGTTTGTACCTGTTCTACATCCCATGTTTGCAAGGTTTTCACACTTTCAAAACAGTCATGGGACGCAGTCCCGCTTTTTGTTCGCTGTATCCCCAGTTTTCCCCCGTGCGGACATACCCTGATGTTTTTTTAAGTCCACTGCCGAATGGCAGCTGGCCCGCGTTTTGCTAATGTGAACACTTTTGCCCCCTTTTTGCTTCTCTCCCCCACTCTCCTTTTCCCTGGGAGCTGATTGGTTTGTGCGGAATTAACCACTCCCACCCTCCTCAGCTCTCTGAACTCCTTGTCCACCATTTTTTTTTTAGTAAAGCGAGGTGAGGGTCATAAGGTTGCTTCTCCGTTGGTTTCCTTCCTCCCAGCATGCATGCTCTTTTATTTTTTTTCCAAAGCCAGGAATGATTCCTAAGCTTGCTGCTAATTCCCTGCTAGCTTTAAAAGCAAGGAAAGGGTTAAATAGCTGCTTTCTCCTTCCTCCCTTAGAGTATGCACACACACTCTTTTTTTTTTTTTTAAAGACAAGAATGGGTCACAACTTGTAATGTTACTGCACTTTCTTCCTGGCTTTAAAAGCCAGGGAAGGATTAAATGGCTGCTTTTCCCTCCCTCCCAGGCATGTTTCAGACTTTGCCAAAGAGGAAAAAAAACACCAAGCCTTTTGCACAGCCCTTTGGAAACAAGCCTCTGCCGGCTTGCAGGGAGGGGATGAATTGGCAGCATTTTAACCCTTTCCTGGCTTGATTAAAAAAAAATGAGAGTGGTACGTGTTTTCCCCCAGAACTCTGCCACCAATTGCCTCTCCAGTGGGCAGGGGACAACCCAATCAGCAAATAGGGGGGAAGGGTTCCAACATTGCAACGTTACTACGCATGCTCAGATTTTTTTTTAAAAGTATGACGTGAATTGCAAGGTCCCGAAAGCCTGAAACTGCACCGAGGCTTCAAAGTGGGTTTGAAATGAAGCACAGACACCAAATCAAAATTGCAGTGGACAGTGTGAAATGAACGGGTGCAATGCCAAAGCCACTGCGATTGGGGCGAATGCTCATAAATGGCGGTTTAAACCATAAGTGCGAAAAGGGCCAAAGAGGGGTTTCTGCTGCTTATAGATTACTAGAGTTAGAGAGAGGCCCTAACATTAGTATTAGATGTTATGTGCTAGTGTTCTACAATCAGAGCTTTTTGATGTGGCTGATCTAAACTAGGGCAAATGCCTTTGGAGCGTCCCGGCGTTGTGCTAAATGTTCGCGAAACAGCCGGAAGTATAGCGTCTTTCTAGCGTGATTTCTGAAATTGCGCTAGAAAGATGCTATACTTCTGGGTGTTTAGTGAACATTTAGTGCAAAGCCAAGGGCATGTGGATTTGCCCCTAATCTATTTGCTCTGTTAGCTGTCTATGTTTAGGGCTTCCTGGTGAAGGGACCCTGAGGATGTGAATGACACTTTACTGCCAGATGGACAGAACCTAAGATGGATAGAACCTAAGAAAGCGGAAGTATATACACAAAAAAGCCTCATTACCACTTCCTCTGGTTTATGCTTTTGCAATTGTTAATATTTTTTAATTACATCTTTTCATAGTCACCAGGGGTTGTGGAACTGTAAGTGGTTGTGCCAACACCAGAATTCTTACAAAGGAGTAATTGCTAGCCGTAAGTGAAAGATTCAGGAATTTTTCTTTGCTGTGCCCAGAGTTTGGGTTACCACCATTTAATTCATATGGTGCAAGTTGGATGCTGAATTACAGCTGTTTGCAGTTTCATTCCTGCTCTTTTCCTGTGCTCTCATAACATGATTTTTCTCCTTGCCTCCTTAATAATAAAGCCTTCATCTGAGTTTCAGTAGAAAAAGCTGCACTGTATGCAGTTTTCCCAGTAGGAAACAGATGCATTTTGATACATTGGTTGTTTAAAACCCAGATATTTGCAGCAAAATTGTCCAGCTGGTCTAGTGTTGTGGCGATGAAACTGATAACATTAGTTATAGTAAACATTCTAGGTGTGAGACTTGGAGAGAATTGCTTCTATGCAGCCTTTGGCCCAATGTTCTCAAAATAACTTTTAGCAACTTGCTAGGAAATTTCGAAGATAGCATGGGTCATGTTTGTTATTACTGTCTTTGGGGCCAGGACAGTGTGATGGGGTTACAGTACAATCCTAAACAAAGTTACGCCTTGGTTTCAATGGACTTAGAATGGTGTAACTCTGTTTAGGATTGCACTGTTCATTTCTTGTTGTCTATGGCTTCCTATGGCAATGCCTCCCCCCCCCCATGCTAAATTTATGAAGTAGAAAAAAGATTTAGGTGGGTAGCTGTGTTGGTCTGCGGTAGAACAACAGAGTTTGAGTCCACTGGTACCTGAGAGACCAAAAATTTCCGGAGTATAAGCTTTTGAGAGTCAGAGTTTCCTTTTTCAGATACTTCTTGTATGATTATCCATTAATCTGAAGAAGGTACGTGAAGAAGGGAGCTCTGACTCTTGAAAGCTTATACTCTGAAAATCCTGTCAGTTTCTCAGGTGCCACTGGACACAAACCCTGCAGAAAAAGGATTACGGAGAACAGGCATATTAGTAGCTCATAGCCAGGGTGCCACAGGCATTCACCGAGTTTGGAACAGGAGGTGAACTGGGGACATTGTGAATTTCCCTTATATGACAAAGCCTTTATGCAATAGCTGGCGTAAGTATTAAGCATGTTCAATTTGAATTAAGTACACAAGAGTGTCAGACTAGAATCTGGGAATCCCCAGGTTCAAGTCTGTAGGCTTCCATGGAAGTTTGCTGAGTGACTTTGGGCCAGTTGCATACATTCAGCTTAACTTACCTCACAGGATTGTTGTAAAGATAAAATGGAGGAGGGTCAAGTGATGTGGTAAGCTGTTCTGTGTCCCCATTGGGATCAAAAGCAGGAGATAAATAAATGCCAACTAATGTTACCTTCAACTGAATCTAGCGGAATATTGTGATAGATATTAGTGAAAAAGTTTTTTTAAAAATGTATTTTCTCTCTCTCTGCTTCTTGTGTGCCGTATTGATATTTGTGTGCAAAAGTTATTATGAAGGTTAATTTTTATAAATACCAGGAATATTTCTTTTTAGTATCCTGGCACTCCACAACTTATTAATAACTCTGTCTTCTTTTTTATTTTAAAGCCTTGAAGAAAGATGATAATGGCTTTGATGAGGTAAGTTAAATATTTCAAACAGCTTAATTTTTAAAAGCTGGAGTAGTGTCTGACATTGTATCATGTATTGTATATCATGTTGTATATCTCTCACTTTCTTCACCTTCAAATGTAATGCTTCAGAAGAGATACTGGGATAAGAATTGGTTTCCATATATAAGGTTAAACTAATGTGTATGAAGTGCTTTCAAAACCAGCGTTCTGTACTGTGAAAGTACCCTTAATGTTGAAGCCTAATCACGTCTGTAGGAAACATATACATGATGTAATCTATATTCTGGTGCTTGGTGACTTGCTGCTAAATAATAGATTTATCTTGTTGGGATGAGAATTGGACAACCAGTTTCAAGATACTGTGTCATTTGGTGAAAGAGCAGCTTTGTGCCACAAAAAGTGGTGAACCATAGGCAAGAGGGCCCACAATAGATATGAGGCTGCATTCTGTTGGATCATTTGTTCCTATGCATTATTTTATATCTTTTGGTAGAAATGAGAAGAGTTCTGATGAACTGTATTTTTTAAAATTTTTAAAAGGAAAGTCTTTTTTTCTTTTTAATACCAGCTGCCTCTTGGAGTCCCATTTGTACACAACAACATGTAATCTAATTAAGTCTTGAGGTCCTACTGGTCTCTGTTATAAGAAAGCTGCAAACTGCAGTCCTAAGGGCTCTTCCAACATCCCACCCCTCCCTTTCTACTTAGCATCTAGCCAGGTGAAGAATTCTGGGAAATATGTGCTCAGTATTTTGTGACTGGCCTTTTTTTTAAAAAAAAGTATACTACTGTTTTATGGATTCTGTGTGCCTTCTGCCCCGCCACCTCCATAGATGTATTGTTTCTTGCAGGTTTTATACAAATACATGATACCTGTACAAGCTGTGTAGCTAAAGCAAGAAAAGAATCCTGACAGTGTTATGAATGATGTTGGTCTAAAATAGTATATTCTTAGTTGGTGCCTTCACAAGCCTGGTTTCTGTGCTGGCAAAGACCCAGTTTCAAAATATTCCAGTACTTTTGCTGAAGATTAGTGCTCAGATTCTTCTGCCTAGAGAGGGAGGGGCAATAATGTATTTGTTTATTGATAATAATGTATTAGTTTATACCCCATCTTTGCATACAAGTGTCTTCTAGGTGGCTTATGATGACAGTAAACATCTATAACAATGAAATTAAGAGAAAAACAAAATGGTGCTACCACTTATCCATTTGAAAATTAGCAAACTAAGTTTCTACCTAGCCGAATGGGAGAGTACAGAGGAAGGAATATCTGTTCCCTGTAAGTTAAGAATAGCCATTTTTTAAGAAACTGCTTTACCAGACACTAAAAGGCAGAGTAAGCCTTGAGGCCACTGCTGGGCATGCTGGTAACTTGATGCCCTGGAAATTTGACCCAATAAAGTGTCAAACTCTGTCACTTTTTCTCATGTTGTTCCTGAAAGCACCAATGGGGAGGATTGGCTGCAGGTGTATAATGATCCCAATGGTCAGACTTTCAAAAGCCGGACCACTTGGTTTAGAAAAGGCAATTTTGACTCTCCTCCTTTCTGGATTTTCAGTGTTGAGTTTCTGGGATTTCAAAATTTTGAAGTAGGAGCAGATGTACAGAGGTAATGTTAACTGGAAGTTTAAGGAAGAACATTACAGTATTCTGGAAATGGAAAGTATCCAGAGGTAATAGAAAATCAGTGAGTCTGTGTTCAGTTCTTGATCTACGCATGTAACTCTGAGGTGGTACTGGAAATGACATTATAGTATAAGCACAGCAACTGCTTCATTATTGCCTGTCTTTTGGAATCTAACCGATGGTCAACAGAGATGGACCCTACATGCCTTACAGTTGCTAAGAGACTTAGACTTCAACATTGGAAAGCCAAAAGCCCACCTTCTGTAAATCACTGGATTGAAGACCCTATAAACTTATTGGCATTTGAACGTATCGCATATAGAAGGCAACTGCACATGAACTTCTTTTTAGATATTTGGAAATCTTTTATAGCTACCTATGTATTGGTTAGGCAATGGTGTTTTGCCCAGGACTGTTTTCTTTCTTTCTTCTTTCCCTCTTCTGTTTGCTTTTTTATTTTTTATTGTTTTTGCACTAATTAAATTTTAATTTTTTTTAAAAAACCCTGTGCCCATGAATCCTAGAAATAAACCCTATTGGCCTGTTCTCTATATATTGTTTGCTTATTTGTTTATTTGCTCCTGGTCTCTGGAAGAAGCTAAAATGTTGACAACAAAATCAACAAGATGTCAGTAAATTTTCTGTGTAGTATACACAGATGTAAAAACCTTTTCCCCCTTCCCAGAGGGTTTTTCAAAGGAAAAATGGGGAAACCTGGGGGAGTACTGAAAAAACTCCCAGGAAATATTTTTGAGTTGGAATGAGTGATCTAGCTGCAAACTGCTGATCCTATTTATGTCACCTTAACATATGTATTCCAGTTTTTGCCATTTGAGGTATAAGAAAAAATAAAAGTTGAAATTAGAAAACAAATTCTGTAGTAAACCAGAAGTGCCTTTTTTGAACAGTAGTCACAAATGATCATTAGAGGACTATTTGGACTGCTAAATTAACATTGAATGTATTCTTCAGTGCATATTGTTTCCTGAATTATTCACATGAAAACAATAAACATATCCTTGAAATTATGTTGCTTAAGTCTACAGAGCCTTTAACTTTGCTGAACTGGTGGGTGCTTTTAAAACTTTTGAAACAGGCAGTGGATGCCACAACTAAGTGAATACCATGAGGGCTGTGCCCGATCACTAAATGTTGGGTGATTAGGATTGCCAGGTCCCCCTGTCCTCATGGCAGGAGGTGGGGGACCCAGCACCAGCACATGCGATCCTGGACTCGTGTGATGTCGTCACTTTTGGGAAGTGATGTCATTGCGCAGGCCATGGCTGCCTCCGGGAGCACTCCCGTACTCCTTGGGGAGGGGGGGCTGAATCAGGCCTGAATCAGGCTGGAACGGGCTGCTGTGGAGTGCGGGAAGTGATGTTATCATGTGGGATGTGGACGCCCGGAAGCGCTCCAGTGCTTCTGCAGGGGAGGGGCTGGATCGGGCCCGAATGTGGCTGGATTTGAATTGGGCTGCTGTGGAGCACAGGAGCATTCCCACACTCCACAGCAGCCCAATCAGGCCAAATTCTACTTGGACTGCTGTGGAGTGCAGGAGTGCTCCTGCACTCTGCAGTGGCCCAATTTGAATCTGAATCAGGCTGGATCGAGCCCATGGGAGTGTGCCGTGCTGCCCGGGAGTGTGCTGCTTCATCTGGGAGTGCTGATCAGCTAAGTGGGGGCAGGGGTGGAGGGTGAGAGTGGGGGATCACCCGCCCCCAGTGGGAGACTGGCAACACTATGGGTGATTCCACAGTGGAGGCAGCTGTTTTTAACAACTGTAAACACAAAAACAATGGCTTTTAGTCTGTTCTGATGTATCTACTACCCCACTGAAGTAGAGAAAAGTCAGGTTTGGCTCTTTGCTTTGAGGAAAAAATTATTTGAGGAACAAGCAAGTGGTCACCAGGAAACACGTTGGTGGGCACTATGTTGGGGGGACCACAGGACTACAGTATTCATAGAAATTTTCTAATGCTGTAGGTTGTTTTACATAAATGTTTTCATGCTACATATTTTGTGTGAGTAAAATCTTGTCTCAAAGCATTTCATCCATTCATAAAGTGAAAATATTTTATAGGAGTTTTCAGTGCTCCCCCATATTTTCCAATGTTTACACTGGAAAAATTGAAAAATGTCTTGGGGCAGGGAATCCAGGAAATTTTTAAAAGAATCCCTCCCACTCTGTTACGCCTTCATATGTCTAAAAGTGACACCAGAACATACTGGGTTGAGCCCTTGCCCAAGAAAGATGAGGCATGAGGGCGTTGTAGTTTCTGTAGGGTGACACCTCAGAATATATGGTAGCCTATGTAATAGCTATCTTAAGCACTCAGAACTTTCCTGCTCTTGGTGATCCTTACAATAACCTTGACAGGGTTGGCCATTGTTATCCTGATATTGTAACAGGGGATATGAAAAGAATAGTATATTGTGTAAAGTTGAGATCAGGCCTGTGGAGAAAACTGAGTGAAGATTAATTGATATGTAAGCAGCTAGGCAGAGTGTGTCAAGAACGAGTTCAAATCTGGATGTCAGCTTACCTCCTGGAAACTACATGTTGTCTCTTGCATCAACAGGGTATTCGGCCATTTTGTTTTATTTCATTTTAATGTAGTAGACTTAGGCAGTGCATGGCATTTAAGACTCAAATCCCCATGTGCCATGAAACCTGCTCCTTCAATGGAAAATGGGGTCATGCTGCTAGTAGTGACTTCAACCTGGGCTGCTGTCAGCTATGGGAAAAAATGCCTAAGTAAGATAAATTTTCTTTCAAGCTTAGTGCTGAAGCCTTTGTCATTATTTAACTGAAATACCAGAGCTGGATTGTTCTACATATAGAATGTAATTAAGTCTCTGCTTTCGGGACAACTTCCTTTCTTCCTAATGGGTGATATCAGGATGAGATCTCTACAGAAACTGGCCGCCTTGAATGGGTCATGGATTTTTACAGGGCTGGCAAGTGCTTAATATGTTTTTCTTTCTAGCCCTATGTCATAGAGCAAAGTGCTGAAGTGAAATGGTTTCTTTTTGTCTGCAATAGGATATACATAAATGCTAGAACCATCGTAGACATCATCGCCCATTGTTGTTTTTTGTGCAGTTGTTTTGCATTATAGCAATAATTCTCAACTTGCTTTATCTGTGGGGATTGTTTGAGAATGATCATTGTAGCATGATGATATCACTATATTCAACAAGACGTGGATACAGATTTGAAATCTTAGCAGTTTAAGCCATTCCTTGTCCTGTGCTTAAATTTACAGCCTGCTCTCTCTTACTAGTTCAGGTTTATATGGCTTTATTTTTAAAGTTCTGTCAGGGGGCCAGTTGTAGAGAGCTGGGCATTATTCTGGGGGAGCAGTTGATTTTTCTAAGTCTCTAGTGGAAGGAACGATGGGCAGTAATAATTTTTTGTTGTTGCTATTTCTGTGCTTTATATAGCAAGTTATTGATTTTTACACATGAACAATGCTTCACTGGTAAAAAGTAGGCCATTCTGTTGGCCCCGTGTGCTAGGATATATATACATAGACTTGACCAGGAAACTGAAAGCGGGGTGGAGGGAGTGCAAAGAGATGTGCAGTGTATGGAACAGACAAGTTTTGGTATACTACAATGAACTACAAAAATGATAAACGGGAGAAGGGAGGAAAACTAGAGGAAAGGTCAAGCTAAATATCAGTCTATATTTTAGGTGAGTGATATGGTTGCCTTCCATAGAATTTTTCACTCTCCATCTTGAGGACATTTTAGAATGTACACAGGAAGCTCTGGCTGTATTGATGACATGATACTGGGTTTTTAAGAGGTGGTAAACATCAGCTTAATAGAACACAATAGTTCATTTCTTGAACTGATAATATAAATTGGCAGGCTATTGTTAATTTGTATGTAATCTGCACACATCACACATGCATATTATGTGAATGAGCCTAGCTTCTCATTTCACACAACACAGCCAGATGCAGAAGAGAAGCCTCCTCTCCACTGTCTTCTTGTCCTGGCAGGAACAGCTGATTTCAGTCTTAACTCCTGATTTATAAAGAAACCAGTGAAATCCTGTCGCAATCAGTGGCACCTACTCAAGTAGACATCATAAATGATTGTGCACTGGAGTGGTTGGTCACAGAGCCAGCCAGAGGGGTAGTGATCTTGGACTTGGTTCTGAGCGGAGCTCAAGATCTGATGTGTAGAGGCTGTTGCACTGGTTGGGAACACTGTCCACAATACTGTTAAGTTCAGCATTTGTGTCACTGGAAAATGACCACAAAAGTCCAAAATGGTAACATTTGATTTCAAAAGAGGGAACGTGACATAAATGAGGGGAATAGTTAAAAGAAAGCTACAAGGGAAATAGAAAGAGAGTCAGATCCTTAGAGGATGGTTGAAAGCTGTTTAAAACCACACTAACTGAAACCCAGATAGAAGGCATTCCTAAGATTAGGAAAGGTACTGCCAAGTCTAAAAGAATACCTGCAGGGTTAACAACCCAAGTCAAGGAAACCTTAGAAAATTGTTTTAAAAAGTGAAAGGTCTACCCCAGTGAAATGAACAGAGGGGACCACGGGGTCTAGCAAAAACAAAAAGATGTAAATTAATAACTAGGCATGAAAAAAGAGAATTTGAGGAACAGATTGCTAAAAGCATCCGGAACACAATAAATATTTATTTAAATATATCCAGAACAGAAAACCAGCCAGAGAAGAAGTTGGGCCTTGGATGATCAAGGAATAAAAGGATTACTAAAGGAAGATGGGAAGATGGCAGAGAAGCTAAATGAATTTTTTGTATCTGTGTTCATGTAGAAGATCTGAGGCATGTACTCACACCACTGCCACTATTTGCAGGAAGGGAGTCTGCAGAGTCAAATTGAGGTGAAAAGAGATTAAGTTCTAGACCTACTGAGAAAATTAAAAAAACAGTAAGTCTCTAGGAGTTGATGGCATACACCGGTTTTTTCCTAAGATTTTAGATTTTTCTGAAAATCTAAGGCTTTTCTCAGTTGTGTGGAAAGATCTGTCTTGTCTGTTCATGGCTTCAGTGTCTGGATTTAAGTATCTACAGACTTGGCATGTTGAGAATTAGATATATGGATAATATAACTTTGTGCCTTTGACTTTGGTAATGCATGCGAATGAAATGGAATTTATAACACCGTTGACAACGTAAAAAGAATGAGTGGGGTTATAAAACTGTATTTAGCATGAAGTGAAATTTGAGCAGAAGTTTATCAAAATTATAGGGCAAAATACAAGCAAACCAAAGCATTTTGTCACTGTGTTGAAGAGAAAATCACAAACATGATGAGACACAGCATAGTTAATATGGGCTAAAGCATCACGAGAAAATACATGTTAGATGTGTAAGACTGGGCATATGTGTATTAAGAATATTATGATGGAAAATTTTTAAGGGTGTGTGTGCCTAGATGCTTGTAAGAAATGCACTGTAGGAGTTACATTATTCCCACTGGGACAAACTACTGTGACCTCTTCTAGTTTGAGCAGCTGGACTGCCAGCATTTCAGTATGGAAAGCTAAAATGGTTTCCGTTACAGATGTCCCCTTTCCCCCCCAGCAATCTGTTATTCTCAGATAGCTGTGACGTATATGTTTTGAGATTTTTTTTTAAAAAAGGACTTTTGCATGTGGTCATGGAATGTTCTTGTCTATTAGATGTGGTCCTCCACACACACACTTCTGTGTTTTTCAAGGAGTAGATAATAAAGGAACAAGAACTTTGCATAAGCTTGTGGTTTCATGTAAAACTAGCTAAATAGTAAGTAGATTTGTATATATATTTTCAAACTGAAACACAGAAGGAACTTGGACTCCAGATTTTATTTTTTGATTCAATTAAAAACCTTTCTGTCCTGCCTTTCCACCAAAATAGGGTCCCCAAGATGGTGAACATCAAAACATTAAAACATTTAAAATGTTAAAACAGCATTTAAAATGCGTATGCAAAATATTTAACTATACAATAAAACATATAGACATACAAACACAACACAACCAGGGAGAAAAGTCAAAAAGTTTACTGGGAGTATGCCAAACAAAACAAAACAAAACAAGAAAAGGCTTCACCTGCTGGATTGAAAACAATGACGGAAGCGAGCTCTAACTCATGAAAACTCATACTTACCACCAGGGCTTTTTTTCAGGGGGAACGCGGTGGAACAGAGTTCCGGAACCTCTTCAAAATGGTCACATGGCTGGTGGCCCTGCCCCCTGATTTCCAGACAAAGGGGAGTTTAGATTGCCCTCCGCGCTGCTGAGCGGCGCGGAGGGCAATCTCAACTCCCCTCTGTCTGGAGATCAGGGGGCGAGGCCACCAGCCATGTGACCATTTTCTCTGAGGGCAACCCACTGAGTTCCACCACCTCTTTCCCCAGAAAAAAAGCCCTGCTTACCACTATTTTTGTTAGTCTTATAGATGCTACTGGACTCTTTTTCTTTCCTACTGCTACAGACAGGCTAACACGGCTACTCATCTTGATCTAATGACAGAGGGATATGTTCCCCAATAAATTAAGGATGAAAACTGATAACAGGAGTTGGGGACAACCCTAGAAAAAAATAGCTTGGAAGAACAGGGAGGTGGATGAAGAACTTTGCTATACACATTAAAGACATGTCTTACAGAATGAGGTTATTAATTGCCACTTTAATCAGATTGAATTTGTATAGAGATTGTTGGTTGTTGTGGGTTTTCCGGGCTGTATTGCCGTGGTCTTGGCATTGTAATTCCTGACGTTTCACCAGCAGCTGTGGCTGGCCTCTTCAGAGGTGTAGCACCAAAAGACAGAGATCTCTCACTGAGAGATCTCTGTCTTTTGGTGCTACACCTCTGAAGAGGCCAGCCACAGCTGCTGGTGAAACGTCAGGAACTACAATGCCAAGACCACGGCAATACAGCCCGGAAAACCCACAACAACCATCGTTCTCCGGCCGTGAAAGCCTTCGACAATGTATAGAGATTGTATACAGATCAGGAGACTGACAATTTTTTTCTATAGTCACAACAGCCAAGCCCCTTCATGTCTTGTTACTTTTCTCTGTTACTACTTCTAATAAAACTACTACCACTGATACTGAACTGCTTTCATTTCTTCTAGAATCCATCCGTCTATGTATAGACTAGCTTAGAAGCCATACCAAAAGAACCCTCTTTCTCCTACTGACTTTTTTCTTGAAATAGCATCAGTCTTTGAAGTGGAATGTAACTCTCACTAAGTCTTGGTGTTTTCCTTTTTTCTTTGGGGCGTTTGTTTCCTTAAAAAGCTCTGAAATACTAATCACTTGCTTGACATATTAAATTTTATGCATTTTAGCTTTTCACAGGAAAAGGACTTTGTGGCTCCTCAGATACACAACCCTTGGTTTATGTTACATTTTACATCTGAGATATTTTGCTAACTTTTCAGGCATAGCTTGTGTTTAGCCAGCTGTTCTCCTAGTAAAAAAAAAGGAGGAGTTTCCCTTTGTCCACCCTAAAAAGGCTATGCCAGGGATTGTGGGACTCCTGTGGAGAAAAGCCATGTGGGATGGGGGGGGGCTATAATAAAAAGGATAATTGGGTGAGATTGAGAAAGATGACTGGATCTATCTCTTGGTCTTCCAGGCTAATTTTCTTTTCCAGCCCAAGGTTCTTTTCCAGCCCAAGGTCTCTCTCTACAGAGAGATCTGAAAAGAGATCTGAGCCCTTCTGTGTATAAATTGAGCCATGCAGTTTTGCCCCTGACCAGGGAAGGGCAGGGCATGGCCAACAATGACTTCTGTTTGTTGTTCAGGTGAACTGCAGCAAGTATTCAGAGAGGCTGCCTTTGACCACCTTGAGCCTTGCTTTAAAAAAAACAAACACTCTTATGCTGTAGAACTTTAATGTTCTGTGGCTGAGTCCTGGGAGTAGCAAGAGCGGTGATGGAAAATAGTTGAGTGTGGGACGAGTGCCCATTTCCCTTAGAGTAATTGTTGATAAGGATGCTCTTTCTATTTATAAATAGAAAAGTATAAGCTTCCTTCTGGAATTTGACTATTTATAAAGGAAGCCTAAGGGGCATAGTGTTAGGGACAGCTGGTGCCTCCAAACAGTCCTACGCGTCCTGCCCACCCTGCAAAGCTGTTCCCACTAGTCGTTTTCTTGTCTTCATCTTTCTGAAGCTGCTCCTGCTTGTTTCATCAGAGCTTTTGTGGTGGTCTTAGATAACTGGTTATAAACAACTGGGTTAGAAGCACTGCTTGCTGAGAGGTGTAGTCTGGTAGGACAGGAAGTAGAAGGGAGATATGCCTACTCTGTTCTGTTGAGTGGTGTCATAGTTGTGATTGTTTAAGATATGCAATACACTGAATGTGGAACTTATACTTAGTTTTTTTATACAACTCTTCTGTAATGGAAGCCTTTCCAATTAGCCATGATATGCTATGGGATCTCCACATTGATACTGTGTAACTAAATATCTGATGCTGAAGACAGAAAGGATGGCCTTCTGTCCCAGTTGTGTGTCCCAAAGAAGCATCTGACTGGCCAAATCCCCAGAGTAAAAGAACAAAAAATGGTGCTGTGGGAAAAAATAGTTCTATTATCTGTCCCTACATATTTTGCCCTTTAGCCTTGCTGCCCTGAAGAGTATAATACAATAAAACAGCCCATTAAAATTTGTTTCTATATGGACTCTATTTCAGTTTAGACAAACATGTACTTTTTGATATTTTGGCCTTTTCCATGTTGCTCCTATAATATCAAGCAGGAGCCAGTCATAGTATTTTATGGAAGTATATATTCATACACTACTTATTCCTTGTGGTGTTTGTGAGAAACTGAAGAACAGAGAATACCAGTTGGCATATGATTGTTCTTCTGTTCACAAACTGGAATGGTTCAGGTTGTTTCCTTCACATACAGTCTTGTTTGGTTTCAATAAGTAGAGTTCCAGAGTTATGCCAATATAGATTAAGATCATATGCCAATAATCAGTACTGAACAATACTAGGCCTAGCTTCTGTACTCTCTAGATGAACTTTTAAACTTTGCATGGACTTTCAGTGTATTTTTTCTATGTGTAAGGTAATTCAACAGGTGTGCTTTCATCCTTTGACAATTAATTAAAATAGTGGACTCTACCTAGATTGATGTTCCTCTGTCAGAGATTCAACCAATGGTGATTGCCCAACTTAACTTTTTCTTGACACTTGTCAGAGATTTATAGTATTCTCTTGCATATCAGACTATCACATAATTTTTTAACTAATTGGAAGGCTGTACTATGAAATTATGATTATTCATTGAAGTGTCAAACCAATCAATATTTGTTTGTGCTATCATGTGAATAGACCCTAAATATTTGCATATGATTAGGGATATAACTGCAAACACAGATAGAATAAGCAGGGTACTGATGGAAGAGATCTCTTGGGAGAATCTAGGTGAGAACCTATTTCTACCTATGTATTTCATAGAAACTTTGAGCAATGTTAAACTTAGGATTTATTAAGAAATGTTAGTGAACTTATTTCTTATTGCCTTTCTATGTTCTGTTGTTATAGGATTCATATTAATAGCCATTTATATTTTGATTACTTGCTTCATTAAAAAACTAGGGTGTAATTTCAATAAAGTGAAATAAACTCTAGATTGGTGTCTGTGTGTTTGATAAGGAGTTGCAAAGCAATATTGAACCTTATATAAATAAATGTACTGATAAACAGCTGGTTCAAAGAACTTATCTGTTTGACAGGTCTAAAGACTAACTGCTTTCGGCTTCCCTGGAGAGAGATCCATCTTTCTCCTGGCTAGTTGAAGCTTAGTTTTAGACACGGGCAACCGACCCGTTACAACCAGGGAAGGAGGAGTTAAATGGAAATGTCAGGCAGGTGTGACTTTCCTTGATACTCCTGGAAAACCAAACGTTATCTTCCAAACTGTTCCCTTAAAGTAAAAATTATCCCTTCTCTTACTGCTTGTGATTCCTTTGCTTAGTATTTTAAAGACATTTGCTAGGTTTTCATTATAGTTCATCTGAGAGGGCAAGTTCTTAATTTCAAAGACTTGAATCAAAATTAGATTTCTGTATGATGAAGATTTTGCGCTACTCTGTTGTGGGATGGTGTGGGGAATAGAAGTTAAGGTTAGAGAAGGCAATAAACACCAAACAGATCAGTGCTTTTCATAATCGCTCTGAATTCCCTATGTCGTAAAACTTCATTAAAATGATTCAGTGCATATTCAAATGCAAGGTCTTCAAAGGCAAAATCCAATTTCCATTGCTTTTCCTTAAAATTAGAAAAGAAGCTGCCAGCAGTTCAATTATTTTCCATGTCTGCCAGTTAGTAACAGCAGAGCTGATTGTAAAGGAGACAGTTGCAAATAAACAATGTTTTGGGACAAAGTTGAACTTATATGGAAAAATTTATGACCATCTTAAAATCTGACTAATATCTAAAGCTATTGCAGTTAGAGTTCCCCCAAATTTCTCAGTTTTTCTTTTTGGTAAAATTGAAGGAAGTCCTCGGACTTTTTAAATGCTATACTTTTTGAACGGAAAGAAATTTTGGTTGGATCCAATCAGCTTTTTCTCTGTTGAAAAAGAAAGGAAGGGGATCATTTCTAATCTCCAAGATGGCTAGATTATGGACCAGTAGCATTGTAGAATACTCAATATATACAAATATGTGGTCTCATGTACTTATTTTTTAATTATTTTTGCAACAAAAAATCCTGTGGCATCTTAAAAGACCTCCAAAGATCACCAGGGGTTCCAGAGGCCGGCAATGGCATGAGATGCATGAGTGGGTTAGAAATAATCATATTTCATCATTTGAATTACAACAGACCACGTGAACACATATTGAATCCAACAATTGGTCATTGACTGTTCTGGGAGTCCCCATTCCTGTTGAGCCTGTGATCACACTTGAAATTTTGAGACAGAATAGTGGGCCCAAGCACAAAATGGCTGCCACAGGAGGTAATTGCAAAACGTTTGGAGGTTCCAAGCCAAGCATTGTGTTATGATGGGGGAAGCTTTCTTAATTGGCATTCTCACAAACTAAAGGTGATGCCTTCTGGCAGTTTTCTAAAATACCTTCTACTCCAATGAGACGAAAGGAAACCAAGACTAGCTGTTTGCTTTAGGAAAGAAGCAAGTGACTACTACTTTGGGGGCGGGGTCAGTGGTTTGCTCTCGACTGGTGGCAGCTTTGCAGCTCCTCACTGATATCTTTCATATCACCTATTGGTGATATCAGGGATCGAACCTGAGACCTTGTGCATGCAAAGCAGATGCTGTATCATTGTGCAATGTATGTACAGATTTTAAAAAATGTCTTGCATGGCACGGTAGCCCGAGACATAACACTGGGTATTTGCCAATCCTTTGCAGAATACTAGGATTCAAACAGAATTGTATGCCCCATTCTCTGTGTGTGACCAACAAGGGTGGTGAATCAAATAGCAATACGTATTGTTCATTCTGCATAGAAATAATAGTAGATCACAAGTGTAGTATACACGTCTGTGTACAGTATAAACACACAATAGTTTGATTTGCTTGGTGTTACGCTGCCCATCTGGGCAGTGTAATTGCATAAACTTGTGAGAATTTAAAATGTGTTTGTACTCTTTTAGTAATGAAGATTTGTCTTTGATGTATCCATTACCAAACCATTTTCCTGAACCTAATAAGCTTTCAGTGGCAAAACAGAGCCTTTTCTCATCAAAAGATAAGAGTTGATTGCTTCTCTCATTTCTTTATACAGAATTTTCCATTGATCTTCTCTTCGATGCTGTGAATGAATGTTCTGCAGAACTTTCTATGTTTTTAGATGTGTACTTGTATTGGACACTCTTTTTTCATTTATGACAGAAATATGAAATTCTTTGGGGACAATCTTTTTGAGACAGGTTTAGAGTTTTAACAGATATCACAAACAGGTGGCTTATGCAACTTTTGCTTCCCAAAATACATTAACAGAAATGGAGTTTCTTACAATTATGAAAACATATTTCCTTTACTAATATGTTTCCTTTATTATATACAAGTATAAAGTTTCCTTCTGGCCCTAAGATATGGTGTGTGGGATAGAACTACTCTGAGTTAGGGCTGTGGCTCAATGGTAGAACATCTGGTTTCAATGCAAGAGGTCCAGTGTTTGATCCCCAGCACCTCTAGTTAAAATGGTCAGGTAGTAGGTGGTGTGAAAGGTCTCTACCTGAACACCTGGAGGGATGCTGCCAGTCAGAGTAGACTATTTTATTTGTTTGTTTTACAGTATTTATACTCTGCATTTCTACCCTCATAAGGGCCACCAAGGTGGCTTATAAATTAACATACATTAAAACCAACAAAACACACAATTAAACCCATTAATCATTAAATTAAATTAAAGATCTAAAATACATACAAAAACATATAAACAACAATTAAAACGTTGAGTAAGAGGATGAAACAAAAAAAGTCTTTGCCCATTGGAGGAAGATGACAACAGAAGTGGATAGAGAAGTCTGCTTGGAGAGTTTTGGTGCCATGACCGAGAAGGCCCTCTACTGGGTTGCCCCCTGCTTGATCTCAGAAGGTGGGGGCACCGGAAGCAGGTCCTCTGAAGATTACTATTGTGGCTGGATAAATTTGTAAGGGAGTAGGTGATCCTTCAAGAAGCTTGGTCACAAACCCCATGGGGCTTTAAAAGTTAACACCAGCTGCTTGAATTGTGCCCAGAAACAGATGGGAGCCAGTGTAAATGGGCTCGAAGTAGAATGATATCGTCTCTCCAAGCCATTCCAGTCAACATACTGGCCAGAGCATTCTGCACCAATTGAAGTTTCAAGAGCAGCCCCATGTAGAGTGCATTACAGTTATCTAATCTAGATATAACCAGGTCATGCATCACAGTGGCCAGATCTTTTCTGCCAAGGAAAGGCTGCAGCTGGCTAACCAGATGAAGCTGGTAAAAGGCACTCCTGGCTAAAGCTGCCACCTGCTTATCCAGCAGGACGACTGAGTCCAAGAGCACCCCCAGACTTCAGGATCTGTTCTTTCAAGGGAAGTGCAACCCTATTCAGAACAGGTGACACCTTAAATCCTGTGTCAGATCTTCTGCTCTTCAGTAGCACTTCTGCTACTGTTGGTAATAAGCTTCAACTTATTAGCCCACATCCTCTCCAAACCTGCCTCCAGGCAGTGGTTTAGGATCTCTCCATGGGATCAGCTAGAAGTGCAAGGATACTCATCCCCCTGTTGGTGACAACTCAGTACAAATCTCCTGATGACCTGATCGAGCAGTTTCAGGTAGGTGTTAAAAAGAGCATAGGAGACAAGCTGGAAACTTTTGAGACCTCACAGACCAGAGGCTGAAAGGCTGAGCACAACTCCCCACACCTTCTGAAACCTCCCCTCTAGGTAAGAACTGGAACTCCCACAAAACAGTGCCTTCCAATCCCAGTCTGGAAAGGTGGTTCAGAAGGATACCATGATCAATGGTATTGAAAGCCATGGAGAGGTCAGGGAAATCAACAGAGTTGCATTCTCTGTGTCCACCTTTTAATGAAGGTCATCCACCAGGGTGACCAAGGCTATTTCAGTCCCATAACTAGTTATAAACCCAGATTGGAAAGGATCTAAATAATTTGCCTCAGTCAGGAAAGCTGGAAGTTGTCCAGCCATCACCTTGATCAAGAATGGAATATTTGAGACTAGTCAGTAGTTACTGAGATCTCCTGGGTCCAAGGTAGGCTTTTTTAGAAGTGGGTCACCACAGCCTGTTTCAAGGCTGGGGTGACCACTCTCCTCAGGAGACATTAACTACTCAATCTACTACCCCCCTCCCCGATTTAAGTAGCCAGGAAAGGCAAGGGTTATACAAGCAGGTTGTGCAATGCTGACCAATGATTAACCAATGATCTGACTAGATATAAAGGATTTTTTTTGGTTTGCAAAAGTGCCTGAATCACTATAACAAGCCACCAACACTCTTTGTGAAGAACTCAAGAGTAGGATGTGAAATTACATGAGCTCTGTGTGCTCTGTGTTTTGAGTATCTGTAATTTTTCCAACATATGAAATATAATCATATATATATATCACTGCACATATGTGTCATGGGAAGATGGAACTGGTCCCTACCTCTTGCTGTATATGCATGCAATGAAAATGTCTGTGTGCCTTGAATTTTATGGTATCCATCATAAGAACACGTTATTATGTAGTGTAAATGAAGCAGCTCTAAAACCATTGTGTAGTTGAATAATATTAACAATTCCTTGTAACTTAACATTCTGTGTTGTGGCCCCCAGTTTGTGGAATGGCTTGCCTGAAAGGCTCCTACACTTCTATCATTCTGCAGAATGTGTAGAAATGGACATGTTCAGGAGGACTCCTTGATAAAGAAATCAAGGTTGTAATTTATTCGCTGGTATGTATTGTGTTTTCTGTATTCTTATTCTTCTAATACAGTTTCTGCACTGTTATGTCTTGCTGTGTTTGCATTGCACTGCTCTTTAATTTTGTAATCCACCTTGAGTCTCAGCAAGAGAGGTGGAGTATAAAGCAAATAAATCCCCCCTCTTTGTTAACGAGGGATCTTCTTACCAGCATGTCTTAAGGTTGTAAAAAGCCTTTCTTTTTATACCGTTGAATAATTATTATATTGCTTATTTCCACAGTAAAGAGTTAAACCCAGTTTCTCAAACTTAATGAAACTATGACTCCATTCTGAACTGGCATTCCCTTTGTACATGGAGTACTGTGGTGGGAAGGAGAAGTGTGGTTGTGGTGACTAGTGCCTGTGCCTTCAGGTATTTTGTGGACGGGATGTGTAGAAAGATATCATGTACTTGTTTAGGATCTGAGTGATCGGAAATCTTGCTTTTTGCAGTTGTTCCCATGCAGGAGTCATTTTATAGAAAAAGAGCTGGAGGAACTCATTAGCATAACTCATATGCCATGCCCCTTGACATCACCAGAAGTGTGTCATTAGCATAACTGATTTGCATATGCCACACCCCCTGACATCACCTATCCTGGCTGTTTTGGACCCAATCTTGGCTATTCAGGGCTGAAATTGGGCCCAAAATGGCCAAAAAGGACTGAAAATGGCCAAAAAGGGGCCCAAAATGGTCAGGATCAGGCCGCTGCTGAGTGGGAGAGTGATCCACCAATTGTCAGAGGTCCGATCCGGGCCGTTTCAGCCCCAATCGAGGCTGAAATGGGCCCAAAATGCCCAAAAGTCAGGTGGGCGGCGCCACCTGACATGTGACCTCTTTGGAGAACTGCTGAAACTGCATTCCTGCGTGTTCCCTCTCTAAATGAGTCCTGTTCCCACGTAGGAAATTGTTAATTCTTAGACTCGAGTAACTCTATTAGGATTTCACAGTCAGTAACCTATCAGAAGTTTATTAACTACTTCAAGAGTAACATTCTCCATGTCGACTTTGAAATAACTACCATTAATAAACATTTAATTTGAAAGCCCACAAGCATTTTCTATAGGTATCAAAATGAAGGGATATGCCATGCAGTACATGAGCCTGAAATTAATTTTGTTTAGTTTGTAAAATATCTGGGGCCATATAAAGATCTTTTGATATAAACTAGAATATGTATGTATATATGGATATATGTATGTATAGACCACCCTTCTAACTGAGACCCAAGGTAGATTACACAGTGCAAGTGAAATACAATATAAACAACAGCTGGGAGATTCATTAAGCGAAATGCAATAATAAACAACAGTTAGGACATTCAGTGAGCAGATATAATAAGGATTTGTAGCAGAAAATTTGAAACCAACATAAAGCTGAGGATAGAGATGAAGTCTTTCTGAAACCTTTCTGAAACAGTGCACAACTAGTTAACATGGCATGTTTAGCAATGTGGAAACTCCCTAGTAGCAACATACCTAATCAGCAGACAGTACCCAACGACATAGTCTATAGTCTCTGCCTCTACCAAGGCATCTCTTTGAGCTATTTCTTATGAAACAGCCCTATAATCTGGGTATAGATCCAGAGGAGATAGCCGTGTTAGTCTGTAGTAGCAAAATCAAAAAGAGTCCAGTAGCACCTTTAAGACTAACCAATTTTATTGTAGCATAAGCTTTCGAGAAGCAAGTTCTCTTCGTCAGATGCCTGATCAAAACCGGCCCAGTTTTGATCAGGCATCTGACGAAGAGAACTTGATTCTCGAAAGCTTATGCTACAATAAAATTGGTTAGTCTTAAAGGTGCTACTGGACTCTTTTTGATAATCTGGGTAGAAAGCCCTCCTGAATAATTCAGTTTTGCATAGAATAGGAATAGGATAGGATAGAAACTTGATAAATTATTTTCCGTATGTCTTCATTTAACACAGCAGAACTCCTGTTTTCCCTAGAAATATCAGTGTAGCCTAACATAGTTTATAATGATCTTTGCCCCCAAAGGGATCCTACAGCTATAGTTAGTGTCATGTTTGTTCAAGACACCAAGGCTAAGATGGAATTGTACAATGCAAGGAATTTTGGTTAGGAAACCCTGTAAAAACTGAAGGTAAAGATTTCCTCAAGTGAGGAACACTGTTTAATCACTGATCAGGAATAGTGACAAGGATATGTGTCTGTGTCTGTATTTGTTCATCCCCCTTGATGACTGATATATTTAATTTTTATTTACTTCATTTAAGACAGCACTGTTGAAAATAGTCTTTAAAAGACATATTGATACCTGGAAAGCTTCATATCACAATAAGCTTTTGGGGGTTGCATGGGTGGAATAGGCTGGAATAAGTGCTTTTGGAACAGATGTATGCTGCTAAGACAGTCCTTCCCTTATTCAGAGCAAAGGCACCTTCAAAGGAAGTTCAGGGATATTTTATTGTTAGTTCTTCTCTGAATGTCTGCAGTAAGTGTAGAAGTCAGTAATGATTCATAAAACAAGAGTGAGGTATTGACAAGAGCAGAGAGAAATGAACGGAGACACTTTTTCAGTATGGTAATATCAAAGGAAGCAATTGTTGACAGGTCCAGAGGAGTTAGCCATGTTAGTCTGTAGTAGCAAAATAGTAAAGAGTCCAGTAGCACCTTTAAGACTAACCAACTTTATTGTAGGATAAGCTTTCGAGATCTACAGCTTTCTTCATCAGATGCATCTGATGAAGAGAATTGTTGACAGGGATGCTATTGAATGGGATGCCACCCATGCTAATTAAAAAAAAAATGACAGAAAAGCCAAATAGTGATGCAAAGTGCAGCATGACTCTGCCTACAATATGTGGCAGGTATTGTAAGCCTCTTTAAAAGGCTGAACAAATGGGACTGTGGAAACAGGACTTCCAACAGTTTTGCAAATGCCGCCTTTTGCTTCTTTTAGGCACAGCAACCATACACATTTTAGAATTTACATTGTAGCCATACCATAGTTCTTAAATCTTAAGCTGGTTGGTCCCTTTCATTTTTATACATGTTGGAAAACTAAGTACTTGTTCTTAACATGTTTTTGGATCACAGCCTAAAGAGCAAGTAGAATACGTTTTTAAAAGCATTTTAAAAGGAGCCTTCGTGCTTCTGGGAAGCGAGGAAAGTATGGGAAGAATTTCATGTAAGCAAAGCTGTTTTCTTAGGGAGGGAGGAATCTGCTTCAGTTCCTACATGGCCATCTGATTTGTTTCCTTATAGAAACACACTTTTGCAGTTGGACTACGATTATGGATTGGGCCTACTACAGTCAGTGTAATGTTCAATCTCAAAATACAATTTGCTGTACTGGGAATCTGGCCAACTTTATTAGTTTCGTAAATTGAACTGGATCCTGTAAAGCTGCCTTCAAGTGTCTTCCTTTAGTAAACATATGCTGGTTTGGCAAATTTAGCAAAGCTAGCAGTGTAATTAAAATAGCTGAAACTTTTAAAACTGATCATTAAAGTGTATTTGATATGTTGTTTTCAACCGGGGTAGGTTTTTTGGGAGGCTCGCACCATAAGTGAAATTGTGTGCTTTCTGAATCTCATTTAACATTAAAATGGGTTTATTATACAGCATTGCTGCTGATCCTTGAATATTGTGCTATAAGTATGGCAAGCTTTCGGGAATTTTAGATTATTCTCTCTTCTTTAAAACTGTACCTGCTGACCAGTAATGTAGAACATACTTAGCATCTGTAGAGAGACAGCATGGTGCAGTGGCTAGGATGTCAGACTAGGATACAGGAGACCAAGGCTAAAATCTCCTCTCTGTCATGAAACTCACTGGCTTACTTGAGCCAATCTCCTTCCCTCTTACAGTGTTGTGAGGGTAAGATAGAGGGAGGGGAGAATGATGTAATATTATAAGGTGCTTTAGGTCCACATTGCAAAGAAAAGTGGGTATAACTCTCAGTTAAAAACATTATGGTATTCTCTGCTGAATCATAATGATCTGTGCTTATATACCTCTCTTGTAGATAGATTAGTGCCCTGTACAGAGTGGTGGAAAAAAAGTCAGCGTTGTTATTATCTCCACAATACAGCTGGGTTGCTGCAGCTGAGAGGAGAGGCTTAAGCAAGGTCACCTGCTGAGCTCATGGCAGTAGTGCCAGGAGCTTGCAGCAAGCCAGCCACTCCATCAGTGTGGCAGGCGCCCAGTGCGACACAGGTGGCCTCCTAGCCCTCCCGCACTGCCACCCGCGCTGCTGCCAGAGGGCTGGGATCGCGTGCTCCCAGCCAGCAGCCGCCCCAGCACTCTCTGTTTGGCAGCACTTAGGGCAAGTGACCCCCACCCGCCCACCCCTCCCATAGATCCGGCCCTGTGCAGACATAATGTTGAATTTAGGATTAGAGACTGGTTTCAATCTCTGTTTGAGAGCTGGTGTAGCGTAGTGGTTAAGCAGTTGGGCTGTGATGTAGAATTTTGCTGGTTTTAATCTCACTACTGCTGTGAACTCACCAGGTAGCCTTGGGATAATAACACTGATTTTGTTCACCACTCTGAATGGACACTAATACGTGCAGAAGAGCATTATACAAATGAACTGTCATTGATGTTATTGTTGTTGTTACTAATAAACCAGGTAAAGACTGGGCCATGGGAGAGCTAGAAGGGATGCATAATCCTGTAATCCTGTCTTTTAACTATGATTGAGGGGCATTGAGTTGTGCTGGATTTTGCCTTAATGTTGCATACCACTTTAATTTTTCTCATCCACATTTTATGTTTGTAGCATTCTGCATTTTTAAAAAAACCTATAATGCATGCAACGTTTCCATACATTCTGGTGGCATCTACATTGATTATAAAATTTATATTGAGAACAAAGGAATGATTACACATTTCATGCATGGAAAATGATCAGTACTGGAAAAAGTATGAAATGCTCGTGCAGTCCGTCTGGCTTTAGACCTGGTTTGGGGACAGAAATAGCTGTAGGGTTGTTGGCGGACCTGCAACAGAGGTGCACAAAATATGGACTGCATGTGGCCCATGAAAGTGTGTTGTGCGTCCTACAGCCCCAACTGATGACCATCAACTGCTTCTCTTCCTGGGACTGGGAAGGTGAGCAACTTTAGTCTGGGAATTGCAAGCCTTCAGCCCCTAGCTGAGAGGTGATGATGATCTCTTCCAAGGGGAGGGGCCGTCTCAGCTGATTTCCAGGCATTGTTTCCTGAGTATCTTGGCCAGCTCCAGTGGGACTCCTGGAGGCCCTCCTCTTGTGAGACATCCAGGGATTCTGCTGTAAGCAGCTAGGATGCTGCAGTTTAGTGATGATCACAGTTCCTTAGACTTCGTGGAGAGGCAGCAATCCCTTGCAAGGAGGCAACCTCTGTCAGAGGCCAAGGCACTGCAATC
The DNA here is from genome assembly GCF_028583425.1 of Eublepharis macularius. Classification (NCBI taxonomy): domain Eukaryota; kingdom Metazoa; phylum Chordata; class Lepidosauria; order Squamata; family Eublepharidae; genus Eublepharis; species Eublepharis macularius. The sequence goes on along the minus strand of NC_072800.1, from coordinate 63,451,852 downwards.
ACTGTTGCATCTGCAACTTCTCAGCCTGCCCCAAGGGGAGCACGAGAAACTATCTTCCTGCAAGACATCTGGGGCTTCTGCTGGAGTCAGCGGAGATGCTGTGGTTGCTATGGAGACTACAGCTGTGCGGCCTCAGCTGAGAATTAAGAGCATTCATGTGGCTTGAAGGAAGTCTGAGGGATGGGAGCATTCTTAGTTCTCTTATGAATATTTCCAGCCACACTGGGCTGGGTGAGGAGGTAAGAGAAAGCTGAAGTGTACTGTTGTATCCTCCATGGCAGCAAGCAGGCAGAGTTCTAGGGGTTCATTGTAAGCCCACTGGTAGGGGAGAGCAGCTCCTTCCTTCTCCAGTCCAAGCATAATTGTCATACCTTTCTAATTGGTTGTGCTCACTTGAGATCTTGCGCCTAGGTAAAAAGAGAGAGCCTGAGTCCAAAGTGATGCAGTTCTTCTGCTTCTGTCACCCCATCCATGCCACGTACAGTGTCTGCAGTGTACAGTCATATCCCAGACTATGCCGTGTTTTGTTCCATCATGTGGTGGCCTGCTGATGTCATGGAGCAGGGTCAGATGCTGCATATTTATCTCAAAGCCAGGGCCATTCTGACCCTGGTATGTGTTTGAGCTGTGCATCCTAGTAAGATGCATGCCTTCTTACCAGTCCTTCTGCATCTGTCAGCTGCATTTGATTCAGTTAGTAATTCACTATTGTTGGAGCGCTTAAGATCTGATTTACGATTTGGGGGTGTAGCTCTGAATTAGTTTGAATCTTTCTTCCCTTCTTTCTTGTGTGGTCAGTCAATGATAGTAAGAGACAAGGAGTCAGTTCTGTGGGACTTACAATCTACAAGAGTCTGTTCTTTGTCAAATCTTTAATTTTAAAACCTCTTAAAGTGATTATATGCAGTTTTTCAGTGCTCCCAGCTTTGTGGTGGTAGTAAGTGACATTAAGTCATAGCTGACTTATGGTGACCTCTGCTGGGGCTTTTAAGAAAAGAGACTAATAGGTGGTTTACCACTGCCTGCCTCTGCAACCCTGGTCTTCTTTGGAGGTCTCCCATCCAACTATTAACCAAGGCCAACCCTGCTTAGCTTCTGAGATCTGATGAGATTGGGGTTACCTGTGCAATCCAGGAGAGGGTGCCCCCAGCTTCATGTATAAACCACAGAATTGGTTGTCCTAAGTCAGTGCCTGACTACCATGGTCAAGTGGCTAAGTGAATAACCTAAAATTGAATTGCAGCAAGATGAAGGTGATGCTGGTTTGGAAGCTGTCTGCATTGAAGAGTTTTGCATTCCCTACACTGGATGGTGTGCAGCTTTCTCTGATGAACACAGTGAACAGTTTAGCAATCCTATTGAAGCCAGCTCTGTGTTAGAGAAACTAGTAGCTGTGGTAGCCAAGAGTGCTTTTTACCAACTGTATTTGACCCATAAGCTTCCCTCCTAGTTGGAGACTATGAATCTGGACATGCTGATCCATACAGCAGTAGTTCCAAGACTCAACTATTGTAATGTGCTTTATGTGGAGCTGCTCTTGAAGATTATTTGGAAAAACTGCAATTAGTGGAAATTGTGGCAGCCTGCTTGTTGCCAGGGATCAGCCGCATCAATCATGTTTGCCTCCTTTGCATTGTTTTATAGGTTGTCTATTTGTTTCTGAGTCTAATCCAAGGAATTTAGCTTTTAAAGCCCTTCATGACCTGGCCCACATACTGGAAGGACCATGTGTCTTAATAGGGATCTGTGCAACATCTCTGCTGGCCGCACCAATGCCTTCTTGTGGGTCCAACCCCTCAGAAAGTATGAAAAATGAATGCTTGCTTGCAGGCTTTCTGTAGCTCTCAGATGGTTATGGAACAGTCTCCCACAGGGCATTAGAAGGCCCACTTTGCTTCTAAAGTTTCAGAGGCTACGCAACACTGAACTTTTAAAGAAGATCGTTTGGCTCATCTGAATGAGATTTTTCTTAACGCTGGGTTTGAAGGGCAACTTCTCAGACTATTTTTAAATTTGTTGTTACCGGATGTTTATTGGGTCCCAGTTTTCTGGGAGAAAAGGCTACATTATAAATGCGTTAAATAAATAAATGAGATTCATGTATGATTTTGGGTCTCTTTTAACACAAAGTAATTTCTGTTTAGGAAATGTATAATAGAAGAAGCACTGCTTATTATCTTCAAGTATAAATCTACACGTCTAGAGATGTCCTGCGGTGCACATTCTGTGTTTCTTGTTAAGATGCTTGAATGCAATACAGCTGAATGGCAAACAGTGACGAGGGAATTGTGAGATTTTTGTGACATGATATAATTTGGCAGCAAAACTCCAAAGGAAGAACTTTCTGAACAGCAAATTCAGGCATTGCCAATTAATCAAACAGACAGGTTCCAAAGTGCCATTTGAATATTCCTGACAGCAAATAGCAGATGTGAAATACATAATTTGAAGTGATAGTGCTGTGTGAGTGTCATAGGTTCTACAGCTCATATTCATTTTATCAGGATTGCTACTTGGCTGAGTGCTGATCCTGGAACTCTAAAGTGTGCATACGTGTGAGAGAAAATAAGATTGCGAAATTGAGGGATACTCATGTTTCTTGTGCACATTTTGAAAGTGCATGCACATGAATTAATGCACAGTGGAATTGTGTTTTGTGGCTATGATGACACTATTAAGTATTGTAGCCAACCACATTATGTGAAATGGTAACTTGGGTGTAAGGATGAAAAATTTCTGGAAAAGTTGAAGCTGTTGGGGGTGGAGGGGAGATCTTTTTTTTTGGAAAACTGAAAACTGCTGCACCTTATGCTACCTTAGCACATGTGTCTTTACATTTTACCAGGAAAAAATGAAAGTTGAAATTGGAAAATGCAAATTATGTAGCAAAGAAAAGTGTGTTAGCTGCACAGAACAGTCTCTTACAGTTATAATAGTGCTAGCAGCAAATGCTAATATTGAGTTAAATTGTATAATGTTGAGAGCACTGAACGCTTTCCCATTTCAATATGAGGTACTGGTTTTGACCTTTGAAGACCTAAAAAGCGTAGGCCTAGAGTACCCAAAAGACTGTCTCCAGCTTGTATCAGGCAACTTGAGACTTAAAGTCAGCCAAAGGGCTTTCCTTCACGAACCATTAGGGTTCACAGGTCCCTATACCCTTCTGATGTGTGTGTGTACCTACTGGGAAGATCCTCCTAATGTGCACATGCTCCTGGCACCAACATAATGACATCACTTCTGGAAGTGACATCGTGCCAGCTGCGGGGTGCTCACATACTCTGCATGGGGCTGATTCTTTGAGAATTGGCCCTGAAATCAGCCCCAGCAAAGCTCGAGAGCACTCTTGTGGCTGGCACAATGTCACTTCTGGATATGGCCTTGTTGTGTTCACCTGGCGTGCGCATGCCGTGAGTGTTCCCGTGGTGCCTGCCGGTGGCGGGTAATTGCTGGGTGGCTTGAAACCCATAAACAGGCAAACTGCTGGGAGTTTGCCTACCATTGGTGGGCACCTGGGATCCTTAGCAGAGGTTCAGCTGGTAGGAACCAGTATGTGTGGGTTGGGGTTTCAGTTATTTCCCCCTGATTTTTGAAACTTCCACTGAAAAGATTTGAGAATGGCTGCTTTCCTATAGGCCTTCTGGATAGGTTTGAAGAGCTGCATTTTCTAGATGGCCTTTAAAGTGGATCAAAAAGAAATTGCGTGGTGAGAGATATTTGAATATTATATTTTATTGATTTTTTTATTATATATTATTTATTTTCACTGACACAGTTTTCCCCCAAAATGTAACTTATTGACCTTTTGTTGTATTTTACTGTGTTCTAAAATACCTTGACTAATAGCTGAAAAGTGGCATTTAAATTAACTCGTTAGTAGACTTAGTATTTTGAGGACAAAACTGGTTGCATCTAAAATTAACATATTTTTGGAAATATGTTGTATTAAGTAGAAAACAATAGCATGGATCTATTGGGTCGTATGAGGCAGCAATCTCCTCCTCCCCCGCTCACTTCAGCCTCTTTATGCTGCATTTTTTTCATGGAAGCCCTCCTGCCCAACCCTTGGAAGATTTGTGGTTTAAACAACTGGCTGCTGGAGGAAGGAGAATGTGAGGAAAAAACTGCTTTGTTAATTCCCGCAAGTTTTTCTGTGGGCTCCAGTCTTATAACTTCAGTGTTATGGTAACTCTACCTAAACATTGAGACTTAAAAAGGACAAAGCAATCCTATTCAGAGTTACTCCACTGTAAAGCGAACTCTACAATGAATTGCACTGACAGTATCTTCCATAATATTACAGCATGGGTACTATAGTTACTGGCTTATTCCATAAAACATAACTTTATCTGACAATTCTTGGCATTTTCCTCATGTTTTTTTCTTTTTACCCAACTAAATATCTTGCCCAGGCTCAGAATGCCTGTATGATACTGCTAGGGTTGCCAACCTCCAGGCAGGCCCCAGATTTTTTTCCACAGAATGACAACAGATTTCAGGACTGTGGAGATTATTTTCTGTGGAGAAAATGGCAAATTCAGAGGGTGGATTCTGTGGAATTACATCACTGCTGAGCTCTATCCCCAAACTCCCTCTCCTGTCTCCAGCCCCAAATCTCCATGAATTCCCCCACCTAGATTTGGCAGTCCTGGATACTACTGAGCTATTGGGTAGAACTTTGGAAGGCCTTTTCCCGCCAGTTGGCTGTTTCTTCTGAGATGCTGAGGGAGAAGATCTTGTCTGTGATTTTGCCCTGGCACAGCCTCAACTTGGGAGGAAGAGGAAAAATTCCCCAAGAACTGAGGAGCCCCTCATGGTACTAGGATTGCCAACCCCTAGGTGGTGGCTGGAGATCTCCAGGCCACAGCAATCAGTTCCCCTGGAGAAAATGGCTGCTTTGAAGGGTAAATTCTATGGCATATACACCACAGAGATCCCTCTCCTTCCCGAACTCCACTCTCTCCAAGCTCCAGCCCAAAGTCTCCAGGAATTTCCCAACCTGGAGCTGGCAAACCCTACATGGTACCCACCACTCCCTGCATCCCAAAGTCTCTAGGGGGAGACCTTCCTTTACCACAGCAGGCTCCCATTCAAGAGCCAGTCAAATAACTGACTTTATTGCAGACAAAAAAGCTGAAGTTACAAGTATAACTAGAGAGCAACAGTTTACTCACAACCAATCAAGCCTGGAGCATACTGCTAACTGCAGCCATCAAGCTGGAACTACTAGGCCCGAGCAAAGAAACAGAAAGTATGCCTTAAAGATACAGTAATATTTACAGAACTGTTCCATACACCACAACCAGGGACAAAGCCTGGACCAGGCAAAGAAGCACACACTTGTCAACTTGAGGCATCCTGCACTCAGGTCTTATGCAGGAATGATAATCACTCTATAGATCATTGCAGGATCCAGAGCCCAAGAGTGGCTTCAAGAGTTATCAGCTTCACGAGTTTCCAGCCGAGCTCATGCTACCCATCTCTGTAACATGTTCCTGTTCCTCTACTGAGGGCTTGCTCCCGCCCATCCTGATTTTGGCTGCTGTGCCGACCAGAGACGCTGTTCCCTTTTCCTTAGTTGTCCAGATGTAGGACAGCTCCTCCCTCCTCTGCTGTCTTCTAGGTGCCAGGCAACAGCTTTGTCTTTGTCATTGAAAATGTTTGTTTTCTTCACCTGTCTTGATTTTTTTTGTTCCAAGCCATGCCAATCTGATTATTAAGCGCCTTACCAGTTTTTATTTTTTAATTGGTTTAAGTATATTGTGCTACTGTTTATGTTGTATTGATGATTTGCAGACCACCTGTGTGTCCTTATTGGGAGAAAAGCAGCATAGTTTAATTTTCCAGATCTCTTTTCAAATGAAAGCCAAGGAAGTTTTCTCCTTCCTTGCATTTATTAGGTAGTACCTTTTTAATTAAAAAAAGACTTGGTATACAAAGACCTGAATGTTTGGAAGCCTCTAAGGTACATAGTATGAAGACACTTCAGTTACACATTTATACTTTGGTATATGAAAGTTGTGCAGAGTCAAAAGAAATGAAAGGAGCCTCTGGTTTGTCATCATAATTTGGTAAGCGTGCTTCACTAATTCTCATATTTTTACACTATGCTGACTTTTCTCCCATTCTTGCTTTCTCAGTATAAAATGATAAATGATAAGCCATTGCACACACTTGTCCATGTTAAGTGTTGTATCTCGCTATTAAGTATGTTTATTGTGCCCTTATGACTGCCAATATTTTCTTTAATGAGGTTACATGATTTATATTATGATGGGCATTCTAACATGCTGTGAATGTGTAACAGGAATTCTTAGACATCCGGGACCTAATAAAACAAATTAATCTCTTGTTTGCCAGCTCATACGCAGACAATCGGACACTTGCTGCTTTTTATGGTGTTCTTCAGTGGTGCTGATTGTGCTATAATAAATGCTCCTTTTTATGTAAGCACAATATGAAATTAGGCTGCCTAACTAGACTGTCTTTGCCAACAATTTGCATGGCATTTGGCAGTATAAATAATGCAAGACGAGGAAGTGGGCTTCTGTGTGTTTGGTGAAATATGAGGAAATCAGTGCTTTAATTGTGGCATTCACACTGATAAATTCTTTGTCATTGAGGCACTGTGTGTGTGTGAATGCACCCCATGGTGTCTGACGTTCTCCCTGGTTTATGGGAAGCTGAAGAGTGTTCAGAGCTAATATAAATAATTGTTCATCTCTGGGCTTTTCCCTGCAAAGTGGTTTGGAAGCATCAGCTACTGTAACGGCAGGGGTTCTTAATTACGGAAATGAAAACAGTTGGTTATTGTGAGTACGTTGTGCCAATTTTCAGTGTTCTTCTCCAGATACTAATTTTCTTCTCTGCATGCATGTTTAACAATATTACCTTGAATATGTGAAGCATACCTGGACAAAAGCAGGCAATGCTGTTTTAAAAAGTATAAAAACGAGACGCTGAAGTACTGGCTTTTTATGAAAAATAATTTTGCAAGTATTATGAGCTGAAGGCCTAAGCTCAGCTTATTCAGCATGAACTTGGATCTCACCACTTTCCACTTTGGCCAGTTTTTTGCTTGCCCTGTTGAATTTAGCTGCAGTGCTAAATTAAGTAATCAAGTAGTCTTACAATATCATTCTGATTGTCAGAACGATTTGAGTACAATTCCTTTTCCAAACAAGACTAGAATCCCAGTTGTGATGGATGAACAGTACCCACATGGGCAGCGCCTGCTTCTTCATCTCTTGAAATTGTAGATTCTCTTGCATTATTGTGTAGCATTAATTTAACCTTTATTAGTGTGTGTGTGTGTCCCTCTTTTGGTAGACTTTTGGTTAATATCACCTAATAATGTTTATTTGCATGTAGTCCTTCCCCACTGCCCCAAGGGGGTAATAATTAAAGCTTTTTAAACATGATTCATGAAAATGATCGGAATGTGATGTCCTGCTGGTCTGGGAAAAAGGGAAGTCATTCCAGAGCAGATGGAGAGCAATTTAAAAGCCCAGGTATGGGCAACTTTAGAGCACATCCTAGCGAATGGGACAGCGAAGGATAGATTGGGTAGAGTGAAATTGCTTGGAGAGGTGACCCTTTTGTCCTCCATCTCACTGACTTTATCATCCAAACTATCAACCAGCTTTAATTTTAAAAAAATCAATGAGTTGATTATATCTGCATAAGTTAGTTTGCCAGAAAAAACTGTAAGTATATAGTGAAACAAACTCTTGATGTGTGCATTTAGTTACAGCAGGTGCCAATTTAAGATGCATTCCTTCTTGTTTGTTTTTTAAAAAATAGAGTACCTATTCCGTGATATTAATGAAATCTTGAGATGTTAAGGTGGATCCAAATATTTTCCAAGCTGCCTTTCTCCAGCCTAAGGGAACTTTTTCCAAGAAAGGAACCACTTAAGTTGGAGGAAGGCTCCATAACCTGGAGAAGGGCTTCAAACTTTGCTCAGTAAAATGGAAGAACAGGGGGAGGATCTGCTCTGGTAGGCAACACTTTAATATTTTAAAGAAATTATTAATTATTTACTTGAATTGACTTAATGATCAACTAAAAGTTACAATTCCATTTAACACTAAGTACCCAGGCCTAGACTTACCTGAGGTTCCATTTGTGGGCCACAGTTTGGGGAGCTTGTGGCAGCCGCCATCATCCTTGGGGGCCTGGTGGCTCCCATTTGCTTCTGCAGGGTTGTGCAGGCAGCCCCAGATTCAAAATTGCTGGCCAGCCAATCAGCAGCAGGCATACCAGCTTGTTGGGCCGGCTCCAGCTGGCAGACCTTAAGAGCAAAGTTTTCCCTCTTGTCCACCTGCTGGGGATTAATTACAGAGATGGCCAGGCTCCCTATTCTGCTCCTGAAGTGACTTCTCAGCCATCCCACCGTTGTTTCCAGGAATTGTTGGGTGTTTGTAATAGCTCGGGGGGTTGAATTTTCTGCTGGATGGTTGCATTTTGGATCATCAATGTGCTTTGTGGTAATGTGTTTTAGATTCTGGACAACTTTGAGTAGGGGTGGTTTGGCATTGCATCCTTTTGGGGGGGGAAACGGAGCCTGCCAGTTTTCCCATACCCAGTGATCCTCTTAAGCTCTCATAGGAGTGATGCATTGCAGGGACAAGCTCAGCTAGGGGTTGTTGAGGCATGCTTACTCCCAGGTGGCAGGGGAATCCACACAGAGGTTTGTGCCCATTTGGAATCCCATGGCCTGTCAACCTGCAGTTTTCCCTTTCGGCAGGTGGGCTGAAGGGGTAAGGGTGGTCATTGGCTGGCAGGCGTGTTGGCCAATGCTGCTCCAAGGCACCTTAAGCTGTAAACCAATAATGTTGTGGCCTTTTAATTCCAACAAGTCATCTTTGTGTCTTTGCACCACTTGCCCTCACCCTTTGACCCTGAACCAATGGGTTACTTACTTTAAAAATATATTTGCATACTGCTAGGTTTGCATATATTTGCATACTGCTTTATTTGTATACTGCTAGGTTCTAGATGTGCCTCCTCCTTTCCCACATCACCTTCCTTTGCATGTGACAATTACAGAGCTCCTTCTTGTGCATATGCAGAAGCCTGTTCCTACACATGAATTGTCTTGGTAGGACCACGACAGCTGATTGTGATTGAGCAATGGCAGTTTTGACTGTTTTTGTGGCAAGTAGGAATGTGATGTCCTGCTGGTCTGGGAAAAAGGTTTTGCATGTCTTCATTAGCTGTGAATGAACTACTAGAACTCTGCTGTCTACATAGTCTCAGAGGCTTAAAAAGTCCCAGCAATTCTTATTAACCTTCTTTATTGGGCCAGATTTTAATCTGTAGCTAAGTTTTCCAATTAATCAAGCAAAGCTTGATAAAGCTTTGTATGGAGTTCATTTTTAGTGACATATATGGTATGTTTCCCAAAAATATGGTTGTATAGCGGGTTGTACTCTTTTGGTCCCAGATTTCATGAAGCATCATGAATTAATGGAGCCCAAACTATTGTAGTGCCAATCTCGATTGCTTAAAATTCTTTGTGGTTATTTGGTATTTGAAATCCGCCTGTGTTTTTCCCCTATCTTTAAGAAAATTATTGGGTTTCTGAATAACTTGTTTAAAAGTAGATTAATCAGCATGATAAGTATGATAACTTAAAGTACTTATGACCCACTGATTGAAATTGTTTCGCCACATGTACTTATGGTGATTAAGTGTTTGCAAAAGAAGTACCCTCATGGAAGAAGGACTCGATACTCTTATGAGTATTTTTGTACTTTATTAAGTCACAGATATGCAAAAATGCAGACTTACAAGCATGTTAGGCTTGAAATAAATCATGGATATTCCTAGGGAGAATGCCCATTTAAGAGAGAGGGGCTTAATAAGTGATTTAACTCCTTTATACTCCTTTATATCCTATTATCTCAGAATAGGAACTATATGACCCTAAACAGAGCTATTATTTTTCACCTAAACCAAACTTAGCAGTGCTGTCCATTTACACTGTTCCTGGCTCCATGGAGTGTGCAAGTCTAGCAGTTCTGTTGATGTAATATCCAAGGGACCAAGTCCCTCGGATATTACATTTGCAGCTGAGTTGAGCTGTAGCATTGCATGGTCTCTGCCTTTATTATTATTGGTCAATTATTATCTTGTCTGGTATGCCATTTCAGTTGCTTTGCTTGACTATATATACATATATATATATATATATATGTCCCTTAATCAGACATTGCTTGGAAATGGTCTTGATCTCCTATATATCTATGTGGAAAAATGTCAAATATTTCACAAGCACTTTCAGTTGTGGCAACACTGTCAGCCTTGAGTAGCCATTTTTGGACTGGAGAATTCACACTTACACTTTGCGTCTTGTCACTTCTGATGCAGAAGGCATGACAGGCTTTTACTTCCTAAGCTTGTGTATTCGCTTCAGGGTTTTTTTTTGTTTTGTTTTGGTTTTTTTGGTCTGCTGCTGGATGTTTCTTTTCACCTTGTCACCAGATACACTGTTGTTAATGAATAGCTACTCAGACACCTTTTTAATTACTTCAGACACTAACACTTTTATCAAACAAAATGCATAGTCATCTATTCTAACACTGAGGATAGAAAAAGATGAGTGATACAGCCTAAACTTGAAAGCTGAAGCTGCCATTGTCTGTGATTCTTTATGACGTGGCATTTCTGTGGTGAAAACCCTGAATAATATCAGAGAGTAGAAAACCATTTTCTTTTTGGACTGGACTGCCCAACATTTGACTGCAGTACAATGAGATGCTAGTCTCTCTAGGTGCTAGGATTCTGGGTTGAAAGGTTGCTTTATTCAGTTAGTAAAGATGGCTGATTCCTGGGGCCCACTGTGCACATGACACATTAAGAGGGCAGCATGTGTAGCAGGAAAGTGAAGCTGAGTGTGCTGGTCACACTATTTCCTACATGTGTGCACCCAGATGTAGACATAATGTCTACATGCACGTATGTGGATTCCAACTTCATGATTGGGAGCTTTGGAAAAACAGTATTCCCAATCAATGGGGTGGTATCCATATGTACGTTTTGTACACCCAGTGTACATGGTTGGGCTAATGCACATCGGCAGGATATGCTTGATCCTGCTCCTCCTATCTGTTAGTCTGCCTATGAATATGGGAATCTATTGGGCCCATGGAAGACCACTTTATCCAGAGTCCCCCAAACCAGAATGGGTTCTAAAACGCCATGCACCTTTTTAATGTACTTTCATCCTTCTTTTAAAGTGACATTCTATCAGTGGCCATCGAATGCAAAGGCAGAATCATGCCGTATACCAGTTCACAAGAAAATGGGTGCAGATAGCACTGAAGAGTCAATTATTTCCAGGTGACTAGAATGAGGTCTAACTAACAAACAGAAATGTGTATAAACAACTAAAAGCATTCATTTGGTAAAGGGAAGAGGAGTATATCCCTCATAGTTAGAGATGGGCACAAACCACGAAAATGCCAAACCATGCAGTTCGTGGTTTGTGGCGTTCCACGAACCACCATGAATTTGCCCTGGTTTGCAAACCAATTTGTTTGGTTCGTGAAAATGTCACTTCTGGGGCAGCAGAAGGTCTGCAGAATAGGAGTCTGCATTCCCAGTTTCCCCCTTTCAAACACCAGCCACTTTTCAGCTGATGGGAGGGGGATCCCCCATCAGCTGGAAAAAAAGCTGCTGGCATTTGAAAGCAGCAACTTTTCTTGTGTGGTAAGAAAAGTGTTGCTGTTTTCAAATGCCTGCTGCTCTCCTTTTCCCCAGGAGCTAAAGTGAGGTAAGGGTCATAAGACTGCTTCTCCTTTGGCTTCCTTCCTCCTGGGTATGCAAGCACTCTCTTATTTATTTTTCAAAGCCAGGAATGATTCCTAATGTTGCTGCTTATTCCCTGCTGGCTTTAAAAACTAGGAAAAGGTTAAATGGCTGCTTTTACCTTCCTCCTTTGGGGTATGCACACGCACACTTTTTTTTCAAAGGCAAGAAAGGGTTCTAACATTGTAACATAGTAACATTGTAATGTTACTGCACGTTCCTCCTGGCTTTAAAAGCCATGAAAGGATTAAATGGTTGCATTTCCCTCCCTCCCAGGCATGTTTCTGGCTTTGCCAAGGAGAAAAAAACCCAAGTGTTTTGCACAGCCATTTGGAAACAAAGCGGAAGGGAAGCTGCTGGGAGGGGATAAAGGCAGCAGCATTTTAACCCTTTCTTTTCTTGGCTTTAAAAAAAATAAATGAGAGTGGAACAAGCACGAAAAGTACAGGTTTTCTCCCAAAACTGCACCACCAATTGCCTCTTCAGAGGGCAGGGGATAGCCCATTTAGCAAATACAGGGGGGGGGAGGGTTCAAACATTGCAATGTTACTACGCCTACTCAAAGTTGTTTTTTTTTAAAAGTGTGATGTGAATTGCAAAGCCCTGAAAGCCTGAAACTGCACCAAGGCTTCATGCAAGAAAAGTATTGTTACTTTCAAACACTGGCAGCTTTTTTCAGCTGATGAGAGGATCCTCCTCCCATCAGCTGAAAAGCTGCCACTGCACACCTCTACTGCAGAGAGCCCATCCCTGGTTGCCTAGGAAACTGATTGGCACCAGGCTGTCTGCAGTGACAAACCAGACGAAAAACGAACCAAATGAACCAGCCTAAAGTTCGTGACAGTTCGTCAGAAATGGGTTCTGACGAACTGCTGGTCCGCGAACCACAAACCGACCTGGTTCATGCCATAATTTGGTTCGTATTTCAGTTCATGCCCATCTCTACTCATAGACAGTCAGTTTGGTGTAGTAGTTAAGAGTGCGAGACTCTAATCTGGAAAGTCCTTTGATTCCCCACTCCTCCACTTGAAGCCAGCTGGGTGACCTTGGGTCAGTCAACAGCTCTCTGAGAGCTCTCTCAGTCCCACCCACCTCACAGGGTGATATTGTTCTGGAGATAATAATAACATGCTTTGTAAACCGCTCTGAGTGGGTGTTAAGTTGTCCTGAAGGGCGATATATAAATTGAATGTTGTTATTGATGTTGTTATAGCAGTAGAGAAGTTGTAAATGTTACAGCATATCATCATATAAGCGAAGGAGCAGAGAAAAAGCTTGGATGACTAATATGTAGTACTACATTTCTTAATAAGGATATTGTCAGGCCACTGTAAGTATAAAATCAATATTGTGCTATATCAAATAGTACATATTTGATCACAGCAATCCCTGCTCAGACCACATCCAGGTTAGATTACTGTAATGCTTTGTTCATGGGACTACCTTTGAAAATTACTGAGAAACTTCAATTGGTCCAGAATGGGATAGGCAGGTTATTGCTGGGGGCTGGGTACGGAGCTCATATCACCCCCTGTGTAGAAAGATCTACATGAACTGCCCATCTGTTTTGGGGCACAGTTCAAAGCGCTGGTTCTTACCTATAGGGCCCTAAATGGCTCAGGGCCAGGGCGTTTAAAGGACCACCTCCTCCCATACTGTCCAGCCCGCCTGTTCTCTCTGTGCCCCTGCTCGCTGAGTTGAGGCAGATAACTAGCAGAGATGGCCTTTTCCGAGGTGAGGGCGTTACCTTTGAAATACCCTCCCCCTAAGGCTTACCTAGCACCTTCTTCCTTTTGATTAATTTATATAATTGCTTACTGAGGACTGAGAATGCCTCAGAAGGGATGGAGTGTAGAGAGCAGTTGAGTCAGTTAAAGAAAAATGGCCTGGCCATCCTGTAAAAGAAGATGGTATCCTGGAGGGGCAGATTTGGGAAACATTTCTCTATTCTTTATCTCTCCACATGATGCATCATGGGCTCCAAGACTGTCCTCTTAATGCTGAATCTAACAGTGCCTATCCAGAAGACAATGAGATGAAGCCCCCACATGGGAACTAGTGATTTCTGTTTACAGGAGTAGGGAATTTCCTAGGTATTCATTGCCCTGAGAATGTTGAGAGAAGTTAAGGAGAGTGAAAAAGGAGATGGTCAAATGCCAGTATCCCTGAAGAGAGGCTTCGGTGGGTATGAAGAAAGTGATAAAACAGATCCCCTCCCCCATTTGATCATGTAGTCGGACAAACATCCAGACTAATACACTTCCATCACAAAATGTAAAAGATCCAGGTTACTCCAGACTGTAATGTTCAAAACCCATTGAGAAACAAAAACATAAAATAAAAAAAAAACTTAACAAAGTTACTTGTTTTGCAAAAATGCTGCTGACTCTTAGGAAAGTACTTTAGGGAGCAATCCTAAGCAGATCAAGAGCTATTAGTATCAATGGGGCTTATTCTTGCAGCCTTAGACTGTTGTTACTGGTGTCCTGAAAAGTGAAAGCACCTACCTTCAGACCAGACCTAATTATTGGGTCAGTCACAGCTCTTCCAGAGCTCTCTCAGCCCCACCCACCTCACAGGGTGATTGTTGTGGGGATAATAATAACATAATACCACTTTGTAAAATGCTCTGAGTGGGTGTTAAGTTGTCGTGAAGGGCAATATATAAATCAAACATTATTATTATTATCTAATTCTTGATGATCTCACAATAATAAGATAAACTTGTAATATTCTGTTCTACTTTTCAAAATAAGGCTGTGTATTATTTCCCAACGTGGTCCAAATAACAGTTTTTGTAGACACATTTTAACCGCTCCTTCCCAAAGGCAAAGAGAAAGTAAACATAGAATATTAACCTTGCCAATAGAAATATCTCCCATATAAACTGCTGCGTTCACACCTGCTCAGGGTATCCAGCAGCATCACATGTAAATGTTTGTCACATCAAAGGCCTGGCTTTCAAATTTAATGAAGTATCAAGACGCAGCTAGTTGTATGCACTAAGAAGCTCCTCAAAGAAATGGAGTTCTGACTCTAATAAGGTTGTCTGTTCTCCTACGCCCACAAACAAAACAAGTAGTGTCTCTGCTGCAAGACGTGCTGTATGAATAATATTGACATTTTTGAAAGACCCTTCCACACTGACCCTGTCAGACCCTGTGGTGGAGGAAGGCAGCAGCTACCTTAACATTATGAATAAATAAAACAGCCCAATTCAGAGTAAATAGTAGCAATTCTATGCATTTCTTTTTATTTCACAGAAGTTCTGCGTATAACCAATTGGATTTCAAGGCAGTCTTTAAACTTCTCACATCTGATATTAACTACTTAAACCACCTGACAGTAGCTCAACTTTCTCCCTTCTGTCATCTGCTCAGTAGTTTGGCATCAGCCAAATTTATGAAAAATGCATGTTCTCTCAGTAAGTAAGGAACCTTCATAAATATATTTTATTTAGAAAAGTTTTAGACTACATCTCCAGAAACCTGGGTTTTTTTTACATTGCTGTCTGTATCAGAATGACTGCTCTGTCATTGTTGATTACTTTGCTGTTATATTTATGATGGATAGGAGCACAAACTTTCTCTGTTTTTCTTGAATGCTTCTCTTAAATGATTTTTTTTCAGTACAGGAAATGGCATATAAAAGAAACAGTTTGATTTGAAGCCCTGTTAGTTTAAAGGCTTTCTTCATAAGGTTCCTTTTTCTGTTTTGTTGTCATTCCTTACTTAATTTTGCAACACAGGTCTGTTTACTGTACTGTAACATCTTAGTAGTCATAGTGTAGCCAGAAATGAGGTTCATGACAACTTAAGCCATGGACCAGTTTGCCACAGCCCACATGCTTAAATGTGGCATGAGGCCTGATTAGTGGAGCTAAAGAGGCTCAGCCAATCCTGGGGAAGCTGCAGGAGATGTCTCCAGCTGCCCCCTTCCTTTTGTAGGCTTTTGCCATAGAGAATGATGCACCCTCCCTCTCAGAGTGCATCATGGGATTAGCTGATCACTAGTTGGGGCCAAACAGGAATTTTTTTTGAGGTTTTCACCAAATTGGTAGAGGTGGGACCTGTTTTTCACTTGTTCAATGATGTTTTGGGTGGCGAAACCCAAATAGGCTTGGTTTAGACACTGGTTAGGCCATGACTAATTTGGCAGGAATAGAGTGGGTTAGTCAGGATAAGTAGGGTTAATCGGCAAACACCCTGAGGCAACTCGGTGGTGGTGGGGTCCGGAACAGACTATCACATGCCATGTGGCTGGGTACGCTGTGAAGGAGCGTCCCAGGTGCTGAATAGCATCTCTCGAACCTGGAAGGTGCCTTGCAGCCCATCAGGGGAGGCGGATGAAGATGGGCACCTCTCAGCACAGAAGCCCTGTGCAGGCTATGATAAACAAGGCAGGCGAAACTGCCAGCCAGGTTTGGAGCCAGGGTGGACTTGCCAGGTGGGCACCCAAAGAGGATGCCTAGTGCAGCCCCTCCTCAAGTTGTTAGTTTATGTTATGAGTATTGCCGAAGATCAGCAGTTTAAAGTTAAATGGTTAAATATATACAAACTAGTTGAACCCAGACATAATTTATGTAATTATTGCCTCGTGTCATATTTGAGTGCTAGGGCAATAAATATCCTAAGATATTTCACATCAGAGAATAATGTTCTTAGGATCAGTTTATACATGATCTGAGAACTGATTTAATGGCATTTAGTAATTGGTGGTTCTTGAAAAAACACTTTTAATACTTCAATGAGATCAATATAAAAATAGGCTTATATAGGGAAGATATTGGATTTGTGCCACTGAAATATATTGATCTAAAATACAGATACAAGGAAAGGAATAGGAGAGATCATGAGATTCTAGGGATATACAAGATGGATTTCTGCTTTTTTTTTACTCAAAGAGGTTGCTGTGTTTTGTATATCTATATTTGGTGTATTAATCATCTACACTAATGCTAGTGTGTTGTGACTGAAGGCAGTCTGTTGATAGTCTGTTCGTGACAGTTGTCATGAAGATATAGTAGCTAGGTTAAATTGGTCACTGCTGAGAGGAGACCCTTTCTTTGGCCTACAACTATAGTTCAGCCTCTGTGAATAGCAGATGATTTTGTTCTCAGAGGCACATTTTATTGATCATAAAAGTATTATGCTTATTGGTGAAATAGGATGCAAGGGTTTTTTTTTTTAGCTTCACAAGGTTAATTGCCTACCAAAATGAAAAAGAAAATTAAGCATCCTATCTGTGGGGGAGGCATTTCAATAGTTGCCTCAAAGTATCCAGACCAGAAGGAGTTAGTGAACATTTCACATTACTGAAAACAGGATTTGTGGTTTGATAATTGACAATATGGGTTAAAATCCAACCCATAATATTAAAGTGACATTTAGAAATGCTGCAGAATGGAATCTGGCCCTTTGTTTAAAACAAACCATTCCTTTTTCTATAACACATGCAGAGGCATACTTTTTAAAATCAAGCATATACATTTCTGGATTGCTTCCCTGACTTGGCTTACTTGCTGCTGGGACATGTGGATGATTTTGCTAAGTAATTCCAAGCCCGCAGTTACAAATAGTGTGCTGTCTATGAACAATAAGTGAAGTGATACATTAATAGCAGGTACAATACAACCACTTTAGTTCATTAAAAAGTAATTTTCTTAAAGTATACTTCACTCCTCCTGCCCCCCAGATGTTTGGGGTGGTCAAAGGAAAGGTTTTGTGGGGAGGCAAGGCACCTTCAGTCTATGGGTCTAGATGTGATCACATACTTTGTAATGATCAGCATCTTGCCATTGACTCTTATGACTGACTGATTCAAACATCACAGTTTCTGCATGAAGGCAGCTAACAGATGTTTCCATATGAAAGTTTGAAATACTGGAAAGCAGTTTTTCCAGTCTTATCCAAGTTGCAACAAATCTCCCTTACTGGTGTGACCTGTCATCAGAAAAAGTACACTTTTTTAGCCTTATACCACCTGTTTGGAATGCTGGTGCATGCCAATCTGGGGAGAGACTATGGCCATCAAGAGCAGAACTTTTACCACCTGCTCTGCCCTTCCCTTCTCTTCCAGCCTCTGGAAAGGATACTGTCTCCAAGAAGGAAGGAAGTGCCTGAGGAAGACTGTAACCAGATACTTTGTTCCCTTCCCCATCCTGCAAATTAGTCTATTGACAGCAGTTAAGTTATTAGAGACCTGGGTTTAAATGTTTGTTGTACTCAATGGGTTTCTGTTGTTTTGACATTGTAAGCCACATTAAGTGGGGAAAAGCAAGTTAAAAGTAGGGGTATGTGTTCGGCTTGGGAATACCAAATACATACCCGAAAACAGATATTCTGTATTATTTGGGTGTATGCAGATAAACCAGTATTTACATTACCAAATCATCTGGATATAGAACTGCAGGCACAGCTGAGAAGTTCTGGCACTGTGGGAAGAAGCTGTGCAAGTTCTGGACTCACCTGACCCATCTCCCAAAAGTTTTTCATCACAGCCTAAAGCTTTGCAAAGGCTTTTTTCTGAGTTTTCACCCTTTACACTATAATACCTCAAGTAAAAGAATTCGCCAAAATCCTGACTTCTTACTATAAATCTTAACTCACTTTAACATGATATTCCATTGTTTGTTTTTACCCAGTGTTAGAGTACATTGTATCAGTTCCTGGAAGTATGCCCTTATATCTTGTGTGTGGTGGCAGGACAGGGTGTGCTCCTGACAGTTTCACCTTTTCTGCTTCCCATTCATCCATCTCCAAGCTAATCAGATTAAATATTCCTTTCAAATTCATTGGAGAGAAGCTTTCAATACAGTGGATTACATCAATCATGATGTAGTTTCTAGTCTTCTTGAAATCCGTCAAGGAGCAATGGGTGTTCATTTCACAAAACCCGAAAGATTGTTTAACTAGTTTTCTTGATATTCTGGTTGAAGTAGCAAACCACAAAGGACAGTGTGTGCATGATGTCCTGTTGTGGTTTGGTAAGTGGCTTTGTTTTAGGTGCTTATTTAGGTATTTACTAGCAAAAAAGTAAGCAGAAAAGGGATAACAAATTATTCCTTTCCATTTATTCCATTTATTTATTCCTTTCCCAATAATTCCTTTTAATTTATTTACTTTATGTCCTTCATTTATGTCCCACCTTTCTCCCCAGTGGGGCCCCAGAGTGGCTTAGCTCATTCTCCTCTCCTCCATTTTATCCTTACAGCAACCCTGTGAGGTAGATTACGCTGTATATGTGTGACTGGCCCAAGGTCATTCAGGAATGGGGATTCAAACCTGGGTCTCCCAAATCTTTGTCCAGTTCTCTAACCATTACATCCTATTGACTTGTTTGGAACAAGATAACACTTTGTGTTGTCATTTCCTTTGCTGCTGCTTCCTGTTCCGAACCAGCAATGCAGGGGAGGAAGTAATGGGAAAGCCTGTGCTTGTTGGCACTGGCCACATTCAGCAGGGGTTACTTGGCTCCATCATGACCACCATTGGTGCTGGCAATGTGATTCTATGCTTGTCAGCAGCATCTTTAGTCAGCTCTAATGTGAGTGCTTCAATAGCTAATTGGGCCCCTGGCAGGGATATAGGCAATGCTGCGCAGGAAACCTTTTTGAGAGTCTGGTTGCTTTCCTGTATGGATGTCAGCCTTTCTCTTGTACACTGTTGAAGCTCTCCAGGTTAGCTCTCCATCTGTGGTCGCCTTTTAAACAATTTTGCTAGTATTTAATCTTCTGAGCTTCATAAATTAGGAGCATTCACCATATCTTGACATGCTAGAGGTGTTTGCTTTGAACTTATGTGATCACAATAGACTTCACCCACAGAATTTTTCTTGGTAGCATGGATCAAGAATATTCTATGAGGCCTGGATGCAGTGTTGCATAACATGTTCCATCTACACAATGTAAAAACCACTGCAAGGCTGATCTATCACACTGTATTGTGCGCTACCAGTGAATATCTTTATCAGAGCTTTCTTTGGTGCTGTACGGCTATAAATACTCCTTTTGCCTTTGAATTCCTTTGAATTTGTGTGCAGGGTAGGGATCAAATCTGAAAGGAGCTAGTGCCTCTGCTTCAAACCTTTTCTTCCTGTTTGAGTTAGCTTGTCAATGTTATATCCTGGGGTGTTCAAACTGGCTTTCCAAATTTAATTGAATGTGATTGTTTGGATTCAAAGACCATGTCTCACCACCACATTTTTGAAGAAAAGTTATTTTTGAGATGCTGTGATAGACACCTCCCTATCACCACCTATTTCACAATGTTTGGCAACTGTATGTGAATTTTTATGTCATGTTACAAAGAGTCCCAAAGAACCCAGTATGGAAGAACTCTGTATGCATCAGTTAAAGGTAAATTTGAGCTCTGGTTGAAAAGCAAACATCAGTCTAAAGTACACTGACACTATTTCTTATGAGTCTGAATGATTCCATCATACCATTTTTTATAAAATCAAAATCAACTTAAAAAAATTAAACGTGCAGAGCCAGGCATTGAAATGTTTTTAAAATCCAAAAATCCAGGTGTAGCATTTAATCCAAATCATTAAAGCTCTTCTGTTTCAACACTGAATCTACCCATATCAGCTTCCACCATTTCCCTGTTAATTGGAACTCATATTTGAAGGAAAAACCTTAACAGGCTCCAGACCAAAACTAATTTTGGGATAAACAAGAGTTCTAAGCATTCTGCTTGTGTTACCTGTATTATCTTGTCTGACCTGTTCCCCAACCCTCCCAACTCTTTTAGGCAATTGCAGTTTTCAGTAAAAAGACCCAGATTGCAAACAATATTTTGTGTTGCAGAAGTAATGCTTGACGCATTATCTGGTCCATTTCTGAATCATATTGGTCCAATTACAGAGATGGATATTGACAGAATTCTTGCATCTGTGAAAGTTATTACTTGTACTCTAGATCCTTGCCCATCTTGGCTACTAAAATCTTGACGTCTATCATAAATCAATCCTTGATGTCTATCATAAAATCTTGATGTCTGTCATAAATCAGCCCTTGATGTCTGTCATAAATCAGTCACTAACCCAAGGCACCTTCCCTCAGTCTCTCAAAGAGGCAGTCATCCACTCACCACTTTAAAAACCATCCTGGGGGTGGGGGGATGATGTACCCAATTATCACCCAGTCTCTAATCTGTCCTTTCTGGGCAAAATGGTTGAGAGAGAAGTAGCTGACCAATTCCAGGCCTTCTTGGACAACTCTAGTGTTTTGGACCTTTTCCCGTCTGTTTTAGGCCATGCCTGAAGGTCATCAGCTAGATCCTCCTGGATCTGTTGGCAGCTTTCGATATAGAAGACCTCCCATTTAGGTGTTTGGAGGCAGAAGTAGGTATCAGTGGATGTGCCCTGGACTGGTTAAAATTGTTCCTCATGGAAAAGACTCAGTGGATTACTATTGGACACTAGCTATCCTTAGTGTGGGAATTATTTTGTGGGGTTCCACAAGGTGCAATCTTATCCCCCATATTATTCAACCTCTGTGTAAAGCCTTTAGGAGAACGCATCTGTCACTATGGAATTGGATGTCATCAATATGCAGATGATAAGCTCTATATCTCATTATCCAAATCCCCTAGTGATGCAGTAGAGATACTGAGTTGCTGCTTGACAGCAGTCATCAATTGGCTGAAAGCAAACAAATTGAAATTGAATGCAGACAAGACAGAAGTGATGCTGGTTGGAACAGCAGAGATCTTGAAAAACATTGTTCTTCCAACCTTGGATGGGGTTCAGTTGATCCTGGCTGACTCAGTTAAGAGCCTAGATCCAGCACTGCTGCTAGTAAAGCGAATACATGCAGCTGCAAAAAAAGGCCTTCTCCTAATTCAAACGAGCCTGGAAGGTGGCCTCCTGCCTTGACATGGCCAATCTGGCCATCTGGATTCAGGCCACAGTAACATTGAGATTAGACTACTGGAATTCACTCCACATAGATCTCCCCTCAAAGTTGACTGGGAGACTCCAGCTGGTGCAGAACACTGCAGCTCATTTAAGGCTCAATTCAAGGTTATGATTATCACATTCAAAGCCCTTTGTGGCCTTGGCCCTTCGTATCTGTGTGACCACCTCTCCCCCTATGTTCCTCCATGGCAGCTTTGCTCATCTGAACAGGAACTTCTGCAGACAACACCCTGCAGTTGGGAAAAATCAACAGCTGCCTGCACATACGCTTTCTCTATGGTGGCGCCCACTATTTGGGATAGCCTGCCTGAGGGGGTCAGGAAAGCTTGCACTCTCCTGGCTTTCCACAAACAATGCAAAAAAACTGAATTATACGACTGTGTCATAAGATGTAACTCAGAGTGATGTTTTGGTTGGTACAAGGGACTATATGCTACGCTCTTGGATACTATCTGCTGATGTAGATGTGTGCCACTAGGGCGTTTGCACATTACATAACATGCCATGTAAATTAGTTATGAGTTGTTTCATCTCTATGCTCAACGTTATGCTTGTTTTGAATTTTTTCTGCAACTATACTCTTTTGCATCTGTTTTTCAGTGAATGTCCTAACTGTACTGGCTCCATAAACGTACTAGTTGATTATATTGTATTTCACGTGCACTATGTATTCTGCTTTGGAGTTCAGTGAGAAAGGCAGGCAGGAAGGCGATCTATGCATCTCTCCATCTCTCCATCCATCCATCCATCCATCCATCCATCCATCCATCCATCCATCCATCCATCCATCCATCCATCCATCCATCCATCCATCCATCCATCAGTCAATCATATAAATAAAGGAACTGAAACTGCAACCAGGAATAGGAGGGTGGAGGCAGCTTTAGGTTGCCTGCCTCTGTCTACTCGCTGCACTGATTGGAAAGAGGTAAATGAACAGGTAGGAGGAGGCAGGGGAGCCTCAGTGGGGGGGGGGTGGATCTGGTTTGAGGAGGGTCCCGGGGAAGCAAGACAGAAGGGATGGCAAGGACAGGTGGAGTAAGATTTCCCTTTGTCAAAGATCCTCCTCTTGTAACTTACCTTTGGTTGAAAAAATCATAAGATACATTTGTAAAAATATTGCGTTTTAGTGGTATGGGAATTAAATGTAAAAATTAGAGAGCAGACAGCAGTCTGTCGGTAAAGGTTGGCTTTGTTGCTGCTGCTGAACAGCTTAATTTAGTTCCTGATGGTACAAAACCTTTACATCCACCACATTTCCTTCCTCAACAGCAGTTTTGTCATTAGGGCTGCAGTCAAACCTCATACCACTTCCTCTCTCTTCTGCTTGTATTGGTAGCCACAATCGAAGAGGAAATATTCAGTTAATTTGAGCTTGCTGTGACATCCTAATTCAGATACTTTGACAAATCGAGGTTTCTTTCCCCTTAGCCAGGATTCTAAACCAGGAAGTCATCAGTGGAGAGTATAAGCCCAAGGATTTGAGTCTTGTCTTGTCTTGACCCCTGAATAAAGCTGCCAATGCTACCTGTGTGTAGCAAAATATTGTTGTGTACTTTAAGGATAAGGAAGGGCTTCACTAGAAGGCCACCTGTTCTTGTCTAGTGAGAGTTAGTTACGTATCAGCAATTTTTTGTTCTGCAGGGCTTCTGTAGTAGATGCTAGTAGCTTCTTCTCCATTGCTTTGCTCATTGCAGACAAGCTCCTCTCCCCCCAGGACATCATCAGGGCTGCTTGTGGCACTTCCTACAAACTTGAAAATGTTTTCATTTTTAAACTACTTTTAGCTTTATATTTTGTGAAGCAGAGACAACTGTTACGTACCCTATTTGCTGCAGGAAATATGCATTGAGATAATGTTGCATCTTTAAACGAAATGTACATCCATATGTGAATCCTGACCGGTACTGTTTTTGCTTATGTTGCTGCAGCAAAATTGTTATGAACCTATTAGTGTAACACTCTCTCATCATTACCAAGAGCTTGACTTTTCATGTGTGTAAATACTTTTCTGGGTTCCACAAACAGAATAGCATTCTTTATCCCTGTTGGTGTTAGCATAGATGAAATATGACACACAATTTTTAGAACCCTTTTGCTCACATACAATATACAAAAACCATACTATAAAAAAGGATTGGTGTGCTGAACATCAATGTCTGGTAACCACTAGTCAAGACTGATCTGTAACATCTTTTGTTGGAGTCTTTGTATTCTTGCGGATGTCACTCTCTTACCGTCTTCCTTCAGTTGTGAACTGGCCATAAATAAATTAAGCTGACACTGTTATCCCATATGGAATTCTATTTTAACCTGCTGTAGCCACCTTTCACGTTGACAGCAACTCTTCAGCTTCCTTGTTTTGCAGCCTTCCTGATTTTGATGCTGATTTTCTATTCTTGTGCAGTGAACCGAGTAGTTCCTTAGCATCTGGGTAAACGAGCTAGACGCTGATAATATAGGAAACATAATTAATTTTTAGATCCGTGAGAATAACAGTGATCTTTATCTGACATAAAACATATTCTGATGTGTGTGCGTTTGTGTGAGTATACAGACTATGGCCTCTGGTTTATGATATTTTTAATTTCCTTATTTGTTATCTATTAGAACACAACTCTATCTTCTGAAAGAACAAGAGGTAGAGAAATAAGATTTGTTTAGAAAGAGAGAGAGATCAATATGAGTTTTGACTACTCCAGACAATATACAGGATTATTCCATGTTTGTTCTGAGAGAGAGGGTGTGGTCTTCATTGCCAGTGCCTACTTGAATAATTAGTGCTAACGCTTCCTGAAGTAAACACATAAAACCAAGGCTTTTTTTCAGCAGGAACGCAGTGGAACGGAGTTCTGGCACCTCTTGAAAATGGTCACATGGCCGGTGGCCCCGCCCTCTGATCTCCAGACAGATGGGAGTTGAGATTGCCCTCCATGCTGCTCGGCGGCTGGAGGGCAATCTAAACTCCCCTCTGTCTGGAGATCAGGGGGCGGGGCCACTGGCCATGTGACTATTTTCGCCAAGGGCAATTTAAACTTTTAAAAACTCTCCCCTTGTTCCAGCTGACCCAAAGTGACATCATTGTGCGGTCCTGAGTTCCACCACTGAGTTCCACCACCTCTTTTCTCAGAAAAAAAACCCTGCATAAAACTAACATACTCAGTCAGGCTGTTAGACTATCAAACTCAGTATTAACTACTTTGATAAACTAATTCTCCAGGGGCTTGAACAGAAGTATTTCATTACCTGCAATGTGGTAACTTTTCCAGGAGTTTTTGAGGGGCTGTTTGTTTATTTAGAAAGCTTTGTATGCTACTTTTCTGCTCCAGGCGAGACACAAAGTAGAAACTGTTCTTTGATCCAAGCTGAATGTTGGGAACTGTTTCTGATATTGAAGTCCTGTTGTTGAGAACAGCTGTCACGACGACCTTCTCTGGGTTAAGTGGCTCTTAATAACTAAGGCAGCCTCCACACTGTAGCATTGGAAGCAAATGGAGAAACCTTCCTCATACTGGCTGGGTGTGTGTATACTGTTTGCTGGTGGTCAAAAATATGTGTGCACAATACTCACAGTTGAGTTTGTCCAATGATTTGTCCAGTGGGTCTAGTAACTCTTTTAATTTAATTTGATTTATTGGATTTGTTGCCCACCCCTCCCGCAAGCGGGCTCAGGGCAGGTCACAACACTATCATAATACAATAAGTTAAAACAATAATACACAATTATAAGATAGAATAACAATTTCAATGGACGTTTAAAACCATATATCTAAAACACAGCATATGATGTTTATGATAGTGCAGCTCCCATTCAATATCATGAGGGTAGGGTAGGTAGGTCGCCAAGTGGGTTAACAAACAGGCAGACCAAAAGCCACAGCATAGAGGCCAGCTGGGCAGTTCACCCATGTCTCAACCACTGTTGTGGGCCTGGCAGAACAACTCCGTCTTACAGGCCCAGCAGAACTGTAACAAGTTCCGCAGGGCCCTGGTCTCGATGAAGAGAGTTCTACAAGGCTGGTGCCAGAGCCAAAAAGGCCCTGGTCAAGGCTAATTGGACAAACTTGGGGCCAGGGATTAAGTAAAAGGTGAACTATTTTCTATTCCCAGTCTCCAAAATGTCTTGTAGTGGTGCGATGGCAGTATGTAAGGCCCAGTGTGTAATCATTGGAAACTTAATTGCATGGTGTTCTGAACTGCAGCCAATATTTTTGTCCTAGTTGGAGTATCTTTCAGTTTAATCACGGTCCGTAGTCTTAAATAAATAGCTATTTAAAAGTCCTCTTAAATTTGTTTTCCTGTTGAGTAAACATTGTTACACAATTGGATGATTTAAAAAAATATATATATTAAATTGTTCCAGCTGAGTGTTTAAGTAAGCAATTAAAACATTAACATTTTGGAAGGTGTTTTTTTAAAATCCCTCTTCTGTTTAGGAAAAAAAAAGTTAAATTGGCAGGCTAAAAGAACACAAGTGTTTTTGAGTTTTAAACCAAGTTAAATAAAATAGGTAGTTTAGTAACAAGAACTTGATAGGGATATTATTACTATATCACTGTTGGTGGGTCCATTGCCCAGTTTGCTTTTGCCTGTTTTGCTTTGTTCCTCTCCACTGTTGATTTTATTCTTATGATTTTAACTGTTATTTATTATGTTTTAAATTGTTTTTTATGATGTTGTGACCCACCCTGAGCCTGCTTGTGGGGAGGGTGGGATATAAATCCGGTAAATAAATCAATAAACTGCAGCCTGTGGATCTAGCATGAGTCTGTAATTCAGAGTTTTTGTTGCAGATGATAGAACCACTATATATTTCCTTTCTTACAGTGACATAACTCGTTCAGATGCAGAGAGGGTGCTTGTGTGCATGTCTTCTATTATCGTTACAGCTCATGGGGTCAAGTTTGCAAAGTACCCTTGGGATTTACCAGGTTTCCTTCACCCATACCAAAACCAACCCTCCACAAAAAAACCAGTTGTCTACATTTATTATTTGTTTGTTTATTTATCTGTTTATTTATTTATGTCATTTATAGTCCGCCTTTCTCACTGAGACTCAAGGCGGATCACACAGTGTGAGATTAGTACAGTCAATTTCAAGGAAATTTCCACAAACAATGCCATAGGGTAAACAAAGACAAAAGTATCTCCTTTCCATGCTCCAAGTTTCAAGTCTTATATGAAAAGTTTTTCTAGAAAACTTCTATTTTCTGCTGGTTTCAAATCTTTATAAATTTGCATTCCTATACCCTATAGCATTGTTTACTGAAATGTCTTTGAAACTGATTGTAGTGACTCACATTGTGTAATTTGCCTTGAGTCTCAGTGAGATAGGCAGACTCTAAGTAAAGTAAATAATAAATGATTATAAAATCATATTTACCTTAGAAATAATTGGTTCATCCTGTCACTAGAGCAACACACTGATCTAATATGACTTTTTATATATTATAATTTGACTAAAACATTTAGAAATAATTTTTTATGGTTGCATCCTATTAAATTGGTGGAAATATGCAATTATGGCAGTAGTCTTTCCTCTTCCAAGACCTAGTACCCGCTGCAAACTGTAACAAGTAGCCATGTGACACCACATTAATGAGACATCAGAGCTACATGAGAAGATATGATTATGAACTCACTAGTGCAGGGGGTGCCCAACCTTTTTGAGCCTGTGGGCACCATTTGGAATTCTGACACAACATGGTGGGAATGGCCACAAAATAACTGCGACAGCTTACCTTCGTGACTCAGTGAAGATCCTTGTACTGTGGTGGCAGCTGTAACCAAAGCAAGATGTTTAAAACTTGGCACAGCCAATAAAATTTCCAGTGGCCAATCAGAAGCCTTGCTTGGTCTTCCAATGCCTATACCTCAAAGTCAATTGTCACTAAGATGCAAACCTACAAAATAGTTAACAGATGGTATATAACTCCAAAGAAAATATCCCTGATCTCTTCCTCATTCTCTCCTAATTGCTGGAAAGATTGTGGAGAAGAAGGAGATTTTGCCCACTGCTGGTGGAGGTGCAAGCATATAGAAACATTTTGGAAAGAAGTGCTAAAGGAAATCCGGAAAATAACAGGATATGAAATTCCTCTGGCACCAGAAATTATCCTGTTAGATCAATGGGATAATTGGCAGACCCATATTCCCACATTAAGGAGAAACCTAATAACCGCCTTACTGGTAGCTGCAAAGAGTGCAATAGCTACACTTTGGAAATCTAAGGCTACCCCCTCAATTGACAACTGGCAAAAAAAAAGTTGGGACCATTATATATCGGAAAAGTTGTATGATAAAAACCTATCAAGTAGAACACTTCCCATGAACAACTAATTTTATGGTGAAATGGTTTCCATTTTTTGAATATCTGGAATATAACAGCTTCATGCCCGGCCTAAAATTTTTTTATACATATGCAAATATATAAAATATCTCTTAGTTTCATAGAATATCTGGTGTACTTTGTAAGAATTCCCTCTCTTTACTATATCAACTATAATTCCTTATACTGTAATAAGCATTACTTAGTATAATTACTACTCATTATTAACATAGACTTCTTGTGAGTTATAAATCTTTGTATATTTAATTGTTACTTGTTACTTGCTTTGACTTTATGCATGTTTTTAAATTTTGTGTGCTTATTGTTTAACAGTTTATAGTTGTGTTTTACAGTTTTAATAAAATTTTATTTAAAAAAAAAAGAAGAAGAAGCCTTGCTAGGCAAAAGTCCCACCTGGACCTGCACACTTTGTAAAAACACTTGGTGGGCACCAGGAAAGGTGTCACTGAGAGCTGCTGTAGCATAGTGTTAAGTGATTGGGCTGCAAATCAGCACTCTGCTGGTTCAGCTCCCACTACTACTATGAGCTCTGCAGGCAGCCTTGGGTAAGCTACTCTTTCTCAGCCCCAGCTCCCCAGATGTGTTGTGGGGATAATAAGAACACTGACTTCATTCACCACTCTGAGTAGGCACTAATCTGTCCAGAAGGGTGGTATGTAAGCTTACTGTTGTTGTTGTTACTGGGCGCATAGCATCTATGGGCACCACGTTGGGGATCCCTGCACTAGTGTCAGAATCAGGACCATGGATAGTAGAACATGAATGCTGGGGACAGAAAATGCAAGCCAGCATGAACAGGTTCACAGATCCCCTGCAGACAAAAACTCTCTTTTGGTGGTGTGTGCCCTTGGTTTCCACATGTACACTGGGAGCAGTTCCGGTGAAAATGGTAGCTCTATAGATGCTCACTGTCCGTGGCTTCCATGCTATTTTAATAATTCTAATATTATCAAATGGAGGTAATACATTTTGAGAGAGAATTTTTGGACTCTTTGGAAAGACAAAGTTGAATCTACATCTTTAAAAGCAGTCTGGCAGTATACAGAATCAAAGGAAAAATATTTTTTTGCAAGCTGAAAATGAGCTATTAAGAGTTTATGATAGTGATTCTAATTTTGGAATGTTCATTACCTTTCAATGATGCATGCATAAAATAGTTTGTCCATTTGTCCTTTAATAAAAAGAAAAGACTGGAAATAGTTGGACTGAATACCATAACTCTCAATTCTTTTAAGGGGAAAAAAGGATGTAAGACTGTTAAAACATCATTTAAAGGTATGACATAAGCCCTACTTATTCCTCCACTCTGAGGCAGATTTTCCCTCCAAAACAGTCAACAGCTAGGCAGCCTCTGGTAGCGTGTCTCTGGGTATTATCTTTTGTACCACACTTTAAACCATATATATTTTTGGCTTATACCCCAGCCCAAATATTTGACAGGGGAGATGCAAAAGCTCACGTCTTCTTTAAATGAAATTGCACTAAAGCCATTGAACTAAAGTTCAAAAGAAAACAGCAGGTTTATTAAACAAGCAGGGTTGGTATATAGGTAGGCAGGGAGAGTAAAGCTGAGGTAAATTTTGATTGTAGAATAGAACATTTCACAAGCATTAGGCATAACTATCTTCTTAAAGCTTAATTTCAGTAGTCATAGATGTTAAAAAGTGAGAGGTTAGTAATTTCAGACTTAGGTTGCATTAACAAGGTTCCTTCATAGATTTCACTTTACAGATTAGACATTCTCACTTCAATACAGCACACTTTCCCCTTTACACCAGACCTAGAGTTCTCCTCAGAGCCAAACCCCCTTTTTAGACACTGGGCAGGAATTATTCTTCTCCCAAAAACATAACCTGATCACTTGGCTGAAGGGGAGTCTCCTTTTGCTTCTGCCAACAACACACCCCAGTTCTGACTTGTCTGTGTAAATCAGTGCTGGCCTTCACACTCTAAGTACTTTAACTGAAGTCTTCGTTAAACCTAAAGCTGTCCCAGTTAGGGTAAATGTTTACTTTTTCCTCATACAGAGGGTTACTAGTCTGACCCTCCTTGCCAGACTCCAAACTTCAGCTCCTCCAACAATTCTGTCAGCACCAATAGTTACATTCTCACTGGCCAATCATAGAGAGGAAGGAGCAAGCTATCAATCATTCTCCCTTCAGGCAGTATTTTAACCCTTTCTCTTCCACTCTCTGGGTGCTGCACGTAGTACACCTTTCCTTAAAAAACCCATTCCATCACAGAAGGCTATTCTTCCAGGTAGCTCAATGTGTAGATGAAGCCATCTTACAAACTGTCTTTTGTATTTTGATCTTTGTGCTCTCAGCTGCTCAGGTGGAAACATTTCTGGATGCAGGGCCTCTGTAGATCCTATTGCAGATGATTCTTTCATTTTACATGTAACACAAGATGTTGCTGATACAAAGCAGTCCTACTTTGACTGACTTTGATACGAACCAAAGCTCTGTTGGCTTCTGTGCATAGAGAAGTTGTTTGTTAGGCCAATTCTTGGCGGAATGACTGCTAGTTGCAGTGATTAAATGGGAAGTAACGGTCTGAATAACAGCGCTGGGGAACTATGATGGGGGAAATGTTAGGCTCCATGCCCTGCTTGTAAGCCTCCTGGGGGGCATCAGACCACTGTGTAAAGCAGGATGTTGGACTAGATGGATCATTTGTGGGATCCAGCATGGCTGCTCTTTCTTTCTCATGTTCCTCTGCCTCAATGGCATTCTTATAAGCCTTTCTTCCCTTCAGTAATGCCAGACAGGTATCTGGAGTGTGGTCTACTGCATGAAAGGCCATTGATTGTGCTAACGCAGAAAGTCCCATGATTATAATAACTGATGGTTTGGAAGTGACAATGAGCATTATACGTTTTTTTCTGGAAAAAGACTTCAGCCAGTTTGGTGTAGTGGTTAAGAGTGTGGGACTCTAATCTGGAGAACCAGGTTTGATTCCCTACCCCTCCACTTGAAGCCAGTTGGGTGACCTTGGGCTAGTCACGGCTCTCTGGAGCTCTCTCAGCCCCACCACCTCACAGGGTGTTTTGTTGTGGGGATAATAATGACATACTTTGTAAACTGCTCTGAGTGGGCATTAAGTTGTCCTGAAGGGCGGTATATAAATCAAATATTATTATTATTATTATTCAGCAAACTTTCTACTGTCAGTGGAAATGCATTATGGAGTTGTATCGTAAAGAGTAGAATAATTCAGGTCTCACACCAGGCCTCTTCAGAGGTTTCTTTAGCCATTCAGTTTTTGGTAACATTGCAGGGTACCTGCCTTCGATTGTCCTGTGATAGGTAAATTACTTGCAGAGCTGACGGCAGTGCCCTGGGCACATGTCTCAGGGCTTGTCATTGCACAAACCACAGGAGCTTCCTAATGCATGCATCTCTCAGCTGGATAGATGTAAAGGCACAGAAAATTTCAGGAGGAAAAAAATGGTTTTTCTAATGACTTTTTCAGTTTTATCCAGATTTGAAATTGGATGTCTTGGAAAGCTCAGGAGAGAAAAAAAACCCTTTTTTGAAATATTTTCTACTGAAATGAGCGATGTCCAAAGGGTCCTTGGTCTTTAAAAGCTTGCTGGGGACACACTTTTTGTGTCATTCTAGCAAACTTCCATTGAAACCTAGAGAAGATGTTCAAGACCACCTTATTCTGGTGCCCGAAAAACCCTCAATGGCATATAAAATGTTGGAAGATGCTACCAGCCTGAAACAGAACTTCATGTGAAGTTACGAGGTGAACTGTTTCTCATCTACAGATGGAGTGTTTAGAGAAAAAGTACAGCAAAAGCATGAGTATCCTGAGATGTGATCAGAAGCTAAGGGAATATCACTGTTTTTCATATTTATGAGAGACAGAAACATTTGACTTGCAATAAATTCACTTTCTCAGGAAACCGTCTGTCCACCTGCTGGAATGTTTTTGGAAGCTGCATGTGAGAGATGACAGGATCTTTTTGGGATGGCCCTCATTCGGTTTGTACCACAGGTGCTGCGTTGTGGCCAAGCATTGTGAACTTTTCATTTATTACTTTGGTACTGTGGGAGGGAAGGTTGAGTGACTCCTGCTTTGTCAGGCTGCCTCCCTGGGAGAATATAGAATGGGTCCTCCTCCTCCTAGTGAAGCTAAAAGCTGGTCCTGTCTTCCAGCGAGAGCTACCCTGGAAATGAAGGAGTGCCTGCTGGCCACTTTCAGTGGGGATTTAGGCAGAGTCAAAATGCTCTCTTCCAGCTTTTTCATGCTCTTTAGTGCTGTTTTGTTTGGCTGTATTTTGGGGCTGTTTTTAGGATGTCCTAGAGTGTGGATTTTGAAGATATTTTAACGTTCTTTCCCGTTGCATCTACCCAATTAGAACACATCTGAGGCAGTAGGAGTGCGAAAATTCCCTTCGATTCAGGTCCTCATCTGTAACAAGAGATGCTTCTCTCTATTACGGATTTCAAGTAGTTGGGTGTGACCAATGAAGGAAAGCTGAATCCATGGCTGCCTGGGGTAGCAGCTGCTCCTGGAGCAAAGCTACTGACAGATAGACTGGATGACCTGACCTAATATGGCAGGTCTTGCAAACTAGTATTAAAGCTACTGGCATGTAAATGCTACTGAATTAAAAAAATCAGCTTATGGGCTATCGTATGAGTTTTATTTGTTTGAATGATGTAAATGAAAGTGAGAGTGGCAAGAGTACAATGTTTGCTGCAATAAATTGCTTTCATGAATTGATGCAATGCAAGAAGTTCTCATATGCCTAAACAGCACAGCCCTGCAAAGTGTGATGCTGGTATGCATTTAGTTTGAATTCCATGATTTCTAGACCCGGTTGTAAGACAGAACCTGTATGCCCCCCCCAGTACTTTCCAGATACAGCTACCTTTTACTATTAATGAGCCAAAAGACATCAAAATTCAGAGCAAGAAATAACAAACAACGTGGTTAATAATTCATACAGTTTCTATAGCCAAAATGCTGGCAGTTGTGTGTTTTTTTGTTAGGAAGTGGCACGTATGAGACTCACAGTAAGTACCAAATATACACAGGAGCCCCCCTGTGTGAATGTTTCGTGTTCTGGCACAAATCTGTGTATGATCCACAACTTGGATTACTGGCAACTGTTTGCCTCTATCATTTCCCTTTCCCTAAAGTATCTCTAAGAAGCCTTTTGCTTGTCCTTATCTTCTCTTAGTGGTTATTCTGACATGCCTCCTACACCTTCAACATACCGTTTCTTAAAGATTTCATTATCTTTTTAAAAGAATGATATTTGGTTCTCTAGAGCCATAACTAGTGCATCCTTGTACCCTGGCTGTAATAGACACCAGCTTTAATGATAATAGGACAGGTTTCTTTCCTGGTCATCTGTCTCATTTAATTTGATTAATTTATTTAAAATATTTATGCACCATTTAATCTCTGCAAAGTTGCAAGAACATGAACATCGTAAGTCTCTCATGGGGCTGGAATATTGAAGGCGTCTGAGGCTTCAGACAGATGCTGGCCCTTAGATGCTGCCACTCAGTTGCAGATGACTTATGGGAACCCCATAGAGAGAAAAATGGAAGTGGTTTGCCAGTGCCTAACTCTGGCCCCTACTTTCCCGGCCCCTCCTTCCCATTCTTAAAGAGAACACCCTCAATTTGAGAAAGTGCTACATCTTCAAGCGAACAGGAAATGGCTATTGTGGTGCAACCATCATATAATTGCATTGTGGTGTGATGGTTAGTGTGTTGAGCTAGGATCCGGGGAGACCCAGGTTCAAACCCTTGCTCTGCCATGGAAGTTTCCTTTGAAACCATGGGCCAGTCACACACACATGGCTTAACCTAACTTGCAGGGTTGTTCTGAGGATAACATGGAGGAGAGGAGGGCAATGTGAGCTGCCTTGGGTCTCCATTAGGGAAAAATGAGGTGGGTGGAGAATGAAATAAATATGTATGGACAAATGAAGAGACTTGATGTGGCAATAGTAGTTTTATGTGCACCTTTCCGACTCCTCAGTTTATTAGAAATTCTTTTGGACTTCTTTGTGTACAAATTACACAAATTTTTAAAGTGAATTTCAATTTTTATAATATCCATACTCCTCCAACAGTAAATTTGAGGACACATTTATTTTCATATTGTTTCTTCATAAATATGATACTTTAAAGAATGAACAAATTATTAGGTTTGAAATGCAAGCCTAATCTAAGGGTGTGTTCAATAAAGACAACTTTACCTGTGTGAGGTTCCACATGGCCAGAGTCTCCTTTAAACAGGGTCATTGTGTTAACATATATGGTGTTAATACTGTGGAGATACTTGGGGTGGGAAGGTGTCATGTTGCTTTCTAGTAGCTGAAGACTCAGTTTAAACATGGAGCAGGTCATGCAGCTTGCCATAAGAATGGGATGTTTACTTATTCTGTGTCATGTTTAATCTAGGCATAAACCATCCGAGTGTAGGGACTCGCATCCAGAAGTTTTTTGGCAGTCTGATCTTTGGAGTTTGTTTTTGCTTTGGTCAATTTCAGATTCATTCTGGATTCCTAAACAATAAATTTAGCAATTAAGCTGTCCAAAGAGCTTGCTTTTGAGATCAAAGCAAAACATTTTTGCTTTGGGATCCATATGTAGACTGAATTCTTTGGAGGAAAGCTTGTGGGTATTAGTTTTGCAACGATTTGCAAGTTTAAAAGCTAATTGTTTTGTGTTTTGTGTAATTGTTTGTGTAATTGTGTTTTGAGAAATCTTGGGTGTGGGATTTTAAGTTTTCCCAGAGCTGCAGTGTTATATCAAAAATTGGGACTCTTTTCATTTGTTTAGAGTTCAAATAAAAGGACTTGAAGGCATAATTTTAGTTGAATAGCCTGCCATATATTGTATGGCTTTAGAGATGGCAATATGGGACATAATGTACATTAAGCATATGCTTGAGAAAAATGGTTTGAGTGCAGATGATAACATATTCCCACATCCTTGGCTTTACATTTGTTTGGGGGCCTGGAGTGTGGGGACTGCTGCAAGCACTAGTGGGAGGAGCCTGGTTTTTTCAAATTTGGTTTTTGCATGATATGTTATAACTTACCTGCAAACATTACTGGATTATGTCCTAATGCTGTCAAAGGCTTTCTTTTTTTCTGCTACTCACCATGCATGAGTATTTATTTACAGATGGTTCTTTCAGTACTTGATAAATTATCAGATGGGTCATGGTTAGTTGCACCCTGTGGCTTAACGCGCCCCCCCCCCCAGCCTTTTATGGGATTACCATCCTACTTATTTTGGCTCCAGTTCATTACTTCATTGACGAAGCCCTATGCTGTAAGTCAGTCTCTGCCCCCCCCCCGCCCCCCAAAGAGAGGGACATGGACCTGTAAACCGCCTAGACAGCACCGGCATAGCTACATTGGCTGCATTGCTGCTGCAGAGCCTGAGTAGTCTGCCTTCCTGAGAACTCCACAGGCAAGTCCATCACATTTTCTTTACAAAAAAATGAGAGAGCGAGAGAGAAACCTTCCATTGTGGAGCCGTGTGCTACTGCTGAAATTTAGGCACTGAAATCTCCTCCCTTCATATTTGTTGGTACCTTCTGTGCTGCAACTCTGCTGAGAATATCCTGCCTTAAGGGATTTCTTTGTTTTTCTGCTTATGATTTCCCCCTTTTCTTAGCTGTAGTACAGCCGTACCATTTCAGCTGGCTAGTGCAGAAAGATGTTGTGAATTCATTTGCTGGGAATGAGCCTGGCCTGACAGCAAACACTAATGTTCTTAGAGGCATGCTAAAGAGTCCGCAGGTGAATCTAACCTGATCCGTCCTACAGCAGAACGGTAAGGCTGTGTTTGTTTTACAATAAGGGATGCATTGAATGCCCCCGAGTATCTTGCTAAACCTGAGCCCTGCTTCTCACATGCTTGCAATTTGAGCAGTATTCATTTGGTGTGCATGCCGGTCTTTCTTTCTGATTTCCCCGAAATGTGTAAAAATTGAGGCAGATAAACGATCTGGCTAGCTCAGAGTGACCCCTGAGACTATGCAGCCTTTAGCCTCCTGAGATGCCCTGAAAAGGGGAGGGAGGAGATCATCTCCCCTCTGTAAATATCAGTGTAAAAGGTGGGGAAGGTTTTAAAAGCTGTGCTTCTTGCTCTGGCTTTCTCTCCCAGTCTTTTTATTAGAGTATAAAGAGGATGCTATAGACAATTTTGCTCGTATATGCTTGGCTGAGTGCCCTCCGGGACAAGTGGATGAAGGACGTGACCAATCACTTTTTCATCACAGCAAACAAGTCTGTGTCATGCTGGATCTAGATGGAATAAATTGCTTCAGTAAATTAGAGGCTTTCCTTAATGTGCAGGGGAGGGAAGCAATGTACTGCTCTGAAATGAACCTTGAAGGAAATGCCAAACAATATGACTGAGGTCAGCAGAAATTTTTTTTGGTTCGTTACCTGTGCGTCGGCTTTATATTTATGCTCTAAAGTATTTTGTGTGGTGGTTCATGAAAGCACTTGCAGCATTTTTAGATCTCAGTGGAATACTTCAGTATGCATAGCAAAAGGCTGGGGTGGGTTTGGGTTGTTTTTCTTAATTATATATATACCTTACCTGGCAATGCAGAGCACAAGATAGCAGCATGGATGTAAACCTGTCATGGGCATAGGAAAAGACTGACAAATGTGTTGCAGGCAGCCTTGGACAAGCCATGAAGTTCATTGTAGTAGGATGATCTTTCCTTGCACCCCGTTCTTCTGCAACCCTGCTATTGTGGATTTCACTGAGTAAATTAGAGGAGCTGTGTTGGGCATTGAACATCACGCACTTATAGCACAGTCCTATGCAGAGTTACTCCATTCTAAGCCCATTGATTTCGGTAGGCTTAGACTGGAGTAATTCTGCATAAGACTGCACTGTTAATTTAAAAAAAAAATCAAACTGAGTTCAATATACTTTGGCAGAGTGAAAGCTCTTTACATCTGCATGATATAGAAGGCAAATGGACAATACTACCTGTAGAAAGAGTGCAAGAGATTAGAGCCATATTCCGTGTAGCAACGTATTAATATCTGGTTGCAGAGATCTAGGTGTTTAGTACATACTTGTGTTTATTGTCTTCGTAGTCTAATAAAAATGCATTACTTGGAAGCTAGACAGTTGAAGTCAATGAGACATTCTGTTGTGGAATATGTTTAAGATGAGTCATGTCGAGAGCTTCTCTTGAGGAAGAGGAAAGTTAGGCCGGTCTGGAAGCTTTCTGTAATGCATTACAAATGCATTTCTCTTAAATGTGAGTGATGGGCGCTTGTTTTTTTTCCCCCTCATGTACTTAAGCCATGAATTTACATTTTGATAGGCATGGAAGCTGTGTTTCACTCGGGATAGGAATGTTAATCTCATGAATTTCTAGTGAAATAATTACCTCTGGTTGATTTACCTATGATACAAAATATCTATGTATACACAAAATCTATTTCAGGCTTACTTTAGATCTCAGCACAAGCTAGCCATCTGCATTCTTTCCACTGAAAAGTAGGATGTGGGTGTTTCACTCTATAAAGAATATTTTACAAAGTATTAACTGAATGGCAGTATGGCTTCTTTCTTGACTCTGAAGTCCGTATATATAACTCCATGTTTTCTAGGCTTCCTCAATTAACATGGCTGTTAATATTGGAATAAAGGAATTGAAAACATTTCTTCTGCCTCAAAAGCATTAGAGTAGATGTATGAAATCTGTGAGCCCTGATTAATGAATAAATAACATTCTGTAGTGACATTCTTACTGTAATAAATGCTTTAACAAAAAAAATACTCTGTTGGGCATACAGTTGTGAATGCTTCTCACAAGTTGTCTGCATTCTGGCTAGACCTGTGTTTGTGATAAGAATGGTGCTGCTACAATGAGCAAGCTATACCTTAAACTGGAGAGCCAAGGTTTATCTGCCTTTAAAAAAAAAAAAGTGCGGGGCTGCAGTTTGTGCAGAGTGGTTGTAGAAGGGTGAAGAGGACCTTTAACCTTTCCCCGTGTCTATGTCTTGGGAGTCCCCCCCCCACTAGACAAACAGTTGGGAGGGTGGAGGTTATTTTATTTTTATTTATTTATTCACGTTATTTAGAGTCTGTCTTTCTCACTGAGATTCAAGGCAAATAACATAGTATAAGTCAATACACCAGGGGTTGGGACATTGAATAAACAATACGATAGGGTTAAGGATAGCAGCAATTTGAACACAAGTAGAAATCTGATACAGAGCTGAAAAACAATACTGAAATGAAATGTAAGTGGTTTGATATGACATATTAAACAATGTAGAAGTATCCAGTAGGAGCATACTTAACAGCAACAGACAGTACATAGTAGTATAGTCTACAGACTGTATCCCTGTACCAGTGTATCTCTCTTAATTATTTCCTTACAGCTCAGCCCTATTATTGTGTAAGAAAGCCCTCCTGAGTAATTCAGTTTTCCACAGTTTGCAGAAATATAGGAGAGTGGGAGCTCTCTTTGTCTCTTCAGGCAAGACGTTCCATATGGTGGAAGTCAGTACAGAGAATATGCATGTATGAGTAGTTGTAGATATTTGCCTGTTTGTAGGGTGGTGCCTCTAGAAGGGCCTGTTCAGATAAGCAAAGATGTGTGATGGAGCACATGGAGAGATGCAGTGGAGGACCAAGGCTATGAAGGCTTTGTATGTGGTAGCCAGCAACTTGAACTGAGCCTCTGGTAACTGATGGGAAGCCAATAGAGTGACTGCAAATGGGAGTGATATGGATGCTCTGCCTAGCTCCTGATAATAATCGAGCTGCGGTGTCCTGCACCAACTGGAGTCTCTCAGTTGACTTTGAGGGGAGATCTATGAAGAGTGAATTACAGTTAAATTGACTGGGAAAATAGAGGCTTAATTTTCATGGATAAATGGGGGGAACAAATTGGTAGCTATTTCTGGGCTTCATTTTTTGACTTTCATGTGTGAAGAAAATGGGAGAGCACAAAGATGAGAAGTTAGTCACTGCTCTCGTATGTTATATAGCCTAAAGATCTGGTATGGTGTAGATGCTGGAGCATTGCATTGGGATATGACAAACCCAAGTTCAGATTTTCACTCAGCTCTGGAGTTCATAACTTACAGAGCCTTGAATATGTCATTTGCCTGCTGCAGGCATAGACATAAACAAAATTTTTAGAGATTGCGTGCTCCCTCACTTCAGATTCTGAGTTTCCAGTGTAAGACTAGAAGTGTCTCTGCATTTGTTTTAGTCCAGCCTGCAAATTGGTTGCACATAATGCCAAACCTGGCTGGCTACAGAGGGTGTTGGAGGAGTTTACTTGAATGCTAGGGAAGGGAGTGGACAGTCCCAGTCTTTAAACTGTTTTTTTCCCTGCACCAGCCCTCTTATCCCCACAGAGTCTAACCCACTTAAATGCTAATATGAATTTTTGGAGGCTGCCTGTTCAAGGTTTTTTTTCAATAACATATTAAGCAATAATTAGGCTTAATCTCACCTGAAAAGAAACATTTCAAAAATTGGTTCTATCTAGTGACTCGGTCATTTTTCAGTCTTTTACAATATCAGTCCCACCCGTTGCTTTTTATATCACTGGAAAATCGCTTGGAGAAACTGAGGTGCTAGAGGCAAGTATCTTAACAGGATTATAAAATAAGTCAGGTCTGTTGGTGACCTGACTCATTTCTGAAAAAAAAAAAACAGTTTAGGCTTAGTTCAGACATCACAGACAAGCTGGAGTTTGACAGGTCATTTACTGGGATAATAGTTGTGTTACACTCTTTTCTGGCTTCCTCCCTCCATGCAGCAAACCAAGATTGACTCCAAGACGAGATTGACTCTTTAACTGCAATCAGTCTGACATCTGATTGTTGGTTCCTTAACATATTTGGGTTTGGTTTCTTTCTCAGTAATTGGAATTTTTAACTAAGATTAAACTTTGATCAATACTCTTGGCTATTGGAGAAGAAACAAGCCACTGTTTAAGACAACAACATTTGGGCATCACAACTAATTAGAGCTAGTCAGTTCGTTCCATTTTCAACCTGTA
This sequence comes from Eublepharis macularius, assembly GCF_028583425.1. NCBI lineage: Eukaryota > Metazoa > Chordata > Lepidosauria > Squamata > Eublepharidae > Eublepharis > Eublepharis macularius. The sequence continues at coordinate 63,411,726 of NC_072800.1, read as the reverse complement.
CTCGATGGAGCAGTATTTACACTGGTCCTGAGAGTTAGGAGCCTGGGGATGATTCTTGATTCCTCCTTGACAATGGTGAATCAGGTCTCTGCGGTTGCCAGGTCTTCTTTTTATTATCTTCGCCAGGCCAGGCAACTTGCTCCCTATCTATCATCCTGCGACTTAACTACAGTGGTCCAAGCAATGGTCACCTCTAGACTGGACTACTGTAACGCACTCTACGCTGGGCTTCCCTTGAGCCTGATCCGGCGATTACAGCTGGTGCAGAATGTGGCGGTGCAGGTTATCACCAGAATGCCAACATGGGAACACATAACACCAGTGTTGCGCCAGCTGCATTGGTTGCCGGTGGAGTACCGAATCAGGTTCAAGGTTCTGGTATTAACCTACAAAGCCCTAAGTGGACTGGGACCGTCGTATCTGCGTGACCGCCTCTCCCCATATAAGCCCCAGAGGACCCTTCGCTCAAGCAATAAACATCTGTTAAAGATCCCTGGCCCTAGGGAGGCCCGCCTTGCGTCGACCAGGGCCAGGGCTTTTTTGACCCTGGCCCCAGCCTGGTGGAATGCTCTGCCTTGCGAGAACAGGGCCTGGCAGGACTTGTTGGCATTTCACTGGGCCTGCAAGACGGAGCTGTTCTGCCCGGCATATGGTTGATGCTAGGCGGTGCCCCCCCTCTGGTGGGGGGGGTTACATTTTATGCCCTCCTGCCCAATGTCACCTCTTGTCCTTCACATAGTTGCTGTAAAATGTTCACGTGCTGCCATGTTCTCTGTTTTTACATTTGTATTTATATAGCTGTAGTATATATTTTAAATTGAATGATATGTATTATTTATGCTTTTAATGGTGATGTTGATTAGTTGTGTGGTGTATTTTAAGTATGTTGTGATCCGCCCTGAGCCCACTTGTGTAGGGAAAGCGGACTATAAATTGAAGAAAATAAATAAATAAAATAAATCTTGTTAGCCCTGTTCACAAGTTACAGGGAATGCAAATACAATCCATGTACGGTGTACAGCTTAAGTCTCATGTTACAGTCAAACCAGGTACAGCTGAATATGTATACAAACCTCACATTTATCTGGATTTCATTCATAAAGTGAACGTGGGTTGGTTCTTAATAAATATATGCATTACAGGCAGGAAGTTACACAAGCTAACAGAGCCAGTTTGTTGTAGTGGTTAAGAATGGCAAGACTCTAATCTGGAGAACTGGGTTTGATTCCCCACTCCTCCACTTGAAGCCAGCTGGGTGACCTTGGGTCAGTCACAGCTTCTCGGAGGTCTCTCAGCCCCACCCACTTCACAGGGTGATAGTTGTGGGGATAACAACAACATACTTTGTAAATGGCTCTGAGTGGGTGTTAAGTTGTCCTGAAGGGTGGTATATAAATTGAATATTATTATTATAAGTTCATGCCCATCACAAACGAAGCCCCATTTAAATTGAACTTTGTCAAATGACAGTAAGAACAATGTGAGGAACAAGTCCTATCACACATTCAAGAAGGCCTGAAATATTCTATGGGAATTCTGACAATCACCTGAAGGATGTGTAAAAGTGGTTTAGCTTGTCTCCAGACCACAAACGGCTACATTTTTTTAAAACAGAAAAGTACTGGGCCAATTCCAGATGGGCAGAAATCCCATTTTTTTCCTGATAATATTCGCTTACCGGCCATCCGTTTATTCTTGCCTTCAACCGTGTTGCAGCGTGTTGTTCCGTAGCGTACCGTGCCATCCCGCTCCCGGCTGTTTGCATGGGCAACTGTAATCACCAGGCATTGGTTGTTCTTTTTCCCGTCACAGTTGACGTTGGGGGCCCTCATTGGCCCGTATTTGGGTTCTTTAAAATTTTTTTTTACGTATTTTACGCAACTGTGCAATTGTGCAGCTTTGCCACTACGCAACGCCGACTAGGCGGCTGGCGATTGGTCAGTGAAGCCGACCCACGAACTTCTCCCAAAGTATATTGGTTGCCGATTCTCTTCTGGATTCTCTATTGTTATCTTAGTGCGCCATGAGGCGGCAGCACGAAAAAGGCGTACGAGCCGTTCGAGTAGAGGCAAAGAAGCGCAAGTGCGCTTTTCGCCAACTCGCAACCAATGAAATTGCGCAACAACAAAAATGTTTTTGGGGAAAAAAATAAAGCTCAAATTGTACGCCCCCCCCCCGCAGAACGCATGCCAGATTGGAGATTCCTAACCCTTTTCATTGAGATTTTTCACGCCGTTTCTGCGCATTTTCACACTATAACCTCCGCATTTGTGTTCTTGCGCAAATTGCGCCCGCTTTTTTTATTTTTAAAAAAAGGCACGCTGTCGTCGGCTGGCGGAGGGAAAGGGGCAGGCCTCTCCGCGGCGACGGAGCATCGAGAACAGTGCAAAACCGTACTCGGATGTTCACACCGGCAGCTTATAGAGCGCAACAGAGCGCCATGAACCGCAGGTAAGATGGAACGGGAAATGACGGGTGTTTTCGCGTTTGATCGGAGAAACAGCGAAAGCACTCGCTTTATTTGTGCCCATCTGGAATCGGCCCTGGTCTTCTCTTGCTAGCTCTTAGAAATGAGATATTCTAAATGTCTGATAATACACAATACAATACTATTGATAGGGAGCCTCCAAATAGAAAAATAAGTCACTGAACAAAATATTTTTAAGCCAAGTATGTTTTTGCTGCATAGATTCCAGATCAGTGCCCCTCCCCATATCTGTTAATAGCAGATTCTGTATAGAGCTGCCTCAGAAAGCAAATCCCCTTTTCGTGAGTCTTCTCAACTCCAATGTTTATTTTCTCGAGAGATACTGTAGAGTAGAAAATTGATACTGCAAAAAACATTTAAGATTGTTCTGTTTAAAAAAAAAAGATTGTTCTGTTTTTACACTCGGTGTTTGACTGTAGTATGGCAGCAGAGATTCGTAGCATGTCAATGGGTTCGAACTCCCACAGGTGGCAGATTACAGCTTTCAAAGAAAATATTTTTTTTACTGAATGCCAGCTGGCAGTGCAGGTCCTACATGTGTAGCTCACAGCACTTTATCTTTTGTTATCCTGTTATGATATGTAAGTAGTTCTGTGAACCTCTTTCTAGGTCAGCTGAGCTCTTGAAAATGTAAGAAATAGTAGTCATGCCTGCTACTAAAGGGATGAGATGTTCTTGTTCAATGTGGCGAGCAAACATTCATTTTCAGTTCTGTGTTTTGGAATTAATTTTCTGTCATACTTCTTGAAGTGAAATATGTTCTTTTTTGTGCTGATACACAAATTTCTGCAGATTTCTTGGAGCATTAAGGTTCCTTCTGTAATGATGTCTGTTCACTTTTCAGTTTGCCTTAAGTATACAATCTCAGACTCATGTGATAAGCCAGTTGTTTGTTGTATTAGTCCTGGCCAAAGGGCCAACTCATAAAAATCACATTAGTATCTGTGTGTGTGTTGACCTCAAGTCACAGCTGACTTGTGGCAACCCCTTGTGGGGTTTTCATGGCAAGAGACTATCAGAGTTGGTTTGCCATTGCCTGCCTCTGCATCCCTGGTCTTCGTTGGAGGTCTCCCATCCAATTACTAACCATGGCAGACCCTGCTTAGCTTCTGAAATCTGATGAGATCCAGCACACCTGGGCTATCCAGCTCAGGGCTCCCACCGTAACTTGAATGCCTGGTAATACACGAAGATGGAATTGTGAGCTACTGCTATTTTTGGAAGAGAGAACCTAGCTAGTGTATTTTATTTTATTGTATATGGTCTCAGTCTTTGGAAAAAAAATCAGATTCCAAAAATTAAATATAGTTCAGTAGAATACTCTTCTAGAAATTCAAAATTGTTTCCCTGTTTCTAGTTGCCCTTTGTGCTAACACCACCCCCTTATTCCCAGTTCTCAAACCACTATGTACATCGCTTCTGATACTTTCCCCTACCAATGCACATTAGAAAACATCCTCCAGAGTTTCCCCTTGCAAGCTGCAAAGAGACTCAGGAGGAGCCTGCGTGTTCATACTGCTCTGACACTAGCAATACCCAAGGCTAAGTGGAATGCTGACCTATTTTTTGAGGTTGGAGGAGAGGAAATACTGCTCTGAACAGCATACATTGGAGGAACCTGAATGTAAAGTTCAGAAATGTTTATTTTTATTTTATTTATGTTATCTGTAGTTCATCTTTTAACTGAGACCCAAGGTCGATTACACAGTGCCATTCAAAACCATCAACAGCTGGGGCATTCAGTAAACAGTATAATAGGGTGTTGATTGCAGAAATTTGAAAACAAGCAGAAATCTGATACAGAACTGACACAATATTAAAATAAAACATAAGCAGTTTGCCATGACATCATAAACATAGTAACAGACAGTACACAGTAGTATAGTCTGCTGTCCCTATTCCTTTATGAAAATATTTCTTTGAATAGCACAGCCTTATTACCTGTGTGTGAGAGAGCCCTCCTGAATAATTGCACAATTTGCAAAAAAACAGGAGAGCAGGAGCTTTCCTGAACTCTTCAGGCAGGCTGTTCCATAACACGGAGGACACTATAGAATGCATGTCTATGGACAGCTGTTGATTTTTCTTATTTGAAGAGTGGCATCTGCAGAAGACCCTGTTTGGATGACCAAAGCTGCTGTAGTGGAGCATAGAGAGAGGGGTACTCTCATACATATGAGGGACCAAGGCCATGAAGGTCTTTGTATGTGATAGCTAAAACTGGTAACTGATGGGAAACCAATAGAATAACCATAAAACGGAAGTAATGTGCATGTTCTGCCTAGCTCATGATAATAATCAAGCTGTGACATTCTGCACTAACTGGAGTCTCCAAGTTGACTTTGAGAGGAGTGCATTACAGTAGTCAAGCCTTGATGTTACTGTGGTACGGTAACATCAAGGCCAAGGTAGCCAGATCGGGCATTTCAAGGCAGGGAGCCAACTTCTGGGCTAGAATGAGTTTGTGGAAGGTATTTTTTTTGCAACTGCATTAACTTGCTTCTATAGCAGCAGTGTTGGGTCCAGTATAAATCCCAGGCTTTTAAGTCTGGGAGTCTGCAAGGGCCAACTGCACTCTCGATGTTCTTCAATATCTCTGCCCTCCCAGCATCACTTCCATCTCATTTGGGTTCAGTTTCAATTTGTTCGCTTTAAGCCAACTGGCCACAGCTGTTAGGTAGCAATTTAAAACATTTACTGGATAGTGAGATTTGGGATTTGGATAGTGAGATAAAGAGCTGGTATCATCAGCATATTGATGATATCCAATTCCAGAGCTACGAATGATTTCTCTTAAAGGCTTTTCATAAAGGTTGAGTAATGTGGGGGATAAGATTGCAATCTGTGGAACCCCAAATGATAATTCCCATCCTGAAGATTGCTGGTCTTCAACAGATTCAGAGGAGTTAGCTCTGTTAGTCTGTCATTGCAAAATCTCATGCATCTGATGAAGAGAGCTGTGGTTCTCAAGAGCTTATGCCTCAATAAAGTTGGTTAGTCTTAAAGGTGCTTCTGGACTTTTTACTTTTCATGCATCTGATGAAGAGAGCTGTGGTTCTCAAGAGCTTATGCCTCAATAAAGTTGGTTAGTCTTAAAGGTACTTCTGGACTTTTTACTTGATGCATCTGACGAAGAGAGTTGTGGTTCTTGAAAGCTCATGCCTCAATAAAGTTGTTTGGTCTTCAACAGTAACTTATTGTGTCCGTTCAATGAGGAACGGTCTAAACTGGTACCAGGCACATCCTCTGGCACCCACTTCTTCCTACAAATGCCTCAACAGGATGGCATGATATGCTGTGTCAAAGCCTGCAGATATATCTAGGAGGAGCAACAATGAAGCATGTCTACCTACATTCAGATGGAGGTCATCTGATAAAGTCACTAGAGCCATTTCTATCCCTTAGTCCAGCCTGAAACCAGATTGAAAAGGGTCCTGACTGAGCACAAGAGTTATCCAAGAAGACCTGTAGTTTGTTAGGAATTCTAAAATGCCCCGAAGCATTTTGGAATCCAAAAGGATTTCTAGCAGAACGGGTATCAATGGGTATCTTGTGTTCAAGCTTTAAGTTAGTTTAACATGGTGGAATAGTCAGTATTTAGCATAAATGATCTATTTGGCTTTAGCTTTGCAACTATAGCAAAACCTGCTAAAAAGCACTAGAATGGTCTCCAATAGACTTTTGCATTTCTTTTGTTATTAATTACAGTAATTATGATTACAGTAATTTCATTTTGTTATTAAATACAAGAAATTACAAGAATGGAATGTTTCATCATTATAGTAATTAATATGAAAACAAAACAAATTTCTTACCTAAATGGCCTGTAAAGAAACCCATGATATCATTTCACTTAAGCAGCTTTCCTTATTGCAGGAGGGAGTTACTGTTTCTCTCTGTCTCTGTTGTGTTTTCCTAATAAGGACATACAAAGCTATTTTGATTGATTGCAGACTGTAGCCACTAACAGTACATATATTGTGAGGTAGTCCAATCCTGAAGCATATGGGGTGGGACTTTGAATCAGATAAGAGTTGGTTTTACATACTGCAGCTTGCTTGTTTGCAAGGATGAGGGAAGCAACTCAAAGGGAGAAGAATTGCTTGCAAGTTTCCTTGTTCTAGTGTACATTGGACTATTTTATGCTATATTATTCCTTTCTTATTTTCATTTCATTGCCTTCAAAAAGGGTGCCTCTTTATTCTATTTGTCTGGCATTTGACGGTGTCGACCTCTTAGTGGAGTACTGCAATGCCCCTGAGCTTTGTCCAGTTCAGATAGAAAACCAGGAAGGTTTTCTCCAAGAAGACAGTGAGGGAAGATACTTCCATTGAAACCAATGGAAATATTAATGAAATAGAATTATGAAACCAAAACAAAACCATTCAAAACAACCCAATAACAAAACAGTCCCTTTGAGAATTAAGACTTGTGCATGTGAGTGTTTTGTTTCTTTAATTTTTATTTATTTTATTATTATTTATATAAATTTAAGTAGATAAATAAATAAAAATTAAAGAAACAAAACACACTCACATGCACAAGTCTTGTCTCCAAGTAGCCACAGTAATACACTATGTGCATAAAGTTTTTTGACCAACAATTAAGACAAAAGTATTGCTACTAAGCAGGGTTGGCCTTGGTTAATAATTGGGTGGGAGACCTCCAGTGAAGATCTGGGTTGCAGAAGCAGGCAATGGCAAACCACCTCTAATAGTCTCTTGCCATGAAAACCCCATCAGGGATTGCAATAAGTCAGCTATAACTTGAGGGCAGAATTTCATTCATTCATGGCTACTTACTTCCTGTCTTATGATTGGGTTTATTATTAAGTAAGACAGATCAAAATGAAAACACGTGTGCCTGATTTCTTTGTTCACTCATCTCTTCTTTCCAATAAAAGGAGCAGGGAACAGTTCATATAGTTTATTTTTCCTGGTTACAATCCTTTGGCTGAAGTGTTACCCAAACCAGCAATTGACAGCCATGAAATCTACAGATATGTTTGTGTATCCAGAGATGTGAGACAGAAATTTTCAGTTTCTAAAGACTGTTTCGTCAAACTAACGATGAAAAGGGATGAGCGGAGATAGCACCACATATGTACAATAATCTAAATAAAATCCAGTTTTATTGTGATTGGTTGTGAGGGTACTCACTTATCATATAGGAGGATAAGCAAGGAGTTGTTTAGTTTAGAAGTATTCTGAAGTAACTTCTATCTTTTTTAAAAATGCAAACTGTGGATTTATTTGATGCATTTTAATCTTTGTTAGTTTACTCACAAATTAACATCAGACTACAGCTGTGCCTAGAGGCAACGTCCAGATCAGCCAATGCAAGGGTGTGAGGTGAAATATAGTACAATTCTGTGCAGAGTTCCTCCAGTTAAACCCATTGATTTCAGCGGGTGTAGATTGGAGTAACTCTGTAGAACACTGCACTGATAATATGTTGTGTGCGGTATGGGTACAGCTGTTGATAATTCTGTATTACAGCTGTTTAAATGGTAGTTAATTTAAACCACTGACATTTGCAATGCTTAACATCAAGAGGATTATTTTGAAATCACAACACAAACTCTAAGCTTCGTGCAAGTTATGAGAATATTACCAAAAATTCCATTTCACAAACAAATCTTGAACACAGTAATACGGGTTTTCTGGAAGAATATGAATAGAACTTTCTGGTAAACATTCAGGCACCTTAAATAGAGCATGATTTAATTTAGCATCTTTTGACTTGTTTTTGGTAAACATAATCCACGTATCCTGTGTTAATTTTATGCCCTAATAGCAACCAATAATTATAAAAAAATTAAATTTATTAAAACATTATACCCCATCTTTCCTCCCAAATCAAGGTGACTTATAAGCAGTAATTAAAACATTACAAGTTAAAACCAAATAAAATTTTTAAAACCCCAATGTAATCCCTCCCCCTATTAAACGATGTCTGTATCCTATCAACACCGCTGGCAAATAAGCAAGCCTTGCAGTGTCTTCTAAAGACCTTCACTTCTTCAGGGAGTTCATTCCACAGAGTAGGAGCCACAAAGGCAGGCCTTTTTTTCAGCTGGAACGCGGTGGAACGGAGTTCCGGAATCTCTTGAAAATGGTCACATGGCTGGTGGCCCCGCCCCCTGATCTCCAGACGGAGTGGAGTTTAGAGTGCCCTCCGAGGACACTCTAATCTCCCCTCTGTCTGGAGATCAGGTGGTGGGGCTACTAGTCATGTGACCATTTTCTCTGAGGGCAACCCACTGAGTTCCACCACCTCTTTTCCCAGAAAAAAAGCCCTGCACAAAGGAAAGGCCTGGGCCTTGAGTGAGGCAGTGTGAAGACCATGCCTGGTACGTGGGAACACGTGGTAGGAGCTGGACCTTGAGATATGTGGGCTACAAGCTGTGAAGGGTTTTAAAGGACACCTTGAATTGAACTTAGAAATAAACTGGCAGCCAATGTAGCTGTTTAAAAATGGGCAACGTGTTCTCATCAGCTTATCCCTGATAATCATTGGGATGTATTATTATGGCTAGTTCAAGACTATCTATTCTTAGGCAGCAGTGGTGGGTAGTACCGTCAAGATGTGGCTGCCTTATGGTGACCCTTGCTGTGTTTTCAGTGCAAGGGACTAAAGAGATAGTTTGCCATTGGCAAACCCTGAGCCCATTCCACATGGTCCATTTAGGGTGATTCAGATTCCATTTTGTTTCTCTCCATATTCAGATTTCCACATGAGGAAAGGAGGCATGAGATGCAGAACTGACCTTTCCCTGGCTTTTGTCCAACTTTTTCCATGCACACATAAGGCGACTTTTTTTTTTTTTGGAGTCGCTGTTGAGTTTCTTGTGCATCTATCATTTTATTTTCTCTGGTGACTGTTTGAAAGGTTGCTGGAAGATCAGTTAAAAGCTAGCGAGTTTAAGCTGTCATAACATTGTTGCCATTGTCTTAAGGACAATATTTGAGTGCATAAGATAGGAAAGGATGGCAGAATAGTAAATTTTGTTTGCATCTGCCTTGGACCCAATGGAGAAATGGTCAGTGGGCCCACTATTAAAAATTAAATTACAGTCCTGAGAACATGGTAAATCTATTAGATCTTCCTATTGCTGATAGCCACTCTAAAGTGAATAGTAGTGTTCTTGCTGGTTACAAATAAACTTTTGCAAGAATAGAGGCATGTGTATGACTTTTTCAAAACGAGGCCTGAGAATATTAGGGTATGGTCTCTCTATAAATCAAGGCTTTTGGTTTCCCAGGAGTTTATCTTAACCTCTGTGCCTTCTGTTTTTTCATCCGTCTATTCCTTGAATTTGCAACATGGAGTCCTGTGCCAGAATTCAGTATTTTATTACGTATTGTTTCACATCAGTATCGGGCATGAACCTTTGTTTTCTTGATTTGGAGAGGCTGATGTCACAGTTTAAGAATTCCTCTGCTGTAAGTTGTAGATCCCAACTTCTGCTGTGTTGACACATTTTGTTGGTATTAATGAACTCACCCTGTGAAATTTCTATGGTCAAGCTTAGTTAATTAAAAAAAAAGTTAATGCTGGCTATGATCAAGTAAATTTGTGGTCGGAGAGTAAAGAAGTTGGTTGTGGAAAACTAAGCTGCTAAAGGAGAGTACATTCTTAACATTATTGCCCTTTTGTTTACAATAATGAGAGAACAACCACGCTGTAAAAGCACTAACTCTTTAAAGTAATACCTAATATCATAACAATTGAGCTGGTTCTCTGTGTGGGATGAGAGGCTTCTGCATGCAAAGGCTTACCAGACTGAAGATCTTCTCCTGCTTCGGTAATTATTGCATTCTCTTGTTCTGTAAACCCTTCAGCTCTTGAAGGTGGTCTCCAGCATTTTGTGGAGGAATTGTGTACGTTTATTTGCATTGTATTGAGTAAGCAAGCAGCTGGTGGTGCGGTGATGAGTGGGTGAACTCTATAAAAAATGTATAAACCGCAGCCATCAAACACAAAGCATTTAAAAGCTTAGCATAAACTGCCAAATGCTGCAGTCTAGCAAATATACATAGCTGAAGCAATGAAGATGTGCTGTAGTGATGGCACATCTCCAGAATAAGTGACTTGTCAGTTGAGGCAACATATGTGAGATCTTATAACAAAGAGCGTTTGCAACCTTGTGTGTTTCCTGCTTGTTGGTTCCATAGCTCTCACAAGTCAGCTGCGTTTGTGAGCACTTATATGTGCATATGGTGTATCTCCCTGAGTGTCTTGCAAATTCTCCATGGTAATGGATTTACACCTTAGCCGCCTTTCCTTGTACACTGCTTAGAAGCACGGTTTACTTGAATGAGAGCTGTCTTCATAATTCTGACAAAGAGCATTAAACTTTTGCCTCTGCTTTCTTCCTTGTAAAGGCAGAGGCTCTTGCTTGGTGTTAGAGCACAACTGTGCCCCCAGGTGGTCAAGAAGCCATTGCTGTGGTACTCCTTCTCTTTTTCTTTGATCATTCTCAACCATAATATTTATTTTCCTAGAGTTGATGGTATTGGCTACATATTAGCTCAGTTCTGTTGTTACGTTTTATACTTGTAAAACATTGCTTCATGCATTGTAATGTGTGAAAAAAACTTGCATATGATTGGCACTTATTTTCAGGCATATGGTAGCTTGCACCCATGCAATCACGTACCCAGATAAATTTGTGGCATACAGTTGACCCATAGGTCACTATCCATGTCAGGATACACAAGGGGTGGGGTGGTTGTGTCTGCTCGCACATCTAGCACCAAAGAAACATGCACATTCCAGAAATCAAGGGACATGTTCCACAGCCCACCGTGCAATGAGCAAAACAGGCAGAGTGGGAGAGAGAATGATGTAGCCTTGCTTCCTGCCAATCTAGAGCTAAACACAGAGCAGATTGACATGAATAGTGTGATGCCTGGTAATATCATGGCTATGGACATGGACATCAGGACTTTCCTCCAGCCAAAGCTTAGAGGCAGAATATGAAGCTGAAAGCATATCCCTTCTTTATGACACAAGCAACTTCTCTGCTAGACTTTCAGAGTACGAGTTTTCAAGAGTCAAGGGCCCTTTGTGAGAGTCAGCTTTGACTCTTGAAAGCTCATACTCTGGAAATCTGGTTGGTCTCTAAGGTGCTACTGGACCTGGATCTTACTCTTCTACTACAGACCAACATGGCTACCCACCTGAAACTATCTTCTCTGCAGTTACAAGTCTTCAGAGTCATGGGGAATGTGACTCTCAGGAAACTGGATTCAGGAAGAAATGTGTTCACAACTGGATGAGCAGTTGAGTCTACCGGGCTTTAGGGAGAGGTCTTATTTACCCTGAGTCTCTTGCATAGTTTCCATGCTTTTTCTTTCTTGTATACCCAATTTTTCTTCTTTCGCTTAGTTCTCCCCCAATCTGCCTTCAGCTGTCTCTTCCCTTCAACTTTCACTTCCCTCCCACAGTATCCTCTTCCCTTCCCTTGATAACCACCTTCCACTTCAGCACTCTTCCTTTGTGTTGCTTCCTTTCTTCCATTGTATCGATATCTTTCTTGACCCAGACTACAGAAAGAGGCTACAAGAGTACCCTCCCCCCTCAAACCCAGTCAATATTTTTGCTGCTATTAGATTTTTAAAGAAAAGCTTTCCACATCTTGTCCCCTCAAACTCCTGGTTTTGGCAAGAAGCATAAGGCAAGCTCAGCTACACTCTGATGTACAGAGAATGATTAACATGTGCAGTTGGAACAGGTAGGATTGTATGAACCTGGCATGCCATCTAATAACAGTAACAGAACAGGGGGTATGCAGCAGGTAATTGAAACACTAAAAAGCATTGATGAGATGGAACACTTGAGGGGACAGCGGGAGAGAAAATTGATGGAGGAAACTGCAGGTCAGTATGGCGAGATCACTGATGGTCTTATTCAGTGCATCAGTGAGCACAATCTGTACCTTCCTCCATTATTAACATGCTACATTTGAAAGAGCAATGACAGCCCCTCATGTGCTGGAGCTCTTGGTGGCCTTACTGGAGCAGCAGCCAGTATGCTCCGTGCTGCTATTTTTCTTGCATCCTCTGCAGCCAACATTGTCTCCAGTGCAACATGCTCCCACCACCTCTTCATTTAGTTTTGCAGTGATGCCACCTCATGCCACCTCAGCAGATGGCAGCACCCCCCCCCCCCCGCAAGTATCCCCTATATTGAGAAACAGAAATTCTCAGTTAGATGGCATATTGTTGCCACCATTGGTGGTTCAGAAACAGAAACAGATAACACTAACTCCAGACTTGGTAGAGGGAGGTGGGGCGGGAGGGAGGTTAAGCATCTTTCTTAGGATGGTGGAGAGGTAATATTGTTTGGCCATGTATTCCTTCAAGAGAGGTAGACTTCCTTCAGGGAGAAGCAGCACCTGGAGAAGATCAGCTTCCTCCGATGGAGAACACTCTTCCATAGCTGGTGGAAATCTCTGTTTTCAAGGAATACTTGGTGGTAGAAAGGCATAGGATCAAGCCCTGTTTTACAGGCACATGTGTTACGTTTTGACAACTGTTCTGTATCTGTTTCAAGATCACTTACACTTTACAGTCTACCGACTTGTGCAGTCAAACATATATGTTGCAGAAGGATATGAATTTCTGTAGTACATTCATTGCAGGTGAGAATGCAGTTTATAGGCAACATTTTACCTGAAGACTGTTACTGAAACCTTGAAAAACAATGAAGTTTAATTTAGATTATATTACAACTAACCTGTACATACTTTACTATATTCAAAACCATTGTCTAGCAACAATGGTCAACTCAGTGCAGGCAATAAGCTTTTCCAACCTATTGATTTCTCTCATTCTTGGGCTTTATGTACAAGCCAATGCTGATGAGTTATCACCTGAGGGGAAGAAGGTATATTGCTACTTTTCAGTTCACACAATTTCTAGGTCCATAAGGGTAAAACAATCAACCCTGGATTTAAAACACCAGTAAAGAAAGGTATTTAAAAGAGTTCCTGAGTTCAGCAGCATTTTATAGACTAATCCACAGGAATGTGTAAAAAAAAATCTTTTATTCAATTACTTGCATTGCCTGACAAGAGGAGGTTTTTTTATTCTTGTTAGAGCGGCAAGGAAAACAGAGCAGAAGAGGTTATTTGGTGAGGCTCCGAAAATCTGTAGAGACCAAGAAAATGGGGTGGGATCCACCCCATAAGTCTCCTTCTGACCAGTAGAGTCTTCATTGCTTGCTGGAGAAATGAGAGCGTGGCAGAGCTGCTACACTTATTGATGACTAGGGTTGCCAGGTCCAGGTTGGGAAATTCCTGGAAATTTTGGGGGTGGAGACTGGGGAGGGGAGGGACCGCAGCAGGGTATAATGCCATAGAGTCCACCTTCTGAAGCAGCCATTTTCTCCAGGGGAACTGATCAGTTGTCAATCCAGGAGATCGCCAGCCATCACTGGATGTTGGCAACCCTGTATGACGGACCCACAACATGACTCGGCTTTTGAACAGAGGGTATTTAGATTCCTTGACTCAGAGTCAGAAAATGTTTTCTACTTCTGTAGTTGATCTGACACAACTAATATGTGTCGTCCTCTTACTGTGCAGAACAGAGTTACCATGACAATTTGGAAGCTGGGGTACAGCTGCCATTATACAACTCTTAGCAGACGGTTTGGGGTAGGCATTTCTGCTGCTTGACAAACTTTCTGAGAGTCTGTGTATGCAGTTCTGGAACTAGATGTTGATGAAATCATTAAGTTGAGAGGTGAGGAGACTCCAAATGCTGGTTCTATGGAACATGGGGTTCCAAGCTGTATAGTCTCTCTTGATAGTACCTGTAGGTAGCCTGCCTGGATCCTCAGGGGGGCTACCAGTGACCTTTAGTGGTGTCAGAAGGCAAAATTCCAAATGGACTAGGAAGTGAAGCCTCGCTTCCAGGGTAAAAAGCTGCCCCCCGCCTCTCGTAACTAAACTTCAGCTGTGGAAGCGAGAGGCAAGTTCCCAGCCTTACCAGGCTTTAAACAGGAAGTCAGCCTTGTGAGGTAGGCACTTGGCAGGTTGAGTCCAGAAACAAACTAACAAGGTAGAATGTGCCAAATTGGCCGAAGGACTGGATTTGGATTGAAGCCACAACTCTAATAATTCAACACCAATACAAGAAAAAGTAATTTATGAAAGAAAACTACGAAGGCAAACAAAAATAAACATAGAAGTATCTGGAGAAGTGCAGCAACAGCAGCAGCAACAACAACAACACAGACTATTTAAGCACAATGGTTGCTAGCACAGGAATCCACCAGTTGCATAGCATTCAGGAGCAGGAGCAAAAGGACGGTCCTTCAGGAAAGTATGTTCCCAAGGAGCAGGAACAGGAACAGGTAGAAAGGTAGCAAAAATGCTTTCTACAACTTCACTTTAGCCTAGAAGATGGCTTCTTACCTCAACACAGCTGACCTGGGCACCTGGATCCATGCTATGGTAACATCAAAACTTGATTCTCTCTTGCTTTAAATAAGTACTCCTATATACTACCTGTGCTTCTTGTTGTCTAATGTCAGTCCTAGAATTGATTATGTTCTGTTTCAGCATTTCTTCAATTCTGTATTGGATCCTTGCTAATGCTATGTCTTTGTAAATTTGTATTTATTTACCCTATGGCACCGTTTATGGAAATGTCCTGGATACAGTATGGAAATGTCCTTGATATTGATTGTACTAATCTTACACTATGTAATCCTCCTTGAGTCTCAGTGAGAAAGGCGGACTATAAATGACATGAATGAATGAATGAATGAATGAATGAATGAATGAATGAATGAATGAATGAATGAATGAATGAAAATGGGTATAGACTGAGAAGCAACCTTTTTCAAGACTGGCCTACAGCCAGCCCAAACTTTTAGCCAATCAAAAGTGCCCCAAACCTTTGACAACAAGCCTGGCCATAGCCTGTCCTCACAGGAAAGGGAGGGGGAAAAGAACTCACCCCACTCCTGCAATGCTACGTGCTAACAGTCTAAAAGGCTGGTGCCAGCCGCTGTCAAGCTTTGTCCTTGAAAGTTGTTTCAGTTTGCACCTGTGGCTCAAGGCCTCTTTTCTGGCTGGAATTGACAGTGCTGACCAGCTCCAGTCTCCCCAAAGGAAAAAGAAAAGTCTCAAAAGCCTGAACTAAGGTGCTTAAACTAAAATAGAAACAAATTGGGTAAATAAGTTTCTTTACGGCACCCACATCTGTTATTTTGTCACCATGTTGTATGTCTTGATTGCAAAGAGAATGATGTGAGCTGCTTTGGGTGCCCATTGAGGAGAAGTGTGAGGTGTAAATGATACTGAAGACTGAGGGGCAGATGAAAGAAAAGTTGTTTGGTGAGTGGGAAAGAGAGAAGGAAGCAGGGAAAGGGGAGAGGATATGAGAGCTGCCAGGAGGAAGAAAGGACATAGTAAGGGTCACTGTATGTGTGTGTGTGGGGGGGAGGTATTTATAAACATCCTGCATTGTCAGGGGGTTGGACTAGATGACACTAGAGGTCACTTCCAACCCTATGACTCTATAGTGTGGGGAAGGGGATACATGAGGAGGGAAAGTAGCTCCCCCAGCCTTGCTGGTCCCTTGCTTGTTCAAGCATTATTTCAACATTTTACATTATAAGACTGAGCTTGCTTGGGGTGGTGGTGGGGAAGCAATCTTGCAACGCTGTTACAATTTATTAGGGGCCAGTAATGGCTTTGTTTCAGACTGGTGAAATTGATCTACATTAGGATGTTGAATTGAATTTGAGGTGCAGTAGTTAGTTACATGAAAATACTATTATATTTGATTTGTTTACCCAGACTAAGCATTGCCTCTTGTTGTAGACTCTTTCTCTGTGTGTATGCACACCCCTGCACAATCTTAAAAGCTCTACTGGGAGAAATCTGAAGTTTTAGAAAATGAGTAAGCAAATAGTACTTTTAAGGTACAGACATACACAAGTAATAAGCATAATCTTTCATGAACGTTTGGGCTTGGTGCACAACACTTGCAGGAGCTGTGCCCACAGAATATGACTGAAGCCGTTTTCGGCATATGTACAGTTAACTGCTGTTGCTTGAGCCTCTTGCTCAAGCAGTCTGTGATGGAAGGCGTCCTGTTTGCCTCTCTTGCTCCCTCCCCCTTTTCAGGATAACAAGTCTCTGATGGATCTTGAGAGGGAGGGACCATATGACTATATCCCATATGAGTTTAATGTTCCCATGCCACAAAATCCAATTTTATTTCACAAAACGGTTATCATTCTGAATAGCCGTTATTGTAAAGGAGTCTTGATGTGACACATTACAGAAAATTGAACAGTTTCTGTGGAGATCATTATTATCCTTGCCAAAACTGTAATATTTCTAGCATATGCCTTACTGAATCATGAGTGTCTTCAAATCAGCACTCCCTCCGGACTGCAACTGTGAATTGACTGCTGTTTACTAGAGAAGAGGACTGGAGGCAACTGGTGTAGTTCTTTTTTGGGTCTAGGCTTTACAAGCAGCAAGAGGAGACATCTTTTGGGAACCCTGTACTTGCCGCTTAGATATACACGTGTGCAGTGTGGTGTAGTGGTAAGAGTGTTAAACTAAGATCTGTGAGATCCAGGTTTGAATCCCCACTCGGCCATGGAAGTTCACTGGGTGACCTTGAGCCAGTCACATGCTCTCAGCCTAACCTACCTCACAGGGTTTTTGTGAGGATAAAATGGAGGGGAGGAGAATGGTGTGAGCCACTTTGGGTCTCCATTAGGGAGAAGAGGCAAGGAATTAATAAAGCAAATACATTAATAAATTTGATCAGTTGTTAGACACTGGCAATTGAATGTGCAAATTAACTGTATAAAAAAATTGCATATAAGGTGACATTAGATTGAATGATGGTTCATTCACACATGCATGCTATCACTTGATATTGAAGACTGTGAATGTAAATCAATGAGTGAATCATTTTTGAGATCTTAGGCGGAAAGCTGCAGCACCATCGACGTACAACAAAATGGGTTTAGGCTTAAATTAGTGCCGCATATGTTTATATAATGAAACACCCTCGTAAGTGCAATTCTCTGGAG
Organism: Eublepharis macularius; assembly: GCF_028583425.1. NCBI lineage: Eukaryota > Metazoa > Chordata > Lepidosauria > Squamata > Eublepharidae > Eublepharis > Eublepharis macularius. The sequence continues at coordinate 63,394,163 of NC_072800.1, read as the reverse complement.
TATATCATGATGTAACCCTGTTCTACTTAAGGGCAAAGGATTGGACAAGATTATAATTAGTGGTTATATCATAAGCAGCTGACTTTTCATGTCAGACAAAAGGAAGAGTTATCTTCCATGTTTCTTTAGTATGCTGCCCTCGAAGCCTGGTTAATGCCTAAATAGCTTGTATTTTGTAATCATTTTGTGCTGTTGTTACATTTTTGTGTTACTTAATTAAATTGAGACTCTTGATTGCCAAATCCGCAAACTGTAGATCTAAAACACAAAACTGTTTGCAGGTCTTCCTGGGTGTTGCTTCCATAAAACAGGATACCTAGACTGTCATTTCCCTGCATAATAGGGAGAGACCAGCAAGTTCTTTGCAGTATCACTCTGTGCTTAGCATGGTTGGAACCTTCTTTGTACAGCTTCTGGAGACAGAGTTTTCTCCCTTGCAATATTCTTGTGTACATGCCTCTTTGTTGAGATCAGCTTTCCCATAAGCAGAGTACTTTGTGCCTAATATGCATTACGTTGAGAGTGCAACAGATATTCTTAAATCTTGCATACTTTCAAGCCTCTTCTTTAAGTGAAGGAATCCTTTAGAGTGATAGTGTTGACTGTGTTTACTGTTCCATCTAAACAAAACTGAAGTTAAAGAATTATTTGGAGGTAATGTTGGGTCATGACTGATTGCTACATGCAGGGCTTTTTTTCTGGGAAAAGAGGTGGTGGAACTCAGTGGGTTGCCCTCGGAGAAAATGGTCACATAGCTGGTGGCCCCGCCCCCTGATCTCCAGACAGAGGGGAGTTGAGATTGCCCTTCGCGCCGCCAAGCGGCGCGGAGGGCAATCTCAACTCCCCTCTGTCTGGAGATCAGGGGGCGGGGCCATCAGCCATGTGACCATTTTCAAGAGGTTCCGGGACTCCGTTCCCCCGCGTTCCCCCTGAAAAAAAGCCCTGGCTACATGTATAATATTTATTTTCGGAATTTCTAAATGAGCTGCTGTAACATAGTGGGTATGCCATGAGCTCAGCAAGGGGGCTCGTGTAAGCCACTTCCCTCAGCTCCAGCTCCCTGGCTCCATTGTGAGAATAACAACACTGACTTTGCTCATTGCTCTGAGGGGGGCACTAATCTGTCTAGAAGAGTAGTATATAAGCACAGTTGTTGTTGTTATTACTTGACACATGAAAAAGGGTAACTGGCTTTCACCTAGGATATCTTAACCTAACTATTGCCATTGCTATGCCAGATAAAGAGGGTAAGCTTAGAGGGGAAAAGGCGATCAAGATTATTTGTAAGGCTAGTCGTTGTGACATCTTGTGTACTATATTGTTTGTTCGAAAATATTTTACTGCTTAAGGTAAACACATTGGGGAGAAGGGCAGACTGTAAATGAAGTAAATGAATAAAATAGTATCTCTGAAGAAAAAGCTACTCTTTTGTTTTCAGTTGAAATTTGTGAGTCATAGCTGGCCTGGAACTTTTACTGAAGAAGAATTTCTTCTTGTGCAAAAGAGGTGGGATGAGTTTTTCTATGAAGGCATACTTGTTGCCATGGTTTTTCAATTGCTTGTATTAATTTAAATATCCTGATGTCTGATTAATTAGCCGTATTTCATTAATCAGTAAAATGATTTAAATTAGCAGTCCTGCTTTTTACTGAAACATTTCTAGCTAACTTAAATCTAAACTCATGTGGCTGTTTGAATGTACTAGTTTCTGAACATCCACATCTCCGGTTTGGAGATAATGATTCAGGCGTTTTGTAACTGTGTCCTTTCTCCTTTTCATATCATGCATGTACAAGACTGCAAGCTTGTATGCCCTGGTCTGGAGTTAGTTTCTCCCCTCCCTTTGTGAGGAGTCCTTTTCCAGTCATATCTGCAGTTTGCATCGAGTTTGCCTCCCAATAAGTGCTCAACTAGGGCACCCTCTTCATTTCTGTTGCATGAGCACACCATGTTTAGCACAGAACTTGTGAAATGAATCCACTTGCTATCTGCAAATAATTCTAGTAATCTGGATTTTAAGTCATAAAATCATGATTTGCTTGTGGAAAAAGTGTACCGATAAAGCCAATCCGTTTGAAGCAAATCATACTAAGAATAGCTTATTGCTTCAACACTGTCATGCCATGAATGACTGTTCTCACATCCCATTGAAAAGTTTGTGAATGAACAATATAAAGATACGAAAGTGAGCTTATTTGGTTTATATAGTATGTACAGATGATATAGTTCATCATGAATGTTGGAAACTAGACAAAAAAGTTAGTGGAATGATATGCCTTAGTGAATCATTGGGCATTCTCTTCAGTGTTTCAGTGCTAGGAAGTTTACCAATTTGATTTTTGGAGTGATATCGTAATTACATTGTGTAAGCATTACTTTGAAACACAGTTATGTGACGCATGCTACTGTGGCGTGTCTGTAAATTGGCATCATTTATTTAATTTGACCTCATCTAATTTTAAACAAATAGAAATCAATACTTTGCAGTAGATATCAATGACGAGGTGGTAAAAAGAGATGTGACGTTATAAACATAGTGACAAATGCACATAGGACTTCTGTCAAAAATTCACATTCTGTCCTTTTTATACTGTGCTTTTTATTAGCTGATTTTTTCTTTAAAGTAATAAATATACATCTTCACAAGTAATAAATGTGCTCCTGTGCATGTATTTTGTGGAAGTGTGGAGACATTTCTGTAAACGTTTCAAAAACATATGGTGCTAAAATATTTCACTTTTTATTGATTGATTGATTGAATGATTGATTTCTAGTCCACCCTCTCTGCGAACAGGCTCAGGGCGGGTTACAATAAAATGCACAGTAAGCATTAAAACATATAAATACATTTAAAAGTCCAGTTTTTTTAAAAAAACCCACAAATACATATAAAACAACATCTCTGATGGTGAGCCCCCTCCAATTTCTCCAATCGTGATATAAAACAAAGCGAAACAAAAGGGGGGGCACAGTTACAATATTCCAGTGACTGCGCTTATAGGAAAGCAGATGATTATGTTGCATCCCTTTCGGGAGACTGGTAGACAGGCCTCAATTGTACGCCTGGTGGAACATCTCTGTCTTACAGGCCCACTGAAAGGATATGAGAGCTTAGCGGGCCTGAGTGTCCGACAGAGAGTTCCACAAGGTTGGGGCCAGGACTGAAAATGCCAAAGGCTGGCCTCGACCAGGGCCAGGGACCACCAGTCGGTTCTTATCTGCCAATCTTAATGCTTTCCAGGGTACATACAGGGAGACACGGTCTGGCAGGTATGCTGGTCCCAGTCCGTTTAGGGCTTTAAAGGTTAAAACCAAAACCTTGAACCTGATCTGGAATTCCACAGGGAGCCAGTGCAGCTGCTGCTGGATGGGAGTAATATGTGCCCTGTATGGTGTGCCCATCAGGACACGTGCAGCAGCATTCTGGACCCACTGTAATTTCCACATTAGGCCCAAGGGAAGCTCTATGTAGCGCGAGTTACAGTAGTCTATTCTGGAGGTGACTATTGCATGGATCACTAGTTAGGTCGTGAGTGACTCGTGAGTTGACAGGGTGCAAGCTGCCTGGCCTGTCGAAGATGAGTTATGGAAAGCTTAAGGGGTCACACTAGATGTTACTTCAGCTGACTTGTGGCCCCAGCTCCCCGTTTGCCAATATAATTGGGAATGCAAGATTAAGAAAGCATTTATAGCATTGTATGAGGCCAAACATAAGGTTGAATACAAAACGTTTAAAGTTTCTCCTAGAGCTGAATCTTAAAAATATGTTATTAGATATTTTAACTAGTAGTATTATAGTATGAATATGTGTTTATGGCAAAATTAACTTATTTTTTGTATAATAGACCAATCTTAGAATTTCAGAAAAAATTAGAAAGACTTGTTTTTTTGAATAGATAGCAGAAATTTAAGAAAAATGAAGACTGGCTGGATCAGTTGTAAAGTTAAAATTTTAGAATGTTGAATAGAAAATGCTGAGTATATGCAAATAATGAGATAGAGAAAAGAAATAATCTGCATCCATGTGTCATATTTTGTTTACATTATTCAATGCACTGTATATGCACTTTTGTTTGTTATTCATAACAATGTTAAATTGTGCATGTTACTGTAATACTATCCAGTGCCCACTCTCTATTTCTCCTTTTAAATAAAATCAGTTTTAAAAAAGAAAGCATTTTCAGCACAGGGTCTAAGGGAGGATAACCAGTTAGCCATTTAAAAGTGACAAAGCAATGCTCCCCTCCCAGCCACTGCATTTGGTTTTGAACCCTGATTGAAGTAAACTTTTTAAAAATTGAGAGAGGTGAGTGAATATTTGTAGGTGGGTATTTGTAGTAGAGAATGTGGCCTGGGAAGGGCAGTGAGGAGAGCTTTCCTCCCCGTCGGCTCTCCCCTGCAAATGCCTCCCCAGCCTCTGTATTAGTGGTTTAATGGAAAACAAGACCAGAACTTTTTTGTTTATTTGTTTGTTTAGACAAACTAGATAAAAGACACAAACATGGGGCATATGTTTACATGACATTATAACAAACATATACATTAAAAGTGTTGGAATGAGTTCTCTTTCTGCTATACAGAAAGCTCCTAAGCTTTTATATATACAAAATTTGTACAATTTGATATGCTAGGGTACAAAAAGACTTTTGTATTACTCTAATAATGCCAGTTTTGCCCAAAGCAATGAAAATTTATCTGCTTATATCATCTTTGTTTTCTTTCTCTTTTTAGATATGTGTCACAAAGATGTCTACACGGAACTGCCAAGGAATGGATTCTGTGGTCAAACCCCTGGACACAATTCCAGAGGACAAAAAAGTCAGGGTTCAGAGGACACAAAGCACTTTTGATCCCTTTGAGAAGCCAAATAATCAAGTGAAGAGGGTCCATTCAGAGAACAATGCCTGCATTAACTTTAAGACTTCATCTACTGGGAAGGAATCTCCAAAAATCAGGCGGCATTCCAGCCCTAGCTCTGTAAGTCCGGACATGCCATATTTATCTCTCAAAAATATCTCCCGCCAAGTTCCAAATGGGTTGGTGTTTTTAATAGCTGTATAGCTTTATTAATAGGAAGATATTGATTTGTCAGGCTTTTAAAACTACCGTTATCTTTTCAGTTTAGTTAAGACTAACATGGCTATAAAAGGTTGAATTTACACCTTTTGTTATCACATGAATTAACGACAGTAGCGCACTTTTGAATGGCATTATATGAGCCATTTTACATCCTCTTTGTATTGCAAGATGCTTAGTGTGAAAAAGAAATTATTTAAAACAGGAGAATATCCAATTTAGGACTTCCCACCTCCAATAGTCTGAATAGCCAGGTATTTTTCTTGTTGTGCTTTAATGAGGTTATTGTCACAGTTGTAGTTTTAGATTTGTTTTATTTATCTAAAACATTTTATAAGCTGCCTTTACATAAAAAAATTATCGATAAAATGGTTTAAAGAATAAAAATTGAGTCTTCAGAGTGAAGCACATGTAGAGGAGGAGGAAGGTAATGCTAAACCATATTCAAACAAGATGTTACGACAGAGCAAATGTTTCTGAAACAATGAAATACAAAAAGTTATCTGTATATATGGTTTTTTTCCCAGAGGTATATATGATATATTTTTTTTAAGTCATAAATGAAAATGTCATGCTTTTTATGACAAGTGCTCTGACAGTTGCCCCAGAGGTGATGTGCCAAATCATTATTTATGAAAAGCACATTTTATTTTTCATTGTTTTGGAAATCCGTGAGAACGTGGCCTTTGAGGTGCAGGAATGCAGATTTTAAGAAAATGTAAAAAAAATTACACATTTTTAGTTGTGGGAAAGGAGCAAGAGTCCAGTATAAGACTAACAAAATTAGTGGTAGGATATGAGATATCGTGAGGCACAGCTCACTTCTTCAGACATCAGTGTCATTTTTAGTTGACACAGAAGAAAATGTCAGAGAACATGCAAAAGATATTTCTACTTAGTTGGCATGGAAATACTCAGAGATGATTAACAGTGCAGTCCTAAGGAGAGTCACTCCAGTCTAAGCTCATTGATTTCATTGGGCTTAGACTGGAGTAACTCTCCTTAGGATTGCACTGTAAATCCTTTAAGTCTGTATTAGTGCAAGATGAACCAAAAGGCGTAATGACAAACTGTCGTTTTAAGAAACTGAGCTGGGTGTGGGTTCCTCAGGGTTGTTTGGCTTATTTATTTATTTATTCAATTTTATTTGGAATTAAGGTTTTCAGGAAAGAACAGACCTTTGTTTTGCGAGGACAAAATATGTTTTAATGCAACAGTACAGTTTTTCCTGTGAGGCAGGAGGGAGTCTGCATGCCTGAGGAGTCCCCCTGGGCTTGCTTGTGTGATGACAACCTTGTTTAGTTGCTGCATTTAAACCATGTCGGAAAGTTGAACGCCCTTTGCATTCTTCTTCACATTTCCTAGGGTTTTAAAAAAAAATTCTGTTCTTGGCATTTCTTATTTCTTACCCTTCTATTAATTTTTAGGTTACTATTCAGGAGATTGCAACTGGAAGAATAGGCTGTCTAAAGTTGATGGGTACTATTCAAACTTTCTCAGAAATACCTTCCTGTACAGAAGTCACATTGGCTTAGACAGGGTTGCCGAGTGCCCACTGATGGCGGGGATACTCCTGCCCCTCCTCTGTCACCTGCTCTTGCTCTGTGAAAGATAGGGGGGAAACAGAGGGCCTGAACTGTATCCTGGAACACTGCACTGTCATTTTCAGCCAGGTAACCAGAGTGATATCATATCACAGGATGCTCCATAATTTTTACCATGGAGTTTCAGGGAAATCCCAGAACAACCCGGTGATGTCACTTCTGATTATACAGCCAGAAAAGATGTGGCATTTCAGGACACCATTTCAGAAAGTTGCATACACCCACCCACAGAAACACACACTGAGAGCAGAACCACAAGTGACAAAAGGCACATATTGGACACTTGTCTGCTTCCCTCAAGTTTTGATGGGAAATGTAGGCAGCTTGGCGGAATGTTGGACAAGTGACAGTTGAAAAGTCCATTGGACAGCAGTCAGAGAGCAAAGCTGCGAGACCAGGATGCCTACATTTCCCATCAAAACTTGAGGGAAGCAGACAAGTGTCCAATATGTGCCTTTTGTCACTTGTGGTTCTGCTCTCTCTCTCTCTCTCTCTCTCTCTCTCTCTCTCTCTCTCTCTCTCTCTCTCTCTCTCTCACACACACACACACACACACACACACACACACACAGAGAGAGAGAGAGCAGGCTCCTAGGGTTTTCTAGCCAAGTGCTAGCAACTCTAGGCTTAGCGGACCTTCACGTTGTCACCTAAACAGCACTTCTGCCTACAAATCCATCCATTACAGGATGTCCTCAAAGCATTGAGTTACTATGGTACAGATGGTGATTTGCACAGATAGTCTCAAAGGAAAATAGAGGCCACCCAATACATTTAAAGCCTTGGTCAACCATCTGTAAAAGGAGTACTGAATGGTGCAAACAGGATAAGTAATTGAACTTTACTGTCAGATTTTTTTACTCTGAAATTAGTTTTCTTGACATATATTTTTCCATTTTAGATTTTAAAACTCTTGTACAGAAGTGCTTTGAGGATATTATGTTGCCTTGTGGATAATATTATGTTTAAATGTACTACTCTTCTGCCCTTAAAATATCTAGTTAAGAGCTCGCATAAGAATATGACATTCCCAATCTGTTCTGTTTTACGAAAAAATAAAACATAAAAATGTAATGTACAAAAGTGTACATTACATGTAAGTGTAATTTCATAGGTGCAGCTCTTCCCTCCCTCCAAAATATCCTTTCCCCTACTGATAGGAAGGGCACAAACTGCATGTTCAGTACAGAAAATGGGTTTCTCTTTGCCCTCTCCCTCCCTGCTGTAGTAGTTGGATTTCAGGCTGGTGCATTGATTTTAAAATAAAGCTGCTGTGTGTTATGAGAATTGGGCAGTTTTGTAAACCCAAATGTTGGGTATGTATCTTTATCTATCTGGTCAAAAGTAGTTGCTTGGATTCTGTCCCCAGGTGCAAGGGAGGCGATTTTCCTCATAGAGTAGACTTCCAATTCCCCCAAGCTACTCTTGGGGATCCCTTGGCCACCCTCCCTCCAGGAGCAACAGGTTGGAGGAATTACTAAAAAGTGTACTCCCTTCCTCCCTGGAAATCTTAGGCCATATCACAGTCATTATGATATTTATTGCATTACTTGGGAGGGAGGGATATCAGAGAAGGGAGGGGAGAGTTAAGAGTGTCCAATCCCACTGTTGTATCCACGTTCCAGCCAGTGGATTTTCTAGAAGAAGATGCAGCAGGGGATTTAAATTAGAGGCTTGCCCTTGGGCCAGCTTCCATTCTGTTCCTGGCTTTGAGAGAGACATTGAGAGAGTGCCTGTGGATTCTCTCTGTCTTTGTGGTGTGGCCTGGCCTTCTGGATCTTTCTGGACTGCAAGGATTCCCTGTGCTGTGACTGAGTGACTCACCATTGGACTTCAGGAGACTGGTAGGAGAGTCAGTGACTGACTCACTGGGGGGGTAGGGTGGGAGGAGAGGTAGGAGCAGGACCCCTGAACATTGGGTGCATTTTGCTTTCAAAATTCCACCCCAAGCCACCTAGAAAGCTCCCTTGTTTTTTCCCATAGGGAATAATGGAGAGTTGAGGAGGATGAGGCACTTTCTTTGGAAGGCCATAAAATGGCCCCCCAAAGTGCAATCTCCCTGAAACTTGGGGGTGGGTGGGAGGAGAGGTAGGAGCAGGTCCCCTGAAAATTGGGTACATTTTGCTTGCAAAAGGCCACCCCAAGCCCCCCAGAAAGCCTTCTTGTTTTTCCCCTTATGGAATAATGGAGAGTGGAGGAGGATGGGGGTATCTTCTTTCGGAGGGAAACATAACAAGTTTGGTGTGATTTGGAAAGAAAATGCTCCCCTGCCAGGCTCTCGGAAAGCCGGGAGCATGTTCTCCATTTAAAATAATGGCCTAATCTTTCTGAAGCATACCGAAATTGACCCGAATCACGAATTCCAAAACGGTTTGCTGCTTTGGGAATTGCTTGATACCAAATCTTTTTCCTGATTCCGGTAAACCAAACTGGGAAAACCGAATCACCCTGGCACTGCACACTCCTATTGAGGAGTGCTGAAAAACTCCTTAAGTATTTTTTTCTTTTGGAACGAGTGAAATACTTTTAATGTAAGTCTAAGGCATTTGATAATTGCTGTTGTATGTTGTAGGCACAACATAATTTAAAGGATATGTTAGTTTAAATGTGAATAATTTGGGCAACAATGAAAATGCTATAATGTATGATAATATACTATACATTATAAAAGTTCAATGTTTACTATTCTATAACATTCAACTTGATATTCAAATATATTACCTTGTACAAGTTACTATATGTTTCTGTCCTTGTACTATGCTTAATTTTGGTTACTGCTTCAATATATTTTTGCTGTCTCATGATGTCAAAAATTACGCAAATATAGTGGAGGGGCTGTGGTTCAGCGGTAGAGCGTCTGCTTTGCATGCAGAAGGTCCCTCGTTCAATCCCTGACATTTCCAGTTTTCAAAAAAGGATCAAGTAGTAGGTAATGTGAAAGATCTCTGGCTGAGCCCCTGGAGTCCTGCTGCCAGTCTTAGACTCTCTCTACATGAGACATCTGATATGTGAAAAACGTGTCAGGAGATGCAATGTTATCTAGGAAGGGTAGTTTAAAAACACAGAGCTGGTGGCAGTGCAAAGACTTTGCTATACACTGGAGCTGTGTGAAGGGGCTGTGAAATTCCAGAAGGGAAAGTCCAGCCCATTATAACCTCTCTAGGTCCAAGCCCAGCTCTGGAAAGCAGGTCCAGCTCATTTGCATTCCTTGCTGCCCTCTGGTTGCGATTCCACACAGTTTTAGACTGGAGAGGTGGTCTTTGAGGAGGCGAAGATGAAATTAACAAATCCTATGAGGAGCAATCTCCACTGTCTCTGTCATTTTAAACTACACTTCCCAGCTAACATTGCGTCTCCCTACACTTGATGAACACACACTGAGGCGTCTCGTATAGAGAGACTCTTAGACAGTACTCACCTAGATAGACCAATCGTCTGATTCAGTATAAGGCAACTTCATATGTTCATGTATTTATAGTACAGTAGTATGTAACTCCCTCTGAAGAACTGGATATATTTGCAGTTTTGCAGCTTAAGATTGACCTGTTCTCCTCCATTATTTTCCTCACAACAACCCTGTGAAGTAGATTAAACTACGAGTATGTGATTGGCCTAAGGTCATCCAGGAAGCTTCCATGGCAGAGCAGGGAATCAAACCTGGGTCTCCCATACCCTAGTTCATCCCTCTAGCTGTTACACCACACTGGCTATACGACAGACAGACAAATAAAATATACACACATACTCACACATATGTATATATGCACTCATCTATATACACACACATGTGTGTGTATGTTATGTATAGTTATGTTTTTGTGTTATATATGTTCTATAAATTATTTATGTTCTTCTGGTTTATTTACAGCTAGCTTTAAAGTTTAATTCATACACCTATAGGGCACTGAGGCTAGTAAAAAAGACTGCAATATGTGTGCATTTCATCATTCTAAAAAGCAAGCATTAAAAACCAGTTCTTCAGTTTTTTCATGGCAATTATTTATATAGACTCAGTATAAATGATGGGTCTGATTTAATGATCTTTTAACTTAGCCTGTTGTGACAGCAGATATAAAACGTAGTCTGTGAGCTTGAAGGCAGTGCTGCTGTCAGGGGCCACAAGTATTGCGATTGTTACTATAGTGCAGAAAGCAAAACCTGACACACATTTGAAGAGAACTACATGTGCAAAACGCTGGAAAGCCAAACTGCATTCTCTTGAGCTGAATCCAGAGAAACATCACAGTAAGTTGACCATGCAGAATCAGCCTAACAGATGGGAGGAACGGTTTCAGCTAGTGGAAGTATACTCTGGTGGGAGGGTTAGACCCCTTCCTTGTTCTGTAGCCCTGACCCGAATCAGGACTTTTGGTCTATTATTTGACTTTTAAAACCACTTGGAAGAGCTGATAACTGATAACACATTTTTTAAAATCAAGTTAGGCATTCTACACTAGCTCTTGAAGTGTGCTGTTTTCATTTCTTGGCTGCTACAGTTTATCGTATTGGGTAAGAGCAATTGACCTGGCAGGGATTGAACCAGTGGAGAATCCTTCTGCTATATTCTGTTTAAAACTGTTAAAAACAGTCTGCTTAATGTAACAAGGAACATGCGGCAGGAAGGAAGCAAAATTATAGTGATGTTATCAGTTGGCTGAAGATTAGTCATTGTAAGAGTGCTGTTCTGTTTTGATAGTCTTAAAGATGTTTTGTTGGAATAACCAGTTCTGGGAAACGATATATAATCACAAGAGCCATAAAGATTAGTGATTTTATATAATGCAAGCTTTCAGGTAGTAAGAAAGGGAGACGAAATACTTCCCCCGGCTAGATTTTAAATGCTTCCATTGAAAGCTGTGGCGGTATCATCCATGATGATTACTCCAGCATCCCATCTTCTGGATGCGGGAGGAAGAGTGGAGAGAAACAACACATATACATAAGCAAGGCTGCCTTCTACCGAGAAGCTGCAGACTATTTGTACATCTGGTACAGTAATGCCTGCTCTGTTTGGAAGTGATTCTTTAGTGTCTTTTCAGGTAGAGAAAGATCTTTCCCAATGCCTGCTAGCTTTAATTAGAGATCCTTTAATTAGAGATGTCAGGGATTGAAGCAATAAATTGAATCAAAAGTCAAATCCGTGTGCATAGCAAAAAAAACCCAGATTTGTCACAAGTTATACTGCAGTAAACCCTCTGTGTCGCTTTGCATAAATTAGATTTCATTTTGAAGCTTTCCTGTGGTAAGTTGGCTTTACTTCTAGCAAGTATTACAACTAGATGATATCTAAAAATGTTTTTCTTCCAGGAAAGAATGTCAATGCTCAAAAACCTTAGCAATAGTTTCTTTCCAGAAAGATGTGTGTGCCTTCTTGGTAGGTTCTAGTTACCACAGAATGACTTACTGTATTTATCAATTTGTCAGTCTGCATTGTACAGGCATAACTAGTTTTCTTTCAAAATCAGTCTAATACTTGATACAGCTTTTTAAATATTCACATCTGCACAGAAACACTGCAACAAATCCCAATTTCACTCTTCTGTCAGCTAAGCCTTTCTGATGTGTTCCTGTTACAGGAATATAGTTGCAATAGGCAGTGACCATCTGGAGTGCTGAGTGATGTTTAGATGGGTATCATTAGCCATTGCCCTTGGTAAATGACAGCATCAGGCATTAAATATTTGAAGTATAATCTCATTAGTTTTGGTAATAGCATTTGGTCTTTATGGTTGGTTGAATGCAGTATTCATAAGCAAATGCTGAACATTTTGCTTTTTTGTTGTTGTTTTTCTACTTAGCCAACAAGTCCCAAGTTTGGAAAAGCAGACTCTTATGAAAAACTAGAAAAGCTGGGGGAAGGTTCATATGCCACAGTATATAAAGGCAAAAGCAAGTAAGTGTCATATGCTCAAATTTAATATTGGATTGTGACTTTGTTAGACCAGGTATTATCTAAGTAGTCCTACTGATTTTTCTGTAATGGAAATAACATGGACTGTGAGTAACTGTAGATCAAAATTTTTTAGCTTAATCCTCCTGAAGATAATGTTTGGTCTGAAGTCAGCCTGTTTCTATTCATTTAAACTACCTTGGCTTAAATCTAAGAATTCTCTTAATATGTCTATTCCCATACTTTATTCAAATGGTCCAACAAGAAGTACACATTTCTAAATGTGAATTTGGAACGCCTAATTTTTCATCATGTCGTGACTTTTGGAATTATCTGAGGCAAGATGCATGAAGAGATGCAACATGTGAAGATGCCCCCAAAGTAGACACCACTGCCAATACATTTGTTCTGCAGCTTGCCAAGAGCAAAAGATTTAGTTGGATCCAGATAATCTGGTACCAGGTGTTACTATACACCAGGGGCCAAAACGCCCCCAGATGCTTTGAATCTAATACTAAATACATTTCCAGACTGCATCTCCTTGAGAACAAAACATTGCACAATGTTGGCATGTAGTCCTATGACCCACAGATGTGCTTTGAAAGACGGTGATTCTAATAGGGGTCGGCCATTTCCATAATGCTACATGGCAAAGATTTTGTTGCTTTATTCATCCTAATTTGCTGCAGATCTCTCTTAGGAGATCAAAATAGGTTGTCTTTAAAGTAAATATTCAAGAGGAGTAATAATTATTTGTAATCACTGAAAAAGCTATTAATGTTACAAATTCAGGGTGGAGAAGAAGGTGTGGCCCTTCCCCTGGATACAGTGGTGATGTGATGCATATGCAACACCCAAACTGGCCCTTTTTTACATGATCCTTTTCCCATCAAGAAAACTGAGATTATGAGCAGAACCACAAGTGACAAAAGGCACAGATTGGACACTTGGACACTTCCCTCAAGTTTTGATGGGAAATGTAGGCAGCTTGGCGGAATGTTGGACAAGTGACAGTTGAAAAGTCCATTGGACAGCAGTCAGAGAGCCAAGCTGCGAGACCAGGATGCCTACATTTCCCATCAAAACTTGAGGGAAGCTGACAAGTGTCCAATCTGTGCCTTTTGTCACTTGTGGTTCTGAGAACTCTGAAAAGTGGAACTATCTATGGCTCTAGGCAAATCATTCATGCCCAGTCTTTACCTGGTGCATGTATTGGATAGGGAGGGTAAATGTGAAAATAATCCCCCATGGTGTATGGAGGATTCCATATCCTTCTCCATGATGGACCTTATGAAATCTCTGAGGATTTATCAGGCCATTTTAACATCTTCCATTTAACGTTACATTCTCTTTGCTGTTTTCATCTATAAATCCATCACTGAGTCACAAATTAAAATTTGTTTTGAAGATTGTATTCCAGAGCTAATTTAAAGGATTGACTATTAGAGTTCTTGATGATTTTTGAGGCCTTAAATTAAAAACATTAGGCGGAGTAGTCATCGGGTCTAAATTAGTCTCTGTCATGGGACTCTGAAATAAGTAACTAGATAACTCAAATTTCAAAGGGCCAAACTAGATATGCAGGTTTTTAAAGATTTGGGTCCAAGATCCCTGGGCCTAACTCAGATTCCTGCAGCCACACAGAAGATGTGGGAAATGGCTATTAAAAATTAAAGGAAACACATTTGGGGCTTGCAACACTGCCACCAGGGGAGGAAGGACTCCTGCCTCCCCGCCAGCTGTTTTCCCATGCTGAAATAGCATGGGGAGGAGTTATTCCCCTGTTTTTGCTGCTCCATATGTACAGACTACTCCATATGGAACAGGAAAAATAGAGAAGTAACTTCACGCTCACTATTTTGGTACAAGAAAACAGCTGGTAGAGTGAGGCTGGAGCCCTTCCTTCCTCATCAGCTATGTTTTGAGCCCAAACCAGCTCTCCTTTATTTTTTTTTAACAATCGTTCCCCTACAGCTGCTGTGTGGCTGCAGGGAACTGGACCCAACTCTTTACAAACCTGCCCTTTTAGTTTGGCCCGAAGTAGTACATCACACTAAATAGAATGCATTGAGGAATACCAGAGGTTGTTTCATTGCTAAAGAGGATATTGCTGAAGTTATGCAAGCCTGCTAGAATGCCACAGTTCATTTCTGTGGCTGTAGACTAAAACCTCGCTTATTAACTGTTGATTAGTGTACAGTTTCTACAGTGGTCTGTGATCACGAAACACAAGTAATGAGCACATAGCTTGTGAACGGCGGGGGGGGGGGAGAGGGAAGCATTTGTACTTAAGCCACATATGTCTTTCCTTCTGTTTGATTTTTAAAATGTGAAGTAATGAAAATGCCATTCCATGTGCTACCTGAGAGAAGAAAGTTGAATGAATTTGTAATCACTATAGGACCTTTTGTAGCAGAATGTAGTGGTGGGAAAGATCAAAGGATAGAAAAAGGCCTGAACCTGATACTTATTGCAGAGGTTTTAGGGTGCATGTACAAATATGCTTAGGACATTCTTCCCTCTCCCCTCCATGACCAAGCTTAAAGGACTTATTTGGCTGCCTAGTAGTCTTCAAAATTATTTGTGAAAAAGACCGGCAGCTGGCTATCAGCATAGGTCAGATCATACCATTTATATCTGAGCCTTCCATTCATCCAGACTTAAAATGCAGATCTTGTACCTGAGCTCAGAGAGAAGATGCAGGAGACAGGTAAGGCACTGGCTCCTTGTGTCTCACTTTTCTAGGGCTTTAATTTCTGTAGCACTGAATCAAAGTACAAAGTGTTTTACAGTTTTTATTTTGTTCACAAGAGCTCCAGACAGAATTTGATCATACTCTGTGCTGTGTCACTTACACAGAGGTGAGTTCACTCAATGCAGCCACCCCAACCCACACACATAAGCATGCACACCTTTAAGTGCCTTCTGTTCTAATTGGTTTCCAGGGTTTTGTTTTTTTTTACAGTGCAGATAAAAATTTCTTCTAAATTATCCTATGAACTTATGCTGCTGTGCTATTGTTGAAGGCCCAGCAGCTCTGTTACAAGCTACAGGAAATTTTTTAGGACTTAAAAAGCAGGACAAGCAGAAATAAGGATATAATGACACTGCAGAAGTAGGGGTGGGTGATATAGTCTAACATAGTGATGAATGAAGCCATGAGTTTTCCTGTTCTGTGTGGCTAATGGCCAGTATCAACTCAGTCAACTGTTGCTAAAAACAGGTAACAAGGCTAGCATATCTGCCAATAGTGCCATATAAAAATTATACAAGAGCTGTCCCATTTGTCTGCGACTAATTCTGTGAAACAAATTTGTCAGTTTTTCTGTTTTTAAATCTCTTTGAGATGCGGTGGCAGATCCTGTATTTCTCTATTTAATATAGTGAAGTCTCTTATTTTATCAAATGTATTACTTTTAACTTTTTTTGAACTCTCAAATAGCTAATAGATTATGCCTTTGTTACTTTTGAGGCTACAGAAAAGTTCTGTTGCCTGTTGTTCCCCCTTTTACAATTAGCTGAATGTTGGAAATGTCCAAGTGTGCTGGTCTCTGCTCATATGTACCACAAATGAGGACTGTTTGTCTGAATATCATATTTCATTATTCACAGTCATGAGTCTCTGTATAGACAAAACCCTAAACCATTTAGGTATGAGAACTGGTATACATAAATTTCAGACCCAAATGAAAAAGTACAAATTTTGGTGAAATAAAGATGGGAAGCATGAGGAAATACTCCATTCATTTTAAGAATTGGAGAAAAGAGCTACTTAAATCTATAACAGTAATTTAGGTTGACCAATTATTTTGTTTTTCTTTTGCTGAGTAGCTTCTGTGGCCAAGAGGAAGAGATTGGAAAGAGCTTGATTTGCTTGGGGCTACTAACGTAAATTAAGCGTTCTGTCTCCAGCCAAGCTTCTTCTCACAGGAAAGATCCATTTTGTTCTTTTACACAGATTAAGATTTGTTCTTCACACATGATCATATTCAGTCTTTATAATTTTTGGAAGTGATTGGGGTCTAAATGTAGATTTTTAAAGGAGAAACAGGCCTGGTATACAAATACTCTTGTGTTGTCATATGATGACAAGCCTACCCGGCTGACCTTTTGTTGACGGAGGATGTAACGGCCAGAAAATGTGTGGAAGAGTCGCATAGTTCTTGACTCTTGAAAGACATTTATGCCTTTCACATGGGAAAAGCAGAAGTTCTGTCCATTTCAAAAGCTACCAGAGATCTACACGCATAGAATTTAACTTTCTGGTCATGGAATTTTCCAAGAAGGATGGCAACCACATCTGTGTCTGTGGCACAATCTGAGCAGTTTAGCACCATAATCCAAATTGCTATGCATGTGATTGACAATCCAAGTTATCAGCTTCCTGAAATGGGACTTTTCAACCCATTAATGTTACAAATTACTCCTTGGTGGTGCGTATATTGCATTGCTTGGATTACACATGACCACAACCATGAAAGTCCAGATTAGAAGAAGGCCTGCTTGTTCACTATCATGAAAAAAATCCATCTTTTCACTGGGAATTTTGTGAAATCAGATTATAAATAACATCGAAACAGAGAGCTGGAAAGGATACCAAGGGTCATCTATTCCAACCCTCTGCATAATTCAGGAAACTCACAGATATCTCCCCCACCCCACTTTACTTCCCCATAGACCCCTGCTCTATGCCCGGTGTCCATATTCCTTCAGTATATTGTTCTTCCCTGTCCATATAAGGTACAACAATATTGTCAATTTAAAGGATTATTAAAATAGTCTCTCTGATTTCCCAGTTAGCAATGAAAAGTACAGTTACCTGTTTTACACAATTTATGGAAATTTTGAAGAGCCTCTTCACCTGGATTTGCTCTGATGCCACATATTGAATTACCTTCCAAAAAGGGGGCTAATCCAAAAACCAAAGTCCCCTTGCTCAATAAAGTTTTCTTGATCAATAGGCTACCACTACCAAAGGTATAAAAAATTCACTGATCACCATCTTTCCTTTTTCAGCCAAGAAAGTTAGGTGTCTAAACTGTATATTTAGATAACTTCACAAAATCTAGAACTTTGTCACTATCAGTCAGGGCTAGTTGATGAAAGGAATCCATACAGAGCAGACCATATGGTGCTTTGGAACTTCTTCAAATTCAGAACGAATTCAAGAGGTTTATCAGCAAAAAAAAAATGCACAAAAATAACATGACTCTCAACATTATACCACCCACATTTCTTCAGTTTTCTGATGATCTTTATTGCCATAAACCCAGGTAAAACTACATGTCCCCACAGAATAGCTGCCAAACAGACCAAGGACAGAGAAAACATTATATCCTTGCCATCAAACTCATAGGAATTTCATGAAAGTATACAATAACATCATGACTTAATAGCAAAGTAAGACATCAGAAATTTCTAGCCACCAAACAATTTCACCACAGCAATCCACTACGAATTCAGAAATATAAATAATTGGAATAAGTGGGGAAATCTCAGCACTTGTTATTGGGAGGACAGATCAGCAGATTTTATTTATCTGACTGAATTGATGTATGAGATGTTTTTCTTATGGAGGCCTTTCCATTATAATATATTGAATCAGATTTTAAAAAATCTGTTTAATAACCCAATATTCAGGAAATTGGCCCACTGCAGACCATGGGAGCACTGCTGGAGTGGCATGATCTGCTGGTGTGATCCTGTAATCCACACTGGCTCAATTTCTACCCATTTGGGGTCAAAATCGGGCTGGTGCATAGCACAGCAGCACTCCAGGGCCCATTGCAAAGCCCCAGCCTGCTCGGGCCCTGTTGTGGCAGGTTGGTGCGCCAGGCACCCCCAGTGCCTCTGCAACCGCGGTGGCATGACCTTCCGGAGGCCCGCCCCTGAGGAGGCTGCTGCAGTGATGGAGAAGGGTGTCATGGCCCTCCCTGCTGGCATGCCAGGCCTTCCCGCCCCTTCCTAAGTAAGCCATATTGGCAACCACTCTTTATCCTTGTGCAGGCCAGAGTATGCTAGGGGCATGCAGGAGGGGGTTGAATCTGGTTTCCTGCTTCAGGTTAACCTGAAGCAGGAAAAAATTTCAGAAATACCTTAATTCTGAAGTGGCAAGCCGCTTCAGAATTAAGGTCCTTTACTCGCTTCGATATGCTCTGTAAATATTTGGACCATAGTGAAGTGAGGGGGGCAACTCCCTCCTACCCCCCACCCCCCCTGGGGCAACCCTTCCACCCCCCACCCCGTGGGGAACCCCTCCACCCCCCATCCACTTACCTTACCTGGTGGGAGGGTCAGCTGTGCTGTGGGGCCGCTGCCGCTGCCATGGCAGTGGCACGAGGCTGTGATGGCCTGGAGGCTCCAGGCTGTCGCAGCAGCCTTGTGCTGCTGCTGCTGCTGCCACGGTGGCGGCACGAGGCTCCAGGCCGTCACAGCCTTGTACTGCCACCGCCTGAGCCTCCGGGGCGATGGGGAAGGCTGGAGCTGCCTCCTCCGGCCCTTACTGCCCCTTAAATGGCTGCGGCACGCCAGCACTGCCATGGCCATTTGAGGGGCAGTAGGGGCTTTCTCCACCTTCTCTGGCCCTTCCTGCCCCTCAAATGGCCACTGCGGTGCTGGCGCACCACAGCCATTTGAGGGGCAGGAAGGGCCAGAGGAGGCAGCTCCGGCATTCCCTAACACCCCGCAGGCTCAGGTGGTGCTGGCTGTCCCCAACAAGGTAGGTGGGGGTAGGGGGGGTGGGGGTGGGATGATGTTTAAAGGGCCCTACCGCTGCTTGCAAGCAGCGGCAGGGCCCTTTAAACTCAGCCCTGAAGCTTTCTGAAGCTTTCCAAAAGCTTCAGAAAGCTTTGATTCTGGATTTCGGAATTGGGGCCAGCATGCTGGCCCCGATTTGGATATCCAGAATCTTTCCGGATTGGCTCCACTTCGGGTATTTTTACCCGAAGCGAATACTGAAGCGCACAGCCCTAGAGTACGCCTGCACAGGCATAAAAAGTGAGTTGTCACCAGTATGGTTTGCTTTTATATAGTAAGATGGCTGTTTAAAATGCTTTTAACAACAACAACAACAACAACAATATTTGATTTATATACTGCCCTTCTGGACAACTTAATGCTGACTCAGAGCAGTTTACAAAGTATGTTGTTATTATCCTCCCGACAATCACCCTGTGGAGAGTGTGGTACTGAGAGAGCTCCAAGAAGCTGTGACTGACCCAGGGTCACCCAGCTGGCTTCAAGTGGAGATTTGGGACAGCTGATATAAAAGCAAAAACATTTGTCCTTACGTTTAATTGTATTTAACTTTCATTTTATTGTAATGTTAAATTTTGATGTATCTTTACACCGTGTCATACTGCAGAATGAATTGTCTGCATGTGGGAGGACCTGTGAGAACTAAGGCGGCATTTAACTTCTCCATTTCCTCTCTCCCTCTTTGCCTCACCCTGGCTATGCCTATAGCCTCTTCTTTTTCTTTGCTTCCACCCGCTTACCTACCTGTTTTTTCCCTCAGTTCTTCAGCTTTCCCTGCCCGTTATTTCTTTCTGATCCCACCTTTGTGCGTCCATATTCTGTCTCCCCCAGCAACCTCTGCCATGACTCTTTTACTTTTTTCTCCCCCACACCTCTATTTTCAGCTTTCTCTTTTTACCTTCCACGCACAGCTTTACCTTCCCTCCCTTCTATCTTTTTATATCTTCCCCCTTCTGCCATGTTGATACTGAAATTTGGAATCCTCTGCAATGTTGTTAGTTGGTTGCCTAGCAACCCCTAATATGGCTGCCAAGATCTTACAGTGTAATTTTGTGAGAACTTAATAGGGCACCTTCTTTAAAGATGCTGACACTGCTTCTGCAGTCTTTGAGGTTTTCTAACCCCAATGTGTTTTTTTAACATACTATATTTTCCTGAAAACCTAGGATTGTTGAAAACTCGCAAATGTATGTCCCTGGACTAGGGTTCCTATCCTCCCGCTCGGGCCGGGGGATCTCCTAATCCCTCCCTCCCTCCCCCGCGCCCGCTTACCTGGCGCCGGGGGGGGCGCTCCCTGGGGCGCCCCCTCCCCGGGTGGTGTGGCACACCCCTGGGTGCGGGGCGCACTCCCGCACCTCAAGAGCAGGCGGTGGTTGCAGTGGCCACGGCCTGCTCTCTCGCCGCCGCGCCCCTTGTCCCTGCCAGTGCGGGCAGCACAGGGGCAGCGGCAGCAAGAGAGCGAGCTGCAGTGGCCATAGCCTGCTCTCTCTCTCTCCGCCGCTGCTTCCGCGCCCCTTGTCCCTGCCGGCGCGGGCAGCACAGGGGCAGCAGTGGCCGCGGTGCGTGCAAGAGCTCTCTCTTGCCGCCGCCACTGCCCATGTGCTGCCTGCACTGGCAGGGACAAGGGGCGTGGCGGTGGCGGCAGCAGCAAGAAAGGCAGAGAGAGCTGCCCGTGGTCTCTGCCCTTCCTCCTGGCGTGATGACATCAAAAGTGATGTCATCAAGCACACTGGGAGCGTGCGCGTGCGCACAACAAGGACAGCCCCCAATGAGGTAGGAGCCAGCGTCCCAGTCTCCCGCTGGGAGACTTTAGGGACCTGGCAAACCTTCCCTAGACCCACTGTGTGGATGTTTTGATCTGCTTTGGTCTGTTTCAGAAGTAGATATGATAGATTTTTAAACAATAAAAATGGATCTATTTTAGGTGGTTGTACAAATGTTCGAGCATGTTTCCTGCTTGCTTCGGTAATTGGTAACCTAAGCACTCAAAAGAGCAGACATAAACGTGGGATAGCCAATATAATTGCTCCTAAACTAAGCTCACTCAAATAATCTTCCCTTGAAATTTCAATATTCATGCAATTCCATGTGTGCAAAATACATAAATACATCAGTTAAGCATAAGAGTGAGTCTCTGAAGACAACATAAGCATAAAGTTCAAATTAGGATAAAAAGACACTTAAATTGTCTGTATTAAAATCTTAGAGAGCAGGGATTTAAAGAGTGAAGGAGAAATTGTTACAATGTTCTATTAATGGAAAAATAATAATTTTAAATTCGTACATGTGAGTTTTGCAATTTTAAAGCTGGGTCAGAATATATTGCAAATAGTAGTCCAGTTTCAAAACCATAGTTTCTTCTAGTTTCTTCTTGCTTCCTAATTCAATAGTTTTTTTAAAAAATGATGGACATGCATCCTGAGAGTAGAAAACATCTAAATAGGAACGTTTTGTATTATAGAACAGAGAATCGTCTATCTTGTAGTATTAAAGCAAAAGCATTTTACAGTTTGGAAAAATAGCTTGTTACTTTCTAAAAGCACCCGGCGCGGAACTTACCTGCACCGGCGTTTGCAGGGCTCACCGGCAGGGAGAAAAGGGCTGGACGGCATCTTGGCTGGCCCTGCCCGGATGCACGGCTCCCAATGCAGGCTGGGCAATGTAGTTTTTAAAGAAGGCAGCCAGCCAATTGGGGCAAAGGGCTGGGCAGGGGAACCAATCAGAAAAGGGAGGTATCCGACCTGAGAAGGGAAGTTTTCCCTCAGGTCCTCCCAAAAAGTATATCTGCTCGGGCCGGCTGGTTGCAGTTCAGTCGGCCTCGGAACAGCGATCCCCACCCACCCTCCGCTTGATTCAGTTGTTTGGGAAGCGTTACCTCGGGGTTTAGTTGGTTAGACATTGATGTTAGCGTAGACTGGTTAAGTGTATGCCTTGGACTGTTTTGTTCATTGAAATGATTGAGGTTCACATTTTGTCAAGTTATTTTGTCACACCTTATGTTGGTGGTTTGGGCGTGGGGCACCAATCCCGTCAGGGAAAGACAGGGCCGGCTGGCACTGTTTCCCCATAGATGGGGATCCCCATAAGGGATCTTGGACCAGGCTTGGCAGTGGTAAGCCTGGCTCGGGAGGCTGACAGAGCAGGCCTGTGTCCAGGTGATGGGGGAGCCACGCAGAGGCCACTGCCCAGTGTGACTCCCTTGACCGTCATTCCGGGTTTCCCCCCTGCAGCAGGCGTGCTGGAGGGGTGAGGTGTCATCGGTGGGCAGATGGGCCAGCCGATGCTGGAATCCGTGCCCCTACGCAGCCATAGCTCCTTAATCCTGTAACCAATATAGTTGTGGCCAATTTTCTCCAAAACGAGCGTCAGCGTGTTTTTTTATTTCTGCCCTGTACATCCCTGCCTTTTAGGCTGGCAATGCAACCAGAAATTGCATACTGAGGAATATACTGGAGTGTTGGTTCTATAGATGAAAAATATCAGTGATGCTTAATGGAAAGAAGTTGACTGTAGTAAATCCTCTTATCAGACTGCTGTATTTCATCCTAACTTTGTGTTTTATTTACTCCAGGGTAAATGGCAAACTGGTGGCACTGAAAGTGATTAGACTTCAAGAAGAGGAAGGTACCCCATTTACAGCCATCAGAGAAGGTACACTTCTTTAATAATTGAAGTTTTAGGGGCGAACTAACCATTTAATTTACAGTGGCCCATGGTGGCCCTACCAAACAAAGCAAAGGCCCAGCAACGCTGTCCATGTTGGATGACCTTGGGTCAGTCACAGCCCCACCCACCTCACAAGGTGATTGTCATGAGGATAACAATAACATACTTTGTAAACCACTCTGAATGGGTATTAAGTTGTCCTGAAGGACGGTATATAAATTGAATGTTGTTGTTGTTGTTGTTGTTGTTGTTATCTTAAGGGCCTCTTGGCACAGACTCTTCATTAGCAGTGGGTATACCTCATGGGCTGCTGAGCTTAGCTTGTTCCAGGGCTGTTTTAGCTTCTCAGTCCACTTCTGTTTGGCTTTCTCTTGGATTTTCACTTGTAATTGTAATGTGTATAATCTAATCTCCGACTTCTTGAAGATGCTAGAGCCCTGGGCTTTTCAAATTACATGGTTACGTTCTCTGCAGGAGGATGATTGCTACTTTAAAAAGCAAAGCCTACCCTGTTGTGTGGGAGTTTACATGAAATAAAACAAATCTGTGCTTCTAAATAGTCGGTTTATATAAGAACTGGTATCAGGTATAAATGACAGTGTGTATACATTTGTGGAAGAGCAGAAATGCCAGGAGGAGTAATTATTGAGGTTATTATGTTCTGAGAAAACAGTTGGCTATACTCCATGGATGGTATCTCATGTATCTGCTCAAATGAACCAAAATTACACAAAATTACACAAAAAGTATTCCAAATATTTTCCAGTCAATTTTGTGAGGTGCTTTGTTGCTAATTAGAAGCAAAAAGGGTATAGATTGTTTGTAAACATCTTATTTGGAGGGAAAGAAAAGTGTGTGTTACCTTTACCAGAACTTGTTTTGTGTCACAACAGAGCAAAAGGCTCTCCTTCAAACAGAAACTGTTAGTAAAATTTGAAGGATAGCTGCTTCATGTTGTATAACACTGGAACAAAACACACATGGGTGAGTTTGGTAAAGGTGCATGAATATTCCTCTTCAGATATGATAATGTGATGGAAAGTGGAAGCAGCTGTGCAATTCCACATCTGTTTAGTCCCATGTTATATCACACAAATCCACTGTTATCTGCCTGGATAGCAGTACTTTTTTTTTTTTGTAGCAAATTCAAAACTTTTCTGTCTTGTTTTCCATCTTGTAAACTTTTCTGCCTTGGAGGCCTGTCTTTGGTTTGAAGCAGATAAACAAAAATTATTTCCAAAAAAAGGTTAATTCATTACATTTTTTGTGCTAATAGAAAAATCCTATTACATAAATAGTATTTGATGGGATGATCTGATTCCATTTCATGTATAATGTGAGCTCTGTGAATAGCATCCAGATTTTGGCCATTTCCACACACGTTGAATAATGCACTTTCGATGCACTTTCACAATCCTTTTGAAGTGGTTTTTTTGTTCCACACATAGGCTGCTTCCACACATGTTGTATAATGCACTTTCAATGCTCTTTAGTGATCATTTGGAACTGGGTTTACGTGTGTGAAACAAAATCCACTTCTAAAGGATAACTAAAGAGCATTGAAAGTGCATTATCCAACGTGTGTGGAAACAGCCATGGAAAATCAGTTTCAAATGTTCACTAAAGAGTATTGAAAGTGGATTATCCAACGTGTGTGGAAGCAGCCTTTAAAAAATCAATGTCCATGCATGCAGGTATAGCTGTAGATGGCTTTTTGATCTCTGAATATCTGAACATTTTGGTATCTTACCTATAACTACCTATAAACTGGCAAAGCCTTGGCAAAAGCATAAAACATTTACGTGTTGAGTTTCTTTTGAAGTTTTAAGGTCTTCTCTCTCCTCAGAATGAATTCATTCCAAATAAAACAATAGGTCCTTGTTGAAATAGCTCAAGACTTCTCTGTCAGTTGCAAATTGTCATAGTAATAACTGTACACTAGAAGGAAGTTACTGCAGACAGGATCTGTACTGGGTATGTACCCTCAGTTGTTGCTGGTACATTTAATAACACCTCAGTGAAACTGGTTACCCACAGGTGGGTGGGTAAAGATTTAAAGTGCGGATTGAATTCAGACACAGACTGAACATGCTCTTTCCCGTATGGAGGCATGGAATGTTGTACAGAATCTGTTTTAGTAGGAGGAAAACCCAAGAAATTGGAAGTATGAGGAGAAATTGTATATATATCCCAAATCTAATTATGCTTCTCATCAAAATGATTTCAGTAGTGGGGCTATTCATTAGTAACAGAGGAAAAACACTTGTGCTGATTCTAAATCATTGCAGAATTGCCTAAAGACCAGTGAAATTGTGAAGGAAGCCCAGTCCTTAATATTTTATAAATTTTGGAACAGCTATTGAAATTGGGGTACATAATGCGTGGACATAATTATCTTGATTTCAGTAAGTTACGTTTTTGATATTCTTGTTGACAAGAGTACTGTTGACAGTAGTAGGACCCAAAATGTGGTTTGGGTCCTACTGCTGTTAGGTGGATTTGTAACTGGTTGACGGATTGCACCAAAACAGTGCTTGTAAATGATTCCTCATCCCCTTGACAAGCGGAGTGCCTCAGGGATCTGTCCTGGGCCCCATGTTGTTCAGCATCTTTATAAATGACTCGAATAATTTGCAGGTGATACTAAATTGGGAGGGGTAGCAGAAACAGTAGAAGATAATCAAGGTTTAGGATGATCTTGACGGGCTGGAAAACTGGGCTAAAACTAACAAAATGAATTTCAGCAGAGATAACTGTAAAGTTTGCATTTCGGTAGGAAAAATCAAATGTGTGCACTGAAAATGAGACAGCAATGTGATGCGGTAGCTAAAAAGGCAATTGTGGTTTCGGGGTACAGCAACAGAAGTATAGTGTCCAGATCGTGCAGAGTGGTGGTATCTCTTTGCTTTGGTTAGACCTCACTTGGAGTACTGTGTTCAGTTTTGGGTACCACAGTTTAAGAAGGATGTTGACAAGCTGGAGCATGTCCAAAGGAAGGCAATAAAGATGGTGAGGGCTGGGCTATGGAAACCAAGTCTTATGAAGAAAGGTTGAAGGAGCTAGGTACATTTAGTGTGGAGATGAGATAATGGATGGGTGATATGATAGCCCTCTTCAAGTATTTGAAGGGCTGTCAAGTAGAGGATGGAACAGAGTTATTTTCTGTTGCCCCAGACGGTTGTACCAGAACCAACAGGTTAAAATTAAATCAGCTAAACATTAGGAAGAACTTCCTGACAGAGCCAGTTTGGTGTAGTGGTTAAGAGCAGCAGGACTCTAATCTGGAGAACTGAGTTTGATTCCTTACTCCTCCATTTGAAGCCAGCTGGGTGACCTTGCATCAGTCACAGCTCTTACAGAGCTCTCTCAGCCCCACCCACCTCACAGGTGATTGTTGTAGGGATAATAATAACATACTTTGTAAACCACTCTGAGTGGGTGTTAAATTGTCCTGAAGGGCAGTATATAAATCGAATTTTGTTGTTGTTGTTAAAGCAGTTCTTTGATGGAACAGGCTTCCTCGGGAGGTGGTGAATTCCCCTCCTTTGGCATTTTTAAGCAGAGGCTAGATAGCCATCTGACAGCAGTGACTCAGTATGAATTGAGGAAGATCTTGAGGGGGAGGGCAGGAAAGGATGAGCTGGTGCTTGGCTCTCATGGCCCGTTCTTGTATGTCCAGGATAATGCCGATTGCCACTTTAGGGTCAGGAAGTAATTTTCCTCCAGGCCAGATTGACTAGAGGACATTTGGGATCCCTTCCAGCTCTGTGTTTCTATATGAAAGGTGCATCCCTGGGATTCCATATTGTGTAGACAAGGAGAGCAGGTTAAAAAAATGCCCTCTGTCTGCACTGTGAAGAATTTCCTCAAACCATTGCAGTCACCACTATAAGATGTTGTTGTTGTTAAACAACTGTGCTTCTATATTGCCCTTCTAGACAAATTAGTGCCACACCCAGAGCAGTGAACAAAGTCAGTGTTATTATCCCCACAATACAGCTGGGGACCTGGGACTGAGAGGAGTGGCTTATCCAGGGACACTTACTGAGCTCATGTAGTGGAATTTGAACCAGCAGAGTGTTGATTTACGTCTCAACCACTTAACTACTATGCTACAGCGGTGATATGGCACTCAGGTGAGCAGGAAGGTACTCATCTTGTCTCATGCAGTCTCATGCAGTTATGATATGAGGAGATTCTACTCATGGGCTCTCAAATTATTCCCTCTACTAGAAAACTTGGTATTCTTATGCCATCCTGGAGTGCAGTAAAGTGGAGTAACTATAAACAAGATAGGGGCTTCGGAGTACTAGGTTCTCCAGTTATCCAAAAAATGTTTTATTTCGGGTTAAGAAGAAGGGGGAAGTCCTCATGAAAAAAGGTACATATATATAAACAAAATAAAAAGGTTAGAAGCTTTGGAAGCAATGGGATAATTGACCCCCCACAGAGCTAATCTCCCCACCCTTCTTGTACAAAGACAATAAATGTTTGGGAAGGAATTTGCTTGTGGTTCTAAAATAAGATGCACTACTTAGGCTAGATTACTGCAGCTGGTTTTGCAGCCCACCCTGAAATCTTGCAGTTATCTGCTTTGCTGTTGCAGGGACTTTCTGTGCAGCTTTCTGAGCATTCTATCCCAAACTCAACAGTATAGTTTGGGGAGGATTGGATTAGATCCCCTCCTTAGACATCCACCTTAAAGTAATATAGTATATACAGCTTGCATTCTACAAGCATATACATGTTTATATGGCTGTTACTAAAAATCTGCCATCACTGATTTTGTGGATTACTTTGAATGCAGGGGGAACTCCCACATCTGAGCATTCTGTTGCACATGTGTGTTGGCATACTTTTTTCTGTAGTTCTGGCCACTATTCTGGGAAAGGGTTTGTATTGCATATTTTGACTTTAGCATTGCATGGCTTTTAAATGAGGTCATGTGCATTTCATATCTGTGCTTATACAAGCAGGGTGTCATTAATCATCATTGTTGATGTGGAGGGAGGAAGAGATTGTATTAAACTGTTATAGAATGCCTCCCAAGGCAAATATTTCCTTTCCATCAGATTCATTTCAGTTGTTTATTAGGCCACTACTAATGTTTAAAATCTCCCCATTAAAAGAATTCTCTTCACCAGAACAATAGCATCTTAATTTTTTTAAAAAATCCAAAGCAAAGTTTTGTAATTACAAAGCAAAATTAATAATTTTATTAAAGAAGTTGGCATTTGAAGTTTAAAAGAGGACAAACTTGGAAAAATTGCTTAAAACACACAAAATAGCAAAATATCAGTTAAGTGCTGCTACATGTTTAAACCCTTTGTCTGGGGATGGCCTCGCCAACCACTCCCCAGCTGGGCGGCATCACGCCCCCCCCCCCCACCGATCACACTTACCAGCTGGGAGCAGATACTAGCTGGGAGGTGGTGCGGCCAGCGCCACCACTGCTGCTGGAGGACCCGCCTGATTGTGATACCCTTTATAACTTGGGGGCCACATAAATGAAGGAGTGTCTCTCACTATATGTGCTCCCGGACTCTCAACCTGTGTGCTAGACAAGTTCCCCTAACAAGCTATTTTTCCCACCCCGTGGCTTTCCCTTCTCCAGTTAGGAGGATATACTTCTGAGCCAGGGGTGCAGTGCCAATGTTCTAAAATGGTTTATCAGAGGAAGTAAGAACAGCTTTTTCATTTTTGATCTTTCAGAAATGATATAGGAAAGTGTTACTCAATAGTGATTGTCAGTAGTGTTTTTGGGTAGGTAACTGGAGAATTGGGGTATATGGTACAGGATAAAGTCTTTTGCTGAGTGAGCACAAACCAGTTCTTGTTTTGAAGGGTTTTTTGTATATTTTTGTGTAAGATATGTATATAACCAGTTATTCCTGCTTTCTCAGCCTTGAGAACAAATTTATTTGCAGCGCTTGAAACCTTGTCTTCTTCCCAAGGCAGGTTCCAGTGACAACTCAAATCATAGTAAGAACAGTAAAACTGCATAACATTATCATTGCAATGGCCTCTGTACACAGACCAGAGATCCCAAGAATGTCACTCTGGCTTGATGACATCAGTTCCATTTTTCAATGGAAGTAATGCTGATTGTTGGTGGAACATTGAGGAACCCCCTTAATTATTTCTCCACTGGCCTGTTAAGCAGGAAATGGGAGCCTGGTTAGGAGGTATCCCACTAGTGCAAGACCTTGCCCCTCAAGGCAGCTTTCCATGTGGCAATTAAATCAGGGAGAAAGGCTGAGTACAAACATTTTAAATAAAAATAGACATTTCTTTATACAAATCCAGAAATGCCATCTTTCCAGAGCTTCTTAGCAGCAATAGTCAGTAGAGGTATGCATAATGACAATCCCAAGCTGTAAAAATCATGAAAATAACTGTTAGGGATGTTACTTGTGACTCTCTGAAATGGAAATGCTGGTTTGGGCTGTTTGGTAGTCACGGAAATTCCTCCCTGAACATTCCATGATGTTTTTCGATTTCGAATGCCACTTCATCACAGCAGCACACAGGCACTTTTCAGTTATCGCAGGGAGCTAAATCTTTACCCCAGGCAACCAACCACATTTATTTCTCTCAATGTGATAACAGAACACAGAGCTGTCCCAGCCAGGGGCTCTGAAATGCCCACGAAAGCTTCCCACATGCTTCCACATTTCCAAAAAAGAAACAGGAGAGAGCCATCAGTGCTGTCAGTGGGGGAAAGAGAGGCATCATTATCTTCAATGATGTTTCTTTATAAGGCAAGATCGAAATAACGGAAAAGTGCGCTCAAAAAAATAAAAAAATGGGGGGGGGGGGAGGTCCTGCCAAAAAAAGCGGTTTTCAAGCGGCCGTGTGACCGGAGGGACGTGCGAGAAAGACGGATTGGAAGCAGGAATGTGAACGAAGAGGAAAAAATCATGGATTGGAGGCAAACAGAAGATATCTGATAAACATGCGGGTAATGGGTGAATGTGGATTTGACCTAGGTTAGCATAAAGCCAATGAAAGTATTATCCTAAAAGTTCTGAAATATCCCTTCTAAGAAGAGAAATAGCTCCCTTCTCTGTTAGTGTCCCGTTCAAACATACAAACCTATTCCAAGACTTAAATCACTATACCAGAGCTTGAGAGGGCTCTTCTCACTACTATCTCTGAGGTATTATGACAACCTCGGGTGTGTGGTGATACAGATGAAGGGTATCTTGAAAGTCTCATGTATTTGATAACAGTTGTGTTTTCAGAAAGAGTAGTTCAGTCTATAAAAGTCTCATTTGGCTGAAATATACAATGGGTAGGGCTTTTTTTGCAGGGTTGACGTGTATTTAGGCTTGGAGTTACTGATATTTCTCTTTACAATTTTTTTTTTACATCTCCAGCAGCTATGCTGTGTGTTATAAAACCTAAATATTTTATATGGATTCTTCATTTAAAAATTATTTAAAGCACATGAAGACATGTATGTATAATAGAGATGGGCACGAACTGGGAAATTCAAAACTGTGCAGTTTGTGGTTTGTCATGTTTCACAAACCACAAACTTTCACGAACTTGCCCTGGTTCACAAACTGATTCGTTCAGTTCATGAAAACGTCACTTCTGGGTCAACAGAAGGTCTGCAGAGAGCCCATTGCCCCCACTGCCTAGGAAACTGATTGATCGGCACCAGGCTGTCTAAACTGATGAACCGAAATACAAACTGGGCTAAAATTCGCCAGAGTTTTTGAGAAATGAGCTCCTATAAACCAACAGTTCGTGAACCACAAACCGGCCTGGTTCATGACGACCTTTGGTTCGTATTTCAGTTCGTGCCTGCCTCTAATGTATAACCCAATTTAGACCTCTTCTGTTTTAATCCACTGGTTCTTAACTTTTAATCCACTAACACCTACCAGGTATACAACATTATAACTGAATTATCTCAAGCTGCAATTAAAAAATATGGCATTAAAAACACTCTAGGTAAGGCAACTTCATGTAAGTATGTCTAATTAATATACCAACAAGTGAGAAACAGATATTCAAAAACATGACAGTATTAAAACCTGACAGATGTTGTTTAGAAAACCTGTTGCTCCCTCTCCCATTACTACTATTTCATTGCCACCTCTTGTTTCCTTTTTGGAAGCTCATAGTCTCATAGATGATGGGCTATTGTTTTGTTGCTCCCAGCAGCAAATGGATATTCCTATTTGATTCCTATTGACTGTGTACCCCTTATTAAGGGCCTGGGAGAAAAATGTAGCAGCTGAGATTTTATCCTCTGAGCAAGGTGAACAGTACAAACCTTTTTAACTTGCTATCAGAAACTACTGGAAGTGAGGAAAGGAGCTAACTAAGATTTCAAATGTTCACCCATTGGTACCTTCCGAAAGTTTTGAACTCCCACCTCCCTCCAATTTGTAGATCACCCTGCGAGGGAGGCTCATCACCTCAGTTAAGAATCATTCGAATCTTCTTTTCCTGCCATCTTTGCCTTATAAACATTTTAATATACGCTTTGTTTATAATGGATAATTAGCCTATTAATTAATTTTACTGTTGGCTTTATTGTTAATTGTACTGTTTTATTAGTGTTAAACTTGTTTACATCATATTAATTGCATTTATGTGTAACTTCTGCTAACACCATCTTGTGAACCTACGTTGAAAGATGCTTCATGATGTTATCCATATTTCTTCCAGTAAGAAACAGCTTTATGGGAATTTTACAGAAATGAATTCTTTCTTTCCTTTATTGTGTAGATGACTTAGTCCTGGGAGAAGGCTCAGGGTGAATAATGAGGCTATAAAAATCCCTTTAAAACAAAGTGTAATACAATACAATAATTAAAAAAAAATCCCACAATCTGCTGGCTTAATCTTCCAAAACCAAGTCAAACACTTCACACAATACTTCTGAAAGAAGGCTTCAATTTTGGAGGGCATAAAGTTCTGTTTTAAGGGTCATAAAGTTCTGTCTTAAGGATCTTGTATATTTTCATAGTTTGGATTGACTGAAATGTGAGCTAGGACCATTTATTTCTGTGTTGAGAAACTGCAGACAGCATTGACTACCAAGAGACTACAGAAGTCATAAGAGGTTAGGACTTAAGCAGTTCAGCATTGTGCTTTTATGTCTGTATCAGAATCCAAAGTTGGTCACAAATTTAATGAGTTCAACACTTCAGACCTTGCTTTGAAACTTTGGTTCATTACCTGGAGATTCCAGACTGTAATTTTGAAGACACTGAACATCCATAATACAGTTTGCAGTCAGAAAACAGACCTCTTTCCCTCGCTAGTGTGTCAGTGATAAAGGCTGTGTGCAGTTCTTGTATTTGTGAAAAATGCTTTTCTTTGATTCCTCAAAATATCAGAAGATAAAATCTGAGTCAGTAGAACTTGGTGCCTAGACTTCTGCATTTGTAAGCAACATTTCCATGTGGGTGCTTTCCTGTTCTATTTGCTAAAGCATTCTGTGTAACTCAGATACTGCATTCTTGCAAAACACAATTATTTTAGTTCAAGATGCTAGTGTATTGTAAATTGAAGCAATTTTTTTTGCTTTCCTTCTTGAAAGTTATTGCTGTCAGGTTTTACAATCAATCAATAAGAAAGGAGTTACATTTGAAATTAGGTATTGGTCTTTACTGTCATTGTTACCATAATAAAAATTAATGGCTATGTAATTTTATTAGTCTAGACACCATAAATCATACATAAGACTGACTTGGATACAGGTTTTGTAATGAAGTACTGGAGCCTTTAATTGTTTGTGCTGTTGGTTTTAAGTAAATCTCTGTCCATTGACATAATGCCATTGAAATTTATAATGTTCTTAAATCTATTTTGGATGTGCATAGTATTTATCTATAATGTGAAGATAGCATCTCAAGATTTCAAGCCAGGTGAAATGTGGAAGCATTTTGATATCACAACAAACGTGTGTATTTGGGCATGGATGCTGCTTGGAAGATGTCAATCAAACTGCAATTTGCTTTTAGATCCAAATATGAGCAGCTGGGAAAATTGAGTCCCAGTTTATGAAGATTAATGTGGCCATCCTCCCGCCTGGGGCGGGGGATCCCCCAATCCCACCCTTCTCCCCCCACTGTAGCCATCCCTGTGCAGCCCACGCTGGCAGGGACAAGGGGCATGGCGGTGGCAAGAGAGCAAGCTGTGGTGGCCGGCCCGTTCTCTCGCAGCAGCTGCAGCCCGCGTTGGCAGGGACAAGGGGCGTGGCGGGGGCGAGAAAGAGCTGCCCGCTCTCTCTGCCCCTTCCCAGCATGCGTGATGTTGTCATGTGGGGCGCCCTTTGACCCTGCGTGATGACGTCACTCCCGGAAGTGATGTCATCATGCACGCCGGGAGCGCGAGCACACTTTGCGCATGCAGTCAAAACATCAAGAGCAGCAACACGATAAGAGCTAGCGTCCCAGTCTCACTGAAGGCTTTCAGTCATGTTCTCTGTGCAAGAGGTGTAAGAGGAGTGCATAGCAACAAACATCATTTATTTTGTGAAGCATGAATGTAGCTGTTGTTGTGGTTATGTCAGCCTCGTCCAGTGCTAATTATTTGCACTGGATCCTTGTTATTATTCTGTCAAAACATCAAAGTAAGTGGGAGTGGGAATGATGACAATGCTTTCAGAATCAAGCTTCCTACTTACTGTCAAAATGTGAACACATTGATGAAAGCCAGTCTTTAGAATGCTCTTCTTCAGTCTCTGCATCTTTGAAGACCAATCATCACCATGGTTTGGATCCTGCCTAGCATTTCCACTAGCAGAAGGTGGGGGAGGGAGTATTGCCAATCCACTCCTTCCACTGTAAACCTCAGACTCCTTCATCCTCCAGCCGCACCATTTCAGGTGGCATTTTTTTTTGCTGTAGCTAGAGGGAGAGCCAAGAAAGTCAAACCCCATAGATGGAAGTCCTTCTGTTAGC
Organism: Eublepharis macularius; assembly: GCF_028583425.1. Lineage (NCBI taxonomy): Eukaryota > Metazoa > Chordata > Lepidosauria > Squamata > Eublepharidae > Eublepharis > Eublepharis macularius. Next base: position 63,360,243 of record NC_072800.1, on the reverse strand, counting down.
AGAATTTTTTTCCAGCAAAGGTTTACGTAAAAGGTTCTGTTGATTTTGGTACATATTTACTTCCAGATTAAGTATGTTGAAAGTCAAGTGTCAAGACACAAGCTGTCCCCCCCACCGCCACCATGGGTAAGAAATTTAGCCCTCAAATTAAACTCTGTTCCTTAAACATTTAAATTCAAAGTCTTAAAATAAATAAATAATGTATTTTGTTCTTGTCCAAGCAATTCTGCTGCCCTGCCTCCAAGCTTGGGAGCTGATGTAGGGAGGGACGTATATTCTCCTGTGCTGCCGGTTTTAATGGCAGCAGGAGTGGGAGAGGCCCGTCTTGCCAAGGAGCCTATCAGCAGCCCGTTTTGGACCCAGGTAGCAGTAGCACAACAATGCTGCCTTCTTCTCCAGGTGTAATTAGAAGAGACTGTCTCTAGTATTTTCAGCAACTATTTGACAAGTAGGAGCACTTGTCAAAGAGACCAGAGTCTCTTTGACTACAGTGGGTACTGGGTAGGAGGCTCAGGCATGATCCAAGCAGACTAGGAATGAAGGCTTTAAAAATGTAAAGATTTTGTTCCTAATCTGTTCAAGCCCTTCCCATCTCCTCCCCCTTGCCATATTGGAGGGACTTTGATCTCTTTCACAAATGCTGGCTCATGTGCCCAATTGTTGCCAAAGACATTGGAGATTGTAACTGGAAGAAGGAGTTGGCTGGGGAAGGGAGAAGCTAAGCAAGCCAAAGGGCCCACTGCACCGAAAGAGCTGCCTGCATCATCACAGTGCTCCAAACAGCCAAGCATGCTGCCATTTGAATTCATCTGTGTGGCATATCCAAGTGCTGAACATTTAATGCTTTGTCTTTGGTCTGGGAGCTTTAATAATGAGAGTTTGTTTTGGATCTTTAAAAAATTGGCTAGATGTTCCACTTTGTTTCAAAAGTCTGGAACAAAACTATGTTCTGTACTTCCCCTCCTGGATTGAGTGGTAATGTTTACCTTACTTGTCTGCTAGCTATGGTCCTGAGGCTTCTGCAGTTCTCACTGTTCTTCGAATAGTGATTAATGTTAATACAACCAGTAAAAGTTATGCATTAGTCCGAAAGAACAAGCACTAGTTCTGAGTCAACTTGGACAAACATGGTCTGAGGAAGCTTAAAATGAGGTATATCCCACTTGATAGAAGAAAATATTGTTTGTATTTTCTTATCCCTTGATCTTAGCTTGATAAAGCAAAAAAAAAAAAACCCATCCTGTGCTTGTAATAGATTACCAGTATCGGTGGGCAACTTAAGAGCAACAAATTGTAAGATAAGTTGAAAGTGCAGAGTTTTGGATGCAATTTTCTTACAAAGCGCTAAAATATTAGAGTGCAGAAGAATGTGCATATGTTGTGAGAACCTCACAAAATTGCAACATGTCTGCATGTATACACTGTAGCCTCATGGGTTTCTGTTGCCAGTATTATAAGAGCTATACAATGTTTGTCACCACTACAACTTTGTCTTTTCTTTCTATGTAGGTGAAGGAGCTATGCAGGCATCAATAAGCAGGTTAAGCACCAGGGATAAATTTGGGAGGAACAAATCTCATTCCCAGTGACAGCAGGAATTTTGCATTCAAAATTCCCCATTTTTTAAAAAATTGCAGGCACTTGAGTCTCAGTTTATTGCCTGTATGTTTGTCTCATCCACTTGAGAAAAACGATTAAATCACTTGGCCTGTCATTTGATTTCATATTTTCCAGAACCATCTCCTGCAGCAGCCATTCCATGTGATCAGAGTCACTAGGCGACCTTGGACCAGTCAAACACTTTCAGAAAGACAGGGTATAAAGGAAGGAAGTAAAGATTTTTCCATTTCTGTGCCCTCTTCCTTTTGTGTTATCTATGTTGTATTGTAGGTATTAGTTTGAACTATAAATGCCTTGGGTACACTAGCAGAAAGGCAGCGTATACCTGTAGACCTTTCTGTGTATAATAAACCTGGCTGCTTGAGGAAGGTTTCCACTGTATTAGATACATAGCAGAGCAGGTTTCAGCTTATCAAGCAGAGCACGTTTCATCTTATCACCTTGGAACTGGAGACAAGTTGACCCATTCCTTAATGATATTTTGATAGCTGTGAGAGTGATGGAACCCGAGAACTTCTTTTTGTATTATAAATAGGTATGATGATGAGAAATGAAAATATTCCAAAAGTAGACTTGAGGATTTTTTTCAGGTGCAATATATTTCACAAGGAAAATTCTCAAAAAGAGCAGTGGGATACTTGTGAAGCAGACATTTAGAAACTTCTTCCAGTTCCCCAGTCACATATTTTAGGATTGAACAGAATGTAAAGCAGATGTTGTTTGAGCATATTATTAGAGCATTGCTTTGAATCTATGCTCTAATGGCTGATGACATTGTCCAGAGTTGCATTGAAAACATTTCTTCTGAATAAAGACTGGTTTACCAGATATTGTCGGACATGATTCTTCAGGCTCAAATTTCTCATCATGAAATTGCTTCTGTTTCATCCCTCTCTTCTTTGGCCATTGTGCCAGAATTCCCATGCCTTCTGCTTCAAGATTTTCTTCCTGTAGAATTTTGAGCCACTGATCTCTAAGTTGATTTTATCTTTTCAATAATATCAGCAATGGGAGCTATCTCTGATTCAAGAAAAATTCCTCAGCTAACTCTAGTTAGTACTGTGCAGAAGAAGGAATGATAAGCTACTTATGATTGTCTCTTACCTCGAAAACTCCATGATGAGGCAACCCAAAACAGGAAAAACTCTTTTTCTTTGTTTTCTGGCCTTAGGGTTGGGTGGAGTTAATTCTTTTACTTTTGTTTCTGTACTTCTCATGTCTGTTGCCGTTAATTTTTACTGAGACATAGGTATCCTCCAGAATTAATATACGTTTTTTTTTAAAAAAATGGGGAAAAATCATATTAAAAATCATTTCGTAAAAATGGTTCATAATGTTATGGGGCTGACACAGTCACATATCCAAAAGAGGTAAAGTAATATATCTTAAAGTCTCTGGAACAACTGCATAAATTATATTAATCTAAACATAATAAAAAGCTAAACTGTTTCCTGTAACTGAGCACTTAATTCTTGACATGTCTCCAAGTTACAAAGCTAGCTTATACTATTAGAGAATCCAAATCCAAAATTCTGAAGTACTTGTTGCAGTGTTTTTGATGTTCTGTGGCTTCATTAGGTTTAACTCATCTTTCTTCAGAAGAAAACAATCAGCTTTCAAAGCTCTCTTGCTTTGATTTGCTCAAGATAAGACGACATGCAGTGAAAAGGTGAAAGACGGCTTTTGAGTACAGTTTCTAGATTCTTCTGTCTAGGTTTTCATTATTAAAAAGGAAAAAAAGTATGACATTTTCACTGAATGATCTTTCAATAATATCTTTCATTACTTTTCCTTGGGAATGTAATGAAAAATATCTGCTATTAAGACTCTGAGTAAGAAGAAGAAAAAAGGAAATTTTTGTATAGCTAGAAAAGACCTGTACAGGTAGGGGGATAAATTGATGACTGAGGCAGTTACAGATGTTGTGTTAAATGCCCTAATTCCATAAGATGATACTGAGTTGCATCCAGCCACTGGTGGAATCTGATACCAGCAGCCCCCAGCAGCCCTTTTATCTGGACCCCCCTCTCCTTGGGAAGGGGGCCTGCACAATCAATCTGTTGCTTAGAGCAATTGACTTTTTTTTAAAGGGTAGAACCAAGACACCAGCTATATTTTAAACAAGAACCTTTAAAAAAATCATTATTTTTCTTATTATTTAGGCTGTTTATATCCTGTCTCTTTTAAAAATGTATTATTGCCAGCTCTGTCTGTGAAGCTATGCATTATTTCAGGTTATTGCTCTTTTACCTGTGTGCCTTTTTTGAGAGATCCAACTGTTTTCTAAAACTAACATCTGCATTGTTTTGCCATCTGTTTTGAATTGTACATTGAAAGGAATCAAACAAATCGCCTTGTGAGTGTCCTATTTAATATCATGCTGCAAGCACCCATTGTTCTGATGCAAAATAAAATAGCATTTTAGAAATACCGAATCATAAACTTGTGTGCATTTCTGTATTTACCTAGGAAGGCAGAAACATAACCCCGTTCTCCCACTCCCTATTTATGTACTCCCACACACAGCTGTACAGCCATGTTGTGCCTTAGCTGATATCATATTGAAGTACAGCTTACAAGTAAAGTGTAGGCAAAATTTCAGAAAAGTCTGACGTTGCTAAATATAGGTTACCTTTCCATCAAATACATTTTTTCTCAATGTACATTATTAATATGCAGAATTAGAGCAAAAATTTATAAGTTTTTCCCGCTAAACGCTGCTACGTTTGTGCTTTCCTTTTTTTGTTGCACTTTAGTTTCAGTTCAGTTAGTTACAGTGCAATCCTAAAAAGAGTTACTCCAGTCCAGTCTAATGGGATTAGGCTGGAGTAAATCTCTTTAGGATCGCACTATAAATTTGCTTTTACAGACTTTATTTTGACTATTGAAGTATTGGGGAAACATTGAATTAAATGGCAGCAAATTTCTTAAAACTGTTAAGTAGAATTCTGGAGCCCGTATGTTTCATGCTAAATTCTTCATTCCAAACTTTTTAAAGTTTCCCAGTTTGAACAAGCTAGCAGAACTTGATGTGTAGATTATATTAGCCAATATTTACAGAAGCATCAGATCAAATCAGTTTTCAAAGGATAATGGAAGCATATTGATAAATAGATCAGAACAGTATGATCCGCCACAGGAAATGTTCCTGTATGCCTTTTAAATATGAGTTATGAAGCCTGTTCTTTCTGTTACTTGTAAGCACAGGTGAAATGCTTTAAAAGCATGAGTTCCCATTAGTCACCTAGAAGCAGAAGTGCTATTAAGAACTTGAAACATACCTGTGCTGCCTGCAAATAATTGGTGACAGCTTGCTCTCATAATCCACTTTGTAGTCAAAATAAGGAAACACATGGAAATAAAAGCAAGTTTGCAGAGTATAACTAACAATATATGTTGTCATGATCCTAACTATCTTCAGGTCTAGGGTTCTGCAGCAGAAATACATGTGTGTGCGAGTGGCTGGGTGGGCCCCAGGCTTGAAAAGAGAACACAGTTTCCACATTCTGCTTTCACAGGAGTAAAGCTTCACTTTCACACAAGTGCTGGAGACTTCTTTTCTCCAATGCACAAGGGAAGATTTTTAGTTATGCTGTTGAACTTTAGAAGTCTGAATGATCCACGTTCAAAAAATTAGTCTAAACGTCAGTCATCCAGTCCCCTCCCCCCTTCCTGGCCCATGTGTTCCTCCAGCATTTTTTGTTATGGCTGTTGGTTTAAATCTTTGCAAATTTGCATACTAATTAAGGATATGCCTCATTTTTAAAAAAAATAAGGTTGGGGCAAACTGCAGTGTTGTATGGAATCCTTAAACCAGGTGAGCAGCCGGTACCTGTATGCCGGAGAGCAGACCTATTGACTACCATGTGATTTTGATCAAAGGTTCAGTCCTAGCATATGTGTACTAAAATTCTGCTGCATTTCCATTGGCTTTTCTAGCTAAAAATGGACAGTACAGCCACTGTAAGAACCTTTTTGCATTTGATGGAAGACCAAGCAGCTACAGAATCTCTCTCTCCTACAGGCTAGCCCTCAGGGGGATATAATCAATTTGCAACTAGATTTCTGTTGGATACATCTTTAGGTAGAATAGAGGCTTCAAACATAGACAGCTGCAATGGGCCTGAAAAGGACAGAAGCCTATTTTAAAATTTCAAAATTTTCTAATCTGCCAACGGAGAGAGGTCTGGGCTGAGCTTCTGTGCTGTTAAGGGCTTTAAATCCAAGTGTGGCCAGCGGTATGAGCCGAAGCACCCTTGGGTTGCAGCTAGCATTGCCCGCTTCCAGGTTGTGGCTGGAGATCTCCCGGAATTATGACTGGTCTCCAGGCCACAGAGATCAGTTCACCTGGAGAAAAATGGCTACTTTGGGGGGTGGACTCTATGAAATTATGCCATGCCAAAGTCCTTTTCCTACACAAACCCCACTTTCTCCAGGTTTCTCCAGGTTTCACCCCCCAGATCTCCAGGAATTTCCCAACTGGGAGCTGGCAACCCTAGTTGTAGCCTCTGTAAATCAGCCCAGTGGATCCAGGATCCAGTCAGGATGTTGGAATAGTATACTGGGGGGGGGGGTGTTTGAACCACATGTTTGGGCTTATTTTGTAAGTTATTTTGAGGCACCTCAGGGGGGGAAGGGACACTCGGGGCATTCATGCTGTGGAGCATTTTGCCATGGTCCCCTTGTTTCAAAAGAGGCACAGGGCAGGACTGGCCAGGGATGGACAGTTTTCAGCCAAGTGGTTAGAGGAAAGCATATAGATTATGAGCAGCTACTTCCTCTACCTTGCTTTTTTTTTTTTTTTTTTTTTTGCTGTGGTGGGCCCACTACCTTCCTGTGGAATAGCGCGGGACCTGACTAACCCAACCTTGGAACCTAAACAAGGTTGGCCTTGATTAATAATTGGATAGGAGAACTTCAAGGAAGATCAGGATTATTTTGCAGAGGCAAGCAATGGCAAACCACCTCTGTTCAGCTCTTGCCTTGAAAACCGCAGCAAGGGTCACCATAAGTCAGCTATGAATTTATGGCACTTTCCATCATCATCAGCTGGTTGTGATTAAGGGCCAAGCAGGAAGTTTTTGGGTTTCACCTGACTGGCTTTGCAGTGTTCCCGAGGGAGGCATGTTCACTTAACTAGGCCTGGTCATAGACTGGCTAGGCCACAACTAGTTGGCGGAATATTGCATATCACTCTAAAAGAAACTCTCTCGACTGCTAAAATAATGGTCTAAGAATCATGTGACATATATATGGACTTGAAGGAGACATAGATGCTGCTCCAGTTTGAGCAGGCAGGAGAAAAACAGGGCTGGATGCATCTAAGTTAGATTACTGCAATCCACTTTACATGGGACTGCCCTTGAGAAATGTTTAGGAACTTCAGCTGGTGCAGAATGCTGCAACTAGGATGTTGACAGGAGTGGGTTGTAGGGACCATATTACTGCAATCTTGGCCCTTTTATGCTGAATTCCAAACTGTTTCTGAACACAATATAAGGTTCTGGTGCTTACCTTGAAAGCCTTATATGGTTTGCGACCCTTATATCTGAAGATCCGCTTAATGTATTATGAACTTTCCTGGACTACCACAGTAATCTTCAGAGGGAGCTTCAGGTACTCCTGCTTTCTAGCACCTGAGAGAGGACCTTCTCAGTCATGGCACCAAAAGTTTGTTCAAATTGTTTTTATGTTGTATGTATTTTAGGTCTGGTTTTAATTGTTTTAATTATGTGTTTGTTGGTTTTAATAGTTTTTAAGATGTGATTTTATTAAGCATGTTTTGTTAGCTGCTTTTGTGGCCCTTAAGAGAGCAGAAAGGTGAGGCATAAATTTTGTACAATAAATGAACAATCATGTATCTTGTGTATAAGAATTTTCTCTTTGCAAGATTACCAGATTGCATGTTACCTTCAATGTTTGTAACAAATGTCACTGACTCCTAAAGAAAAATAGGTTCAGAAAGTAGTTAATGTGGAGTGGAGGAGTAGGGAAGGATTTAATTAATCTTTCCCCACAACTTCTGCACTCCATGATAGTTTATCTCCCTCCGCCATTGTATTTGCAGTTATTAGACCAATGTGCCCCCTTCTGGGCTTTACCTTTTGAAAAGGGGCCATCTGGGTTTTATCTCACAAGTTTTCATTCAGCCCTGAAAAGCCTTAAAAGAACAAAATGCACAGGGAACTTTGCATTCTTTTGTAATGTTAGCCTGGAATTGATGTTGAGTTGACGTATTCTTTGTGCTGCCTGTACAAATGTGTCATCTTGGCACACTTAAAAGTAAACAAGGTAAGCAGTCCTAAACAGCACACCATTCAAAGAGTGTTCCTTATAAAATGCAGAGAAAAACAAGGTTTTTTAAAAAAGGATATTGGACAGGGTAATGATGAGCTACACTTCTATGTTGGTAAAGTAGTGGATAATGGAAACGCAAACTCTGAGGAATGAGAGAAACAAGGCTAGGCACGTAACTCCCCAAAGGGGGCTATGTTTATTGGACTTTGTTTGACTGGGGGAAAAAATGTCTTCCCTTATTTTTCAATATTATAACAAAAATCCAGGTATTACTGGATTTTTGTTATAATATTCAGTGATTAGACAGATTTATGGAGAATAGGTCTATCAGTGGCTGCTTGCCATGGTAACTAAAGGGAACCTCCACCTTCAGAGACAATAAACCTCTGTGCCAGGAAGCAACTTCAAGGGAAGGCCTCAGCCTCTATGCTTGTTGTCCCTCCATAGTAACTAGTTGGCTACTGTGTGAAACAGGATGCTGGACTAGATCGACTGCTGGTCTGATCCAGTAGGGCTCTTTTTATGTCTCATGACTGGATTACATACCTTTAGAAAAACTCCGTGTGTTCTGGATGAGAAGCCTTGGAAAGTTATTAAATATTCAACTGTACTTTTCTGGATAATGTTTTACTTCAAAAACTTTTCAGCCTGCCAGGCAAAGAATATCCATTATGTCAAACTTAATACAATCTTAAAGCTTTTTATTTTACTTACTACTGAAAATCAGTGCATATATTTTTAAACTATTCCCTAAAACTGTGTTTTGTGAACTGTCTTCCTGACAGATTTGCCTTCTTTCCATATGATCTGTCTTCCTTCTAGCAGGCTTCCCCTCTGATGTCTAAATTCAGTGCCTTAATTTAAAAAAAGCTCAATGTTGGATACTAAAAATCAGAAAATACTAAGAGTACAAACTAGAGTTGCCAACGTCCAGGTGGTGGTTGGAGATCTCCCAGAATTGTAACTGATCTCCAGGCAACAGAGACCAGTTCCCCTGGAGAAAATGGCTGCTCTGATGGGTGAACTCTGTGGAATTATACCCCACAAAATCTCCAGGAATGTCCCAACCTGGACCTGGTAACCCCAGTACAAACTGGATATACGGCCTTGAGGCCACTGAATCCCCATGTCCTAGCATTTCTTCTTGGATTCTTGTTTTGTTCTACTGGATCTGTTTTGTTATATCACTTTGATAGTAAAGTGACTAGTTTATGTGTCAATCTCACAAGCAGCCAAGAGTGGGTTTCTAAATCTTTTGGGGAGTCGTCAGATAAGCAGAAAAATACAACTTTGTAACCAAAAGGATCCTCGCTTCCCCCTCAAAGCTTGATGAGCACTGAATATGCTGCAGGTAGTACACAACGTTCAAAGCAGCTAAGTGCTAATTAAAAGAATGAAGGAGGGAAAATCAAGTTGCCTTTACCCCTGTGAATTTCTAGAATCCCAGAGAAAGAGATGGGGCAGGGAAGTGAACATTGTTGTCTTATATTTAAAATTCTGCAACAATAAAAAAACCCAAGAGTTAGCTCTCTCAAGATTAAACTAAAAATAGTTGAAATATTTTGTACATTATCTCTTTGCTAGGACCTAATTCAATCTTAAATGAAAAATATTTGTGAAACCATGAAGCTAGATACACTATGCCTATATATGTTGCTGTATGTTTCCTACATCTCCATTGATAGCCATGTCCTGTGCATGCATACTCCAGTGTAAGTCTCCTTAGATTCCCTAGGCCTTACTCTCAGGTAAGTGCACATAGGATTGCAGCCTTAATTAATTTAGTTTATGCTAATGTTTTCCTGCTTCTACAAGTTCAGATTAATAATGTTAACAGGATACATATTTAGTATCTGTGATATAAATATAGATGCCTACTTGAAACTGGCTTGCCTAACTTATAATCGGTGATATCTTTTCTTAGTGTGATCTAAATAACTGTGGGTGTTTTTCCAGTATAAGAAGGTTGTGTTGACTTTTACTGAAATGTTTGTGAGGTTGCCTTAGAGTATGGTCCCTGGTAATTCATTTGTTATTAAGTTTTGAAAAACATTTCTGTTGGAACACTTTTCTAGAAGGCTGTGATAGTATTATATAATATATATTATGTTATATAAGGCACATTAGCAGTACTGCTTCATCACATGAAAGCTAGAGTAAACATAGCCTCTACTCCATGACAGAAATGACTTTGTTAAATCAATCCTTGTTGACGGATTGCTTGGTGCCCATGTTGCAAATAGTCACCAATTGTGGAAGCTTTAGTTTATTTGGCTATCAGATAACACTTATAACCACCCTATGGAGAAAAAAAAGTGGATCCCTCTATTTGTTTTGCTCAGGGCTGAGAACTTATTCAGATCTGTCATCTTTTTCTGTCTTCACATTTTAAGAACCAGTCTTCTAACTGCTGAAGTTGTCTAACATAGGAACAAACAAGAACATCTCTTACTTAACAAATACATATCCAGTCAAACAATAAGAGCATATATTCTAATTTTAAACTCTTGCATCACATGCTAGGATGGTTGCTCAAAACTCATTGAGGAATTAAATTAGTGTAGAGCCATCTGTTTTATCTTTACATTGGTTGGGAGGACAAAAAAGCTGTGTCCAGTTAGCATTACACAACCACTTCGTTATTCAAATGCTAGAGATATTGTACTCATTAATGTGGTTTCTATGCTGCATGCACTTTCTAGTTTTCTGTGTTCGTTAAACATCTGTGACATCTGTAGATGAGGGGAAAATCTTATTCCAGTGATAGCAGCAGCAGTCATACCTGACACACTGCGGTTAGCAGCTTGTTGGCAACTTCACAGCTGAATTTGGTTTGCTACAGCAGAAATTCTCTAAGCTGTATTCCGCATCTGGTTGGCATCAGCTTGCTGCTGTATTTTGAATTCACTAAGTCGACTTTTCGGTTCCCCCCTGCATAGGGAAGAAGAAAATGAAAGCCAAAATAGTTCAGAAATGGATGTAAAAGAACCCAAATAGTACTCATATATTTATTAGTTTACTCATACCTGGAACTTCTGTAGGATCTGGATATTTTTTACTAATATTGGACCAATTGGGTGCTACCTTGGGAGAAAGGTAGAAGTCAGACGATTCCTGATATTCCCAGTGAGGAGGTATAATTAAAGGGGATGCATTCGCTTCATCCTCTCTCTGTAGTAAAGTTTCCAGTGCTGGTGGAGCAGGAAGAAATACTTTGGTTTACATTTATCTCTGTATTCTTGCTGTTAGAAATTTATACAGTAGGTTAGATCTGGCCAGCTTTTCTGTTGTTGAAAAAAGATGGAGGCATTCTCTTTGATTACCCAAAAATACAATGTTAAGAATCACATCTATACAAAAAAAAGCCATTTAGAACAGGGATTGTAGTATGGAGGGGAACTGCATAAGACTGAGTAAAAAATCCTGGATGGATCCAACCATGGGGTTTTCTCTCTTTCTCTCTTTCTCCTGCCCATCTATCATGTGCAAACATGGCATTTGCATTTATTCTTACTGCATGTAGTCTTTTATGTTTATTCCTTCTATGAGGGAAGTCATGGGGGGGTCATATTCCTGACACTCCCAGCCACTATCAAACAATGACTTACGTAATAACTCAAGTGCAGAACAGCAAAACAGAAATCACAATAGCATTCAGTATTCTAGGTATTCTGTTGAGAACCATCTGCATGTGAAAACAGATAAGGGCCGTTGTCACACGGGCATCTCTTCCGTTAAATTTACAGCATATAGCGTCCTACCTGTTATCGGCACAGTAACGTTTCTTTGGGTCACCTAACGGCTCTTCGCGCTACCAGCTGTCCACACCGAAGCACTCTGTTCTGTTCTCTCTAACCGCGCAGAAGCAGCTCCTCCCCATTTTTTTTATTATTCTGGCGTTTAATTCTGCTATAACGGAATAACAGCATATAAACATTCCGTTAGAGCAAAACATTATGACCTTTTTGTTTTTCCAACTTTGAAATTGTATAAATAGCCCTTTGCCCACAGAAAACTCCCTGTCTGACGTGATCCCCATCGCTGAAGACTCTGCCATGGCGATTGAGTCATTTTTACCTCAGCAGAAAGTTTGCATTGTGTTATGTCGTTATGGTGTTATAAGGACATAATAAATTTTTAAAAAGGGGAGTTGCAGGAAGAAATGGATTCTGGGATTGAAGGGAGGGCATAGGACGTTGCCAGGCGAAATACATCGATGTGAGGCATTCACACTGAGGCACAAAATAGCGTGACTATCAAGCACAAAGCAGAAGAGAGAAAATCGCTACAGTGTTGGAATAAGGTGGGTGTTTGCCGGGAAATAGCACCATTTTAGCGCTAAATAAAAGCCCGTGTGACGACGGCCAGGGTTGTGTAGGTCACTCAGTTTGACTTTTTTGTTGTTAGCAATATCTTTGAGTTTGTTAAAGTCATGAAAGCTGAACTGTCACTTGAATTCTGGTAAAACTGAAGAGATGCTATTGATTTTGGAATCCGTTTATGAACTAACAAAGTGGAACTGATGCTTGAGCTGTGTAATGTAAGCTCTTGTTTCTGTCATGAACACCATGAAAGAGAAGCTTGTGTACTATAGTAGGTAATGGCCAAACTATACAAAGCCCTGGGAATTCCATAAACGGGCTCCCATGGAGTCCCCATGCCTAAGCAGGTGCATGGGGCATTCTTTTCATACCATTTCCCCAAGCCCATCGGCCCATAGATTTACCGCAACAGGCAAAATACTTATTTTAAACATGTATATCCTCCCTTTCTCTCATGCCAGTTTGGGCCCAGTAAACAGCAGCCCTGCAGCACCACTTGAGAGATTTTGATGACTTGTGCATCCCCTTTTTTAAAAAAATGTGAAGTCACGGGTTCACATCTTACCTCCCCATGTACTTGGTGGCCTTAGCTTCAGCATCCCCCTCCCATCTGCAAGATGACAGTAATACTGATTTACCATATGGGAGGCTTGAAAAGAATAAAGATCTCAGAGTAATGTGTATGAAATCTTTTGAACACTCTAGAGCAGTAGTCTTTAACCTTGTCAACCTCAAGCTGTAATTAATTTTTTTTTACCCTTTTGGACCCATCACTAGGAATTAGGAGAAGGCGGAACGGTGGGTAATCATTGTAGATTTGCTAGGATCTTGACATCCAGAGATCTTAATATGTATAAAGGTTTTTAATTGTATTAAATATGAATAACATGAAAATCAAACATAAAAATAAGGCTCTTGTTTGTTAGTACATTTGCATCCATTAGCCCAGAATAATAGAAGATGGGGACAGCTCTTCTTCTTGAGAAGTTGTGTAGGTATTGCCTGCATACTATTCCTGGTTTCCCTGAAGATAAACAGCTAGAGACTTGCTCTTTTGTAACAAAAGCCAAAAATTCAAGGAAAAGACCAGAAACGTTCCTGAAAGGCCATGTCCCCTGTGGTTATAGCCCTGAACCCTATTTATCCATCCTTCTTCTTTCCTGTAAGTGTGGTCACTGTGTAGAATAGAGAATTTGGGCAGATACCTGACAAGCTTCAGCTAACATTTCCTTTTCCCAAATCAGGGTAGTTCCCCCTGGCTTAGGTAATAATGCAGTTCACTTGTTCCCAAACCACCAGTTGAAGACTGGTGGTTTAAAGCACTGTATAAGCACTAAATACATCTAATAATTAATTTTGGGTGGTTCTCAGTCTAATATTTAAAATATTTTATATAATAAAGAGTTTCACTTCTTTTTAGTTTGTCAGAGGTGAAGTATTTAGGGGGGCTCCCAATTACTGGAGTTATAGCAGAGGAGGCTGTTAGAAAAGGAAAGAATGTATATGGCTGTGGTGATGACATTACTGATATTAAAAGTAGGGGAGAGGTATGACAGAGCCAGCACGCAATCCTTTTGGATAAAATGGATTTTATTTATTTTCATCAAGATGGTAGACAAAAACATGTGAAGGAAGAAAACAGAAAGAGATTGCTTAGATGTGACAGTGGTTTCATGTCATTATATTTGGGCTGTATGGCTGATGTTAGTCTTTCTTTGATGTATGCATGAACTGACATGTCACCACTGCATTTTGGCATCTGTAGCAACACATGACTTGTCGTGTCACATTGGTTAAATATGACATATCTTAGGAATATTAAATATGCATTACAGTGTGCATTAAATATAGATTACAAAGCAAAATAAAATATGGGTAAAAGTTTTGCTGTTATTGTTCCACAGTCTATATAGTTTTTAAATGTGCTGACTGGCTGGGATGTTCCAGTGTTGGCACTCTTAGTAAAATACTAGCACAGCAGCTGATTAATAGAGCCAACTGACTTTATCAGGTTTATGATGATGAGGGCAGTTGAGGTCTGTTAATATAGTTTTGTGAAGGGCAATACAATAAATTAATATGCCAAACAGATTCTTGCAAAAAGGTTGTGCATGCATGTGTGCAGTCTTCATCATACTTATTCATTGTGCTTCGGATAAAATTTTTGTTTCACACAGTGGTTTAAGCAAGATAATGTCCCCCCCCCCTTTCCCTAATATCCTTTGGTTTACATGGCTTTAATGATGAAATAAAGTACAACACCATCAACTTAGTTTTTGTACAGAGTTCAGTGAAATGAATAGAAGACGTGTCTGATTGAGTGCAGGATGGAAGCATAAGTTGTGGGTCAGCGCAATCTTTAAAGTGTCTGTTAAAGTATCATTTAATATCTTATTGAAATGTGTAGAGATGCGGATTAACCACATTTTCTACAAGTTGTTCCTTTTGTCTTGCAGCTTCTCTTTTGAAAGGCCTAAAACATACGAATATTGTGCTGCTTCATGATATCATCCACACCAAGGAGACACTGACACTGGTATTTGAGTTTGTGGTAAGTGTTACAATTTTCTTTTTACAAATGTTTTTGTGTTTTAATCCTCTAAAAGCAGAATGACTGCCTGTGAGTAAAAGAGAACAGGATAATTCACATTATAAACCCTTATCCCTATGGGGATGGACTGAAAAGTTTGTATGTTGTTATGGTAGCTTTGTAGTGAGTTTCAAGTAACAGACATTGCTGTAATTTACAATGGAATGGATTCTTCAATAATGCTATTAAATGGTGGTATGATTATAGGCTGTCACCTTTAAGCTTTTCAGGTTGTTAGCTACTGTAAGGCTTAACAAAAAGAAGAAAGCTAGAAACATAGTTAAAATATCCCCAAGTGACTTCAGTTGCACCTGGCTAGCTTGTCCTTTAATAAGCAGTGTCAGAAAAAGTCTGGTGAATGTAATTCGTACTCTGTAGGCTTTTCTCTCTGACTTGCATTTCAGCTATTAATTAAAACTTCAATTTGCACAGTACACAGTGTAATGATCTAATTTTGTTCAGAGAATTGCTTTGTGAAATCTTGGGCTTGAACTCCTAATTAATCATTCTACATTTTCCCTAAGACAAACATATGGTATTTCTGTAGAACCGCTTCAGCATTTAGCTGCAGTATTGTGCAATGTGTAGTTATAATTAGCCTTCCAATTTCTACAGATGAATTTAAGAATATTATAATTTAAGCAAATGAATCTTTTAGCTTTAAGATCGAGTATTTTATGAACATTGTTGAATCGATGATAAAGCTTCACAGTTATAAAAATTTAATGAGTTTTTAATAAATTTGTTTTTAATGAAAATTCATTTGTTCTACCATATAAAATGGGCCTCAGTTTTAAGACTTACACTGGATTCTTGAGGGGGGAGGTCTGTGATGTCTCTCTCCCTCTCCACCATTCAGCTGCTCCGTTTGTCATCTGAAAAGCCTATTTACCTTGCCTATTTACATATAAATGATACATTTTAATAATATGGCTATTTGGCTAGAGGATAAGTGGTGCAGAACAGTTGCAGACATTAACATATCTAAATTACTTTGTTTAAAAGTCTAAATAAATGAGAATTCCAGCATCCTTAACTTCAAATGGAGTATCCAATGACAAGCCATAGCTCTGAATCATTATATAACAAAAATGCGTTTTTAATCATTTTTACACAAGTGGAATTGCCCCTCCTTACAACACAGAGCTGTATTGTTTCTAGTGTATTGGGGAAAATTAATTATCATGCAGCTACCCATCTGTTACATGTAAATGCTTATTGTTGGCTTCCATTCTTTGATCAAGTTGTACTGAGTGGGCAGTGTACCCTGCTTTCCTCTAGAGAGGCACAGACCCTGGAAGCTGTGGTTGAGTAGGGTGGTGGGAGGTAAGGTGGCTATAGACATGGAGCATCCAGAGAAGTTTTGCCTAGAGCTGATGGCCACTGCACCTGACTTCCAGGGCAGTAGACAAAAAGAACAAGCTGAGCCAGGTCAAGAATGGGAGGGAACTTTTTTCCTCCATGTATCCAGCCCTCCTTTCCTTTCTGCACCTGGTTTACTGTGCTTGAACTGTAAAGGTGGGGTGAAAGCTTGAACAATTAAATGGAAGCTGTTCACTTGACCTGCTTGATGACCTGACTTGTGTAAGGAAACTTGTCAAAAAATTGTATTACTTAAAACATTTTGTCTGCAATCCTAAATGCAACATTTTGGTTGCAAGCCTAAATGCTTAACCCTTATTGGGAAAATGGGGTCTAAATTATATTTATGTAGCCTAATTAGATGGAGAATTTTTGTCTCACTGAATTTGGATTAGGCTAGTAATGTGGCCCAAATCTATGTTAAAAGATTGCTACAGGATGGCCTCTAAATGGTAATGAGAATGTCAGTACTTTGCATAATTATGCAAATATGCTGTTATCAGTAAATGAACTTGAAACCTTATGCCCTTCTGTATGACAAATGAAAAGGGAACACGTGCAACGTGCTCTCCATTATGTTTTTAATATTTATGTACAAGAAATGAAGTGGGAATAGACGTATAATTGAAAGTTAAATTTGTAACAAGAGTAATGCTTGCTGCAGCTATGTCACAAAAAGGGATGCATAGCCTAGCATCTTGGTTTAATTTAAAACTCTATTTTCAATTATCTTGTCAACTTTAATCTTTAGGTAGCAGTATGCATATCTGTAGAGAGTAGAGGTGAGCACAGACTGAAAAACGGACCAAAATTTGACACAGACCGGCCCAGTGTGGTGTTTACGAATCAGCGGGTTGTGGGACGTGCGTTTATCACGGACATGATGACTTTTGGGCTGGTCTGTTGGTCCGTGAAACCAGATATCCCAGCACCGAGCAACCAATTCCCAAAGCAACATAGGAGAGTCACCTGCAGAGCTTCTGCTGCCTTTGGAACACACTAATCTTAGCCCAGAAAACCTTGATAGGCAGCTCGGGCTGCCAACCAGAGAGCTCTCATTATTCTCTATGAGAGCAAGCAGTATATATAACACCCAGTGCTGAGCCACGGTTTCACTTTCCAGCTGGTTACTGAGGAAAGAACTGCTTGTTGCAGGAGTATTTTTAGATTGGACCAGAGGGAGACTTGGAACTTGTGCTGCATCAAAGCCCAGGGAACAAGCTTATTGGGTTTCCTTGGCTTAGGGCTCACTCTTCTGTTTAATATTTTTTTATTTTAATTCTTATTTGCTTGTGGGGTGGTGGGCTAGCCTAGGGCTCTGCTCCAACCCAGTCTCAGAGCTGCAGTCAGGCTCTGGTTGGAAGCTTATTGGTCTCCTTGAGGGCTCACTCTTGTTTCATTTTTTTTTCCAATTCCAATTTGCTAGTGGGGTGGTGGGTTAGCCTAGGTCTCAGAGCTGCAGTAAGGCTCTGGGTGCAACCCAGTCTCAGAACTGCAGTAAGGCTCTGGGTGCAAGCTTATTGGTCTCCTGAGCGCTCACATTTCTGTCTCATTTTTTCCACTTTCAATTCTTATTTGATTGTAGGGTGTTGGGCTAGCCTAGGGCTCTACCAATTGCTGCAAGCTAATGCAAGTCAGTTGGCGTTTGCAGCTCTTATTCTATCTACTGGAAGTTTCCTGGGGGCAGCACTTTTGGGGGTTTGTAACTGCAATCTTGGCCAAACTTGGAGGGTGGCTGGAGGAGAGCCTACTGAAGACTCGCTGCAAGTTTGGCATCTCTGAGTGTGAAGGGGGTGGTCCTATGGCCCCCAGAAGTGACAGACCACAGATCGACGAACCAATCCACAAACCGGGGTGGGTCTGTGAAAAGCTCGTGGTCCGTGGTCCATGAAACATGACGGACCATGGGCCAATGGTCCATGGTTTTTTCCTGGTCTGTGCCAGCCTCTAGTAGAGAGGTATGTTTGACTGTGCATTTCCTGTATGTTTTTAAGTAACATGAAAAGCAGCTTTTAAACAACTTTATTCTGTACAGACAAAATTATGTGGACCATTGAAACTAAGTTGTGCATTGTCTTAAGAAATTTTACATTTCTGGTTTCTTGTTTCAGCTTCCTGCTGTTTATGTTTGGCAAAGATATTTTGTTAAACTGAGAAACGATGTTATATTTCAGATATTAATTTCAATAAGTTGTTTGCACATTTGGCATAGTTTGTATGAATTTAGTTTTAAGAAACTAAACTGAATTGTCTGAAAGTCAAGAATGGATTGTCAGGTCTTCCCAACCTAAAAATGGAGGGATGTGGGGCCAGAGGCAGGTAATATATGGCAGGTAATATATGGAAATGCCTACCCTTGTCCTTGCTACCGATTGTACTGATCTCACACTATGTAATCCGCCTTGAGTCTCAGTGAGAAAGGTGGACTATAAATGACATAAATAATTAAATTAAATTAAATTAAATTAAATTAAATTAAATTAAATTAATGTCGGTGTCCCTGGCCAGTGACATTTCTGGTAAGACACAGAAGTGATGGGTTGCATCAGGGCTGATAAAGGTAAAATCAGCTCCAAACATAGCATTTGGAGAGCAATTTTTACTGAATTGGCCCTGATGCAACCTGTCACTTCTGGGTCATGCTGGAAATGATGTCATCAGTATCCACAGCCTGTATCACAGCCTGCCTCAACCTGTTTCCTTTCCTGGCCAGGTGAACAGTCCTGAGGGTGGCTGGAGCCTGGGAGGCACTAACCCTGCTGAATGTTAAATAATTCTCCTTCTCTGCCTTCTTCTCTTTGCTTCTACCAGTTGCTCAAGAGCAAATGTCAAGATCCTAGTAGTTGGAGTAACTGAGAACTTACTGAGCTCAAGGAGTGTTCAAAAACATTAATAACCAGCCATGAGACCAGAATATGTTAAAGTATGGTTTTAGAAGGAAGATGGAAATGTAGCTCAAATTCAAGTTTTTGTCAGATTCTAATGAAAGAAAGTAAAACTCTAGCAAACAGAGGGGAAATGGCGACCATTCCAAACATAAATAGGAACAACAAAGTTGTGAAATAATAAACTCTGGCAGTCAATAATGTATTTGGAATACATGGGAATATATGAAGGGATGAGCCAGGGCTTGGCTCTCATGATCCTTTTTTATATGCCCAGGGCAATGCCGATTGCCACTTTGGGGTCATGAAGGAGTTTTCTTCTTGGCCGGATTGGCTGGGGATCCTAGAGGTTTTTTGCCTTTCTGTGAGCATAGAGCAGGGGTTACTGAGGGGGATAGGAGAGATAGATATGAATCTCCTGTGTTGTGCAGGAGGCTGGACTAGGTGACCCTTGGGATATCTCCCAGGTCTATATTTCTATGCTTCACAAACATCTGGTATGCAATAGGGTTGACTCACAGAGCTGAATTAGTGCAATATACTGGAGTGGGTTATAAAACTGATGCACTAGTCAGCATTTGATGACCTCACTTTGAAATTTCTCTTTGGTAGAACTGCAGTTTACCACGTGTGAATGCTTTACAAAAATAAAAAGCTTATGGCCAGCAGCCAAGGTAATACATTTATACTTTATCATGTAAAAATATTTTCTATAGGATGCCCTAACTCTTAATTTTTTTTCTACAGGCAGGAGAGCTTGGAAAGGAAAGATCTAAAGATCTTGCTCTGTTCCGTAACAGTTCTGCATGGAGCAACTCTCCCTGCCCTCAACAGACACACTGTGTATAAAAAATTACTTGCACTACCTTAGTAGTTACACTTCAGGGAATTGAAATGGTTCAGTGTACACACCTCTGCATTGTTATGTCAGAGGTGTGCACACTGTTTTCAGCAAGACAAAAATTGGCAAAATGTTCCTTGACTTCAAACTAGGGATGCCAGCTCCAAGTTGAGAAATTCCGATCTAGGGTGTGAAACCTGGAGAAACATGGAGAAAGTGGGTTTTGGGGAGGGAAAGAACCTTGGCATGGCATAATTCCATAGAGTCCACCCCCCAAAGTAGCCATTTTCTCCAGGTGAACTGATCTCTGTGGCCTGGAGACCAGTTGTAATTCCGGGAGATCTCCAGCCACTACCTGGAGGCTGGCAACCCTACTTCAAACTGAAAGTAGGGAATTACATAACTGAATACAGTTCCAGAACATCCCACCCCCTCCAAAGAAAAGAATATCAGGGAGAAGACTAGGTTAGAATCCTTCTCTCTGGTATCAGTTTTTCTTGGGAAACATTCCGTAATGTAATCCTCCACCTTCTATCTGAAGTGGTATATTCTAGGTTAAATTATACTATGTGATAAAGATTTTGTCTTGATTTTAGTTTTAAGGATCGAGTCTCCAATCTTGGGTAAATTAATTCTAATGTATAAGCAGGAAAAAACTCTTTATTATTTCCTGACGGCTGAGGGAAAACCCCATTCCCTCTCTTGATCTGTGTACATTCGTATTAAGACAGAGAATCATCATAGCTGTCAGATGACCATCTAGCCTCTTCTTAAATACTTCCAAGGAAGGAGAGCCCACCGTGTCCTAAGGAATCCTGTTCCACTGAGTAACTGCTCTAACTGTCAGGAAGTTTTCCCTAATATTTAGCCGAAAACTCTTTTGCTTTAATTTTTACCCATTGCTTCTGGTCCAGCCCTCTGAGGAAACAGAAAACAACTCCATCCTCTGTGTGATGGCCCTTCAAATACTTGAAGAGGGCTATCGTATCACCTCTCAGTTGCCTCCTTTCCAGCCTAAAAACACCCAGCTCCTTCAATCTTTCCTCATAGGACTTTGTCTCCAGACCCCTCACCATCTTCTTTGCCCTTCTTTGTACACATTCCAGTTTGTCCACATCCTTCTTAAACTGTGGTGCCCAAATCTTAACAAAATACTCCAAATTAGGTCTAAGCAGAGCAGAGTAAAGCCATACCATCACCTCACGTGATCTGGACACTATACTTTTGTTGATACAGCCTAAAAACGCATTTGCCTTTTTAGCTACATGTTCAGTGTATGATCTACTAAGTCTCCTAGATCCTTTTCACATGTATGACTGCCAAGACATCCTAGAAGTGTGCCTTTGATTTTTCCTACTTAATATGCAAAACTTAATCTCTGTGGAAATTCATTTTGTTAGTTTTAGACCAGTTTTCCAGCCTGTCAGTATCACCTTGAATCTTACTTCTATGTTCTACTGTGTTTGCCACCCTCCCAATTTAGTTTCATCTGCAAATTTAATGAGCATCCCCTCTATTCATTCATTCAAGTCATTTATAAAAATGTTGAACAACACAAGACCTGGGACAGATCCCTGAGGCACTCCACTTGTCTCTCCTTTTCAAGAAAATGAGGAACCATTTACAAGCACTCTTTGGGTATAATCTGTCAACCAGTTACAAACCCATCTAACAGTAATAGGATCCAAATCATATGCTACCAACTTGTCAACTAGAATATCATGTGGAACCTTATCAAAATGTAACTTGCAATGATGTCAGTTCCTTTAGTACCTTAGGGTGCAATTCATCTGGTCTTGAGGACTGGATTTCATTTAAAGAAGCTAGGTGTTTGCATACCACTCCAATGTCTATCCTAGGCTGCAATTCCATTTCTTCCTCATGTGTTCCCTTTTTGCCAGGGTGAGCAAATTTCCCTTGCAAGTGAAGACTGAAGCAAAGTAGGAATTGAGGAGTTCTGCCTTCTCTTTATCACCTCCCCACAGTTGGCCTAAGAGTTCTTCATCCTTTTTCCTGCTTTGATCATAACCAAAGAACCCTTTTTTGTTGTTTTTAGCATCTCTTGCTAGCCTAAGCTCATAACTGAGCTTTAGCATTTCTAACTCTTTCTCTACAAACACTGGCAAGTTGTTCATATTCATCCTTGGTTATACAGCCGTCCAATATTATTTAGCTGCGGAAATATGTGGAGTGGAATAATATAGCAATTGTGGGGATGGAGGCAGGTTTGAACATCATGAGAGCCAATGGGATGAAACAGTTAGAGTGTCAGACTAGGATTACAGAGACTTGGGTTGAAATCACCACCCTGCCGTGGAAGCTTGCTGGGTGACCTTGAGCTGACTCTCAGCATAATGTACCTCATAGGGTTGTTGTGAAAATAAAATGGAGAAGAATGATGGAAGCTGCTTTGGCTTCCCACTGTGGAGAAAGGTGGGGTATAAATGAAATTCTCCTTGTCGCCTCTTACGTCATTTTTATTCGGACATCTCCAGGGCCAGGCCTTTTCCAGTACCAGATTCCTCACCTGATGATGATCACGATAAGCTAGAGGACTGCTCTGGGGAAAGATCAGGAGGCTCAGAGGGTACCTGTAACCAGTGGAGATATGGAACTTCAGTTGATTGATCTGCCCCTGAAAGCTCAGCTCCAGGGAATGCTGCCAGTGCAGGGGAAACCAGCTTTCCAGGTGGCAGGAGATAGTGGGCCCATGAAGAAGCAGTTCAGTGTCAATAAAACACCAGGCTAGTGGCTCATGGTCCATTACTGAGTCAGATCACTGTCTGAACTCATACAGTGCTGTGTAGTGCTAGGGCTGGATGAAGCCCGGGAACACGTGGAGCCTCTTGCCCTCTAGGGCTAATGATTCAGCTAGTTCACAGTCTGTGTGCTTTCTGCTGTCTCTGTGAACCTAGACGCAGTTAAATCCAGTTTGACCTTGACATCTGTACTGCTTTGAAGGACAGACCTGGCTTCCAGCTACTTTGCAGATTCCTGATCCTGAGGGGTCTATAGTCCAGACAGAGCTGTTTGGGCCAACAAAGAGTCAAACATGCCCTTGCAGGAAGACTCACTTGATAGAGCATCTAATTCTAGTAGGTCTGAAACTATCAGGCAGTGTAACAAGATGAGCATGCCCTATAATGGATGCTGCTGTAGCTTTGTCAGTGGAAGTAACTTTTAGTGATCTCAACTATGTATAGTTAAAGGATCAGGATGGAAGTCTCATAATGCAAACAGATGGCTCAATTTTCATTCATTCATCTATGTCATTCTTTGATGGATGAGAATGTCATTCTCTTATTGTGCGTGTAATGACAAAGATTCAGATAAGAGTATGATCTTTTTGTCTTGCACTTGATTCTGTTTTCTGGCTGTTGGTGGGGAGAGGGGATAGTTTTCTGCCCCTGAAACCAAAGAAACATGGGAATATAAGACAGAGATCCATCATCATTATAGCAAACTTTTGGCAGCAACCTCTCTCTATTTGTCTTCTTCTGTTATATAAAATGCAGTTGGAAAAGCACAACAAAGAGGAAATTTCAGTATGCTCCCTTTTCCTTTTCTGCATTAACATCCACATAAATAGTGTTAGGGGCTCAAAGTTGCTTTTGTTGTCTTGTTTGTGGAGTGAAAATGGCCTTCTCAGAATTCATTTAAAATGTCAAATTAAGGCTGCACTTCAGTGTTTACTTGCTTGCTTGCTTGGAATAGAGAGATGGGGGAATTATTTGACAACTCTGCTTCAGTTTGAAGGCTTGAACTTCATGCTCAGGATGAAACTGATCAGACCAAAATTGATGCCTGGTTTTTGCCTCAGTATACATGATGTTAAAGAAACAAAAATAGGGCATTTGGTAAAGAGAATAAACAGCATAAAAATGACCTTTCTTCCATGCATGAAAATTAAAACCCTCCCTCCAAGATTGTACATTTCTAAGAAGGTGTCAGCGCACTGAATTAAATAAATTTAGTCATGAGTAAATATACATAGCTGTAGCTGCCCATTCACTTGATTATTTTGTCATCCATGAATCCAAGACCTGTGCATAGTAGTATGGAGTTTACTACCTCTATTGCATACTGTAATATAGACCTTGGGAGGGCAACAATAGTATTATGGGCAGGTTTCCAAAAATTTACAACATATTGCTGAGCAACAAAGAGCAAAAATCTTTATAATAGTGAGCAAGTGCTGGTTATGATAATTACTGGTATGGAGACAGAAAATCCTCTAAGATGTTTGAATATGGTGTTAACATCTTGACTAGAACAAAGGATGCAAGGAGTACCAAAATCTTTTGATAAAAAATACATAATTCAAACATTTGCCGCCATTCAGTCTTAACTAAAGCATTTTGTTGCAACGATATTTTAGTAGGAGCAACCCTCACTTTTATTGTCATCTTGTAATTTTATAAAATTCTTTCAAAATGTAAAACTTGATAGCATGATTATAGAGCCTGCCAATGAGTTTGAAAAATAAAGTAACTAGGGTCACAATCCAGCCACAGTTGAGCACTTTTAAGCCTGATTCACTCCATTAAGAAAGGCTTTTTATTCTAGTGGAAGAGAATTGCCAATTAAGAATGTGCTCAGCACTCCCATTAAATATTTATCTGTGGCTGGATTGTGCCCATATTATTTAAATGCCAGTCCAAATCCCAAAATGTTATTTGGCATGTAATTCTTTGTAAATTTTTGCTGTTGTTTCTTTAGGAACACCACATCTTTCTAGTGATAACTGGATCTCGTCATATGTTAACTAATATGGATGTCAGATATCAGAGGAAATGTGGATGACATGTGATTCTATCAGCACAAGTTTGTAATATCCAAAACTGCATCAAATAGTTATGCTAGGGAAATAGAAATATTTTTCAAAGTATCTTCCACAACAGCAAGACTGTTAAAGTTTAAGACCTTAAATGAATTCCCAAACCTAAAATGAATTCCAAAGTGTGCAGAATTTTGACTATCACATTTAGTAGTTTGTTTACTTATTGAATACATTTTAATCCTACTTTTCCCTCTAAGGAGTTCAGGGCAGCTTACATAATTCCTTCTCCTCCCTCATTATAGCAACCCTGGGAGTCTAACAGTGCAATCCTATGCAGAGTTACTCCAGTCTAAGCCCATTGAAGTCAACGGCCTTAGACTGGAGTAACTCTCCATAGGATTGCACTGTAAGAGAATGACTGGCCCAAGGTCACCCCATCCTTTTCTTGGTCCATTGTCATGAATCATGGCAGCAGTTACGGACCTTGGAGAACTAGAAGTCTGCAAATATCCCACCAGTAAACCTTTGGTTATACAAAATGTGTGATCTGTTTGTCACAGAGAAGTGCTCTCTTCATATTGAAGGAATAAAGGGCCATCATGTTTGTGCCGAAGACTTCCTTTTAAGATGGAAGCCTTTTTAAAACTTAAATGGAATCTAACAATGCACTTTCTAACAAACCTTAATATTATATTTATTTGCTAGGCTCTCACTTTTAATTTATATTGTAGATGCTTATCCTCTCTGGGCAGACTTGAAGTTGGTTGGATAGAAAGTGGGTGCTGTGAGAATTACAATTAAACCAATTTTAAAGGAAAATATTAAGAGCAGGCCTGTTGAATCAGACCAGTGGTCCATCTAGTCAGTCTAGCACCTTGCTTCACAAAGCCAACCAGGTGCTCTGGAGGACTAGCAAACGGGCCATAGACCAAGACCTTCCCTGATGTTGCTTCCTAGCTCTGGAATTCAGAGGTTTACTGTCTTATAATTTAAAGAATCCTTTTAGTCATCATGGCCAATAGCCATTAATGAACCTACCCTCCGTAAATCTGTCGACTCCCAAACTGTGTATCCTCCATAAGCCTGTGTATCCTTCATAAATTTCTTTATTCCACCTTTAGAGCTGTGTACTCAAGTGGCCGTCACTATGTCTACTGGCAGTGTATTCAACAATTTACTCACTGAAAATTCTACAATGTCCATTCTGAATCCATTACCCATCAGCTTCATTGAATGCCCCTGAGTTACAGTATTATAGGGGAAGGAAAGTTCTCTTTCTACTTTCTCCACCCCATGTACAATTTTATAAGCTTCTATCATATTCTCCCATTAGTCATCTCCCCACCAACTGAAAGCTCCATACTTTTCAGCCTTGCTTATTGGACAGGTGCTCCAGCCTTTTAATCATTTTGGTTGTTCTCTTCTGCACTTTTTCCAGATTTGCAATATCCTTTTGCAGATATGGCAGATGGCGGGGTATGAATCAAATCAAATCAAATCAAATCAAATCAAATCAAATCAAATCAAATCAAATCAAATCAAATCAAATCAAATCAAATCAAATCAAATCAAATCAAATCAAATCAAATCAAATCAAATCAAATCAAATCAAATCAATAATAAAGCTGTGCCATAGATCTATGCAGGGACATTACAGTATTCATAGTTTTATTTTCAATTACTTTCCTAACAATAAATTTTTCATTATAGATGCACAGTGAGTCAACATTTCATCAGCCTGCCCACTGCAAAAGATTTCTCACCTCTCCATCAGCATATATACCGATCAGCATGTATTTAATGTTTGGATTTTTTGTAACTGTGTGCAACAACTAACTCTTACCGACAGCGAACTTCATTTGCTATTTTGCCCACTCAGCCAATTTAGAGAGATTTTCCTCAAATTCTTTACACTCTACCATCCTGTCCACAGTTCACCATCCTGAAAAATGTGGTGTCATCTGCAAATTTGGTCACTGTGCTGCTCTCCCCCAACTCTAGATCATTTGTGAACAAAATAAGTAGCACCCTTTCCGGTACGGATCCTTGTGGGGCCCTGATGTTCACTTCCCTCCACTGTGAGGACTATTCATTTATTTTTAGTCTCTGCTTCCTGTTGTTTCACCGGTATTTTCATCAATAAAAGGACCTGCCACCTGACATAAACGCTTACTCAGAAGTCTTTGGCGAGGTACCTTGTTACAAATATTTTGGAAGTCCAAATAGTCCAAAATATGATGTCTGTTATTACCCTTATCCACATGCTTGATAACTTCTCAAAGAATTCTAAAAGTTCGTTCAGGCTGAACTTCCCTTTGCAGAAGCCATGCTGATTTACTCTCAGCAGGTTTTGTTCCTCTCCGTGCTTAATCTGCCTTTAATAGCAGTTTCTACTAATTTACCCAATATTGATGTTACGGTAACTAGCCTGTAATTTCCTGGATATCCTCCGGAGCCCTTTCTAAAAACTAGTTTAATGTTTGCTATTTCCTAGTGTTTTAGTGTGGAGGCTGATTTTAGTGACACATACTGGTTAGATCAACAATTGTAACAAGTTATTTTTTGTTAACACTTCAAATTACAGTTCTAAATTTTATAAATATAAATGAATAAAAATAAAAATGTGTATTCTAGCTGATAATGACGTGGCTTAGTGTATAAATTCTACCTGGAGTAACAATTCCTGTGGAGTGTTTTTGTGTGCATGATTGTTGCAAGTCTGTAAGCTCAGCTATGGCTTCATTATTGTTTTGTAAATTGTATTGTCTGTTTAAGAATTTGTGTGTGACAATAGCAAAACTATTCCAGTCAGTAGAACCTCCGGAGCATAACTAATATGTGCAGTCTCTTTAGCAGAAAAGAATGGCTTGCAACAGTCTTGCTGCCTCAGTGAAACAATACAATCTGTCTGCTGCATGATGTCATTGCCAGAAGCCAAATAGTACAGTTTTTGTTTTAATGGAAGAACTCTTTCACATTGCTGGTTTGACATGATGGGAATGCGGTTGGAAATGCTTCCTGCTCATTCACGGGCCTCAGGCTGTCCATGCATTTCAGTTTCAGAAATGACAGCTGAAACCAATTAGGTAGAACTATGGGACAGCTAAGTCGCATGCAGAATTCATCATATCTGGTGAAGAGGAAGAGAAGCATAGTATATTTCACTGGAAATATATGTGGCTAATTAATAGTGAATGATTACTGCGGAGAAGGTGGGGCATAAAGCTCCTGTGGTTGATTTTTGTCCCTGAAGTTCATAGCAGTGATATATTGTGTGTGTGCACATGCAAATGTGCATACACAATTGATAGTACATTTTCAAGGCTCTGGAGCTGGTGTCCAAGTAAAAATTTACTTGGTGTACAAGTAAAAAAAATAATCAAAAACTAGAGCCCGTCTTCTGGGATTTATTCATGTCTTCATTCTTAAAATGTTTGAATAGAAACCAAGTTCACCCTGGTGTGTTCATGCTGAACCTTGGAAAATGGATTTGAATTTCAGTCCTCTTGTCAGGGTTGAAAGTTTACAAACTGATACGAGATGATGGGGGAAAGCATCATTTTTCTCTTCTTCTTCCAGTAATGCCTACTAAATTAAACATATTATAAAACATACAAAATTGCACTGTTTGGTGTGTTTGTGAAATATCAAAGTATAAATTGCTTATAGTTTTTCTGTAAGCCAAATTGCAAATACACCCACTGCTGAAGAGAGGAAGAGCTGCAAACTGCTGCATCCTGTGATACCTTAGCACATGTATCTTGGTTTCTGCCATCAGACAGGCAAATATGTTGAAAATAAATTGTGTTGTTTGGACAGAAGCAGTTTTATACAGTCCATAGGGCTAGCAACATACCTGAGTTAAACTTTATAATATAGTTAATATATGACTGTGTACAATGAGTGTGGCAAAAAGCACACAACTCATGGGGCATGGAAAGTGCTAGGCACAGAGCCAATAGGGCCCTACAGAAGGCATTGGGTGAGGGGTTAGGAATCTACTTGCCACACCCTAGGATTCGGGCTGAAGTTGCCAGCCTCTATAAAGGAGACGGGGTACACCTGTCAGTGACTGGCAACAACATCTTCCTAGAAGACCAGTGGCAAGGCTTCAGGTTGGCACTAGACCACCTGTGGGGTGCAAGGGCCTAAGCAGAGGAGAGAGTTGGCAGGAGAGAGTTTGGGAATAGGGAGCGGGACGGTGAGCACCCCTTTGGCAGTTCTCCATGGGTGGAGAAATGGGGTCTGACAGAAATGGATGGTATGCTTTACAGCTACCACCACCTGGGCAGACCACCGCCAAGGAACCCCATGTGCACCTCCTTCCCTCATGCTGTATGGCTGAGGCTTTAGGAGCTTGAAGGGAACCCTTTGCCTGGCCAGTCAGGCGAAGCCATTTCAAGAATAGCTCACACCCAGGACAGTGGGACTCGCTCATGCAGTTCAAGGCAGAGGTCCAGGGCTGACCCTGTGGCTTGACCTGTACTGCCAGTTGGCCTTTGCCACCGTTAATGGTTGATGTTGCGTTTAATAGAGCAGCCCTTAGTTCTAAGCCTTGTGTCTGTCTCCTTCTTCCAACCGGGGGGGGCGGGGGGAAGCAATAGATGTCTATTCACAACACTATTGAATAGTTCAATGTTTTCAGTACACAGTTAATTTATGACCATGTACAAAATTACTTATTTACGGGATAAATATATGCGTAAAAGTAGGAAAGCTTAGGAATTAGTAATAGATTGACTTTCATAAAATATTTCTGCTACATATCAGGATGAATAAAATATTGTATTTAAAAGCATTTCATTAATTTCCAAAGAGAAACTATTTCATAGGAGATTAAGTGCTTTCCAGCATTTCCAGTTTTTAAGTTAAAAAGAAGTCTAGGGTGCCCACAACTTTTTTCCCCTTCCCTGATCTTTGCATTCTAATTTTGTTCAGCATCCTTCCCCATTTGCAAGTAGCCAAAATGGTAACGAAGAGAGATGGTAAATCATTATGCCTTACATATGGGACGATTGTCATTGAGAAAATTGACAATGGCAGAACTGAGGCTATCATACTTTGGTCACATCATGAGAAGACAAGGATCTCTGGAAAAATCAATAATGCTAGGAAAAGTTGAAGGCAATAGGAAAAGAGGAAGACCCAAAACGAGATGGCTTGACTCAATAAAGGAAGCCACAGGCTTCAGTTTGAAAGATCTGAGCAAGACTGTTAATGATAGGATGTTTTGGAGATCTTTCATTCATAGGGTTGCCATAAGCTGGAAGTGACTTAACAGCACATAACACATACACATGGGACAATTAATAGGATTTCTGGCAGTGCTGTATGAGTCACATATTGGAGACAAAGCAGCAATAGTGGCCTGCTTCTCTTACTGCTTGTAAGTTTCCATCAGCATGAGTCAACGTAATTTTGGTCAGATGATCATTCCAGGCTCTCTTCACTGTAGTGATTCTGTGAAATGCAGCTGCTGTCTAGGCCATGCATACTTCCTATTTATATTTCTGATTTAAATTTAATATGGAAGTTCTAATGAAAGTTAACACCTTTGTTTCTGTCAACAACTTTGTCTCGTTCCTTTTCGCTAGTCCGCCACCTGTGAACTTGTTCTCTGCACCACAATTCTATCTCGTTTCCTAGTAGGAAACTCTTTGAAGATTTGATTGAATTTACAAGAAAGCAGAACAATATGGTGTAACGTCTTCGTTTACCAAAAGAGCCTTCCCCTTAACCTTTTGGAAAGGGCTTGGTTGTTTGTTCAGATGGGGACTCAGAGCCAAGCTACAAGTGACGCCTGACACAGGTTGGACACTTGTCAGCTTACCGCAAGTTTTGATGGGAAATGTAGGCATCCTGGTTTTACAGCTTGGCTCTCCATTACAGCTGCAAGACCAGGATGCCTACATTTCCCATCAAAACTTGAGGGAAGCTGACAAGTGTCCAACCCGTGTCAGGCGTCACTTGTAGCTTAGCTCTCAGGAACTTCCTTACACTTTTCACTCTTTTAATGCTAAAACTATGGTGAACTCAGAACTGAGTGTAGTGGAATAGACCATATTCAGTCTGTGCTCTGCTTTCACAGCAGAGGCTTGGTACTTAGGGTTCTGTCACTGCAGGAAGAGCTGCAAGAATGAAACCTCTTTACAGACAGCAGGAGTCAATCAGTTTGTATGCTTGAAAGGTAGAAGAGCTAGCGCACAGAAAGAGAAAGCAGTGTTATCTCTGTATATTGTCTTGAAATGGCAGCTAGCAATAAACATAAGCTAAGATACCACCTGCATTCTGAGAAAGGCTTACTTTGATGTATGCACAATTTAAGACTCTTTACAAGCTACACATCTGTTTGAGGCTTTCAGAGGTCCACTCTTCATTTTCTTTTTTTAAAAAAGCTGTCACAAACCCCAGTGTTTAAAAGCTCATCATGTTCATGCAGTTTTAATGGGGCAATAGCCATATGTGAATCAGAGATGCATTAATGGCAGAAAAATGTTTGACGTTTTGCTAAAAGAATGAATCCCACATTGCAAAGGTGTGAGTGTGTGTGTTTGATATGTTCTGGCTGTTTCTCCGTGTGCAATTTCAAAGGAGAAGTAGAGCGGCCAGAAAGCTTCAGATACTAATGATGAGTGATGAGAGTTTCTATGGTAGATTTTGGGAGGATTATCTGAAACAGATGTGCTTTGATTGGGAAATGGTAATTTCTTAGGTATCCAGACAGAAACTGACAAGTAAAAGATGGGCAAGGGGGAGAGCTTCAAAAGTAGAGGAATTTATGTAGTACCTGGTTGGCAGAAACTTTGTGATACAGTATGTGGTTTTAGTGTCTTGGATGTTGGCAGCAATAGCTGGTATATTGCCATTACTTTTAGTGTCCTTGGTAAGATCCTCTTTGGATACTATTTATAAATGGAGGAGAGGCTTAAGGGCAGATTGTAGGGGAATCCTGATATTTTGGGTGGTCTCATTCAGCGCTAACAGAGCTACAAGCTGGTAAGGAGGGAAGCCCAGAAACAGCAAGGACAGCCTCTGCCACACTATGGCTTCTCTGTCCTGACTCCTGGTATGATGAGATGTTATCACAGAGGCCTTTATCGTATTGTGGTGCAAAAACAATTCTGCCTTGCTCAGTTGTGCACAACTTGAGATGTTAATTTGGAAAACTATATGCCACATTTTCAGAGGCTTGGTCCAAGGTGACAAGGTCTGTTACACCCCTACCTTGCTGTACATGCGATCCAAGGAGTTTAAAGACATGATCTGCTACTGCCGTATGAGTTTGGGAGCTCAGATACAGACTCGAGCTTGGGAGCAGGGTTATGCAAGTATCTGATGGTGCACAAACTGCTGGTTTCTATCTACTTTTGATCCCACACTTCCTCCTCAAGATCTCCCATTTTGTTTCTTTGGAGTTCTTTAGAAATGGCAGCCTCATCTAACTATTTAAAGCTGATTGTTGCCTTGATGCCTTTTTCTCCTCCTAGAGTTTGAAGACTATTATCTGAGATAGTTTAATTTTAAAATTACGTTAAAATTACGTTAAAAATTACATTAAACGTTTCCAAGGACGTATAAGTGTTAAAGAGAACAGTGGCTTTTGAGAAGTTTCTGTGAGGAAAATAAAACACTCTGGTTTTGCGTTGGTTCCTAAGCTGCTTCCTCACAACTACAGCTGGGCTGCTGTTTATTTGCCCTTTAATACAGTTAACACAGTAGGACAGAATTTCCTTCAGAGGGCAGAGGTGTGGTGGGAATGAACCACATTTAGTCTCTTAACTGCACTTAGGAAATCACTTCCCTCCTCTCCACTGAAAGGTTGTCCTTTAAACATATGCCAAGTGGACTGTTGGAAGAAATACTTAAGTTGGTGAGCTGGTTTTTCAGACAATATGTTACTGTAGCCTGCTTCGTCCTAGATTGCTGAGTAGAATAACACATGTACATCATTACAGCCATAATGATTTGCCAGAAGGCATCACATAGATGTACAGCATTTAGTATATCGGTCATCAAATAATCCAAGCTGTGACAAATAATATCAGAGGGCATTGTTGTAAAACCAGAAAACACAATCAATCAACAAAGCCGAAACAGGAACATGGTGGGCAGTGTGGTGATGATGAATGCTACAGAGTGAAAATCTTGTTTTTATACAACCAGTTGATTAAAAGGAAACAATGTTGAAATACCATTCAGTGTTTGGGTTTCATTGCCCAGCTTCTTATGTGAAATGCTTCATATGAGATTCCTCTGGAAGCTCATATGAAAGTCTTGCTAAAATGGCTTGTATTAATTGACCCTTTTCTTTGGAAGCAGCTTTATTTATGCTAAATGCAACTGGTTGTGGCATTTTCATAACTTATTGTTTAGAAAGATTACCAGATTTCATTCTGCATTCCAGTTCACATGATGCCTTCTCTACTTATATGGTTTTACAATATTGAACAATGTTTCTGGCAGACTGTGTGACAGAGAAATATGCAATGTTACATATTTAATTGCCAAAATGCATCATGATAATATTTTGGAAATAAGTTAACTTTTCATTTATGGCCTCTTGGTTAACAACAGGATGGTCATGAGACTACTATGGATAAAAGATGAACATATTGGCCCCAAGGTAGTGATGTTGGTGCTTACTTGTGAGAAAGGCAACGCAAAACCAAGTGCTAACTGGAAATGAGCTCTTCAGCCTCTACAGACATGTGGATCAAATGCATAATTTGGCTCAAGGACAGCATGCTCCAACCACTGCTCTCTAGAAGCTGCAGAACCCAGCAACATTTCCAACACATGTTATTATCACAATAGAGAGGCACCTAGATAGAGATTGTGGACTGAATTCTGCTTACAACCCCTGTTTTGTGTTCTGGCACAGCAAGTTATTGTTTGCACTCTTGTTTTTATCCTGAGCAGTATATGCAAACTTAAAATGAAATAATAGGCTCTGTGTTTAGATGTTGTAGGAAAGTGCAGTATACCATTTTTGATACCCAGAAATAAATACCCATTACATTCTTTTCCTCTGTTGCATCCTAGAATCTCATGGAAAATTTGACCATATACTTAGCAAGAATGATTGAAATTAGCACGGTATTATTCACCAGTTATCAGTACTCTCTGGATAACAATATTTAATAATGTTTTTTCATGTCTTTTGACTTCACAAGACAAATTAATTCATGGTTTTATTATTTTTGCTCTTTAAATACCACATGCTGTTTCCCAATAACTCCTTTTCCATTACAGAACATCTGGTTGTCCAGCAGAGAGCAATCTGGAATAAAAAAAAAATACTATTACAAAGCTTTCATTTCTCACTTTGTTCACTGTCTTTGAATAGTGTAAGAGTTTCTAATTTCTCCCCAAATATACCATTTATTCACTGTGATTTTGCATCTGTAGATGCAATTGTTTGAAATGCCAGTTAGTGCATTATAGCACTACAGACTGTTAGAACAGAGTAGGATATATTTTATAAATAATCTTATCAGCCAGTAACTACAATGGAGCCTGAAGGTGATGTCGATGTTGAGAATATATATTTTCCTCATTTTCCATTTGCTGTACCTGGAGGAAATAGCAGCTTTCAAGTGGAAAGATATTGATGTGTTACCATCATACGGAGGTAGTGATAATACATATTACCCCCTACTTTTTTTCTCTCTTTTCAAGCACACTGATTTATGTCAGTACATGGACAAACATCCTGGAGGACTCCATCCAGACAATGTGAAGGTAGGAAATTATTTCCAAATAAACATTTTGATGGTAAGCTTGTGTTAAAGTGAGGAGGTAGATTGCTCCTCTAAATGAAGGAAGCAGCTAAAATACATAAACTAGCTCTTGAACTTCTACTAAACAAGGAGACTTGATCTGCCTTTCTGCTGGAAAAGCAGCCAAACTGTTTTAGCGTACATCAGAAACCAATCGCAGTCAGTCATACAACTTTTTGATAATATTTGTTCAGTTGTCTTTTACTTTGATGCCTCTGTAGCTGGGAAATTGTTTGAAAACATACTCAATAAACTGAGATTATTTTATGCAAGACTGCTGTTTAATTTTTTTCATGTGAAGATCTTGCATTTCAGTTCTTTTAAAAAGTCAAAGGAACACCTCTCAGACTGCACACAGCCCCAGAGAAGCTTTTGAAATAAGGAGTTGTCTCCTTGCTCTATAAGTGTCCCTTAGGTTTCATACCAGATCTGTGAACTCACCTGTTCTTTGCCTTGCCAGCAGTACTGCATTGACCTCAGGTCCCCTCCCTCCAATTTTTAGGCTCTGGACACATTCCATTTTATTTTGGAGGTGGGTTATACCTTTTGCAGGATAAAGGGAAGTGGTCGTGTTTTTCTGCCTACTTTGGGGCTCTGAGTTAAGCACAAATCAACCTGAGTTAAGCACAAATCAACAAGATGGCAGCATCATTCTTCTTTAATGTTTAATATGGGCCCCACAACATTACTGTTAAAGGGAACTGTAACACTTCCAGCCTAATAACTGGTTCTGTGACAATATTAGGATATTCATTTAGGTAACCAAATGAGTGTGAGCATGTGCAAAAGTTGTTGACAGAATTTTTGTATTATTTTAAATGCAGTTAATCTTCTGCAGACAACTTCCTCAGTTCTAGACTGTAATAACCAAAGATTCTACTCTGATTTGTATTTCTGAAAATGTTTTTATGGATAAACAACTTTAATAATAATAGTTGCATGCACATACTCTTGTAGATATACTTTGAGAAGGCTTTTCTTGAGTGTCTGATGGTTTGGAATCAGTCCTAGGGATTCTTCCCCATGGATAACTTTCTGCTTTCTAAAGTGCAATTAACACCATGTGCAGTTTGAATTTGTGTACCGCTTCCCTCTGTTCCATATGCAGCTTAAAAAGGGGAAGCATTCATATGGACACGCATGATCCTGAGTCTCATCATGTTATATTTGCAACAGCGCTCTTTCTTTTGCATTAGGCTCTGCCCTAAAGCATACTAGAAGCATTCACTCATTGATGTACATTGATGCTTTGTTATCTAGCGCTTCAGTACCTGGAAAACATAGTTAACTTGCATTGTCGTTAAACAGGTTGGCTTGCAGGGTTGATGGGCAGGGAAATGAGAGTGAACTGTTGCTGCACCTGGATGAGCAAAGCTGCACAGGAGGATGCTCAGGACACAAGTGTGGGCAAGGTTAGAGAGAGGAGAAGCAAGCCAGAGAGCTGCTGGAAGGGCACAGCCATGCGGGAGGCACTTGAGATAGGGGGTCTACAGGAGTGTGACTAGAGGAAGCCTCAAAACAAGCATACATGATGTAAAGATTGCACAACCGGCACATTTTGTTCACAGGCAACACTCATTCTGGGTAACAAAGCTTGTATTGCACTTTGATTCCGTTCATAAAGTAAAAATTGAAAATGGTCATATGGCAGCCTACAATGACAATAAGAATATATGAACCCAGGAATTGCCTTGTTGGGTCAGACCAAAGGTCCATCTAATCCAACACTGTGGCTGAGAATGCAACAAGGTACTTTAGGCATGCCCAAGATCTGTAAACTAAAAAAAAAACCTTTGACTATTGTTCCTTGTCCTTTAATTGCACTCTACTTTGGAAACTCCCCTATGTTTCAGATGCAGTGTGCTTTGTGTGCATTTAGGGGCAGAGGCACTTCATCAAGCCCAAAGACTTGTCCTTGCAGAAAAGGTGGTATTTGCAGCAATGATCAGTCTACAGCCCTGGGGGAAAAATAAATGTGTGACAAAGAAAATATAGTACAACAGGCTCTTATTTTTTTCTACTTTCGTATAAGAAACATCAAAAAAGTTGTACAAGTGCTTATGATTCATTTTAACAGCAGGCTTTTATATCTAGCATAGGTTTTTGGAAGATTTTAGTTCACTTTTTAAATAAATGTAAACCATGTGGATTTCATTTGGTATAGTAGTTAAGAGTAGCAGGTCTCTAATCTGGAGAACCAGGTTTGATTCCCCACTCCTCCGCTTGAAGCCAGCCGGGAGACCTTGGGTCAGTCACAGCGTCTCGATCTCTTTCAACTCCACCCCCCCTCACAGGGTGATTATCGTGAGGATAATAACAACACTTGTAAACCTCTCTGAGTAGGTGTTAAGTTGTCCTGAAAGGCAGTATATAAATCTAACCTTATTATTATAATAAATATTTTGTTGTACTTGCATTGAGTACATGGGCACAAAGACATCCTTTATTAGTAGCTTAGTTTCTCAGAGATGCCTCCATTCTAATTAAGAATCCATTTTTATATATCATTTTACACCTGAAAGAAATGGATTCCCCTAGGATCTACTTGGAGAAAAATAATTGCAGGTGAAATTTCTGATGTAGTGCCTTTCATCGCAGTTCAATGGCCATGTACTGTAATAACTGAATAATTATGAGAGTTTTAATAACTTGGTTATACTTTGTGTATACATTTAAGATTATTCAAAATAATAGATATTTTAAAATGACATTTTAGCTTTATAAAAATACCATTCTGGTAAATTTGGTATATGTTTCCATGAGCTCTATCAAAACCACACATAAATTATTTGTTCTACTGTACACACAACACTCCAAATTCTTATAATTTATAATGAGTGAGTACAGGCTCTGTACATAAGAAGGTGTGCGTACGCGTGTATAGAATATTTTTCTTGTGTACTTCATACAGTTTCCTCTTGCATTTTTGTCACAATCGGATGCAGCAGAAACACTTGTTTTGAAGTGTCAAACATAAATTATACAGGGCCATGATTAAAAGAGCTTGATAAGATCAGTTTTGAATTTATAACCTTTTTAAAATTGTTTGTTCGGCTTTTTGTTGTTTCTATGCAGTCTGCATTAGTGGCACAATAAACACAATTAACAGAAGCTGGACAGTAAATACAAAATTGCCATCTCTTAAGTCTTACATAAGCCTCATAAGTCTGGTAGTGATGGCTTTTGGGCAGGTGCATATTTCTTAGGCTGCATAGGTTTAATCTTTCAAAAACAAGAGAGAGGCACGGAACAACCAACACAACAATTTGTATACAACCGTGCCCAACTAACTAGGTAGTATATATTGTACTAGTCTGTATTATCCAATTTACACAAGTTTATGCAAACAGTGCAATTTATTCCAACCACTAGGGTATATTGTTTCTCAGTGCAAAATTGCATACAATAACATTTCACAATTACAAATCCTTATTATAATAACATTCCACGTAACTGCTTCAGTAATGTTCCTAAACTCCCACAGCTGTTATATTATACACTCTTCATTACTCACTCAACTCACCAACCTTATTTAAAGCGCTAGTCCTCTCCAAACATGTCCTTACAAAAATGCTGCCAAATCAAATGAATTATTCAAACCGTTAGGTTCCATAGATCTTAATTTAAAAGTCCACCAAGCCTCCTGTTGCAACAGATCCCGTTGTGACATCAATGGGTCTCGATGATGGCTCACATACAGAACGGTATATACAAAGTCCTTGTTCGAATGTCCCATTGCTTTGAAATGTGCAACTAACGGGGCTTCCTCGATGTTCCTCCATAATCGCGATCGATGTTCCTGAATCCTTACTTTAATAGCTCGTCCCGTGCAACCCACATATTTCTTGCCACATACACATACAATCAAATATACAACATTCTGGCTATTACAGTTGGTAAATTCTTTCCAGTATAAGCCTAAGTCCCTAAGTTGCGATGGCGCCATTACCAGATCGCATGTATTGCATTTACCACACTTATAATGCCCTTTTGGTAGATCTTTCAATTGCACCTTATCTACCATATCTGTGTGAATCAATTGGTCCCTGAAGCTCTTTGTTCTTTGAAGGGCAACGAGTCGTTTACCTTCACACCCAGGTATACTCGCTACTAATGGCCAATACTTGTTAATAATGTTTCTTATACGTCCAGTAAGGGGTGTGTAGTCTAACGCAAAGCAGAATCTGCCCTCCTGTCTGGTCCTGACATTTTTTAAAAAAACTTGTCGGTCCCTCGTTATGGCTCTGTTTCTGCAATGACTGACTACTTGAACCGGATAGCATTTTTCCATAAGTTGCTGTTCTAATCGTGTCGCATGCATATGAAAATCTTGCATTGTTGTAGAATTCTGCCTAAGCCTCAAGAATTGACTATAAGGTAAATTGATTGTATGTGTATGTGGCAAGAAATATGTGGGTTGCACGGGACAGGCTATTAAAGTAAGGATTCAGGAACATCGATCGCGATTACGGAGGAACATCGAGGAAGCGCCGTTAGTTGCACATTTCAAAGCAATGGGACATTCGGACAAGGACTTTGTATATACCGTTCTGTATGTGAGCCATCATCGAGACCCATTGATGTCACAACGGGATCTGTTGCAACAGGAGGCTTGGTGGACTTTTAAATTAAGATCTATGGAACCTAACGGTTTGAATAATTCATTTGATTTGGCAGCATTTTTGTAAGGACATGTTTGGAGAGGACTAGCGCTTTAAATAAGGTTGGTGAGTTGAGTGAGTAATGAAGAGTGTATAATATAACAGCTGTGGGAGTTTAGGAACATTACTGAAGCAGTTACGTGGAATGTTATTATAATAAGGATTTGTAATTGTGAAATGTTATTGTATGCGATTTTGCACTGAGAAACAATATACCCTAGTGGTTGGAATAAATTGCACTGTTTGCATAAACTTGTGTAAATTGGATAATACAGACTAGTACAATATATACTACCTAGTTAGTTGGGCACGGTTGTATACAAATTGTTGTGTAGGTTTAATCTTTAACAATAGTTACCTTAAGGTTGAGACTTTCTACTTCTTGGAGAAGAAAATCAGCAGTAAGCTTCCAACCAGCAATTAAATCAGTTCGGGAGTGTCATCTGTGCCCTGGCCGCTCCTTGGCTTTAAAAAGGTGAAAGTGTACGTGTGTCCTAAGCTTTTGTCACTAATTCCCATAAAAGGTTGAGGTCAGAGACACTGTGTAGAAGCCTGAGGCCAAGGAATTGGTTAATTTAAAAAGTTGATTTGATTTGAACTGTCCCCTTTGACAAACAATGCTGCAGAGATAGTAGAGGCCACAATGAGCAGGATCGAGGTCTAGGCTGTAGGCCTTGTAACCTTTTGCCCACTTGGTTTCCTGGCCAAGCAGCTTTGTTGGCTGCTTGGGATTGGCAAACATCCCCTCCTCTCTAAAGGCCTGATACGTAGTTATATGTAGATATGCATTGGCATCTGACCTTTCTTCAACTCCAGGCCTCCTCAACCCACTGCTTCCACAAGTTCTGCTTTCCAAGCCTGTGGTCTTAAATATGTGCTCCTATGAGCTATTTGTGCTTCATGTGGTCAAATGTCAGCCCTAGAACTGCTTATGTTCTGTTTCAGCTGTTCTTCAACTCTGTATTGGATTCTTACTAATGCTATGTCTTTGTAAAATTGTGTTTTATTTACCCAATGGCATTGTTTATGGAAATGTCCTTGAAATGGACTGTACTAATCTCACACTGTAATCCACCTTGAGTCGCAGTGAGAGAGGCTGACTATAAATAAATAAATAAATAAATAAATGTAAATAGGTAGATAGACAGACAGACAGACAATTCAAGCAGGCAGGCTGAGTTGCTTTCTATTACTTCTGTGAGTTGTGTTCTTATATGTGTAAATTTCTTCTCAAAAAGGTGAGAGCTTTTTATTTTAAAGCTTTTAGCTTTGCTTTGATGCTTACTAGCAAAATTCTTCTGTTGCATGGTGCTCTGTCATTAACATTATTCTGCAAATAATGGTTACGTTTTCCTAAGTAATATCTATTCTTGAGGAATGGATAATTTCAGCAATTTAAGACCAATTTGGAAATTAACAACCAGAGTAAAAGCCTTAGGTTATTTATTAACTTATAAATATTTATATTTCAAAGACATAAGTAATTATGGTTGAAATTACTCCAATGCAATGAGGTGTTAGAAAGTGGTCAGAACATGGGAGTGATTCATTAACAGCTATTATGCATCTTATCTCATTTCAACAAAAGAAGAATGTATCTGTGGAATGCACACATAAAATATAACCATTTCAAATCCCAATATTCATATCCTGAGTGAGGGAAAATATTTTAATTGATAACTAATGTTTTCTTATTGTGAATAACCAAAAATGTAAATAAAGCAGATAGAAATAAACTGCGTCCCTGATAAAAAGGTCTTTGGAAGATATTTAATAGTGTTAGTCTTACTATATTTTCCTCTGCTTATTCAATTTCACTGTTCATTTGACATAATGCATGTGTACACAGTAAACTTGATGTGATGAACAATCTCGACACATGATGGTATACTTACATATAAATAGGTTTTATTCAGTAAGTGATGGAGAAAATGTGTACGTGAAGTTTAATGCTGTAATAATGGATAAAATGCTGTAATGCTGGATAAAACTCTTAGCAGTGCTAAGTTATTCAGCTATAAATGTGACATTGGATGGGATGAGTAATCCACCCCATTTTTCCATGAAGAAAACTCAATAGAAATTTAGGACCTTTAAAGAAAATGTTAATCTTTGTGTAACATTTCCACATGGAAATGCTCACATGATTATTTACAAATTACAACTCTGTTCATAAACCCATAACTTTAGGCTGATAGTGGTTCCAAGAGAAGCACTTCTAAAATTTCAGCCACCTTCACAGTAGAGCTAAATTTTTCCATTAATTACAGTGGATATGTGAAACAGGATTATTTGCCATTTAATGTACTTGATAAGTTGTAGCTTTCCATTACACTTCTGAGAACAAGCAGGTGCAGAATGGGGTAGGGTAATGTTCTGCTAAATTAAGCTGCAGTCTCTTTCAGATAGTATTGAGAATCAATTTCTAAATAAATCTTCATGGTAATCAAAATCAAGTATGTAGTCTGGATTTTACCCTACATTATTTTATCTGTCCCTCTTAGATGTTAACAAATGTATGAATGTGTTCCTTAAATATATAAACCTTCTGCCAGGTATTAAAAACTATTGTTTATCTCACAAAACAACCACATTCAGTATTTAACTGAAAGGAAGATGACCCTGAGTATAAGATACTGCTGCCTGTAAAAAAATTCCACACCGTTTTTATTGCTGTACTTAACTGTAACTTGTGTGAATTTAAGACTACCCCATAATTTTCTTGATGGCATTTTTGGAGGTTGGGAAGCACTACTAGACTTCCTTTCAGGTGAGTAGGTAGGTTTCTGAGCTTTGTGAAATATATCTCCTCACTGGCCTTTGATCTATGAAGATTATAGAATTCCTTTTTAAGAAAAAATGAAGGATAACAGAACATACAGTCCATTAGAAAGCTTATTTAGGTTTTTAACCATCATAATCAATGGCTATTTCATGGGTAGGTATAGTAGGGGCCTTTTAACCTAATTGATTAAGGGATGCTAGTTACTAAGAAGAATGCTGTACTAGCAGATTAGGATAGAGTATTTATTAAGTTCTGGTAATTAAGCACACCCTGTCATCATTATCAGCAGCTTCTGTACAGTGATAACAGTAGTAGTAAAGATTAAAAAGAACATCAAAGAAAACAGAAACTAACAAATGCTTTTGCCAATAGCTTTAGAATCTATTTTAGCTTCAGATGAGTTATAGAAATGTAAATTAGTCTATTTTTTAAAACTCTGTGATTTTTGAATTATACAGTAGTCATATTTTGAATGTTACCTAAGAAAATGGCCCTAAAATAATTGGATAGATGGGAGTCTTTTTCTGGCACCAGTGTAAGCTCTGTCTCTAAGCCTATAAGAAATAGTTTTGATAAGTGTTTAAATTCCTGGCTTTGGAGACAACCCCAGAAAATCATTTCAGAAAAGCCCTTAGAAGTATCTTTTACTGAAGTAGAGTTTATTGTGGCAGGAAGCATCCTGCTGCCTCAGCGTATTCTCCCTTCATGTTAAAATG
The DNA here is from genome assembly GCF_028583425.1 of Eublepharis macularius. Lineage (NCBI taxonomy): Eukaryota > Metazoa > Chordata > Lepidosauria > Squamata > Eublepharidae > Eublepharis > Eublepharis macularius. The sequence continues at coordinate 63,317,605 of NC_072800.1, read as the reverse complement.
GCTGTCTTTTGTTCCTGATGATATGAGAATGCAGGGTTTGATACTGTTAATGTTTTCCTTATGAACCTTGAGATACAAAAAATATTAAAGACATTAACTTTAAAATTATAGACTGTATCTCTCTGATGGTAAATTGGTAAATTTATCATATAACTCAAGAATTCAGGAACAGATGTTTAGTGGTAAGGGACACTTTTCTTAATCATCTTTGGATACAATAAGAGTCAAACATCAATAAGGGTCAAACAGTTCATATGATCAGGAGTAATTTTGTGAATTTTTACGCTAATTTTCAGATTTGTGTATGCCAGTTATACTGGGGGATAACGGTAGACACAAGCATGGCAGAAAATCAGATTTGTGTATGCCACCAGTAGAAAGATATCCTTCCGTTACTCATCAGCTCCTAGAACCAATATTCAAACATGCACTTGTGTTGAAAATCTGTAAGGATAGTTATCTCTATGTTGTTTCCCATTACACTTATGACAAGTTGCTTGAAGCAACTGTTTTCAGTGGCATGCTTAAAATAATATGCTGCCCAAACTGGCACCCTGCTTCAGTTCCCATTTTTCTATACCTTTTTTGAAGTATGCAACAATTGCAAGTAGATTTGGGTGGAGGGTGGGATGTTCAAAGGCTGCTGCAATCTCGAAGGAAGGAGATATTTATAATCTGTCTACACTAAGCAGTCTGAAAGGAGAGGAGAAGTCTAGTTCTTGCAGTGAGACCAGTTGTGTCTTTATTGGAGAAATTGTTGGGTTTAATGCCTTTTGCCCTTACATTTTAATCATTGCTAACACATTGATATCACACTCCATAAACTTCTAAATTGATTTGACCTTCATATGGCACTATCCTCACAGGACTCATTATTGGAAAGTGCTCCCTCAGTTAAAGTGCAGTTGTCAAGGTAAAATGGCAAAAAAACACTTTTTCTTTTCTTTTGGTGTGGCCATCAAATGCAGTTTTTCTTAATACTTAGTATAGATTGTTTTCAGGAACGACTGTAGTCTTTAAAAAAAATAGCAGTTTGATTGTATGACTAAACATTACAAAAATGGAATTTGAATAATCAGTATATCTAATTTTCAACATGATCACATCTGTGGATACTTAAATTTCAGAAACTAGAGCCATGAACAGACAAGATAGATTTTCCTACAAATCTGAGAATAGCCCCAAGCTTGCAGAAAAATTTGAAATCTAAAAATTAATACATTGATTAGAGTTTTTAAAAACCCTGAAAATATAAAAGCAGTGCCTGCAGCTTGATGAGATCTCAGTAGACTGATTAGATTCCTCCTCAACCACACCCCTTGGTCTCAACCCTGTTTTTTTGTCAATAAAGGGCTTGGGGCCCTTTTCAGGGTTATTTTGGCCTCCCTGTCCATTCCTGCTTCCCTTCTCCCTGAGGGCGGACTCATAGAGGCCAGCAAGAACCACCATGCAACTTGCCACAATGCATTTTGTATGACTTACCCATATGTGACAGTGGCTATGACTTAATGCCACAAAGCTTGCCTGGTCCCAGTGGTAGCTTCCACACAACTTGTGTGTGACTTGGCTAGGTCCAGCGGTTGCCTCCCCAGAACTCACCTAAGCAACTTACTACTGCATGACTTTTGTATCAATGTCAGGTGATCTTTGGCTGTTTGTTATCTCTGCCTAATCTAACTCAGTTGTTGTGAGTATAAAATGGAGACGAGAACAATGATGTACGCTGCTTTGGGTCCTCTTTGGGGCAAAAGTAGAGTATAAACAAAGTAAACAAATGATAGCTAAAGCTGAAGAATGGAAGGGCAAATAAAAGAAAGGTTTATTGGTGAGAGGGAAGGACAGATGGAAGCAGAAGAAGGGGTGAGGATATGGCAGCTGCCAGGAGGAAATAGAAAAAGGAAATAGTGTAGGGAATGGGAAAATGAGTAATGGCTTCAAGTCCTTGCAGGTTCGCCAGTTTTGTTTTTCTATATTGTTGATGCTAAGGTTGTGCTTTCAGAGACTTTCAAAATGTTTCAGAATGACCATGTAGTTTAAACTCAGTATGGTGCTGCTACTTTCAACCTGTTGGTGGTGATTTTTTGTTTTTGCTTTAAATCAAGGCAAGTTGAACTCTCTTCCCCTCCCACCTGTCTTCAGATACCAAAAATTAATATTGGAGATCACTGTAAAAGGAGGGTGGACCATGATATGTTGTGGATCCATGATTAGATCCTTTGGTTTATAGTTTAGCCTTAAAAAGCACTTGTAGGAAGAGGTATGGAGAGACTTCTTCCATGCTCCAAATTACCATAGTTCCCCCCCTCCACCTCCCACTATTATCTTGGCTATGCTTTACCATGTCCAAATGGGAGAGACATGGTAAAGCAACTGCCCTTGAAGTGTTTGCACCATGCCATTCCCTGTCAATCTTAAGGCTGGAGCACTGACACATGCATAAGTTTGTGTCATGTTATACTCAGCAGATAAGGGTGATGTCTCATACTTTCCTTGTAGGCAAAGACCATGAGCTAGAACAAAATCCTGGGGGAATGGACAAGCAGCAAGTAGAAGGTGGGCTAAACATCATATTTTCCTGTGAATCAGAGAGCACACAGGCTTTCACTAACTTCACTGTGCAGAAAAGGGCATATATTTGGCTAATCACTGATCATTTCTGTCGTCGAGTCTCTCCTGGGGTAAATGAGATGATGGATGATCTTGTATGTAGTGGAATCTTCTTGTAAACTACTTTAAATGTAGTGGCTCATGGACTGTGGGAGGGGTTGTGATTACCAGAATATACCTCTTTCCTTGCGTTACATTCTGTATTGTAATGTTCCAGGTCTCTAGCTGATCTACATTTCTTGGAATCTGTGATGCTTCTGAGCCTTCTGAGCAAACTCCATCAACAGTTACATGAACCCTGTTGATAGGTAAAAGCCACTTCTTTTAAGGGGATTGAGCTGTGTCAGGGGACCTAGTACTAGAGTACATTTTTGGAACTCTCCAGCCCTGGTGTTGAATCATTTGGACCTATGGCAGTGGGCTTGACAAGTTTATTGTTCATAGGTAAAAGGAGCTATGCTCCTTAAGTGGTGCCATTTCAGTTCTGAGATGTTTATATGGTGAGCAATTGTTAAATTAGCCCCCAAACATTTGCCCTATTTGTTTCCAGCAGAAGGCCTTCTGAGATGTTTCTCAACTGTGGATGGCTGCTGTAAGCATATGGAGTGCTGTAAGCATTCACTCTTTCAGTATGGGGTGAAATTTCTGTTATGATCTTCTTTTAAAGGTCACCATGGTAATAAAAAGTGGTCATTTAGACAATGGCAGCCTGGTCATCCAGACTGAGCCCTGAAATCAATGAACCAGGCAAACTGCAGGAACAAGATATACCTCCTGTAGTATGAAGTTAGTTTTCATGCTCATTCTTCTAGATCTGAGAAGAGCTCTCAGTGAATGTATGAGTATGGGGAAGGAGGTTCTTCTAGTTGCTATCCCCCACAGTAATCAAGAACTGAGGACTGATGCATGACTAACAACTAAAAGGTGCACAAGCTGTGAGACTACAAAGATATTTTCCAGCAGGAAAAGGATCTTCCCTTGCTCTTCTGAGCCTTGCTGCTCAACTGATATTCTCCTCATCCTCAACCAAATTACTAAGACTGCAAGTTGGGCTGCCTACTAAAACTATCCATGTATTGGGCTGTCCAAACACTGGTGCCAATAATTCATTGAAGGTCTTAAGCTCTTCTGTAGAGCTATTTTTGGAAACCTGGGAATGGGACGGGAATGACTTCATTGAAGCTTTTGTGCCACAACTGTTGGGAAGAAGAAAAACTCAGCTGCAGCATTCTTTTCTTACCAGATTCTTAACAAAAACTGTACAAAAAAGAAGAGAACAAACAACATAGAAACAGCATTATCTGAGTGAAAATGTTCCCACCCAGGCCCACCCCCAGTGTGTCCCATCCAGCTAGTACAAGGTTGTCTGTACAGCTGACCAGACATGCACAAGGGACATGTATTGACCTGTATTCACACAAAACTACCCCAAGTCACCAGCAAACTACTACTGTGAAGAGAAAATGACAGGAAGGGGGGACCCATGGATCATGCCTTTCCCGGGGTTCAATCTCTCTGAAACTTGAGGGGTCTTTAGAGGACAGTGAGGACTAGCTCCTGTAAATTTCGTGGATTTTGCTTGCAAAATGCCACCCCTATCCAAATTAAAAGCAAAGCAGTTTGAGTGTAAGCCGGATCCAAGGGCAGAAAGAGGGGAAAGAGAAGTAGAAGCCTCTCAAAATCGACACTCTGCAATGGCGACTCGCTGATTATGACTATGGACACTCGTAACCGCAACTGCACCAGTTACCCAACACGAGCACGGACTGGGGCTACAGGACATGTGTTCATCAGGAGTAAAATGGGCATGAACAGGAAGGAACAGACATTATTTTAGACATTCACATGACCTCGTGTAATTTGTATTGTTTAGTTTGGCTGTGAGCATGAAGGGGCCTGTTCTGGGCTACCTCGAACCACGAACTTGTTCGTAAACCGGCTCAAGTTCAGCAAAGTTCTTGGTTCATGTTCTGTGAAACTGAACGGACCACAAACTACGTGGTTCGTTTTTTTCCCAGTTCGTGCCCATGTCTACTGTCGAGATATTCAGCATCAAGTGTTCAGGAGAATGTTGTATTTCTTAGTGATTAAAATGTAGTTTTGGCCTGCCACATCTCTTCAGACATATTTTTTCAAGCTTCCAGCAGAATTTTTTAATTAAAATTCTAGGTGTCTTGTAGTAATTCTTCCAGACTTTTAAAATGTAGAACTGTGCTGTGTATTTAGCAGTGTATCATCACCTTCATGTCCCTTCTGCTACTGCTCTACCTGGGTTCCAGAACATGCCAGAACTTCAGACCATTCAATCAGCACAGGAAGACATCTGTTTCATATGATGTATTTTCATTTATAAAGAGTTACCACTTATGTTTGCCCTTTTGAGTTGGTAGAGAATTCTTTCAAAACATTTTTTTTTAATTTAACAGACGTGGGTACAGAAGAAAGAGGGTAAAAAGGGAGGAAAATTAAAACAAATATATAACTATGTGCTACAAAGGTTACAAAAATGCAGGGTTCAAAAACCAAAAGCTTTATCAATATTAAATTTCTTCTGCATATTTTCAACTTGTAACAAGTTCAGTTGATTTCTTAATTGCTTAATTTCGATTAATGTTGACTTCTTTAGAGATTTCTTACGTTGTCCTTCCAGATGTTGAATTTTAGTTATAATTTCATTCATGAGTTCTGCTTTCTCCTTCTTTTTCTTTGAGGTCAAAGCTATTAGGTTCCCTCTCATAAAAGCTTTACTTGCTTTCCAAATGGTAGTAATGTAGACATCATTGGTGCAATTCAGTTGGAAAAACTCTTCTAAATCTTTCTTACACTTCTTTATAATGTCTTCTTGTAGTAATATATTATCATTCAGTCTCCATCTTCTTTTCTTAAATTCTTCCTTCCCCATCAGCAGGGGATTATGATCTGTGTAAATTTTCAGTTGTACTTCTACTTTCTTTAAGTTCAGTAATGCAGATTTTGATATCCAGCACATATCTATCCTTGAATACATTTGATGCCTATCTGAAAAAAAAGTGTAATCCTTAACTTTGGGGGTTGTAATTCTCCAAGCATCTACCAAGTGTAACAGTTTCATGTAATGCAGGACATTCTTGGGTAATTTTCCATCTTTTCAAGTTGGTAGAGAATTCTGTGATGATTTCACATGATTTTTCTAGTCTGTGGCATTAGAACATTTGCTTTATGACCCTGATAACAAGGCTTTTTGTATCTGTATGTGTGATTCCCTTTCAAAATAATGGCATTAGATAGTTAGCTGTGATTCATGGGATATGAAACCTCCAAAACTCGGATACGGGGATGCTTATTGCAATGGAAATTTTAAAAAATCCTTTACATTATGCAATACATATAATCCTTTGCAAAAATGAATATTCAGGGCAAGTTTTCAGCCCTTGTGTCAGTAGCCAGGAGTGTGGTAAGCTTTATTGTGTAGACCAGGTCTTACTGCTGCATTACTTTTAGGAACGCTGCTGTGGGGAGGAAAAAAATAAGGCCATCTCAGCCAGAATTGACAGATCTCCATTCCCTATTCCCTGGCTGGAAGTTTTTGTTACTAGTTAGAAAACAATGCATTCTGTCATGTGTATTTTAAATCTAAGGATTTATACTATCCAATTTTGGGTCTTACCCAATTTATAAGTGTAAAAAATGCCACCTGAGTAGAATTCTTATCTATGTTTACCATTTCTTTACTCCCCTCTTATATTTCCTTGGAATATTATTAAGTTAAAATCTGGGAATACTTGGGGTGGGTGAGTAATGTCCAAGTAGCTCACACTATATTATGTGTGCATGAGCAGGGTAAAGGAAATGTAATTACATTGTTATGGCTTTCAGTCATATGACACTTCTGTACTTTTCATGTCACTTTATATCTTCCCATAATCAGATTTCACAATTGCATACAAGAGTTTGGGTTAATAGATAAATAGCGAATATTTTTTGTGTTGAATTGGGATTTTTTTAATGACCTAATACTCCAGGGTAACCAAGAGAACATCTGTTTTTGCACATAGCAGAACTGCTAGAATAGGAAAGTATAATTTTTGTATAGTTTATAATATTTTGTTGTGCTATAACTTACAACCATACTTTTGCCACTTAGTAATAATCTTAAAATTCTATTTTTATAAAATATCACATTGCAGAGTAGCCTAAATATCTTGAAGCAGTCTTCCAAGATCAACTGTGAGCAACAATCGTATTTTTCTGGTCTGTAAGAATAATTTTTGGCATATGTTTTTGAAAAAGGTATTTCATAAACACCTTGAAATTATAATAGAACAAGTGGAGGAGCCCCAAGAATTTGCAGGTGGCATCTCACCCCCCCCCCCACTATTTACTCTTTTCTGAATGCACCGTTGTCTCCCCTTTTCCTGCTTCCTTCCTTCTGACCTTCCCACCTACCAGCCAATTTGCTTTGTATATACCCTGTCTTTCTCCATAATGTAAACTCAAATCAGCTTACACCATTCTCTTCTTCATGTTATCCTCACAATGACCCTGCAAGGTAGGTTTGGTTTAAAGTGCGTGACTAGCCCAAGGTCACCCAGTGAGCCTTCATGGCAGAGTGTGTATTTGAACCTGTCTGTCCCAGATCCTTTTCTGAACCTCTAACCACTACACAACACTGGGTTTGTGGGATGGCTGCTGGAACAGCAGCAAGCTGCCAGGTTCTTACTAGTCATGGAAGTTGGAGGGTAGCAGGTTGTTCGGTGCTTGCTGCCAGGCCTGGCCCTGATGAGTTCTGCCTTTTATTGACAGAAACAAGGCTTGAAGGATGGCAGTACTGTCATGGTTGCCTAGCAATGACCACTGAGGGAATTTGTTTTTTAAAGCTGCTTCTGTAGTTTGGGAGAGTTTTAACCACCCCATTATTATATATATATATTAACTTCAGGTTTTCTTGCAATCCTAGGGCTTTTCACAGGTTTGTGGAAAGCTCTGTTTTGTCTGTTCATGGCCCTAGATTTAAGTAACCACCGATAGGGCCATGTTAAGAATTGAGCATATTGATATAAATGGCAAAGTTAATTTCTGGATGCTGGAGAATTGAGAAGATATCAAATATCATAATCAGACAGTCTTAACTTTTTGAATGAGTAAAAAAGTGTCTTCTTTAATCACATTTTAACATTTAATCACATTCTTTAACATTCTTGTGTAAAATATTTGGGATTAAAATCCTTTGGGTTTTGTTTAATATACCTTGTATATAGCCTTTCACATTTTCTTCATCTGTTCCTGTGCGCCTGTCCTCTCTACGTGCTGTTGCTTCCTATAATTAGTGGAGATACACATCTGTCTTCAGGCTGCCACCTAATCTCTAAGGCCATATGGTAAACAAACTGTCATTGTAGCTTCATACAAATTCAGTCTTCTATTTGTGGATTGTTACAACAGGTAAATGCTGTGAAATTTGTGGTTTAAACTTGTACTCCCGTGAAATGTGTTTTATTATTCCATTTTACTCAAGTTATTTAAAAATGCATTTTGGTACATAAAATATAATTGTGGAAAAGCTACAAGGAACTAGTTCCCAGAATACAGACACCTTGATCACTGTACAGAAAACCCAATGGAGTCTGTCCATCGAAGTATTAATAAAGATAATTTTTTCCCTTCCTTCTTTTCCAGTTATTTTTATTTCAATTGCTGCGAGGGCTGTCGTACATCCACCAGCGTTACATTTTGCACAGGGACCTGAAGCCCCAAAACCTTCTGATCAGTGACACTGGGGAGTTGAAGCTGGCAGATTTTGGTAGGAAAACCATTAATTACAAAATTATTTTATAATTATGTGGGAATGTGGAGGGAGATGGTCTCAGCAATTTTCTTCCTAATCACAAGTTGACTGTAGTTGCCGTAATGGTTGATCAAAGGAAGCAGAAACAAAATCTGAATTGACACATGGAAATAGTTTTCATATTTAAACTACCTCAAGCATGCTAGGAATTTAAAAAATGGGTTTAGGTTTAATGGACCTTCCGAGTTATTATGAGATACATGGAAGCAATAATGTGTTATTGCTTATAAGTAGCAATGTTTCCCAGAAAGTTATAGACTTGTGTTATTTGACAGTGCACTGTTTTAAGCATATAAGGTATATTACTTTTCATTAGGAAATTAATCTACCCTAGCAACAGAATTTTTGTTTAACGGTATAAGGCTTTTGTGGTTTGTATATTGTTTAATGAACACAAGGTCAAAGAAATCTATATTTTATTAACTACAGAAAAGAGATTATTAGTGAAATGTGTATATGTGCAATTTGTGATCTTCCCTTGTGTCTTCTGAAGCGTTGAAATCAAAATCTAGCTGAGTTGCATTTTCATTCTGAAAATCTTGATGAAACAAAATAAGATACAATTGTGTAAGAGTCAGAACAACTTTCACTGACATCATGAGTTTTGACAAGCCACATACCCCCCACCCAATGTTGATATTATGGAATTGTATCAAAAAGGCACCCTCTCATCAAAGGCTGCTCCTATGTTGGCTACTCATGAATGGTACTACTCTCGTACTACTTCTTTTCTGGATGGCTTTTGGAATAGGGATTTTTGTAAGACATTTTATTAAATTGCAATACATAAGAGAAACTAAACTTCCTTTGACCTTTTTTTTTTGGCAGCTTCTTAATGTAGGTGGTAGATTTTATTCATGTGCAATGAAGCCAATAAAGTGTCTGTTTTATTCCTAGACAACATTTGCTTTTCCAGTGTAATAAAATATAAAATATAAAGATCTGCATGTCCCACAAGAGGAGACCTTCAGATTTGATTTCATGAGCTTACAAAAATAGTGCAATCTTCCCACTTTTAATTCAGTGCAAGGCAAAGTTCATGTCCTCTGGGTTAAGAAATCAAATACAGAAAGTTAAACCTTTAGAAGATCATTGTTTTTGGATAAATACACAGAGGAGGAGAAATTCTCATACCTCATGGCGCATTTCATTGTATTTAAAATGGATTCTTAACTATGGGTAGAAAAACTCCCCCAATACTATTTCAGAGTAAAAGCAATAGTCATGGGTAGCTTTTATTCTTATGAATTGTACTACAGCACTTAGAAGAAGCATTTATGAAGAGGGATACACCTATAAAAGGCAATGAAAACCAGACTAGATTTTTAATAAAGTTAAAAATTTATAAAGGGTAAGAAATTGCTTTTAAGGCCATGTTGGGAATATAAAAATAAGTCTGAAGTAATTGTAGTTTCACAAAGTGGACTGAGACAAGTGGTCTTTTATTACTGTGAGGCTAGCTGAAATTCTAAAGGAGATGAAAACATGCCAGGAGTTTTCCATCTGACTCAGTTAATTGAAAAATAAATAAACTTGACCTGGGAGTGAATTCTGTGGTGGTGTTTTGCTCTTTAGCAGATACACAGCATGTTTGCTGTAATCAACAAGAACACATTATTATACTCCTTTTAAGTTTCCAGTTGCACAAACTTGAGTTGCAAAACTTGAGCTGCAAAACTAACTTCCTTTGACCTTTTTTTGGGGGGGCAGCTTCTTAACTTCAGGTTTAAGGCCCTCAGAGTTTGGGGCTAAGATTGGAGAGGTTAGGGAACAGAAAATGTTGTCGAGCTCTTCTGGCAATGCTGCATGATCAAATTTCATAGCAAATGAATTCCCAGAATTATATCCACCACCACCAGCAGCAGCACTAGAATGCATAACTGTCTATCAGAAGGAATTGGAAAGTGGCACAATACAATTTAATTTCACAGCTATTTGTGGGCCAATGATATTAAAGGTAGATTGTAAATATCTTCAGCAAGCTGCCTGCATCAGTTAATTTTCAGACTATATTTTAATAAATAGTAACATGAGTTATACTTTAAGAAGGCACCCAGCTGCTTGTACTATAGGGGAATGTTGCAGATTGCATTTAAGCATAACTAGAAGTTTCAAGTGATTGGGCGCTATGTATATTAGCATGTGTTGTTATTTAACATGGGTAAGACACACACTCTCAGCCTCATGGGATTGTTGTGAGGATAAAATAAAGGTGAGGAGAACAATGTAAGCCAGTTTGGATTTCCATTTGGAGAAAGGTGGGGTATAAATGAAGCAAATAAAATAAAGACATTTAAAGCCCTTCACTGCCCTGGGTCCTTATATCTATCAAACTGCGTGTCCCGGCATCCTCCTATGCAGCAGCAATGTTCTTCACCATTCTCTTTGTGGTCCTCTCTCCTTGAATTGTCTGGCAACAGTCAGGTTGCAGTCTTTTCTGCTATTTGCATTCAGGAAGTTGTACAAAATGATTTTATTTTAGAAGGCATTTGGTTGAGAGTAGTCTGTTTTGGCAGGTCTGGCTGCAGTTGGAAATGTTTGTTTTTATCTTGTTGATAAACTGTTATTTTGTGTTGTTGTTTTGTTGGTTTCCTTAAGTCCAAGTAGTGAAGGCAGGATATAAATATTTCAGGGTAAAGAAAAGTGCACTGTTTGAACTTGATAAACAGCCAACAAGCTGAAATAATTGAAGATTGTTCTGTTACATGCACAGAGAGGATTATGCCTTCTTATACAGTATTAACCAAAGAAAATTAAATGAGTATTCTGTTACCAGTTGTATCCTATACACATGCATCTGATAGAAGATGGAGAACAGGCCATCTTTCTTGATTCCATTCTTCACTGCAGCTCTGCATTCCTGTTGGGCTTTGTGTTTCCAATAGGGTTGCCAGCTTCCAGGTGGTAGCTGGAGACCTGGAATTACAATAGAGGACATAGAGATTAGTTCCCCTGGAGAAAATGGTTCATGGGGAGGTGGATTCTATGGCATTATACCCTAATGAGGCTCCTTTCCTCCCCAAGCCCCAACCTGTCCAGGCTCCACCCTCCAAATCTCTAGGAGTTCCCTAACCTGGAGCTGCCAACCCTAATTTCCAAGGTTCCCTAAATCCTGATAATGCCTTTTCACAGATGCTAGAAGAAACTCAAAGCATAGAATATGTTGACTGTAGGTATCTGTGTTTACTGCAGAGTAATGGTGCTGCCTAGAGTTAATTATTTGAATTTTGGGGAAATGCTTAGATTTATATTTCTGTAATTGTGCTTTAGCAAAAGTGACAAAACATATCAGTTGACATTCATCAACTAATCCCATGAACAAATGTGTACTTAAAAATTTGAAGGAACGAACCATTAGCCAACAAATGTAACCAAGGGAGATTGAAAAGCATATGGAATGTAGGACATGCCTACAACAATATTACATTATGCTGGTATACTTTGAAAATTCCATTGGGCAGGGGCATAGGAAGAAAGTGCCGTTGGAAGCGGCTGTCCTGGCACAAAATGATATCTGTTCTATGCATTTGTAGTCCTGGCCAGAGACACAAGCCAAAATATGAAGGTAGTTTGCTGTTCTATTGTTTTATTAAATTAAGAGATTGTTGGCTGGCTTGCTGATATTTCTTCTTTGGGCATGGGAATGCCCAGCTGCTTCTTCTCTTCTGGACATGTCATGCTTTGGAATGAATTGTCATGCTGGTAGAATTTTGATGAAATGAGCCACAGATGAGAAAGAAAGAAAATGGAGCTTTGGAAGCCTGGCCTGAATTTTGGATTGTGCAATTACGATCGTATACAGATGCCTGCTGAGTAGGCACTGCTTGTAACTGGTACATTATTATTATTAGTAGTAGTAGTAGTAGTAGTAGTAGTAGTAGTAGTAGTAGTAGTAGTAGTAGTAGTAGTAGTAGTAGTAGTATTTTGTCTGAGCCTAATTTTTTTAGGCCTTGGCTAAAGGTCAGTACCAGTTTGCAGCTAAGAATAATATGCAAGCAGTTGGAATGGGGAAAGGTCTATAAAACAGAAATAAAAAATTAAAATGTAGAACTAGCACTATACCCAAAGAATATTGTTGACCTTCCTTTAATGGCTAGAAAGGCTAGAAAATTCCACAGTACCACAGACTGTTTAAGTAAACTGACACAGTTCTACAAGCACACTTTGCTGGTTTTCTTTTAGCCTTTTAAATTTAAATCATTTAGCAACTTCTCCATTAAGCAACCCTGTTACAGGGTTGTCCATGGGCAACAGTTTCAGTGATGAGGATTAAACATCAAGCAGAATGGAAACATAATTCTGTTCTTTCTAAAGATGATGCTTCAGTTAGGAAAACTTCCTTCATATTTACTTGAACTTTTCCACTGGGAGAGAGTGTATTTAACAATCACATTGTTCCTCCTTCCCTGTGTGAAGAAACCAAGTATTCAGGCATCTTGAAGGCAAAGCAAGAATCCTGAAGATATACTTGAAAATACTTTAAGCCCAAGTTTTTCCCCTAGTCAGAATCACTTTATGAAAGAAAAAGTTTCTGACTGATATTTCAGTTTTATTTCCATGAACTTCAGAAAGAATAAAAACTAGAATTGTATAGGATTTAAAAAAAAAATTGGTGATATGGCAGGTTTTTTACATGGGCCTGAAGATGGAGAAGTTTGAGTCAGGAGAGAGGATGCATTGCAGATGTTTGCATTGTATGAAAATGGTAGTTGGGCAATTCTGTAGACTGAAGCACAGCTGCGGCCTTCTTCCTATGGACTGCTTGTTGGCTGGCTGGCTTGAAGCCCCTCACTTCCTCCTCCACCTTAGAAGTTTAGCCTGAGTTCAGCCTAGCACCAGGCAAGGAGGGGCAGGGTACAGCCACCATTAGCCTATAAGAGCCCGCAACCTGCTGCTGCATGCTTCGCGGCCCACTTTTGAGTCAGGAGACCCACAGGTTAGGAAACGCTGCTCTAGGTTACCGGAGTGCTTCACAGTAATTTTTAGAACATCCTTAGTAAGGATGAAAAAACAATGTCTTGGCAATCCTATGTAGAATTCAAGGAGAGTCATGTCTGCATTCCTTCAAGTAGGAAGGATCTTGTTGGGTTTAGAGGCAGCAAGAAGAGAAGTTACCTAAGTTACTATTTGAATTTCAAATTCATGAACAAGCCAGTCACTCCAAAGGTGCCATTATTTCCTCCCACTCCTCCCTTTTGGCTTGGTTTTACAAGTGTAACTTAGCTTGGCACTTACAATCCATGCTAACTATTACCACATGTAACTGTTCTGTGTGACAGGCAATCTTCTGTTTCTAGAAGTAAAGTCATTTTTCATTAGTTAATCTCATCATAGGTTAGGGGATCTTGTGCAGCAGGGAGTCTGGTATTGCCTTTGGTTCTTTGCCATTTTCTCTTGATTGTGGTTTTTTTAAGCAGACTTCTTGTTAATGTGAACATACTGCATTATGTAACATATGCAATAATATATATAGTGAGTATACATTAATTGGACTTGTCGTGTGCACAGGATTGTGGAAACAATGTGGCTAAAAAGGTGAAACTCTGTTTCTGTTCTACATTTCTTAATAAAGGTTGATTCCACACGTCCTTAAAGGTATGGCATACTCACAGAATGTGGGCGGCTTTTCCACATGTCTCCATTAGCAAAATGGGTACAGGGTGTTTACCAACTGTTTTTTAGGCGTTTCTTCCATGAACACACTTTCTGCAGTCTTTCCTTTTGGCGCGGCTTGATGGAGCACTTTTTATTTGATCCTGGGCATGTGAATGGCAAAAGTTCTCTGAGGAAACCTCAGACTCCCGGCTCCTCCCTCCCCGCAAGCTCTCAGCATGCGATCACACATGTGCAGAACTAAAAAAAAAAATTTGAAAGGGAAGCAGGCGATGGTGATGGAAGAGCCCGATCCCCTTCTAAACCTGCTTTTTCTAGGAGCTGCTGAGGCTGCTTGCAAACACAAAGCGCAAGGTAAGCGCTTTTGGGGAGTGTGTGTGAATGCTGAGTTCTCAGAGCGACTCAGGAAAACATACACAATAAGTGGGACAAGTGCAGGAAAGAGAGACTGTGAAGAAAAAAAACCAGCCCAAGAAACTTACTAAATAATCACAGTCTGAGCCTGTTGGCACCTCAGGGAAGAATGGAGCTTTGACCCTTGAAAGCTTACGCCCTGAAAATCTTGTTGATCTCTAAGGTGCCACTGGAATCAAATCCTGCTGAAAACATGATCAGTTTGCATGCGTTTAAGTACATGCACAAACATTATATACATGACGGACATACGCTTGGGTCTGAATGTCTGATTCAGTATTTTAGGGTAATTTATAATAAGAAAATACAACGATAATTTATAATAAGCAAATACATTGAAATGCAATACAAATTTAGTTTGTCACCTGTAGCATCCAAGAACACGGATCTGTTCTCAGCATATGTAAGTTTCAGAGAGAATGTGTGTGTGTGTCTGTCTATAAATATGCCAGTTCCCAATGTTCTGTTGCACACACAACCATCTGTCATATGGGTGGAAGGAGAAAGACGCAATCCCTCTCCTTTCCCCTCCCACAAACTTCTCTTGCTTCTGATAAATGCCCACGCTTAACATGATCTGATAGATTTAACAAGAGAGGTTTATACTGGCTTCATTCCTTAATTATTATGATTTAAAACTATTTTACTCAGCTGTAAGGATAGACATCTGTTGCATAGAATCTACCTGTGTAGAATCAGAGTACATGCTAATACAAAGCTCTTAAAGGAATTTTTAAACTAGTGCACTTTTCTTACCATTGTATGGACACTCTGTATTTGGGCTGATAGTTCAGATCATGTTAAGCGTGGGCATTTATCAGAAGCAAGAGAAGTTTGTGGGAGGGGAAAGGAGAGGGATTGCGTCTTTCTCCTTCCACCCATATGACAGATGGTTGTGTGTGCAACAGAACATTGGGAACTGACATATTTATAGACAGACACACACACACATTCTCTCTGAAACTTACATATGCTGAGAACAGATCCGTGTTCTTGGATGCTACAGGTGACAAACTAAATTTGTATTGCATTTCAATGTATTTGCTTATTATAAATTATCGTTGTATTTTCTTATTATAAATTACCCTAAAATACTGAATCAGACATTCAGACCCAAGCGTATGTCCGTCATGTATATAATGTTTGTGCATGTACTTAAACGCATGCAAACTGATCATGTTTTCAGCAGGATTTGATTCCAGTGGCACCTTAGAGATCAACAAGATTTTCAGGGCGTAAGCTTTCAAGGGTCAAAGCTCCATTCTTCCCTGAGGTGCCAACAGGCTCAGACTGTGATTATTTAGTAAGTTTCTTGGGCTGGTTTTTTTTCTTCACAGTCTCTCTTTCCTGCACTTGTCCCACTTATTGTGTATGTTTTCCTGAGTCGCTCTGAGAACTCAGCATTCACACACACTCCCCAAAAGCGCTTACCTTGCGCTTTGTGTTTGCAAGCAGCCTCAGCAGCTGGTGTGGAGTGCAGCAGCACCCCACAGCCCGTCACAACACCCCAGGCTGCTCAGAATGTGCTGAGGGCTGGGCTGGCATGGCGGGCCTCCCCAGTGCCTCAGCAGCTGTTGCAGAGCAACCCTCCAGAGACTCCAAGGAGGCTGCTGCAGCGATGGAGAAGAGTGGTGTGGGAGTGCAGCCCTCCCCACCAGTGTGCTGGGTGGTAGTGCAGGGCTGTGCTAGGCCCTTCTGTAGCCACTACGGAGCCTTGAGATAGGTGTGCCAAGCCACCCCACTCTCTCCTAAGCAAGCCATATTGGCAATGACTCTTTATCCTTGCATAATGTCAGGATGTCAGTTTAGCTAGCCAGGGTAATGCCATCTTGGAGTTGTTATTTCCCAGTGTTTAACCTTTCTGAAGATTTCCAGTGTTTCTCTCCTGCAGGTTCAGCTGCTTTCCCAGACTGTTGTTATCTACCCAGACTAGACAGCGACCTTGGGACTCTCGCTCCTTCCCAGGCCTCCACAGACGAGCTGCAAAGGGGGAGGCAGGGAAGGGATGTTTGGTGTATTGCTACTTCTAACTAACACGTCATTCTCAACAAAGCCTTTGTTCAGCCAGAAGCTACCCTGCTTATGGAATACTGTACTTTGAATATATTCTTTTCAATAAAACCTTTGAACCAAGAAACCTTGACGTTCTTGTAATCAAGGGATGGGAGATGAAATCAAAGTAACTGGATTTCCATGAACTGACACATAGCCCAGAGTGTGCCTGTGCGGGGATAAAAAGTGAGTTGTCACCAATACAACTTGTCTTTCATATAATTCATTGGGCTTTCTCTGTTAAATCCATTTTCTTTTTAAATATTAAATCCCCCCTTGGATTTATAAGTCACCAGTTATATGGTCTGGAGAATATTTTGTAGCTGTCATCATATGGAATATATCGGATTAGAGCTGGTGTTATTTCCTGTTGCAGATGGGACGCTATTATAGGATGATGGTGGATGCAGGGAGGGTGGCCAGGATGGGGACAAGGGAGTTATAGTGGTGAGATGTGGTCTAAGATGAGAAGGTCACAGAGATATGGAGAGGCTCAGTGCCCTTCTAACCAACGTCCCATCCCAAGCTAGCAAAATAAGCTCCCCTTCGACACTGATGTTGTGCAATCCCAGGACCATAAATAATAAGACCAAAACCCTGCAAGATTTTTTTGCAGTAGCTGATATGGACCTGGTATGCATTACCGAGACCTGGGTGAGGGAAGGTGAAAACAGTTGCCTTGAGAGAACTGACGCTCTGCTGGGGTACTCGGTCCTCCATCAGTCCCAAATGGGAGGCTGGGGGGGAGGTGTGGCAATCCTTAGTCAAGAGGCTTTCTCCTTCAGACCTCTCCCCGCCCCTGAGATATCTGGCATTGATTGTGTGGGAGTGCCAAGGAAAGTCTGGCTGTCTGTTTGGTGTACTGACTGCGTAGCACACCAGCAGATACCCTGTCGTGCCTACTAGAGGTGGTGGCAGGATGGGCTTTGGAGTACCCCAGGCTGATCGTCCTGGGGGATTTCAATATCCATGTCGACAATGCCGCCTCTGTGCAGGCTGCGGACCTGGTGTCGGCCATGGCAGCACTGGGACTTTCCCAATTTGTATCGGCCCCTACATACAAAGCAGCCCACACATTGGATTTGATCTTCGGGATGGAGATGAATGTGGTTCTGGATGTGAAAGAGTCAGTGCTGTGGTTAGACCACTCGGTCCTGAAGTCTTGGTTGGATGTGCCACCCCACCCCCCTGAAAGGGCAGCAAACTAATGTATGCAGAGACTTATGGAGCCAGTTGGTTTCCAGAATGCTCTGTGGGAATCAATGCTCCATAGTGGTTGGTTGGATGAGCTGGTGGAGGACTGGTAGGTCCAGATCTCCAAAGCCATCGATGAAATAGCACCCCGTAGCTCTCTTCACTCCCATGTCCGTCGAGCCCTCTGCTATACAGAGGAGCTATGGCAGATGAAACGGGCTCTAAAACAGCTTGAGCGTGTGTGGCAGCGATCTCGGGACGAGGAGGCAAGAACATCTTATAGGTTGCTCATGAAATCCTGTGAGGTGGCAGTGACAGCTGTGAAAGAGGAATTCTACGCAGCTTCCATTGCGTCAGCTAGCTCACACCTAGCAAAATTGTTTCATGTGGTACTGTCATTGATCTCCCTATCAGGAGGAGATCTTCAAAATTCGAATTTGGACATTAGTTGTGAGGCTTTTGTGAGCTTTTTTTTGTGTCTCCCCCCATGATTTACCAGCCATGATTGATACAGTACGTGAACTAGAGGCCCCTTGGCCATCTTCTGGGCAGATATTTGATCATTTCAGCCCACTCTCTGGGGAGGAGGTTGACAGGATCCTGTGGGCAGTGAGGCCTACCACATGCCTCCTGGACAGTGTCCGTCATGGCTGGTGAAAGCCAGTGTCAATGGACTACAGGATTCCTTGGTGGCTATTAACAACATGTCCTTGGGCTCCGGGTTTTTTCCTGGAGTGCAAAAAGAGGCTGTGATGAGGCCTCTTCTAAAGAAACCATAATTGGATCCTGCCGACCTAGTCAGTTACCACCCAGTCTTGAACCTCCCATTTCTGGGTAAGGTGATTGAGCAGGCGGCGGAGGAACAGCTGCAGAGATTCTTGAAGGATACTTCTGCCCTGGATCCTTTCCAGTCTGGCTTCTGCCCAGGACATGGAACAAAGACATTGCTGGAGGCTTAGGTCACAGCAGTTGCCAGGTCTTCTTTTTTCCATCTTCAACAGACCAGGCAGCTTGCCCCCTATCTTTCGACCTGCGATTTAACTACCGTGATTCAGGCAATGGTCACTTATAGGTTAGATTTCTGTAATGCGCTCTATGCAGGGCTTACTTGAGTCTAATCTGGCGATTGCAGCTGGGCCAAAATGCAGCGGTGTGTGTCATCACCGGAGTGCCTAGTAGTGCACATATAACACTGGTATTGCACCAGCTGTATTGGTTGCCAGTAGAGTACCAAATTAGATTCAAGGTTTTAGTACTCACCTGTAAAGCCCTACGCGGACTGGGATCAGTGTATCTGCAGGATCACCTCTTCCTATATGTGCCCGAGAGGATGCTCTGATCAGGTGACAAACAATTATTAGTGGTCCCTGGCCCCAGGGAGGCCCACCTAGCCTCGACCAGAGCCAGGGCCTTTTTGATCCTGGCTCCAACCTGGTGAAAATCTCTGTCCAATGAGACCAGGGCCTGGCAGTATTTGTTATCTTTTCGCCTGGCCTGTAAGATGGAGTTGTTCCGCCAGGCATATGGTTAACGCTGAGCTGGGTCCCCACTGTCCGAATAGAGGAAAATGGGTCCCTCTAGTAGAGAAGGACTAGAGGCATCCACCATCTAACTTTTTAAGTAACTTTTTAAGTGACGGTTGGGTGGCAGATTGATTGATTACTTCAGTGCTGCTTTCTTGCACCTTTTAAAATATTTATATTGTACTGTTTGATATTGTTGTTTTAAATTTTTAAATGCAAGTTTTATTGTAATGTTTTTATGAAATGTAATCCACCCTGAGTCTGCTGGTGCAGGGAGGGCGGAATAGAAATCTAAATTAATAAATAATGTGTATTGTTGAATTTTGAGATATCTTAGGCTTTCTTTCGCTCTCTTTCTTTGATTGCTGGATGGCTCTATTAATTACTTTTTCAATTAATTGCTACCATTTCTATAGTGTCAATAAATATAATTTTCAGCATGGCTCCATCTGTTGATACTTAAATCCAGAGACTGGAGCCATGAACACACAAGACAGATCCTTCTACAAGTCTTATGTTTGCAGAAAAATCTGAAATTAAAAAAATTAACCATTTGGTGTTAGCCCCACCCTCCAAATAATAGAAGCAGCAACAATACCTTTAAGAAATTGATGCCCTCTAAGATCTTAGGGACATTTGTGATGCTTGCTAAGCCACCACAACAATATTGCCTTAAAACCTTGGTTTCTGTTAGTAAAAAGTAGGCACCAAGGCTCTTTCCAAGGCTATTTTGGTCTCCTGGTCCACCTGTTCTCTCCTCCTTTCTGCCCAGGAGGGGGGACTCATTGGGGCCAAGGCCAGCAGCAGCCTCTAGACAACTTGCTACCATGCAATTTTCACAAGTCAGCCAGGTACCAAATGACCTGATGCTATACAAC